>NW_027667195.1:0-690000 GCF_963924665.1 Micromys minutus | reverse complement strand
TGCAATTTTGCTCCAAAATACGGGGAATTTTTGCCTTTTTGCCCGAAAATAAGAAGAATGCATAACTTTTTGCCATAAAAAAGTGAAATTTCTTCATATTTGCTCCAAAATAAGGGGAATGTCTGCTTTTTTACCTTTAAATAAATGAAATTTCTGTTTTTTTTCCCCCAAAACATAGGGAATTCCTGTATTTTTTGCCCCAAAATAAGGAAAATTTCTTACTTATTACCCTGAAATAAGTGAAATTTCTGCAATTTTGCCCCAAAATAAAGGAAATTTTTGCCTTTTTGCCCCAAAATAAGGGGAATTTCAGCCTTTTTACCTCAAAATAAGGGGAATTTCTGCATTTTTGCCACAAAATATTAGGAATTTCTGCCTTTTTGCCCCAAAATAAGAAAATTTTTGCTTTTTTTCCCTGAAATAAGTGAAATTTCTGTAATTTTGCCCCAAAATAAGTGAAATTTTTGCAATTTTGCCCCACAATAAGGGAAATTTCTGGAATTTTGCTCCAAAATACAGGAAATTTCTGCCTTTTTGCCCGAAAATAAGAAGAATGCATACCTTTTTGCCATAAAAATGGGAAATTTCTTCATTTTTACTCCAAAATAAGAGGAATTTCTGCTTTTTTGCCTCTAAATAAGTGGAATTTCTGTCTTTTTCCCCCAAAACAAAGAGAATTTCTGTCTTTTTTGCCCCAAAATAAGGAAAAATTCTGACTTATTACCCTGAAGTAAGTGAAATTTCTGAAATTTTGCCCCAAAATAAGGGAACTTTCTGCCTTTTTGCCCCCAAATAAGGGGAATTTCAGCCTTTTTACCTCAAAATAAAGGGAATTTCTGCTTTTTGCCCCCAAATAAGGGGAATTTCAGCCTTTTTACCTCAAAATAAGGGGAATTTCTGCATTTTTGCCACAAAATATTAGAAATTTCTACATTTTTGCCCCAAAATAAGAAAAATTTCTGCTTTTTTTCCCTGAAATAAGTGAAATTTCTGCAATTTTGCCCCAAAATAAGTGAAATTTCTGCAATTTTGCCCCAAAATAAGGCAAATTTCTCGAATTTTGCCCCAAAATAAGTGGAATTTCTGAGTTTTGCCCCAAACTAAGGAGAATTTCTGTCTTTTTGCCCATACATATAGGCAATTTCTGCCTCTTTGCCCCACAATTAGGGGAATTTCTGCAATTTTGCTCCAAAATACGGGGAATTTCTGCCTTTTTGCCCGAAAATAAAAAGAATGCATAACTTTTTGCCATAAAAAAGGGAAATTTCTTCATTTTTGCTCCAAATAAGTGGAATTTCTGCTTTTGTGCCTGTAAATAAGTGGAATTTCTGTCTTTTTCCCCCAAAACAAATGGAATTTTTGTATTTTTGCACCAAAAAAGGAAAAATTCTGACTTATTACCCTGAAGTAAGTGAAATTTCTGCAATTTTGCCCCAAAATAAGGGAAATTTCTGCCTTTTTGCCCCCAAATAAGGGGAATTTCAGCCTTTTTACCTCGAAATAAGGGGATTTTCTGCATTTTTGCCACAAAATATTAGGAATTTCTGCCTTTTTGCCCCAAAATAAAGAAAATTTCTGCCTTTTTTCCCTAAAATATGTGAAATTTCTTCAATTTTGCCACAAAATAAGTAAAATTTCTTCATATTTGCCCCAAAATAAGTGAAATTTCTGCAATTTTGCCCCAAAATAAGGAAAATTTCTGGAATTTTGCCCCAAAATAAGTGGAATTTCTTAGTTTTGACACAAAATAAGGAGAATTTCTGTCTTTTTGCCCCAATATATAGAGAATTTCTGCATTTTTGTCCCACAATTAAAGGAATATCTGCAATTTTGCTCCAAAATACGGGGAATTTCTGCCTTTTTGCCCGAAAATAAGAAGAATGCATAACTTTTTGACATAAAAAAGGGAAATTTCTTCATTTTTGCTCCAAAATAAGGGGAATTTCTGCTTTTTTGCCTCTAAATAAGTGGAATTTCCGTCTTTTTCCCCCAAAACAAAGGGAATTTTTGTCTTTTTTGCCCCAAAATAAGGAAAATTTCTGACTTATTACCCTGAAATAAGTGAAATTTCTGCAATTTTGCCCCAAAATTAGGGAAAATTCTGCCTTTTTGCCCCCAAATAAAGGGAATTTCAGCCTTTTTACCTCAAAATAAGGGGAATTTCTGCATTTTTGCCACAAAATAAGAAAATTTTTGCTTTTTTTCCCTGAAATAAGTGAAATTTCTGTAATTTTGTCCCAAAATAAGTGAAATTTCTGCAATTTTGCCCCACAATAAGGGAAATTTCTGGAATTTTGCCCTAAAATAAGTGGAATTTCTGAGTTCTTCCCCAAAATAAGGAGAATTTCTGTTTTTTCCCCAACATATAGGCAATTTCTGCCTTTCTGCCCCACAATTAGGGGAATTTCTGCAATTTTGCTCCAAAATACAGGAAATTTCTCCCTTTTTTCCCGAAAATAAGAAGAATGCATACCTTTTTGCCATAAAAATGGGAAATTTCTTCATTTTTGCTCCAAAATAAAGAGAATTTCTGCTTTTTTGCCTCTAAATAAGTGGAATTTCTGTCTTTTTTCCCCAAAACAAAGGGAATTACTGTCTTTTTTGCTCCAAAATAAAAAAAAATTCTGTCTTATTACCCTGAACTAAGTAAAATTTCTGCAATTTTGCCCCAAAATAAGGGAAAATTCTGACTTTTTGCCGCCAAATAAGGGGAATTTCAGCCTTTTTACCTAAAATAAGAGGAATTTCTGAATTTTTGCCACAAAATATTAGGAATTTCTGCATTTTTGCCCCAAAATCAGGAAAATTTCTGCCTTTTTTCTCTGAAATAAGTGAAATTTCTGAAACTTTGCCCCAAAATAAGTGAAAGTTCTGCAATTTTAGCACAAAATAAGTGAAATTTCTGCAATTTTGCCCCAAAATAAGGGAAATTTCTGGAATTTTGCCCCAAAATAAGTGGAATTTCTGAATTTTGCCCCAAAGTAAGGAGAATTTCTGTCTTTATGCCCCAACATATAAAGAATTTCTGCCTTTTTCCCTCACAATTAGGAAAATTTCTGCAATTTTGCTCCAAAATACGGGGAATTTTTGACTTTTTGCCCGAAAATAAGAAGAATGCATAACTTTTTGCCATAAAAAAGGGAAATTTCTTCATTTTTGCTCCAAAATAAGGGGAATGTCTGCTTTTTTACCTTTAAATAAATGAAATTTCTGTTTTTTTTCCCCCAAAACATAGGGAATTCCTGTATTTTTTGCCCCAAAATAAGGAAAATTTCTGACTTATTACCCTGAAATAAGTGAAATTTCTGCAATTTTGCCCCAAAATAAAGGAAATTTTTGCTTTTTGCCCCAAAATAAGGGGAATTTCTGCATTTTTGCCACAAAATATTAGGAATTTCTGCCTTTTTGCCCCAAAATAAGAAAATTTCTGCTTTTTTTCCCTGAAATAAGTGAAATTTCTGCAATTTTGCCCCAAAATAAGTGAAATTTCTGCAATTTTGCCCCACAATAAGGGAAATTTCTGGAATTTTGCCCCAAAATAAGTGGAATTTCTGAGTTTTTCCCCAAAATAAGGAGAATTTCTGTTTTTTCCCCAACATATAGGCAATTTCTGCCTTTCTGCCCCACAATTAGGGGAATTTCTGCAATTTTGCTCCAAAATACAGGGAATTTCTGCCTTTTTGCCCGAAAATAAGAAGAATGCATACCTTTTTGCCATAAAAATGGGAAATTTCTTCATTTTTGCTCCAAAATAAGAGGAATTTCTGCTTTTTTGCCTCTAAATACGTGGAATTTCTGTATTTTTCCCCCAAATCAAAGAGAATTTCTGTCTTTTTTGCCCCAAAATAAGGAAAAATTCTGACTTATTACCCTGAAGTAAGTGAAATTTCTGAAATTTTGCCCCAAAATAAGGGAACTTTCTGCCTTTTTGCCCCCAAATAAGGGGAATTTCAGCCTTTTTACCTCAAAATAAGGGGAATTTCTGCTTTTTGCCCCCAAATAAGGGGAATTTCAGCCTTTTTACCTCAAAATAAGGGGAATTTCTGCATTTTTGCCACAAAATATTAGAAATTTCTACATTTTTGCCCCAAAATAAGAAAAATTTCTGCTTTTTTTCCCTAAAATAAGTGAAATTTCTGCAATTTTGCCTCAAAATAAGTGAAATTTCTGCAATTTTGCCCCAAAATAAAAGAAATTTCTCGAATTTTGCCCCAAAATAAGTGGAATTTCTGAGTTTTGCCCCAAAATAAGGAGAATTTCTGTGTTTTTGCCCCAACATATAGGCAATTTCTGCCTCTTTGCCCCACAATTAGGGGAATTTCTGCAATTTTGCTCCAAAATACGGGGAATTTCTGCCTTTTTGCCCGAAAATAAAAAGAATGCATAACTTTTTGCCATAAAAAAGGGAAATTTCTTCATTTTTGCTCCAAATAAGGGGAATTTCTGCTTTTTTGCCTCTAAATAAGTGGAATTTCTGTCTTTTTCCCCCAAAACAAATGGAATTTTTGTATTTTTGCACCAAAAAAGGAAAAATTCTGACTTATTACCCTGAAGTAAGTGAAATTTCTGCAATTTTGCCCCAAAATAAGGGAAATTTCTGCCTTTTTGCCCCCAAATAAGGGGAATTTCAGCCTTTTTACCTCGAAATAAGGGGAATTTCTGCATTTTTGCCACAAAATATTAGGAATTTCTGCCTTTTTGCCCCAAAATAAAGAAAATTTCTGCCTTTTTTCTCTAAAATATGTGAAATTTCTTCAATTTTGCCACAAAATAAGTAAAATTTCTTCATATTTGCCCCAAAATAAGTGAAATTTATGCAATTTTGCCCCAAAATAAGGAAAATTTCTGGAATTTTGCCCCAAAATAAGTGGAATTTCTTAGTTTTGCCCCAAAATAAGGAGAATTTCTGGCTTTTTGCCCCAACATATAGAGATTTTCTGCATTTTTGCCCCACAATTAGGGGAATTTCTGCAATTATGCTCCAAAATATGGGGAATTTCTGCCTTTTTGCCCGAAAATAAGAAGAATGCATAACTTTTTGCCATAAAAAAGGGAAATTTCTTCATTTTTGCTCCAAAATAAGGGAAATTTCTGCTTTTTGGCCTTTAAATAAGTGGAATTTCTGTCTTTTATCCCCCAAGACAAAGGGAATTTCTGTCTTTTTTGCCCCAAAATAAAGAAAATTTCTGACTTATTACCCTGAAGTAAGTGAAATTTCTGCAATTTTGCCCCAAAATTAGGGAAATTTCTGCCTTTTTGCCCCCAAATAAGGGGAATTTCAGCCTTTTTACCTCGAAATAAGGAGATTTTCTGCATTTTTGCCACAAAATATTAGGAATTTCTGCCTTTTTGCCCCAAAATAAAGAAAATTTCTGCCTTTTTTCCCTAAAATATGTGAAATTTCTTCAATTTTGCCACAAAATAAGTAAAATTTCTTCATATTTGCCCCAAAATAAGTGAAATTTCTGCAATTTTGCCCCAAAATAAGGAAAATTTCTGGAATTTTGCCCCAAAATAAGTGGAATTTCTGTGTTTTGACACAAAATAAGGAGAATTTCTGTCTTTTTGCCCCAATATATAGAGAATTTCTGCATTTTTGTCCCACAATTAAAGGAATTTCTGCAATTTTGCTCCAAAATACGGGGAATTTCTGCCTTTTTGCCCGAAAATAAGAAGAATGCATAACTTTTTGCCATAAAAAAGGGAAATTTCTTCATTTTTGCTCCAAAATAAGGGGAATTTCTGCTTTTTTGCCTCTAAATAAGTGGAATTTCTGTCTTTTTTCCCCAAAACAAGGGAATTACTGTCTTTTTTGCCTCAAAATAAAAAAAAATTCTGTCTTATTACCCTGAACTAAGTAAAATTTCTGCAATTTTGCCCCAAAATAAGGGAAAATTCTGACTTTTTGCCCCCAAATAAGGGGAATTTCAGCCTTTTTACATAAAATAAGAGGAATTTCTAAATTTTTGCCACAAAATATTAGTAATTTCTGCATTTTTGCCCCAAAATAAGGAAAATTTCTGCCTTTTTTCTCTAAAATAAGTGAAATTTCTGAAATTTTGCCCCAAAATAAGTGAAGGTTCTGCAATTTTAGCCCAAAATAAGTGAAATTTCTGCAATTTTGCCCCAAAATAAGGGAAATTTCTGGAATTTTTCCCCAAAATAAGTGGAATTTCTGAGTTTTGCCCCAAAATAAGGAGAATTTCTGTCTTTTTGCCCCAACATATAAAGAATTTCTGCATTTTTGCCCTACAATTCGGGGAATTTCTGCAATTTTGCTCCAAAATACGGGGAATTTTTGCCTTTTTGCCCGAAAATAAGAAGAATGCATAACTTTTTGCCATAAAAAAGGGAAATTTCTTCATTTTTGCTCCAAAATAAGGGGAATGTCTGCTTTTTTACCTTTAAATAAATGAAATTTCTTTTTTTTTCCCCCAAAACATAGGGAATTCCTGTATTTTTTGCCCCAAAATAAGAAAAATTTCTGACTTATTACCCTGAAATAAGTGAAATTTCTCAAATTTTGCATCAAAATAAGGGGAATTTCAGCCTTTTTACCTCAAAATAAGGGGAATTTCTGCATTTTTGCCACAAAATATTAGGAATTTCTGCCTTTTTGCCCCAAAATAAGAAAATTTCTGCTTTTTTTCCCTGAAATAAGTGAAATGTGTGCAATTTTGCCCAAAAATAAGTGAAATTTCTGCAATTTTCCCCCACAATAAGGGAAATTTCTGGAATTTTGCCCCAAAATAAGTGGAATTTCTGAGTTTTGCCCCAAAATAAGGAGAATTTCTGTTTTTTCCCCAACATATAGGCAATTTCTGCCTTTCTGCCCCACAATTAGGGGATTTTCTGCAATTTTGCTCCAAAATACAGGGAATTTCTGCCTTTTTGCCCGAAAATAAGAAGAATGCATACCTTTTTGCCATAAAAATGGGAAATTTCTTCATTTTTGCTCCAAAATAAGAGGAATTTCTGCTTTTTTGCCTCTAAATAAGTGGAATTTCTGTCTTTTTCCCCCAAAACAAAGAGAATTTCTGTCTTTTTTGCCCCAAAATAAGGAAAAATTCTGACTTATTACCCTGAAGTAAGTGAAATTTCTGAAATTTTGCCCCAAAATAAGGAAACTTTCTGCCTTTTTGCCCCCAAATAAGGGGAATTTCAGCCTTTTTACCTCAAAATAAGGAGAATTTCTTCACTTTTGCCACAAAATATTATTAATTTCTGCCTTTTTGCCCCAAAATAAAAAAATTTCTGCTTTTTTTCCCTGAAATAAGTGAAATTTCTGCCTTTTTGCCCCAATATAAGTGAAATTTCTGTAATTTTGCCCCAAAATAAGGGAAATTTCTGCAATTTTGCCACAAAATAAGTGGAATTTCTGAGTTTTGCCCAAAAATAAGGAGAATTTCTGTCTTTTTGCCCTAACTAAAGGGAATTTCTGCCTTTTTGCCCCACAATTAGGGGAATTTCTGAAATTTTGCTCCAAAATACGGGGAATTTCTGCCTTTTTGCCCGAAAATAAGAAGAATGCATACCTTTTTGCCATAAAAAAGTGAAATTTCTTCATTTTTGATCCAAAATAAGGGGAATTTCTGCTTTTTTGCCTCTAAATAAGTGGAATTTCTGTCGTTTTCCCCCAAAACAAAGAAAATTACTGTCTTTTTTGCACCAAAATAAGGAAAATTTCTGACTTATTACCCTGAAATAAGTGAAATTTCTCCAATTTTGCCCCAAAATAAGTGAAATTTCTGCAATTTTGCCCCAAAATAAAGGAAATTTCTGGAATGTTGCCCCAAAATAAGTGGAATTTCTGAGTTTTGCCGCAAAATAAAGAGAATTTCTGTCTTTTTAGCCCAACATATAGGCAATTTCTGCATTTTTGCCCCACAATTAGAGGAATTTCTGCAATTTTTCTCCAAAATACGGAGAATTTCTGCCTTTTTGCACGAAAATAAGAAGAATGCATACTTTTTTGCCATAAAAAAGGGAAATTTCTTCATTTTTGCTCCAAAATAAGGGGAATTTCTGCTTTTTTGCCTCTAAATAAGTGGAATTTCTGTCTTTTTTCCCCAAAACAAAGGGAATTTCTGTCTTTTTTGCCCCAAAATAAGAAAAAATTCTGACTTATTACCCTGAAGTAAGTGAAATTTCTGCAATCTTGCCCCAAAATTAGGGAAATTAGTGCCTTTTTGCCCCCAAATAAGGAGAATTTTAGCCTTTTTACCTCAAAATAAGGGGAATTTCTGCATTTTTGTCACAAAATATTAGGAATTTCTGTCTTTTTGCCCCAAAATAAGGAAAATTTCTGTCTTTTTTCTCTGAAATAAGTGAAATTTCTGCAATTTTGCCCCAAAATAAGTGAAATTTCTGAGTTTTGCCCCAAAATAAGAAGAATTTCTGTTTTTTGCCCCAGCATATCGAGAATTTCTGCCTTTTTGCCCCACAATTACGGGAATTTCTGCAATTTTGCTCCAAAATACAGGGAATTTCTGCCTTTTTGCCCGAAAATAAGAAGAATGCATACCTTTTTGCCATAAAAAGGAAATTTCTTTATTTTTGCTCCAAAATAAAAGGAATTTCTGCTTTTTGCCTCTTAATAAGTGGAATTTCTGTCTTTTTCCCCCAAAATAAAGGGAATTTTTGTATTTTTGCACCAAAATAAGGAAAAATTCTGACTTATTACCCTGAAGTAAGTGAAATTTCTGCAATTTTGCCAAAAAATAAGGGAAATTTCTGCCTTCTTGCCTCCAAATAAGGGGAATTTCAGCCTTTTTACCTCAATATATGGTGAATTTCTGCATTTTTGCCCCCAAATAAAGGGAATTTCAGCCTTTATATATCAAAATAAAGAGAATTTCTGCATTATTGCCACAAAACATTAGGAATTTCTGCCTTTTTGCCCCAAAATAAGAAAATTTCTCATTTTTTTCCCTGAAAAAAGTGAAATTTCTGCAATTTTGCGCCAAAATATGTTAAATTTCTGCAATTTTGTCCCAAAATAAGGGAAATTTCTGGAATTTTGCCCCCAAATAAGTGGAATTTCTGAGTATTTCCCCAAAATAAGAAGAATTTCTGTCTTTTTGCCCCAACATATAGAGAATTTCTGCCTTTTTGCCCCACAATTAGGGGAATTTCTGCAATTTTGCTTCAAAATACGGGGAATTTCTGCCTTTTTGTCCGAAAATAAGAAGAATGCATACATTTTTGCCATAAAAAAGAAATTTCTTCATTTTTGCTCTAAAATAAGAGGAATTTCTGCTTTTTTGCCTCTAAATAAGTGGAATTTCTGTCTTTATCCCCCAAAACAAAGGGAATTCCTGTCTTTTTTGCCCCAAAATATAGAAAATTTCTGACTTAATACCCTTAAATAAGTAAAATTTCTGCAATTTTGCCTGAAAATAAAGGAAATTTTTGCCTTATTGCCCCCAAATAAGGGGAATTTCAGCCTTTTTACCTTAAAATAAGGGGAATTTCTGCATTTTTGCCACAAAATATTAGGAATTTCTGCCTTTTTGCCCCAAAATAAGAAAATTTCTGCTTTTTTTTCCTGAAATAAGTGAAAATTCTTCAATTTTGCCCCAAAATAAGTGAAATGTCTTCAATTTTGCCCCAAAATAAGGGAAATTTCTGGAATTTTGCCCCAAAATAAGTGGAATTTCTGAGTTTTGCCCCAAAGTAAGGAGAATTTCTGTTTTTTTGCCCCAACATATAGGCAATTTCTGCCTTTTTGTCCCACAATTAGGGGAATTTCTGCAATTTTGCTCCAAAATACGGGGAATTTCTGCCTTTTTGCTTGAAAATAAGAAGAATGCATACCTTTTTGCCATAAAAAAAGAAAATTTCTTCATTTTTGCTCCATAAAGGGGAATATCTGCTTTTTTGCCTCTAAATAAGTGGAATTTCTTTCTATTTCCCTCAAAACAAATGGAATTTCTGTCTTTTTTGCCCCAAAATAAGGAAAAATTCTGACTTATTACCCTGAAGTAAGTGATATTTCTGCAATTTTGCCCCCAAATAAGGGAAATTTCTTCCTTTTGCCCCCAAATTAGGGGAATTTCAGCCTTTTTACCTCGAAATAAGGGGAATTTCTGCATTTTTGTCACAAAATATTAGGAATTTCTGCCATTTTGCCCCAAAATAAGGAAAATTTCTGCCTTTTTTCCCTGAAATAAGTGAAATTTCTGCAATTTTGTTACAAAATATGTAAAATTTCTGCATATTTGCCCCAAAATAAGTGAAATTTCTGCAATTTTGCCCCCAAAAAAGGAAAATTTCTGTAATTTTGCCCCAAAATAAGTGGAATTTCTGAGTTTTGCCCCAAAATAAAGAGAATTTCGGTCTTTTGGCCCCAACATATAGAGATTTTCTGCATTTTTGCCCCACAATTATGGGAATTTCTGCAATTTTGCTCAAATATACGGGGAATTTCTGCTTTTTTGCCCGATAATAAGAAGAATGCATACCTTTTTGCCATAAAAAAGGGAAATTTTTTAATTTTTGCTCCAAAAAGGGGAATTTCTGCTTTTTTGCCTCTAAATAAGTGGAATTTCTGTTTTTTTTCCCCAAAACAAAGGGAATTTCTGACTTTTGCCCCAAAATAAGGAAAAATTTTGACTTATTACCCTGAAGTAAGTGAAATTTCTGCAATTTTGCCCCAAAATAAGGGAAATTTCTGCCTTTTTGCCCCCAAATAAGGGGAATTTCAGCCTTTTTACCTCGAAATAAGGGGAATTTCTGCATTTTTGCCACAAAATATTAGGAATTTCTGCCTTTTTGCCGCAAAATAAAGAAAATTTCTGCCTTTTTTCCCTAAAATATGTGAAATTTCTGCAATTTTGCCACAAAATAAGTAAAATTTCCTCATATTTGCCCCAAAATAAGTGAAATTTCTGCAATTTTGCCCCAAAATAAGGAAAATTTCTGGAATTTTGCCCCAAAATAAGTGGAATTTCTTAGTTTTGCCCCAAAATAAAGAGAATTTTTTCTGTCTTTTTGCACCAACATATAGAGATTTTCTGCATTTTTGCCCCACAATTAGGGGAATTTCTGCAATTATGCTCCAAAATACTGGGAATTTCTGCCTTTTTGCCCGAAAATGAGAAGAATGCATAACTTTTTGCCATAATAAAGGGAAATTTCTTCATTTTTGCTCCAAAATAAGGGGAATTTCTGCTTTTTGGCCTTTATATAAGTGGAATTTCTGTCTTTTTCCCCCAAGACAAAGGGAATTTCTGTCTTTTTTGCCCCAAAATAAGGAAAAATTCTGACTTATTACCCTGAAGTAAGTGAAATTTCTGCAATTTTTCCCCAAAATTAGGGAAATTTCTGACTTTTTGCCTCCAAATAAGGGGAATTTCAGCCTTTTTACCTCAAAATAAGGAGAATTTCTGCATTTTTGTCACAAAATATTAGGAATTTCTGCCTTTTTGCCCCAAAATAAGAAAAATTTCTGTCTTTTTTCTCTGAAATAAGTGAAATTTCTGCAATTTTGCCCAAAAATAAGTGAAATTTCTGCAATTTTGCCCCAAATTAAGGGAAATTTCTGGAATTTTGCCCCAAAATAAGTGGAATTTCTGAGTTTTGACACAAAATAAGGAGAATTTCTGTCTTTTTGCCCCAATATATAGAGAATTTCTGCATTTTTGTCCCACAATTAAGGGAATTTCTGCAATTTTGCTCCAAAATACAGGGAATTTCTGCCTTTTTGCCCGAAAATAAGAAGAATGCATAACTTTTTGCCATAAAAAAAGGAAATTTCTTCATTTTTGCTCCAAAATAAGGGGAATTTCTGCATTTTTGCCTCTAAATAAGTGGAATTTCTGTCTTTTTCTCCCAAAACAAAGGGAATTTCTATCTTTTTTGCCCTAAAATAAGGAAAAATTCTGATTTATTACCCTGAAGTAAGTGAAATTTCTGCAATTTTGCCCAAAAATAAAGGAAATTTCTGCCTTTTTGCCCCCAAATAAGGGGAATTTCAGCCTTTTTGCCTAAAAATAAGGGGAATATCCACATTTTTACCAAAAAATATTAGGAATTTCTGCCTTTTTGCCCCAAAATAAGAAAATTTCTGCTTTTTTTCTCTGAAATAAGTGAAATTTTGCAATTTTGCCCCAAAATAAGTGAAATTTCTGCAATTTTGCCCCAAAATAAGGGAAATTTCTGAAATTTTTTCCAAAAATATGTGGAATTTCTGAGTTTTGCCCCAAAATAAGGAGAATTTCTGTCTTTTTGCCCCAACATATAGGCAATTACTGCCTTTTTGCCTCACAATTAGGGGAATTTCTGCAATTTTGCTCCAAAATACGGAGAATTTCTGCCTTTTTGCCCAAAAATAAGAAGAATGCATACCTTTTTGCCATAAAAAAGGGAAATTTCTTCATTTTTGCTCCAAAATAAGGAGAATTTCTGCTTTTTTGCCTATAAATAAGTGGAATTTCTGTCTTTTTTCCCCAAAACAAAGGGAATTACTGTCTTTTTTGCCCCAAAATAAGGAAAAATTCTGTCGTATTACCCTGAACTAAGTAAAATTTCTGCAATTTTGCCCCAAAATAAGGGAAAATTCAGACTTTTTGCCCCCAAATAAGGGGAATTTCAGCCTTTTTACCTAAAATAAGAGGAATTTCTGAATTTTTGCCACAAAATATTAGGAATTTCTGCATTTTTGCCCCAAAATAAGGAAAATTTCTGCCTTTTTTCTCTGAAATAAGTGAAATTTCTGAAATTTTGCCCCAAAATAAGTGAAAGTTCTGCAATTTTAGCCCAAAATAAGTGAAATTTCTGCAATTTTGCCCCAAAATAAGGGAAATTTCTGGAATTTTTCCCCAAAATAAGTGGAATTTCTGAGTTTTGCCCCAAAATAAGGAGAATTTCTGTCTTTTTGCCCCAACATATAAAGAATTTCTGCCTTTTTGCCCCACAATTAGGGGAATTTCTGCAATTTTGCTCCAAAATACGGGGAATTTTTGCCTTTTTGCCCAAAAATAAGAAGAATGCATAACTTTTTGCCATAAAAAAGGGAAATTTCTTCATTTTTGCTCCAAAATAAGGGGAATGTCTGCTTTTTTACCTTTAAATAAATGAAATTTCTGTTTTTTTTCCCTCAAAAAATAGGGAATTCCTGTATTTTTTGCAACAAAATAAGGAAAATTTCTGACTTATTTCCCTGAAATAAGTGAAATTTCTGCAATTTTGCCCCAAAATAAAGGAAATTTTTGCTTTTTGCCCCAAAATAAGGGGAATTTCAGCCTTTTTACCTCAAAATGAGGGGAATTCCTGCATTTTTGCCACAAAATATTAGGAATTTCTGCCTTTTTGCCCCAAAATAAGAAAATTTCTGCTTTTTTTCCTTGAAATAAGTGAAATTTCTGCAATTTTGCCCCAAAATAAATGAAATTTCTGCAATTTTGCCCCACAATAAGGGAAATTTCTGGAATTTTGCCACAAAATAAGTGGAATTTCTGAGTTTTTCCCCAAAATAATGAGAATTTCTGTTTTTTCCCCAACATATAGGCAATTTCTGCCTTTCTGCCCCACAATTAGGGGAATTTCTGCAATTTTGCTCCAAAATACAGGGAATTTCTGCCTTTTTGCCCGAAAATAAGAAGAATGCATACCTTTTTGCCATAAAAATGGGAAATTTCTTCATTTTTGCTCCAAAATAAGAGGAATTTCTGCTTTTTTGCCTCTAAATATGTGGAATTTCTGTCTTTTTCCCCCAAAACAAAAGAATTTCTGTCTTTTTTGCCCCAAAATAAGGAAAAATTCTGACTTATTACCCTGAAGTAAGAGAAATTTCTGAAATTTTGCCCCAAAATAAGGGAACTTTCTGCCTTTTTGCCCCCAAATAAGGGGAATTTCAGCCTTTTTACCTCAAAATAAAAGGAATTTCTGTTTTTTGCCCCCAAATAAGGGGAATTTCAGCCTTTTTACCTCAAAATAAGGGGAATTTCTGCATTTTTACCACAAAATATTAGAAATTTCTACATTTTTGCCCCAAAATAAGAAAAATTTCTGCTTTTTTTCCCTGAAATAAGTGAAATTTCTGCAATTCTGCCCCAAAATAAGTGAAATTTCTGCAATTTTGCCCCAAAATAAGGGAAATTTCTGGAATTTTGCCCCAAAATAAGTGGAATTTCTGAGTTTTGCCCCAAAATAAGGAGAATTTCTGTCTTTTTGCCCCAACATATAAAGAATTTCTGCATTTTGCCCCACAATTAGGGGAATTTCTGCAATTTTGCTCCAAAATACGGGGAATTTCTGCAATTTTGCCCCAAAATACGGGGAATTTCTGCCTTTTTGCCCGAAAATAAAAACAATGCATAACTTTTTGCCATAAAAAAGGGAAATTTCTTCATTTTTGCTCCATATAAGGGGAATTTCTGCTTTTTTGCCTCTAAATAAGTGGAATTTCTGTCTTTTTCCCCCAAAACAAATGGAATTTTTGTATTTTTGCACAAAAAAGGAAAAATTCTGACTTATTACCCTGAAGTAAGTGAAATTTCTGCAATTTTGCCCCAAAATAAGGCAAATTTCTGCCTTTTTGCCCCCAAATAAGGGGAATTTCAGCCTTTTTACCTCAAAATAAGGGGCATTTCTGCATTTTTGCCACAAAATATTAGGAATTTCTGCCTTTTTGCCCCAAAATAAAGAAAATTTCTGCCTTTTTTCCCTAAAATATGTGAAATTTCTGCAATTTTGCCACAAACTAAGTAAAATTTCTTCATATTTGCCCCAAAATAAGTGAAATTTCTGCAATTTTGCCCCAAAATAAGGAAAATTTCTGGAATTTTGCCCCAAAATAAGTGGAATTTCTTAGTTTTGCCCCAAAATAAAGAGAATTTTTTCTGTCTTTTTGCACCAACATATAGAGATTTTCTGCATTTTTGCCCCACAATTAGGGGAATTTCTGCAATTATGCTCCAAAATACGGAGAATTTCTGCCTTTTTGCCCAAAAATAAGAAGAATGCATACCTTTTTGCCATAAAAAAGGGAAATTTCTTCATTTTTGCTCCAAAATAAGGAGAATTTCTGCTTTTTTGCCTATAAATAAGTGGAATTTCTGTCTTTTTTCCCCAAAACAAAGGGAATTACTGTCTTTTTTGCCCCAAAATAAGGAAAAATTCTGTCGTATTACCCTGAACTAAGTAAAATTTCTGCAATTTTGCCCCAAAATAAGGGAAAATTCAGACTTTTTGCCCCCAAATAAGGGGAATTTCAGCCTTTTTACCTAAAATAAGAGGAATTTCTGAATTTTTGCCACAAAATATTAGGAATTTCTGCATTTTTGCCCCAAAATAAGGAAAATTTCTGCCTTTTTTCTCTGAAATAAGTGAAATTTCTGAAATTTTGCCCCAAAATAAGTGAAAGTTCTGCAATTTTAGCCCAAAATAAGTGAAATTTCTGCAATTTTGCCCCAAAATAAGGGAAATTTCTGGAATTTTTCCCCAAAATAAGTGGAATTTCTGAGTTTTGCCCCAAAATAAGGAGAATTTCTGTCTTTTTGCCCCAACATATAAAGAATTTCTGCCTTTTTGCCCCACAATTAGGGGAATTTCTGCAATTTTGCTCCAAAATACGGGGAATTTTTGCCTTTTTGCCCAAAAATAAGAAGAATGCATAACTTTTTGCCATAAAAAAGGGAAATTTCTTCATTTTTGCTCCAAAATAAGGGGAATGTCTGCTTTTTTACCTTTAAATAAATGAAATTTCTGTTTTTTTTCCCTCAAAAAATAGGGAATTCCTGTATTTTTTGCAACAAAATAAGGAAAATTTCTGACTTATTTCCCTGAAATAAGTGAAATTTCTGCAATTTTGCCCCAAAATAAAGGAAATTTTTGCTTTTTGCCCCAAAATAAGGGGAATTTCAGCCTTTTTACCTCAAAATGAGGGGAATTCCTGCATTTTTGCCACAAAATATTAGGAATTTCTGCCTTTTTGCCCCAAAATAAGAAAATTTCTGCTTTTTTTCCTTGAAATAAGTGAAATTTCTGCAATTTTGCCCCAAAATAAATGAAATTTCTGCAATTTTGCCCCACAATAAGGGAAATTTCTGGAATTTTGCCACAAAATAAGTGGAATTTCTGAGTTTTTCCCCAAAATAATGAGAATTTCTGTTTTTTCCCCAACATATAGGCAATTTCTGCCTTTCTGCCCCACAATTAGGGGAATTTCTGCAATTTTGCTCCAAAATACAGGGAATTTCTGCCTTTTTGCCCGAAAATAAGAAGAATGCATACCTTTTTGCCATAAAAATGGGAAATTTCTTCATTTTTGCTCCAAAATAAGAGGAATTTCTGCTTTTTTGCCTCTAAATATGTGGAATTTCTGTCTTTTTCCCCCAAAACAAAAGAATTTCTGTCTTTTTTGCCCCAAAATAAGGAAAAATTCTGACTTATTACCCTGAAGTAAGAGAAATTTCTGAAATTTTGCCCCAAAATAAGGGAACTTTCTGCCTTTTTGCCCCCAAATAAGGGGAATTTCAGCCTTTTTACCTCAAAATAAAAGGAATTTCTGTTTTTTGCCCCCAAATAAGGGGAATTTCAGCCTTTTTACCTCAAAATAAGGGGAATTTCTGCATTTTTACCACAAAATATTAGAAATTTCTACATTTTTGCCCCAAAATAAGAAAAATTTCTGCTTTTTTTCCCTGAAATAAGTGAAATTTCTGCAATTCTGCCCCAAAATAAGTGAAATTTCTGCAATTTTGCCCCAAAATAAGGGAAATTTCTGGAATTTTGCCCCAAAATAAGTGGAATTTCTGAGTTTTGCCCCAAAATAAGGAGAATTTCTGTCTTTTTGCCCCAACATATAAAGAATTTCTGCATTTTGCCCCACAATTAGGGGAATTTCTGCAATTTTGCTCCAAAATACGGGGAATTTCTGCAATTTTGCCCCAAAATACGGGGAATTTCTGCCTTTTTGCCCGAAAATAAAAACAATGCATAACTTTTTGCCATAAAAAAGGGAAATTTCTTCATTTTTGCTCCATATAAGGGGAATTTCTGCTTTTTTGCCTCTAAATAAGTGGAATTTCTGTCTTTTTCCCCCAAAACAAATGGAATTTTTGTATTTTTGCACAAAAAAGGAAAAATTCTGACTTATTACCCTGAAGTAAGTGAAATTTCTGCAATTTTGCCCCAAAATAAGGCAAATTTCTGCCTTTTTGCCCCCAAATAAGGGGAATTTCAGCCTTTTTACCTCAAAATAAGGGGCATTTCTGCATTTTTGCCACAAAATATTAGGAATTTCTGCCTTTTTGCCCCAAAATAAAGAAAATTTCTGCCTTTTTTCCCTAAAATATGTGAAATTTCTGCAATTTTGCCACAAACTAAGTAAAATTTCTTCATATTTGCCCCAAAATAAGTGAAATTTCTGCAATTTTGCCCCAAAATAAGGAAAATTTCTGGAATTTTGCCCCAAAATAAGTGGAATTTCTTAGTTTTGCCCCAAAATAAAGAGAATTTTTTCTGTCTTTTTGCACCAACATATAGAGATTTTCTGCATTTTTGCCCCACAATTAGGGGAATTTCTGCAATTATGCTCCAAAATACGGGGAATTTCTGCCTTTTTGCCGAAAATAAGAAGAATGCATAACTTTTTGCCATAAAAAAGGGAAATTTCTTCATTTTTGCTCCAAAATAAGGGGAATTTCTGCTTTTTGGCCTTTATATAAGTGGAATTTCTGTCTTTTTCCCCCAAGACAAAGGGAATTTCTGTCTTTTTTGCCCCAAAATAAGGAAAAATTCTGACTTATTACCCTGAGGTAAGTGAAATTTCTGCAATTTTTCCCAAAAATTAGCGAAATTTCTGACTTTTTGCCTCCAAATAAGGGGAATTTCAGCCTTTTTACCTCAAAATAAGGAGAATTTCTGCATTTTTGTCACAAAATATTAGGAATTTCTGCCTTTTTGCCCCAAAATAAGAAAAATTTCTGTTTTTTTTCTCTGAAATAAGTGAAATTTCTGCTATTTTGCCCAAAAATAAGTGAAATTTCTGCAATTTTGCCCCAAATTAAGGGAAATTTCTGGAATTTTGCCCCAAAATAAGTGGAATTTCTGAGTTTTGACACAAAATAAGGAGAATTTCTGTCTTTTTGCCCCAATATATAGAGAATTTCTGCATTTTTGTCCCACAATTAAAGGAATTTCTGCAATTTTGCTCCAAAATACGGGGAATTTCTGCCTTTTTGCCCGAAAATAAGAAGAATGCATACCTTTTTGCCATAAAAAAGGGAAATTTCTTCATTTTTGCTCCAAAATAAGGGGAATTTCTGCTTTTTTGCCTCTAAATAAGTGGAATTTCTCTCTTTTTCCCCCCCAAAAAAGGGAATTTTTGTCTTTTTTGCCCCAAAATAAGGAAAATTTCTGACTTATTACCCTGAAATAAGTGAAATTTCTGCAATTTTGCCCCAAAATAAAGGAAATTTTTGCCTTTTTGCCCCCAAAGAAAGGGAATTTCAGCCTTTTACCTCAAAATAAGGGGAATTTCTGCATTTTTGCCACAAAATATTAGGAATTTCTGCCTTTTTGCCCCAAAATAAGAAAATTTCTGCTTTTTACTCTGAAATAAGTGAAATTTTGCAATTTTGCCCCAAAATAAGTGAAATTTCTGCAATTTTGCCCCAAAATAAGGGAAATTTCTGAAATTTTTTTCCAAAATAAGTGGAATTTCTGAGTTTTGCCCCAAAATAAGGAGAATTTCTGTCTTTTTGCCCCAACATATAGGCAATTTCTGCCTTTTTGCCTCACAATTAGGGGAATTTCTGCAATTTTGCTCCAAAATACGGGGAATTTCTGCCTTTTTGCCCAAAAATAAGAAGAATGCATACCTTTTTGCCATAAGAAAGGGAAATTTCTTCATTTTTGCTCCAAAATAAGGAGAATTTCTGCTTTTTTGCCTATAAATAAGTGGAATTTCTGTCTTTTTTCCCCAAAACAAAGGGAATTACTGTCTTTTTTGCCCCAAAATAAGGAAAAATTCTGTCTTATTACCCTGAACTAAGTAAAATTTCTGCAATTTTGCCCCAAAATAAGGGAAAATTCAGACTTTTTGCCCCCAAATAAGGGGAATTTCAGCCTTTTTACCTAAAATAAGAGGAATTTCTGAATTTTTGCCACAAAATATTAGGAATTTCTGCATTTTTGCCCCAAAATAAGGAAAATTTCTGCCTTTTTTCTCTGAAATAAGTGAAATTTCTGAAATTTTGCCCCAAAATAAGTGAAAGTTCTGCAATTTTAGCCCAAAATAAGTGAAATTTCTGCAATTTTGCCACAAAATAAGGGAAATTTCTGGAATTTTGCCCTAAAATAAGTGGAATTTCTGAGTTTTGCCCCAAAATAAGGAGAATTTCTGTCTTTTTGCCCCAACATATAAAGAATTTCTGCCTTTTTGCCCCACAATTAGGGGATTTTCTGCAATTTTGCTCCAAAATACGGGGAATTTTTGCCTTTTTGCCCGAAAATTAGAAGAATGCATAACTTTTTGCCATAAAAAAGGGAAATTTCTTCATTTTTGCTCCAAAATAAGGGGAATGTCTGCTTTTTTACCTTTAAATAAATGAAATTTCTGTTTTTTTTCCCCCAAAACATAGGGAATTCCTGTATTTTTTGCCCCAAAATAAGGAAAATTTCTGACTTATTACCCTGAAATAAGTGAAATTTCTGCAATTTTGCCCCAAAATAAAGGAAATTTTTGCCTTTTGCCCCAAAATAAGGGGAATTTCAGCCTTTTTACCTCAAAATAAGGGGAATTTCTGCATTTTTGCCACAAAATATTAGGAATTTCTGCCTTTTTGCCCCAAAATAAGAAAATTTCTGCTTTTTTTCCCTGAAATAAGTGAAATTTCTGCAATTTTGCCCCAAAATAAGTGAAATTTCTGCAATTTTGCCCCACAATAAGGGAAATTTCTGGAATTTTGCCACAAAATAAGTGGAATATCTGAGTTTTTCCCCAAAATAAAGAGAATTTCTGTTTTTTCCCCAACATATAGGCAATTTCTGCCTTTCTGCCCCACAATTAGGGGAATTTCTGCAATTTTGCTCCAAAATACAGGGAATTTCTGCCTTTTTGCCCGAAAATAAGAAGAATGCATACCTTTTTGCCATAAAAATGGGAAATTTCTTCATTTTTGCTCCAAAATAAGAGGAATTTCTGCTTTTTTGCCTCTAAATAAGTGGAATTTCTGTCTTTTTCCCCCAAAACAAAGAAAATTTCTGTCTTTTTTGCCCCAAAATAAGGAAAAATTCTGACTTATTACCCTGAAGTAAGTGAAATTTCTGAAATTTTGCCCCAAAATAAGGGAACTTTCTGCCTTTTTGCCCCCAAATATGGGGAATTTCAGCCTTTTTACCTCAAAATAAGGGGAATTTCTGTTTTTTGCCCCCAAATAAGGGGAATTTCAGCCTTTTTACCTCAAAATAAGGGGAATTTCTGCATTTTTGCCACAAAATATTAGAAATTTCTACATTTTTGCCCCAAAATAAGAAAAATTTCTGCTTTTTTTCCCTGAAATAAGTGAAATTTCTGCAATTCTGCCCCAAAATAAGTGAAATTTCTGCAATTTTGCCCTAAAATAAGGGAAATTTCTGGAATTTTGCCCCAAAATAAGTGGAATTTCTGAGTTTTGCCCCAAAATAAGGAGAATTTCTGTATTTTTGCCCCAACATATAAAGAATTTCTGCATTTTTGCCCCACAATTAGGGGAATTTCTGCAATTTTGCTCCAAAATACGGGGAATTTTTGTTTTTTTGCCCGAAAATAAAAACAATGCATAACTTTTTGCCATAAAAAAGGGAAATTTCTTCATTTTTGCTCCATATAAGGGGAATTTCTGCTTTTTTGCCTCTAAATAAGTGGAATTTCTGTCTTTTTCCCCCAAAACAAATGGAATTTTTGTATTTTTGCACAAAAAAGGAAAAATTCTGACTTATTACCCTGAAGTAAGTGAAATTTCTGCAATTTTGCCCCAAAATAAGGGAAATTTCTGCCTTTTTGCCCCCAAATAAGGGGAATTTCAGCCTTTTTACCACAAAATAAGGAGAATTTCTGCATTTTTGCCACAAAATATTATTAATTTCTGCCTTTTTGCCCCAAAATAAAAAAATTTCTGCTTTTTTTCCCTGAAATAAGTGAAATTTCTGCATTTTTGCCCCAATATAAGTGAAATTTCTGCAATTTTGCCCCAAAATAAGGGAAATTTCTGCAATTTTGCGACAAAATAAGTGGAATTTCTGAGTTTTGCCCCAAAATAAGGAGAATTTCTGTCTTTTTGCCCTAACTAAAGGGAATTTCTGCCTTTTCGCCCCACAATTAGGGGAATTTCTGAAATTTTGCTCCAAAATACGGGGAATTTCTGCCTTTTTGCCCGAAAATAAGAAGAATGCATACCTTTTTGCCATAAAAATGTGAAATTTCTTCATTTTTGCTCCAAAATAAGGGGAATTTCTGCTTTTTTGCCTCTAAATAAGTGGAATTTCTGTCGTTTTCCCCCAAAACAAAGAAAATTCCTGTCTTTTTTGCCCCAAAATAAGGAAAATTTCTGACTTATTACCCTGAAATAAGTGAAATTTCTCCAATTTTGCCCCAAAATAAGTGAAATTTCTGCAATTTTGCCCCAAAATAAAGGAAATTTCTGGAATGTTGCCCCAAAATAAGTGGAATTTCTGAGTTTTGCCACAAAATAAAGAGAATTTCTGTCTTTTTAGCCCAACATATAGGCAATTTCTGCCTTTTTGCCCCACAATTAGAGGAATTTCTGCAATTTTTCTCCAAAATACGGAAAATTTCTGCCTTTTTGCACGAAAATAAAAAGAATGCATACTTTTTTGCCATAAAAAAGGGAAATTTCTTCATTTTTGCTCCAAAATAAGGGGAATTTCTGCTTTTTTGCCTCTAAACAAGTGGAATTTCTGTCTTTTTTCCCCAAAACAAAGGGCATTTCTGTCTTTTTTGCCCCAAAATAAGAAAAAATTCTGACTTATTACCCTGAAGTAAGTGAAATTTCTGCAATCTTGCCCCAAAATTAGGGAAATTAGTGCCTTTTTGCCCCCAAATAAGGAGAATTTTAGCCTTTTTACCTCAAAATAAGGGGAATTTCTGCATTTTTGTCACAAAATATTAGGAATTTCTGCCTTTTTGCCCCAAATTAGGAAAATTTCTGTCTTTTTTCTCTGAAATAAGTGAAATTTCTGCAATTTTGCCCCAAAATAAGTGAAATTTCTGAGTTTTGCCCCAAAATAAGGAGAATTTCTGTTTTTTGCCCCAGCATATCGAGAATTTCTGCCTTTTTGCCCCACAATTACGGGAATTTCTGCAATTTTGCTCCAAAATATGGGGAATTTCTGCCTTTTTGCCCGAAAATACGAAGAATGCATAACTTTTTGCCATAAAAAGGAAATTTCTTTATTTTTGCTCCAAAATAAAAGGAATTTCTGCTTTTTTGCCTCTAAATAAGTGGAATTTCTGTCTTTTTCCCCCAAAACAAAGGGAATTTTTGTATTTTTGCACCAAAATAAGGAAAAATTCTGACTTATTACCCTGATGTAAGTGAAATTTCTGCAATTTTGCCAAAAAATAAGGGAAATTTCTGCCTTTTTGCCTCCAAATAAGGGGAATTTCAGCCTTTTTACCTCAAAATATGGTGAATTTCTGCATTTTTGCCCCCAAATAAGGGGAATTTCAGCCTTTATATCTCAAAATAAGGAGAATTTCTGCATTATTGCCACAAAACATTAGGAATTTCTTCCTTTTTGCCCCAAAATAAGAAAATTTCTCATTTTTTTCCCTGAAAAAGTGAAATTTCTGCAATTTTGCCCCAAAATATGTTAAATTTCTGCAATTTTGTCCCAAAATAAGGGAAATTTCTGGAATTTTGCCCCCAAATAAGTGGAATTTCTGAGTATTTCCCCAAAATAAGAAGAATTTCTGTCTTTTTGCCCCAACATATAGAGAATTTCTGCCTTTTTGCCCCACAATTAGGGGAATTTCTGCAATTTTGCTTCAAAATACTGGGAATTTCTGCCTTTTTGTCCGAAAATAAGAAGAGTGCATACATTTTTGCCATAAAAAAGAAATTTCTTCATTTTTGCTCTAAAATAAGGGGAATTTCTGCTTTTTTCCTCTAAATAAGTGGAATTTCTGTCTTTATCCCCCAAAACAAAGGGAATTCCTGACTTTTTGGCCCCAAAATAAAGAAAATTTCTGACTTAATACCTTTAAATAAGTGAAATTTCTGCAATTTTGCCTGAAAATAAAGGAAATTTTTGCCTTATTGCCCCAAATAAGGGGAATTTCAGCCTTTTTACCTTAAAATAAGGGGAATTTCTGCATTTTTGCCACAAAATATTAGGAATTTATGCCTTTTTGCCCCAAAATAAGAAAATTTCTGCTTTTTTTCCCTGAAATAAGTGAAATTTCTGCAATTTTGCCCCAAAATAAGTGAAATATCTGCAATTTTGCCCCAAAATAAGGGAAATTTCTGGAATTTTGCCCCAAAATAAGTGGAATTTCTGAGTTTTGCCCCAAAATAAGGAGAATTTCTGTTTTTTTGCCCCAACATATAGGCAATTTCTGCCTTTTTGCCCCACAATTAGGGGATTTTCTGCAATTTTGCTCCAAAATACGGGGAATTTCTGCCTTTTTGCTTGAAAATAAGAAGAATGCATACCTTTTTGCCATAAAAAAGAAAATTTCTTCATTTTTGCTCCAAAAAGGAGAATTTCTGCTTTTTTGCCTCTAAATAAGTGGAATTTCTTTCTTTTTCCCTCAAAACAAAGGGAATTTCTGTCTTTTTTCCCCAAAATAAGGAAAAATTCTGACTTATTACACTGAAGTAAGTGATATTTCTGCAATTTTGCCCCAAAATAAGGGAAATTTCTGCCTTTTGCCCCCAAATAAGGAGAATTTCAGCCTTTTTACCTCAAAATAAGGGGAATTTCTGCATTTTTGCCACAAAATATTAGGAATTTCTGCCTTTTTGCCCCAAAATAAGGAAAATTTCTGCCTTTTTTTCCTGAAATAAGTGAAATTTCTGCAATTTTGTTACAAAATATGTAAAATTTCTGCATATTTGCCCCAAAATAAGTGAAATTTCTGCAATTTTGCCCCAAAAAAAGGAAAATTTCTGTAATTTTGCCCCAAAATAAGTGGAATTTCTGAGTTTTGCCCCAAAATATAGAGAATTTCGGTCTTTTTGCCCCAACATATAGAGATTTTCTGCATTTTTGCCCCACAATTAGGGGAATTTCTGCAATTTTTCTCAAAAATACAAGGAATTTCTGCTTTTTTGCCCGATAATATGAAGAATGCATACCTTTTTGCCATAAAAAATGGAAATTTCTTCATTTTTGCTCCAAAATAAGGGGAATTTCTGCTTTTTTGCCTATGAATAAGTGGAATTTCTGTCTTTTTCCCCCAAGGCAAAGGGAATTCCTGTCTTTTTTGTCCCAAAATAAAGAAAATTTCTGACTTATAACCCTTAAATAAGTGAAATTTCTGCAATTTTGCCCCAAAATAAGTGAAATGTCTCCAATTTTGCCCCAAAATAAGGGAAATTTCTGGAATTTTGCCCCAAAATAAGTGGAATTTCTGAGTTTTGCCCCAAAATAAGGAGAATTTCTGTCTTTTTGCCCCAACATATAGGCAATTTCTGACTTTTGGCCACACAATTAGGGGAATTTCTTCAATTTTGCTCCAAAATACGGGGAATTTCTGCCTTTTGCCCGAAAATAAGAAGAATGCATACCTTTTTGCCATAAAAATGGGAAATTTCTTAATTTTTCTCCAAAAAGAGGAATTTCTACTTTTTTGCCTCTAAATAAGTGGAATTTCCGTTTTTTTTCCCCAAAACAAAGAGAATTTCTGTCTTTTTGCCCCAAAATAAAGAAAAATTCTGACTTATTAACCTGAAGTAAGTGAAATTTCTGCAATTTTGCCCCAAAATAAGGGAAATTTCTGCCTTTTTGCTCCAAAATAAGGGAAATTTCAGCCTTTTTACCTCGAAATAAGGGGAATTTCTGCATTTTTGCCACAAAATATTAGGAATTTCTGCCTTTTTGCCCCAAAATAAAGAAAATTTCTGCCTTTTTTCATAAAATATGTGAAATTTTTGCAATTTTGCCACAAAAAAAGTAAAATTTCTTCATATTTGCCCCAAAATAAGTGAAATTTCTGCAATTTTGCCCCAAAATAAGGAAAATTTCTGGAATTTTGCCCCAAAATAAGTGGAATTTCTTAGTTTTGCCCCAAAATAAAGAGAATTTTTTCTGTCTTTTTGCACCAACATATAGAGATTTTCTGCATTTTTGCCCCACAATTAGGGGAATTTTTGCAATTATGCTCCAAAATACGGGGAATTTCTGCCTTTTTGCCCGAAAATAAGAAGAATGCATAACTTTTTGCCATAAAAAATGGAAATTTCTTCATTTTTGCTCCAAAATAATGGGAATTTCTGCTTTTTGGCCTTTAAATAAGTGGAATTTCTGTCTTTTTCCCCCAAGACAAAGGGAATTTCTGTCTTTTTTGCCCCAAAATAAGGAAAAATTCTGACTTATTACCCTGAAGTAAGTGAAATTTCTGCAATTTTGCCCCAAAATAAGGGAAATTTCTGACTTTTGCCTCCAAATAAGGGGAATTTCAGCCTTTTTACCTCAAAACAAGAAGAATTTCTGCATTTTTGTCACAAAATATTAGGAATATCTGCTTTTTGCCCCAAAATAAGGAAAATTTCTGCCTTTTTTCTCTGAAATAAGTGAAATATCTGCAATTTTGCCCCAAAATAAGTGAAATTTCTGCAATTTTGCCCCAAAATAATTGAAATTTCTGAAATTTTGCCCCAAAATAAGGAAAATTTCTGGAATTTTGCCCCAAAATAAGGAGAATTTCTGTCTTTTTGCCCCAACATATAGGCAATTTCTGCCTCTTTGCCCAACATTTAGGGGAATTTCTCCAATTTTGCTGCAAAATACGAGGAATATCTGCCTTTTTGCCTGAAAATAAGAAGAATGCATAACTTTTTGCCATAAAAAATGAAATTTCTTCATTTTTACTCCATAATAAGGGGAATTTCTGCTTTTTTGCCTCTAAATAAGTGGAATTTCTGTCTTTTTCCCCCAAAACAAAGGGAATTTTTGTATTTTTGCACCAAAATAAGGAAAAATTCTGACTTATTACCATGAAGTAAGTTAAATTTCTGCAATTTTGCCCCAAAATAAGGGAAATTTCTGGAATTTTGCCCCAAAATAAGTGGAATTTCTGAGTTTTGCCGCAAAATAAGGAGAATTTCTGTCTTTTTAGCCCAACATATAGGCAATTTCTGCCTTTTTGCCCCACATTTAGAGGAATTTCTGCAATTTTGTTCCAAAATACGGGGAATTTCTGCCTTTTTGCCCGAAAATAAGAAGAATGCATAACTTTTTGCCATAAAAAAGGGAAATTTCTTCATTTTTGCTCCAAAATAAGGGGAATTTCTGCATTTTTGCCTTAAAATAAGTGGAATTTCTGTCTTTTTCCCCCAAAACAAAGGGAATTCCTGTCTTTTTTGCCCCAACATAAGGAAAATTTCTGACTTATTACCCTGAAATAAGTGAAATTTCTGCAATTTTGCCCCAAAATAAAGGAAATTTTTGCCTTTTTGCCCCCAAATAAAGGGAATTTCAGGCTTTTTACCTCAAAATAAGGGGAATTTCTGCATTTTTGTCACAAAATATTAGGAATTTCTGCCTTTTTGCCCCAAAATAAGAAAATTTCTGCTTTTTTTTCTCTGAAATAAGTGAAATTTTGCAATTTTGCCCCAAAATAAGTGAAATTTCTGCAATTTTGCCCCAAAATAAGGGAAATTTCTGGAATTTTGCCCCAAAATAAGTGGAATTTCTGAGTTTTGCCCCAAAATAAGAAGAATTTCTGTTTTTTTGCCCCAACATATAGGCAATTTCTGCCTTTTTGCCCCACAATTAGGGGAATTTCTGCAATTTTGCTCCAAAATACGTGGAATTTCTGCCTTTTTGCACGAAAATAACAGGAATGCATACCTTTTTGCCATAAAAAAGGGAAATTTCTTCATTTTTGCTCCAAAATAAGGGGAATTTCTGCTTTTTTGCCTCTAAATAAGTGGAATTTCTGTCTTTTTCCCCCAAAACAAAGGGAATTTCTGTCTTTTTTGCCCCAAAATAAGGAAAAATTCTGACTTATTAACCTGAAGTAAGTAAAATTTCTGCAATTTTGCACCAAAATAAGGGAAATTTCTGGAATTTTGCCCCAAAATAAGTGGAATTTTTGTGTTTTTCCCCAAAATAAAGAGAATTTCTGTCTTTTTGCCCAAACATATAGAGAATTTCTGTTTTTTGCTACACAATTAGGGAAATATCTGTAATTTTGCTCGAAAATACGGTTAATTTCTGCCTTTTTGCCCGAAAATAAGAAGTATGAATACCTTTTTGCCAAAAAATGGGAAATTTCTTCATTTTTGCTCCAAAATAAAAGGAATTTCTGCTTTTTTGCCTCTAAATAAGTGGAATTTCTGTCTATTTCCCCCAAAATAAAGAGAATTTCTGTCTTTTTTGCCCCAAAATAAGGAAAAATTCTGACTTATTACCCTGAAGTACGTGAAATTTCTGCAATTTTGTCCCAAAATAAGGGAAATTTCTGCCTTTTTGCCCGCAAATAAGGGGAATTTCAGCCTTTTTACCTCAAAATAAGGGGAATTTCTGCATTTTTGCCCCCAAATAAGGGGAATTTCAGCCTTTTTACCTCAAAATAAGGGGAATTTCCGCATTTTTGCCACAAAATATTAGGAATTTCTGCCTTTTTGCCCCAAAATAAGAAAATTTCTGCTTTTTTTCCCTGAAATAATTGAAATTTCTGCAATTTTGCCCCAAAATAAGTGAAATTTCTGCAATTTTGTCCTAAAATAAGGGAAATTTCTGGAAATTTGCTTCAAAATAAGAGGAATTTCTGAGTTTTGCTTCAAAATAACGAGAATTTCTGTCTTTTTGCCACAACATATAGGAAATTTCTGCCTTTTTGCCCCACAATTAGGGGAATTTCAGCAATTTTGCTCCAAAAGACGGGGAATTTCTGCCTTTTTGCCCGAAAATAAGAAGAATGCATACCTTTTTGCCATCAAAAAAGTAATTTCTTCTATTTTGCTTCAAAATAAAGGGAATTTCTATTTTTTTGCCTCTAAATAAGTGGAATTTCTGTCTTTTTCCCTCAAAACAAAGGGAATTTCTCTCTTTTTTGCCCTAAAATAAGGAAAAATTCTGACTTATTACCCTGTAGTAAGTGAAATTTCTTCAATTTTGCCCCAAAATAAGGGAAATTTCTGCCTTTTTGCCCCCAAATAAGGGGAATTTCAGTCTTTTTACCTCAAAATAAGGGGAATTTCTGCATTTTTACCACCAAATATTAGGAATTTCTGACTTTCTGCCCCAAAATAAGGAAAATTTTTGCCTTTTTTCCCTGAAATAAGTGAAATTTCTGCCTTTTTGCCCAAAATAAGTGAAATTTCTGCAATTTTGCCCCAAAATAAGGGAAATTTCTGCAATTTTGCCACAAAATAAGTGGAATTTCTGAGTTTTGCCCCCAAAAAGGAGAATTTCTGTCTTTTTGCCCCAACATATAGGAAATTTCTGCCTTTTTGCCCCACAATTAGGGGAATTTCTGCAATTTTGCTCCAAAATACCGAGAATTTCTGCCTTTTTGCCCGAAAATAAGAAGAATGCATACCTTTTTGCCATAAAAAAGGGAAATTTCTTCATTTTTGCTCCAAAATAAGGGGAATTTCTGCTTTTTTGCCTCTAAATAAGTGGAATTTCTGTCTTTTTCTCCCAAAACAAAGGGAATTTCTGTTTTTTTTGCCCCAAAATAAGGAAAAATTCTGACTTATTACCCTGAAGTACGTGAAATTCCTGCACTTTTGCTCCAAAATTAGGGAAATTTCTGCCTTTTTGCCCCAAAATAATGCGAATTTCAGGCTTTTTACCTCAAAATAAGGGGAATTTCTGCATTTTTGCCACAAAATATTAGGAATATCTGCTTTTTGCCCCAAAATAAGAAAAATTTCTCCTTTTTTCTCTGAAATAAGTTAAATTTCTGCAATTTTGCCCCAAAATAAGTGAAATTTCTGCAATTTTGCCCCAAAATAAGTGAAATTACTGCAATTTTGCCCCAAAATAAGGAAAATTTCTGGAATTTTGCCCCAAAATAAGGAGAATTTCTGTCTTTTTGCCCCAACATATAGGCAATTTCTGCCTTTTTGCCCAACATTTAGGGGAATTTCTTCAATTTTGCTCCAAAATACGGGGAATATCTGCCTTTTTGCCCCACAATTAGGGGAATTTCTGCAATTTTGCTCCAAAATACGGGGAATTTCTGCCTTTTTGCCCGAAAATATGAAGAATGCATAACTTTTTGCCATAAAAAAAAGAAATTTCTTCATTTTTGCTCCAAAATAAGGAGAATTTCTGCTTTTTGGCCTTTAAATAAATGGAATTTCTGTCTTTTTCCCCCAAGACAAAGGGAATTTCTGTCTTTTTTGCCCCAAAATAAGGAAAAATTCTGACTTATTACCCTGAAGTAAGTTAAATTTCTGCAATTTTGCCCCAAAATTGAGGAATTTTCTGCATTTTTGCTTCCAAATAAGGGGAATTTCAGCCTTTTTACCTCAAAATAAGGAGAATTTCTGCATTTTTGTCACAAAATATTAGGAATTTCTGCCTTTTTGCCCCAAAATAAGGAAAATTTCTGATTTTTTTCTCTGAAATAAGTTGAATTTCTCCAATTTTGCCACAAAATAAGTGAAATTTCTGCAATTTTGCCCCAAATTAAAGGAAATTTCTGGAATTTTGCCCCAAAATAAGTGGAATTTCTGAGTTTTGACACAAAATAAGGAGAATTTCTGTCTTTTTGCCCCAACATATAGAGAATTTCTTCATTTTTGTCCCACAATTAAGGGAATTTCTGCAATTTTGCTCCAAAATACGGGAAATTTCTGCCTTTTTGCCCGAAAATAAGAAGAATGCATAACTTTTTGCCATAAAAAAGGGAAATTTCTTCATTTTTGCTCCAAAATAAGGGGAATTTCTTCTTTTTTGCCTCTAAATAAGTGGAATTTCTGTCTTTTTCCCCCAAACAAAGGGAATTCCTGTCTTTTTTGCCCCAAAATAAGGAAAATTTCTGACTTATTACCCTGAAATATGTGAAATTTCTGCAATTTTGCCCCAAAATAAAGGAAATTTTTGCCTTTTTGCCCCCAAATAAAGGGAATTTCAGCCTTTTTACCTCAAAATAAGGGGAATTTCTACATTTTTGCCCCCAAATAAGGGGAATTTCAGCCTTTTTACCTCAAAATAAGGGGAATTTCCGCATTTTTGCCACAAAATATTAGGAATTTCTGCCTTTTTGCACCAAAATAAGAAAATTTCTGCTTGTTTTCCCTGAAATAATTGAAATTTCTGCAATTTTGCCCCAAAATAATTGAAATTTCTGCAATTTTGTCCTAAAATAAGAGAAATTTCTCGAATTTTGCTTCAAAATGAGTGGAATTTCTGAGTTTTGCTTCAAAATAAGGAGAATTTCTGTCTTTTTGCCCCAACATATAGGAAATTTCTGCCTTTTTGCCCCACAATTAGGGGAATTTCAGCAATTTTGCTCCAAAAGACGGGGAATTTCTGCCTTTTTGCCCGAAAATAAGAAGAATGCATACCTTTTTGCCATAAAAAATGTAATTTCTTCTATTTTGCTCCAAAATAAAGGGAATTTCTATTTTTTTGCCTCTAAATAAGTGGAATTTCTGTCTCTTTCCCTCAAAACAAAGGGAATTTCTGTCTTTTTTGCCCTAAAATAAGAAAAAATTCTTACTTATTACCCTGTAGAAAGTGAAATTTCTTCAATTGTGCCCCAAAATAAGGGAAATTTCTGCCTTTTTGCCCCCAAATAAGGGGTATTTCAGTCTTTTTACCTCAAATTAAGGGGAATTTCTGCATTTTTACCACAAAATATTAGGAATTTCTGCCTTTTTGCCCCAAAATAAGGAAAATTTCTGCCTATTTTCCCTGAAATAAGTAAAATTTCTGCCTTTTTGCCCCAAAATAAGTGAAATTTCTGCAATTTTGTCCTAAAATAAGGGAAATTTCTGCAATTTTCCACATAATAAGTGGAATTTCTGAGTTTTGCCCCAAAATAAGGAGAATTTCTGTCTTTTTGCCCCAACATATAGGGAATTTCTGCCTTTTTGCCCCACAATTAGGGGAATTTCTGCAATTTTGCTCCAAAATACCAAGAATTTCTGCCTTTTTGCCCGAAAATAAGAAGAATGCATACCTTTTTGCCATAAAAAAGGGAAATTTCTTCATTTTTGCTCCAAAATAAGGGGAATTTCTGCTTTTTTGCCTCTAAATAAGTGGAATTTCTGTCCTTTTCTCCCAAAACAAAGGGAATTTCTGTCTCTTTTGCCCCAAAATAAAGAAAAATTCTGACTTATTACCCTGAAGTAGGTGAAATTTCTGCACTTTTGCTCCAAAATTAGGGAAATTTCTGCCTTTTTGCCCCAAAATAATGCGAATTTCAGCCTTTTTACCTCAAAATAAGGGGAATTTCTGCATTTTTGCCACAAAATATTAGGAATATCTGCTTTTGCCCCAAAATAAGGAAAATTTCTGCCTTTTTTCTCTGAAATAAGTGAAATTTCTGCAATTTTGCCCCAAAATAAGTGAAATTTCTGCAATTTTGCCCCAAAATAAGTGAAATTTCTGCAATTTTGCCCCAAAATAATGAAAATTTCTGGAATTTTGCCCCAAAATAAGTGGAATTTCTGAGTTTTGCCCCAAAATAAAGAAAATTTCTGTCTTTTTGCCCCAACATATAGGCAATTTCTGCCTTTTTGCCCAAAAATTAGGGGAATTTCTTCAATTTTGCTCCAAAATACGGGGAATATCTGCCTTTTTGCCTGAAAATATAAAGAATGCATAACTTTTTGCCATAAAAAAGGGAAATTTCTTCATTTTTGCTCCATAATAATGGGAATTTCTGCTTTTTTGCCTCTAAATAAGTGGAATTTCTGTCTTTTTTTCCCAAAACGAAGGGAATTTTTGTATTTTTACACCAAAATACGGAAAAATTCTGACTTATTACCCTGAAGTAAGTGAAATTTCTGCAATTTTGCCTCAAAATAAGAGAAATTTCTGCCTTTTTGCCCACAAATAAGTGGAATTTCAGCCTTTTTACCTCAAAATAAAGAAAATTTCTGCATTTTTGCCACAAAATATTATTAATTTCTGACTTTTTGCCCCAAAATAAAAAAATTTCTGCTTTTTTCCCTGAAATAAGTGAAATTTCTGCAATTTTGCCCCAAAATAAGTGAATTTTCTGCAATTTTGCCCCAAAATAAGGGAAATTTCTAGAATTTTGACCCAAACTAAGTGGAATTACTGAGTTTTGCCCCAAAATAAGGAGAATTTCTGTCTTTTTGCCCCAACATATAAAGAATTTCTGCCTTTTTGCCCCACAATTAGGGGAATTTCTGCAATTTTGCCCCAAAATACAGGGAATTTCTGCCTTTTTGCCCGAAAGTAAGAAGAATGCATATCTTTTTGCCATAAAAAGGAAATTTCTTCATTTTTGCTCAAAAATAAGGGTAATTTCTTCTTTTTTGCCTCTAAATAAGTGGAATTTCTGTATTTTTCCCCCAAAACGAAGGAAATTTCTGTCTTTTTTGCCCCAAAATAAAGAAAAATTCTGACTTATTACCCTGAAGTAAGTGAAATTTCTGCAATTTTGCCCCAAAATAAGAAAAATTTCTGCCTTTTTGCCCCCAAATAAGTGGAATTTCAGCCTTTTTACCTCGAAATATGGGGAATTTCTGCATTTTTGCCACAAAATATTAGGAATTTCTGCCTTTTTGCCCCAAAATAAGGAAAATTTCTGCCTTTTTTCACTGAAATAAGTGAAATTTCTGCAGTTTTGCCCCAAAATAAGTGAAATTTCTGCAAATTTGCCCCAAAATAAGTGAAATTTCTGCAATTTTGCCCCAAAATAAGGGAAATTTCTGGAATTTTGCCCCAAAATAGGTGAAATTTCTGAGTTTTGCCCCAAAATAAGAAGAATTTCTGTTTTTTGCCCCAACATATAGAGAATTTCTGCCTTTTTGCCCCACAATTAGGGGAATTTCTGCAATTTTGCTCCAAAATACGGGGAATTTCAGCCTTTTTGCCCGAAAATAAGAAGAATGCATACCTTTTTGCCATAAAAAAAAAATTCCTTCATTTTTGCTCCAAAAAAAGGAATTTCTGCTTTTTTGCCTCTAAATAAGTGGAATTTCTGTTTTTTTCCCCAAAAACAAAGGAATTTTTTGTATTTTTGCACCAAAATAAGGAAAAATTCTGACTTATTACCCTGAAGTAAGTGAAATTTCTGCAATTTTGCCCCAAAATAAGGGAAAATTCTGCCTTTTTGCCCCCAAATAAGGGGAATTTCAGCCTTTTTACCTCAAAATAAGGTGAATTTCTGCATTTTTGCCACAAAATATTAGGAATTTCTGCCTTTTTGCCCCAAAATAAGAAAATTTCTCCTTTTTCCCTGAAATAAGTGAAATTTCTGCAATTTTGCCCCAAAATAAGTGAAATTTCTGCAATTTTGTCCCAAAATAAGGGAAATTTCTAGAATTTTGCCCCTAAATAAGTGGAATTTCTGAGTTTTGCCCCAAAATAAAAAGAATTTTTTTTCCCCAACATATAGAGATTTTCTGCCTTTTTGCCCCACTATTAGGGGAATTTCTGCAATTTTGCTCCAAAATACAGGGAATTTCTGCCTTTTTGCCCGAAAATAAGAAGAATGCATACCTTTTTGCCATAAAAAGTAAATTTCTTCATTTTTGCTCCAAAATAAGGGGAATTTCTGCTTTTTTGCCTCTAAATAATTGGAATTTCTGTCTTTTTCCCCCAAAACAAAGGGAATTCCTGTCTTTTTTGCCCCAAAATATAGAAAATTTCTGACTTATTACCCTTAAATAAGTGAAATTTCTGCAATTTTGCCCCAAAATAAAGGAAATTTTTGCCTTATTGCCCCCAAATAAAAGGAATTTCAGCCTTTTTACCTCAAAATAAGGGGAATTTCTGCATTTATGCCACAAAATATTAGGAATTTCTGCCGTTTTATCCTAAAATAAGAAAATTTCTGCTTTTTTTCCCTGAAATAAGTGAAATTTCTGCAATTTTGCCCCAAAATAAGTAAAATGTCTGCTATTTTGCCACAAAATAAGGGAAATTACTGGAATTTTGCCCAAAAATAAGTTTAATTTCTGAGTTTTGCACCAAAATAATGAGAATTTCTGTCTTTTTGCCCCAACATATAGGCAATTTCTGCCTTTTTGCCCCACAATTAGGGGAAATTCTTCATTTTTGCTCCAAAATAAGGGGAATTTCTGCTTTTTTGCCTCTAAATAAGTGGAATTTCTGTCTTTTTCCCCAAAACAAAAGGAATTTCTGTATTTTTTGCCCCAAAATAAGGAAAAATTCTGACTTTTTACCCTGAAGTAAGTGAAATTTCGGCAATTTTGTCCCAAAATAAGGGAAATTTCTAGAATTTTGACCCAAACTAAGTGGAATTACTGAGTTTTGCCCCAAAATAAGGAGAATTTCTGTCTTTTTGCCCCAACATATAAAGAATTTCTGCCTTTTTGCCCCACAATTAGGGGAATTTCTGCAATTTTGCCCCAAAATACAGGGAATTTCTGCCTTTTTGCCCGAAAGTAAGAAGAATGCATATCTTTTTGCCATAAAAAGGAAATTTCTTCATTTTTGCTCAAAAATAAGGGTAATTTCTTCTTTTTTGCCTCTAAATAAGTGGAATTTCTGTATTTTTCCCCCAAAACGAAGGAAATTTCTGTCTTTTTTGCCCCAAAATAAAGAAAAATTCTGACTTATTACCCTGAAGTAAGTGAAATTTCTGCAATTTTGCCCCAAAATAAGAAAAATTTCTGCCTTTTTGCCCCCAAATAAGTGGAATTTCAGCCTTTTTACCTCGAAATATGGGGAATTTCTGCATTTTTGCCACAAAATATTAGGAATTTCTGCCTTTTTGCCCCAAAATAAGGAAAATTTCTGCCTTTTTTCACTGAAATAAGTGAAATTTCTGCAGTTTTGCCCCAAAATAAGTGAAATTTCTGCAAATTTGCCCCAAAATAAGTGAAATTTCTGCAATTTTGCCCCAAAATAAGGGAAATTTCTGGAATTTTGCCCCAAAATAGGTGAAATTTCTGAGTTTTGCCCCAAAATAAGAAGAATTTCTGTTTTTTGCCCCAACATATAGAGAATTTCTGCCTTTTTGCCCCACAATTAGGGGAATTTCTGCAATTTTGCTCCAAAATACGGGGAATTTCAGCCTTTTTGCCCGAAAATAAGAAGAATGCATACCTTTTTGCCATAAAAAAAAAATTCCTTCATTTTTGCTCCAAAAAAAGGAATTTCTGCTTTTTTGCCTCTAAATAAGTGGAATTTCTGTTTTTTTCCCCAAAAACAAAGGAATTTTTTGTATTTTTGCACCAAAATAAGGAAAAATTCTGACTTATTACCCTGAAGTAAGTGAAATTTCTGCAATTTTGCCCCAAAATAAGGGAAAATTCTGCCTTTTTGCCCCCAAATAAGGGGAATTTCAGCCTTTTTACCTCAAAATAAGGTGAATTTCTGCATTTTTGCCACAAAATATTAGGAATTTCTGCCTTTTTGCCCCAAAATAAGAAAATTTCTCCTTTTTCCCTGAAATAAGTGAAATTTCTGCAATTTTGCCCCAAAATAAGTGAAATTTCTGCAATTTTGTCCCAAAATAAGGGAAATTTCTAGAATTTTGCCCCTAAATAAGTGGAATTTCTGAGTTTTGCCCCAAAATAAAAAGAATTTTTTTTCCCCAACATATAGAGATTTTCTGCCTTTTTGCCCCACTATTAGGGGAATTTCTGCAATTTTGCTCCAAAATACAGGGAATTTCTGCCTTTTTGCCCGAAAATAAGAAGAATGCATACCTTTTTGCCATAAAAAGTAAATTTCTTCATTTTTGCTCCAAAATAAGGGGAATTTCTGCTTTTTTGCCTCTAAATAATTGGAATTTCTGTCTTTTTCCCCCAAAACAAAGGGAATTCCTGTCTTTTTTGCCCCAAAATATAGAAAATTTCTGACTTATTACCCTTAAATAAGTGAAATTTCTGCAATTTTGCCCCAAAATAAAGGAAATTTTTGCCTTATTGCCCCCAAATAAAAGGAATTTCAGCCTTTTTACCTCAAAATAAGGGGAATTTCTGCATTTATGCCACAAAATATTAGGAATTTCTGCCGTTTTATCCTAAAATAAGAAAATTTCTGCTTTTTTTCCCTGAAATAAGTGAAATTTCTGCAATTTTGCCCCAAAATAAGTAAAATGTCTGCTATTTTGCCACAAAATAAGGGAAATTACTGGAATTTTGCCCAAAAATAAGTTTAATTTCTGAGTTTTGCACCAAAATAATGAGAATTTCTGTCTTTTTGCCCCAACATATAGGCAATTTCTGCCTTTTTGCCCCACAATTAGGGGAAATTCTTCATTTTTGCTCCAAAATAAGGGGAATTTCTGCTTTTTTGCCTCTAAATAAGTGGAATTTCTGTCTTTTTCCCCAAAACAAAAGGAATTTCTGTATTTTTTGCCCCAAAATAAGGAAAAATTCTGACTTTTTACCCTGAAGTAAGTGAAATTTCGGCAATTTTGTCCCAAAATAAGGGAAATTTCTGCCTTTTTGCCCCCAAATAAGGGGAATTTCAGACTTTTTACCTCGAAATAAGGGGAATTTCTGCATTTTTGCAACAAAATATTAGGAATTTCTGCCTTTTTGCCCCAAAATAAGGAAAATTTCTGCCTTTTTTCCCTGAAATAAGTGAAATTTCTGCAATTTTGCCCCAAAATAAGTGAAATTTCTGCATATTTGCCCAAAAATAAGTGAAATTTCTGCAATTTTGCCCAAAATAAGGAAAATTTCTGGAATTTTGCCCCAAAATAAGTTGAATTTCGAAGTTTTGCCCCAAAATATACAGAATTTCTGTCTTTTTGCCCCAACATATAGAGATTTTCTGCATTTTTGCCCCACAATTAGGGGAATTTCTGCAATTTTGCTCCAAAATACATGGAATTTCTGCCTTTTTGCCCGAAAATAAAAAGAATGCATACCTTTTTGCCTTAAAAAAAGGGAAATTTCTTCATTTTTGCTCCTAAATAAAGGGAATTTCTGCTTTTTTGCCTCTAAATAAGTGGAATTTCTGTCTTTTTCCCCCAAAACAAAGGGAATTCCTGTCTTTTTTGCCCCAAAATAAGGAAAATTTCTGACTGACTACCCTGAAATATGTGAAATTTCTGCAATTTTGCCCCAAAATAAAGGAAATTTTTTTTTTTGCCCCCAAATAAGGGGAATTTCAGCCCTTTTACCTCAAAATAAGGGGAATTTCTGCATTTTTGCCACAAAATAAGGAAAAATTCTGACTTATTACCCTGAAGTACGTGAAATTCCTGCACTTTTGCTCCAAAATTAGGGAAATTTCTGCCTTTTTGCCCCAAATAATGCGAATTCAGCCTTTTTACCTCAAAATAAGGGGAATTTCTGCATTTTTGCCACAAAATATTAGGAATATCTGCTTTTTGCCCCAAAATAAGGAAAATTTCTGCCTTTTTTCTCTGAAATAAGTTAAATTTCTGCAATTTTGCCCCAAAATAAGTGAAATTTCTGCAATTTTGCCCCAAAATAAGTGAAATTTCTTCAATTTTGCCCCAAAATAAGGAAAATTTCTGGAATTTTGCCCCAAAATAAGGAGAATTTCTGTCTTTTTGCCCCAACATATAGGCAATTTCTGCCTTTTTGCCCAACATTTAGGGGAATTTCTTCAATTTTGCTCCAAAATACGGGGAATATCTGCCTTTTTGCCCCACAATTAGGGGAATTTCTGCAATTTTGCTCCAAAATACGGGGAATTTCTGCCTTTTTGCCCGAAAATAAGAAGAATGCATAACTTTTTGCCATAAAAAAGAGAAATTTCTTCATTTTTGCTCCAAAATAAGGGGAATTTCTGCTTTTTGGCCTTTATATAAGTGGAATTTCTGTCTTTTTCCCCCAAGAAAAGGGAATTTCTGTCTTTTTTGCCCCAAAATAAGGAAAAATTCTGACTTATTACCCTGAAGTAAGTTAAATTTTTGCAATTTTGCCCCAAAATTAGGGAATTTTCTGCATTTTTGCTTCCAAATAAGGGGAATTTCAGCCTTTTTACCTCAAAATAAGGAGAATTTCTGCATTTTTGTCACAAAATATTAGGAATTTCTGCCTTTTTGCCCCAAAATAAGGAAATTTTTTCTTTTTTCTCTGAAATAAGTGAAATTTCTGCAATTTTGCCCCAAAATAAGTGAAATTTCTGCAATTTTGCCCAAAAATAAGTGAAATTTCTGCAATTTTGCCCCAAATTAAAGGAAATTTCTGGAATTTTGCCCCAAAATAAGTGGAATTTCTGAGTTTTGACACAAAATAAGGAGAATTTCTGTCTTTTTGCCCCAACATATAGAGAATTTCTGCATTTTTGTCCCACAATTAAGGAAATTTCTGCAATTTTGCTCCAAAATACGGAAAATTTCTGCCTTTTTGCCCGAAAATAAGAAGAATGCATAACTTTTTGCCATAAAAAAGGGAAATTTCTTCATTTTTGCTCAAAAATAAGGGTAATTTCTTCTTTTTTGCCTCTAAATAAGTGGAATTTCTGTATTTTTCCCCCAAAAGGAAGGAAATTTCTGTCTTTTTTGCCCCAAAATAAAGAAAAATTCTGACTTATTACCCTGAAGTAAGTGAAATTTCTGCAATTTTGCCCCAAAATAAGAAAAATTTCTGCCTTTTTGCCCCCAAATAAGTGGAATTTCAGCCTTTTTACCTCGAAATATGGGGAATTTCTGCATTTTTGCCACAAAATATTAGGAATTTCTGCCTTTTTGCCCCAAAATAAGGAAAATTTCTGCCTTTTTTCACTGAAATAAGTGAAATTTCTGCAGTTTTGCCCCAAAATAAGTGAAATTTCTGCAAATTTGCCCCAAAATAAGTGAAATTTCTGCAATTTTGCCCCAAAATAAGGGAAATTTCTGGAATTTTGCCCCAAAATAGGTGAAATTTCTGAGTTTTGCCCCAAAATAAGAAGAATTTCTGTTTTTTGCCCCAACATATAGAGAATTTCTGCCTTTTTGCCCCACAATTAGGGGAATTTCTGCAATTTTGCTCCAAAATACGGGGAATTTCAGCCTTTTTGCCCGAAAATAAGAAGAATGCATACCTTTTTGCCATAAAAAAAAATTCCTTCATTTTTGCTCCAAAAAAAGGAATTTCTGCTTTTTTGCCTCTAAATAAGTGGAATTTCTGTTTTTTTCCCCAAAAACAAAGGAATTTTTTGTATTTTTGCACCAAAATAAGGAAAAATTCTGACTTATTACCCTGAAGTAAGTGAAATTTCTGCAATTTTGCCCCAAAATAAGGGAAAATTCTGCCTTTTTGCCCCCAAATAAGGGGAATTTCAGCCTTTTTACCTCAAAATAAGGTGAATTTCTGCATTTTTGCCACAAAATATTAGGAATTTCTGCCTTTTTGCCCCAAAATAAGAAAATTTCTCCTTTTTCCCTGAAATAAGTGAAATTTCTGCAATTTTGCCCCAAAATAAGTGAAATTTCTGCATATTTGCCCAAAAATAAGTGAAATTTCTGCAATTTTGCCCAAAATAAGGAAAATTTCTGGAATTTTGCCCCAAAATAAGTTGAATTTCGAAGTTTTGCCCCAAAATATACAGAATTTCTGTCTTTTTGCCCCAACATATAGAGATTTTCTGCATTTTTGCCCCACAATTAGGGGAATTTCTGCAATTTTGCTCCAAAATACATGGAATTTCTGCCTTTTTGCCCGAAAATAAAAAGAATGCATACCTTTTTGCCTTAAAAAAAGGGAAATTTCTTCATTTTTGCTCCTAAATAAAGGGAATTTCTGCTTTTTTGCCTCTAAATAAGTGGAATTTCTGTCTTTTTCCCCCAAAACAAAGGGAATTCCTGTCTTTTTTGCCCCAAAATAAGGAAAATTTCTGACTGACTACCCTGAAATATGTGAAATTTCTGCAATTTTGCCCCAAAATAAAGGAAATTTTTTTTTTTGTCCCCAAATAAGGGGAATTTCAGCCCTTTTACCTCAAAATAAGGGGAATTTCTGCATTTTTGCTACAAAATAAGGAAAAATTCTGACTTATTACCCTGAAGTACGTGAAATTCCTGCACTTTTGCTCCAAAATTAGGGAAATTTCTGCCTTTTTGCCCCAAATAATGCGAATTTCAGCATTTTTACCTCAAAATAAGGGGAATTTCTGCATTTTTGCCACAAAATATTAGGAATATCTGCTTTTTGCCCCAAAATAAGGAAAATTTCTGCCTTTTTTCTCTGAAATAAGTTAAATTTCTGCAATTTTGCCCCAAAATAAGTGAAATTTCTGCAATTTTGCCCCAAAATAAGTGAAATTTCTTCAATTTTGCCCCAAAATAAGGAAAATTTCTGGAATTTTGCCCCAAAATAAGGAGAATTTCTGTCTTTTTGCCCCAACATATAGGCAATTTCTGCCTTTTTGCCCAACATTTAGGGGAATTTCTTCAATTTTGCTCCAAAATACGGGGAATATCTGCCTTTTTGCCCCACAATTAGGGGAATTTCTGCAATTTTGCTCCAAAATACGGGGAATTTCTGCCTTTTTGCCCGAAAATAAGAAGAATGCATAACTTTTTGCCATAAAAAAGAGAAATTTCTTCATTTTTGCTCCAAAATAAGGGGAATTTCTGCTTTTTGGCCTTTATATAAGTGGAATTTCTGTCTTTTTCCCCCAAGACAAAGGGAATTTCTGTCTTTTTTGCCCCAAAATAAGGAAAAATTCTGACTTATTACCCTGAAGTAAGTTAAATTTTTGCAATTTTGCCCCAAAATTAGGGAATTTTCTGCATTTTTGCTTCCAAATAAGGGGAATTTCAGCCTTTTTACCTCAAAATAAGGAGAATTTCTGCATTTTTGTCACAAAATATTAGGAATTTCTGCCTTTTTGCCCCAAAATAAGGAAATTTTTTCTTTTTTCTCTGAAATAAGTGAAATTTCTGCAATTTTGCCCCAAAATAAGTGAAATTTCTGCAATTTTGCCCAAAAATAAGTGAAATTTCTGCAATTTTGCCCCAAATTAAAGGAAATTTCTGGAATTTTGCCCCAAAATAAGTGGAATTTCTGAGTTTTGACACAAAATAAGGAGAATTTCTGTCTTTTTGCCCCAACATATAGAGAATTTCTGCATTTTTGTCCCACAATTAAGGAAATTTCTGCAATTTTGCTCCAAAATACGGAAAATTTCTGCCTTTTTGCCCGAAAATAAGAAGAATGCATAACTTTTTGCCATAAAAAAGGGAAATTTCTTCATTTTTGCTCAAAAATAAGGGTAATTTCTTCTTTTTTGCCTCTAAATAAGTGGAATTTCTGTATTTTTCCCCCAAAAGGAAGGAAATTTCTGTCTTTTTTGCCCCAAAATAAAGAAAAATTCTGACTTATTACCCTGAAGTAAGTGAAATTTCTGCAATTTTGCCCCAAAATAAGAAAAATTTCTGCCTTTTTGCCCCCAAATAAGTGGAATTTCAGCCTTTTTACCTCGAAATATGGGGAATTTCTGCATTTTTGCCACAAAATATTAGGAATTTCTGCCTTTTTGCCCCAAAATAAGGAAAATTTCTGCCTTTTTTCACTGAAATAAGTGAAATTTCTGCAGTTTTGCCCCAAAATAAGTGAAATTTCTGCAAATTTGCCCCAAAATAAGTGAAATTTCTGCAATTTTGCCCCAAAATAAGGGAAATTTCTGGAATTTTGCCCCAAAATAGGTGAAATTTCTGAGTTTTGCCCCAAAATAAGAAGAATTTCTGTTTTTTGCCCCAACATATAGAGAATTTCTGCCTTTTTGCCCCACAATTAGGGGAATTTCTGCAATTTTGCTCCAAAATACGGGGAATTTCAGCCTTTTTGCCCGAAAATAAGAAGAATGCATACCTTTTTGCCATAAAAAAAAATTCCTTCATTTTTGCTCCAAAAAAAGGAATTTCTGCTTTTTTGCCTCTAAATAAGTGGAATTTCTGTTTTTTTCCCCAAAAACAAAGGAATTTTTTGTATTTTTGCACCAAAATAAGGAAAAATTCTGACTTATTACCCTGAAGTAAGTGAAATTTCTGCAATTTTGCCCCAAAATAAGGGAAAATTCTGCCTTTTTGCCCCCAAATAAGGGGAATTTCAGCCTTTTTACCTCAAAATAAGGTGAATTTCTGCATTTTTGCCACAAAATATTAGGAATTTCTGCCTTTTTGCCCCAAAATAAGAAAATTTCTCCTTTTTTCCCTGAAATAAGTGAAATTTCTGCAATTTTGCCCCAAAATAAGTGAAATTTCTGCAATTTTGTCCCAAAATAAGGGAAATTTCTAGAATTTTGCCCCTAAATAAGTGGAATTTCTGAGTTTTGCCCCAAAATAAAAAGAATTTTTTTTTCCCCAACATATAGAGATTTTCTGCCTTTTTGCCCCACTATTAGGGGAATTTCTGCAATTTTGCTCCAAAATACAGGGAATTTCTGCCTTTTTGCCCGAAAATAAGAAGAATGCATACCTTTTTGCCATAAAAAGTAAATTTCTTAATTTTTGCTCCAAAATAAGGGGAATTTCTGCTTTTTTGCCTCTAAATAATTGGAATTTCTGTCTTTTTCCCCCAAAACAAAGGGAATTCCTGTCTTTTTTGCCCCAAAATATAGAAAATTTCTGACTTATTACCCTTAAATAAGTGAAATTTCTGCAATTTTGCCCCAAAATAAAGGAAATTTTTGCCTTATTGCCCCCAAATAAAAGGAATTTCAGCCTTTTTACCTCAAAATAAGGGGAATTTCTGCATTTATGCCACAAAATATTAGGAATTTCTGCCGTTTTATCCTAAAATAAGAAAATTTCTGCTTTTTTTCCCTGAAATAAGTGAAATTTCTGCAATTTTGCCCCAAAATAAGTAAAATGTCTGCTATTTTGCCACAAAATAAGGGAAATTACTGGAATTTTGCCCAAAAATAAGTTTAATTTCTGAGTTTTGCACCAAAATAATGAGAATTTCTGTCTTTTTGCCCCAACATATAGGCAATTTCTGCCTTTTTGCCCCACAATTAGGGGAAATTCTTCATTTTTGCTCCAAAATAAGGGGAATTTCTGCTTTTTTGCCTCTAAATAAGTGGAATTTCTGTCTTTTTCCCCAAAACAAAAGGAATTTCTGTATTTTTTGCCCCAAAATAAGGAAAAATTCTGACTTTTTACCCTGAAGTAAGTGAAATTTCGGCAATTTTGTCCCAAAATAAGGGAAATTTCTGCCTTTTTGCCCCCAAATAAGGGGAATTTCAGACTTTTTACCTCGAAATAAGGGGAATTTCTGCATTTTTGCAACAAAATATTAGGAATTTCTGCCTTTTTGCCCCAAAATAAGGAAAATTTCTGCCTTTTTTCCCTGAAATAAGTGAAATTTCTGCAATTTTGCCCCAAAATAAGTGAAATTTCTGCATATTTGCCCAAAAATAAGTGAAATTTCTGCAATTTTGCCCAAAATAAGGAAAATTTCTGGAATTTTGCCCCAAAATAAGTTGAATTTCGAAGTTTTGCCCCAAAATATACAGAATTTCTGTCTTTTTGCCCCAACATATAGAGATTTTCTGCATTTTTGCCCCACAATTAGGGGAATTTCTGCAATTTTGCTCCAAAATACATGGAATTTCTGCCTTTTTGCCCGAAAATAAAAAGAATGCATACCTTTTTGCCTTAAAAAAAGGGAAATTTCTTCATTTTTGCTCCTAAATAAAGGGAATTTCTGCTTTTTTGCCTCTAAATAAGTGGAATTTCTGTCTTTTTCCCCCAAAACAAAGGGAATTCCTGTCTTTTTTGCCCCAAAACAAGGAAAATTTCTGACTGACTACCCTGAAATATGTGAAATTTCTGCAATTTTGCCCCAAAATAAAGGAAATTTTTTTTTTTTGCCCCCAAATAAGGGGAATTTCAGCACTTTTACCTCCAAATAAGGGGAATTTCTGCATTTTTGCCACAAAATAAGGAAAAATTCTGACTTATTACCCTGAAGTACGTGAAATTCCTGCACTTTTGCTCCAAAATTAGGGAAATTTCTGCCTTTTTGCCCCAAATAATGCGAATTTCAGCCTTTTTACCTCAAAATAAGGGGAATTTCTGCATTTTTGCCACAAAATATTAGGAATATCTGCTTTTTGCCCCAAAATAAGGAAAATTTCTGCCTTTTTTCTCTGAAATAAGTTAAATTTCTGCAATTTTGCCCCAAAATAAGTGAAATTTCTGCAATTTTGCCCCAAAATAAGTGAAATTTCTTCAATTTTGCCCCAAAATAAGGAAAATTTCTGGAATTTTGCCCCAAAATAAGGAGAATTTCTGTCTTTTTGCCCCAACATATAGGCAATTTCTGCCTTTTTGCCCAACATTTAGGGGAATTTCTTCAATTTTGCTCCAAAATACGGGGAATATCTGCCTTTTTGCCCCACAATTAGGGGAATTTCTGCAATTTTGCTCCAAAATACGGGGAATTTCTGCCTTTTTGCCCGAAAATAAGAAGAATGCATAACTTTTTGCCATAAAAAAGAGAAATTTCTTCATTTTTGCTCCAAAATAAGGGGAATTTCTGCTTTTTGGCCTTTATATAAGTGGAATTTCTGTCTTTTTCCCCCAAGACAAAGGGAATTTCTGTCTTTTTTGCCCCAAAATAAGGAAAAATTCTGACTTATTACCCTGAAGTAAGTTAAATTTTTGCAATTTTGCCCCAAAATTAGGGAATTTTCTGCATTTTTGCTTCCAAATAAGGAGAATTTCAGCCTTTTTACCTCTAAATAAGGAGAATTTCTGCATTTTTGTCACAAAATATTAGGAATTTCTGCCTTTTTGCCCCAAAATAAGGAAATTTTTTCTTTTTTCTCTGAAATAAGTGAAATTTCTGCAATTTTGCCCCAAAATAAGTGAAATTTCTGCAATTTTGCCCAAAAATAAGTGAAATTTCTGCAATTTTGCCCCAAATTAAAGGAAATTTCTGGAATTTTGCCCCAAAATAAGTGGAATTTCTGAGTTTTGACACAAAATAAGGAGAATTTCTGTCTTTTTGCCCCAACATATAGAGAATTTCTGCATTTTTGTCCCACAATTAAGGAAATTTCTGCAATTTTGCTCCAAAATACGGAAAATTTCTGCCTTTTTGCCCGAAAATAAAAAGAATGCATAACTTTTTGCCATAAAAAAGGGAAATTTCTTCATTTTTGCTCCAAAATAAGGGGAATTTCTGCTTTTTTGCCTCTAAATAAGTGGAATTTCTGTCTTTTTCCTCCAAAACAAAGGGAATTCCTGTCTTTTTTGCCCCAAAATAAGGAAAATTTCTGACTTATTACCCTGAAATATGTGAAATTTCTGCAATTTTGCCCCAAAATAAAGGAAATTTTTGCCTTTTTCCCCCAAATAAAGGGAATTTCAGCCTTTTTACCTCAAAATAAGGGGAATTTCTGCATTTTTGCCCCCAAATAAGGGGAATTTCAGCCTTTTTACCTCAAAATAAGGGGAATTTCCGAATTTTTGCCACAAAATATTAGGAATTTCTGCCTTTTTGCCCCAAAATAAGAAAATTTCTGCTTTTTTCCCTGAAATAATTGAAATTTCTGCAATTTTGCCCCAAAATAAGTGAAATTTCTGCAATTTTGTCCTAAAATAAGGGAAATTTCTGGAATTTTGCTTCAAAATAAGTGGAATTTCTGAGTTTTGCTTCAAAATAAGAAGAATTTCTGTCTTTTTGCCCCAACATATAGAGAATTTCTGCCTTTTTGCCCCACAATTGGGGGAATTTCTGCAATTTTGCTCCAAAATATGGGGAATTTCTGCCTTTTTGCCCGAAAATAAGAAGAATGCAAACATTTTTGCCATAAAAAAGAAATTTCTTCATTTTTGCTCCAAAATAAAGGGAATTTCTATTTTTTTGCCTCTAAATAAGTGGAATTTCTGTATTTTTCCCCCAAAACAAAGGAAATTCCTGTCCTTTTTGCCCCAAAATAAAGAAAATTTCTGACTTATTACCCTGAAATAAGTGAAATTTCTGCAATTTTGCCCCAAAATAGGGAAATTTCTACTTTTTTGATACCAAATAAAGGGAATTTCAACCTTTTTACCTCGAAATAAGGGGAATTTCTGCATTTTTGCTACAAAATATTAAGAATTTCTGCCTTTTTGCCTCAATATAAGGAAAATTTCTGCCTTTTTTTCCTGAAATAAGTGAAATTTCTGCATTTTGCCCCAAAATAAGTGAAATTTCTGCATTTTGCCCCAAAATAAGTGGAATTTCTGAGTTTTGCCCCAAAATAAGAAGAATTTCTGTCTTTTTGCCCCAACATATAGAGAATTTCAGCATTTTTGCCCCACAATTGGGGGAATTTCTGCAATTTTGCTCCAAAATATGTGGAATTTCTTCTTTTTTGCCCAAAAATAAGAAGAATGCAAATATTTTTTGCCATAAAAAGGAAATTTCTTCATTTTTGCTCCAAAATAAGGGGAATTTCTGCTTTTTTGCCTCTAAATAAGTGGAATTTATGTATTTTTCACCCCAAACAAAGGGAATTCCTGTCTTTTTTGCCCCAAAATAAAGAAAATTTCTGACTTTTTACCCTGAAATAAGTGAAATTTCTGCAATTTTGCCCCAAAATAAAAGAAATTTTTGCCTTATTGCCCCCAAATAAGGGGAATTTCAGCCTTTTTACCTCAAAATAAGGGGAATTTCTGCATTTATGCCTCAAAATATTAGGAATTGCTGCCTTTTTGCCCCAAAATAAGAAAATTTCTGCTTTTTTTCCCTGAAATAAGTGAAATTTCTGCAATTTTGCCTCAAAATTAGGGAAATTTCTGCCTTTTTGCCCCCAAATAAGGGGAATTTCAGCCTTTTTACCTCAAAAAAAGAAGAATTTCTGCATTTTTGTCACAAAATATTAGGAATTTCTGCCTTTTTTCCCAAAATAAGAAAAATTTCTGCCTTTTTTCTGAAATAAGTGAAATTTCTGCAATTTTGCCCCAAAATAAGTGAAATTTCTGCAATTTTGCCCCAAAATAAGTGAAATTTCTGCAATTTTGCCCCAAATTAAGGGAAATTTCTGGAATTTTGCCCCAAAATAAGTGGAATTTCTGAGTTTTGCCTCAAAATAAGAAGAATTTCTGTCTTTTTGCCCCAACATATAGAGAATTTCTGCCTTTTTGCCAAACAATTAGGGGAATTTCTGCAATTTTGCTCCAAAATACAGGGAATTACTGCCTTTTTGCCCGAAAATAAAAAGAATGCATACCTTTTTGCCATAAAAATGGCGAATTTCTTCATTTTTGCTCCAAAATAAGGAAAATTTCTGCATTTTTGCCTCTAAATAAGTGGAATTTCTGTCTTTTTCCCCCAAAACAAAAGGAATTCCTTTCTTTTTTGCCCCAAAATAAGGAAAATTTCTGACTTACTACCCTGAAATAAGTGAAATTTCTGCAATTTTGCCCCAAAATAAAAAAAATTTTTTGCCTTCTTGCCCCCAAATAAGGGGAATTTCAGCCTTTTTACCTCAAAATAAGAGGAATTTCTGCATTTTTGCCACAAAATAGTATTAATTTCTGCTTTTTTGCCCCAAAATAAGAAAATTTCTGCTTTTTTTTCTGAAATAAGTGAAATTTCTGCAATTTTGCCCCAAAATAAGTGAAATTTCTGCAATTTTGCCCCAAAATAAGGGAAATTTCTGGAATTTTGCCCAAAAATAAGTGGAATTTTTAAGTTTTGCCCCAAAATAAGGAGAATTTCTGTCTTTTTGCCCCAATATATAGGGAAATTTTTCTTTTTTGCCCCACAATTAGGGGAATTTCTGCAATTTTGCTCTAAAATACGGGGAATTTCTGCCTTTTTGCCCGAAAATAAGAAGAATGCATACCTTTTTGCCATAAAAAAGAGAAATTTCTGCAATTTTGCTCCAAAATAAGGGGAATTTCTGCTTTTTTGCCTCTAAATAAGTAAATTTTCTCTCTTTTCCCCCCCAAAAAAAGGGAATTTCTGTCTTTTTGGCACCAAAATAAAGAAAATTTCTGACTTATTACCCTGAAATATGTGAAATTTCTGAAATTTTGCCCCAAAATGAGGGAAATTTCTCCAATTTTGCCCCAAATTAAGGGAAATTTCTGGAATTTTGCCCCAAAATAAGTGGAATTTCTGAGTTTTGCCCCAAAATAAGGAGAATTTCTGTCTCTTTGCCCTAACATATAGGGAATTTCTGCCTTTTTGCACCACAATTAGGGGAATTTCTACAATATTGCTCCAAAATACGGGGAATTTCTGCTTTTTAGCCCGAAAATAAGGGGAATTTATACCTTTTGCCACAAAAAAGGGAAATTTCTTCATTTTTGCTCCAAAATAAGGGGAATTTCTGCTTTTTTGCCTCTAAATAAGTGGAATTTCTGTCTTTTTCCCTCAAAACAAAGAAAATTTCTGTCATTTTTGCCCCAAAATAAGCAAAATTTCTGACTTATTACACTGAAAATAGTGAGATTTCATCAATTTTGCCCCAAAATAAGAGAAATTTCTGCCTTTCTGCCCCAAAAAAAGGGGAATTTCAGACTTTTTACCTCAAAATAAGGGGAATTTCTGCATTTTTGCCACAAAATATTAGGAATTTCTGCCTTTTTGCCCCAAAATAAGGAAAATTTCTGCCTTTCTTCCATGAAATAAGTGAAATTTCTGCAATTTTGCCCTAAAATAAGTGAAATTTCTGCAATTTTTCTCCAAAATAAGAAAAATTTCTGGAATTTTGCCCCAAAATATGTGAAATTTCTGAGTTTTGCCCCATAATAAGAAGAAATTCTGTCTTTTTGCCCCAACATATAGGGAATTTCTGCCTTTTGGCCCCACATTTAGGGGAATTTCTGCAATTTTGCTCCAAAATACGGGAAATTTCTGCCTTTTTGCCTGAAAATACGAAGAATGCATTCCTTTTTGCCATAAAAAAAGGGAAATTTCTTCATTTTTGCTCCAAAATAAGGGGAATTTCTGCTTTATTGCCTCAATATAAGTAAAATTTCTGTCTTTTTCCCACAAAACAAAAAGAATTTCTGTCTTTTTTGCCGAAAAATAAGAAAAATTTCTGACTTATTACCCTGAAATAAGTGAAATTTCTGCAATTTTTTCCCAAAAAAAAAAAAAGACATTTCTGCCTTTTTGCACCCAATTAGGGGAATTCCAGCTTTTTTACCTCAAAATAAGGGGAATTTCTGCATTTTTGCCACAAAATATGAGAAATTTCTGCCTTTTTGCCCCAAAATAAGAAAATTTCTGCTTTTTTTCCCTGAAATAAGTGAAATTTCTGCAATTTTGCCCCAAAATAAGAGAAATTTTTGCAATTTTGCCCCAAAATAAGTGAAATTTCTGCAATTTTTCTCCAAAATAAGAAAAATTTCTGGAATTTTGCCCCAAAATATGTGAAATTTCTGAGTTTTGCCCCAAAATAAGGAGAAATTCTGTCTTTTTGTCCCAACATATAGGGAATTTCTGCCTTTTGGCCCCACATTTAGGGGAATTTCTGCAATTTTGCTCCAAAATACGGGGAATTTCAGCCTTTTTGCCCGAAAATAAGAAGAATGCATACCTTTTTGCCATAAAAAAGAAATTCCTTCATTTTTGCTCCAGAAAAAGGAATTTCTGCTTTTTTGCCTCTAAATAAGTGGAATTTCTGTTTTTTTCCCCCAAAACAAAGGGATTTTTTGTATTTTTGCACCAAAATAAAGAAAAATTCTGACTTATTACCCTGACGTAAGTGAAATTTCTGCAATTTTGCCCCAAAATAAGGGAAAATTCTGCCTTTTTGCCCCCAAATAAGGGGAATTTCAGCCTTTTTACCTCAAAATAAGGTGAATTTCTGCATTTTTGCCACAAAATATTAGGAATTTCTGCCTTTTTGCCCCAAAATAAGAAAATTTCTCCTTTTTTCCCTGAAATAAGTGAAATTTCTGCAATTTTGCCCCAAAATAAGTGAAATTTCTGCAATTTTGTCCCAAAATAAGGGAAATTTCTGGAATTTTGCCCCTAAATAAGTGGAATTCTTAGTTTTGCCTCAAAATAAAAAGAATTTCTTTTTTTTCCCCAACATATAGAGATTTTCTGCCTTTTTGCCCCACTATTAGGGGAATTTCTGCAATTTTGCTCCAAAATACGGGGAATTTCTGCCTTTTTGCCCGAAAATAAGAAGAATGCATACCTTTTTGCCATAAAAAGTAAATTTCTTCATTTTTGCTCCAAAGTAAGGGGAATTTCTGCTTTTTTGCCTCTAAATAAGTGGAATTTCTGTCTTTTTCCCCCAAAACAAAGGGAATTCCTGTCTTTTTTGCCCCAAAATAAAGAAAATTTCTGACATATTACCCTTAAATAAGTGAAATTTCTGCAATTTTGCCCCAAAATAAAGGAAATTTTTGCCTTATTGCCCCCAAATAAAAGGAATTTCAGCATTTTTACCTCAAAATAAGGGGAATTTCGGCATTTATGCCACAAAATATTAGGAATTTCTGCCGTTTTACCCTAAAATAAGAAAATTTCTGCTTTTTTTCCCTGAAATAAGTGAAATTTCTGCAATTTTGCCCCAAAATAAGTGAAATGTCTGCAATTTTGCCACAAAATAAGGAAAATTTCTGGAATTTTGCCCAAAAATAAGTTTAATTTCTGAGTTTTCCACCAAAATAAGGAGAATTTCTGTCTTTTTGCCCCAACATATAGGCAATTTCTGCCTTATTGCCCTACAATTAGGGGAATTTCTTCATTTTTGCTCCAAAATAAGGGGAATTTCTGCTTTTTTGCCTCTAAATAAGTGGAATTTCTGTCTTTTTCCCCCAAAAGAAAGGGAATTTCTGTCTTTTTTGCCCCAAAATAAGGAAAAATTCTGACTTTTTACCCTGAAATAAGTGAAATTTTGGCAATTTTGTCCCAATATAAGGGAAATTTCTGCCTTTTTGCCCCCAAAAAGGGAAATTTCAGACTTTTTACCTCGAAATAAGGGGAATTTCTGCATTTTTGCAACAAAATATTAGGAATTTCTGCCTTTTTGCTTCAAAATAAGGAAAATTTCTGCCTTTTTTCCCTGAAATAAGTGAAATTTCTGCAATTTTGCCCCAAAATAAGTGAAATTTCTGCATATTTGCCCAAAAATAAGTGAAATTTCTGCAATTTTGCCCAAAATAAGGAAAATTTCTGGAATTTTGCCCCAAAATAAGTGGAATTTCTGAGTTTTGCCCCAAAATATAGAGAATTTCTGTCTTTTTGCCCCAACATATAGAGATTTTCTGCATTTTTGCCCCACATTTAGGGGAATTTCTGCAATTTTGCTCCAAAATACATGGAATTTCTGCCTTTTTGCCCGAAAATAAAAAGAATGCATACCTTTTTGCCTTAAAAAAGGAAAAATTTCTTCATTTTTGCTCCTAAATAAAGGGAATTTCTGCTTTTTTGCCTCTAAATAAGTGGAATTTCTGTCTTTTTCCCCCAAAACAAAGGGAATTCCTGTCTTTTTTGCCCCAAAATAAGGAAAATTTCTGACTGACTACCCTGAAATATGTGAAATTTCTGCAATTTTGCCCCAAAATAAAGAAAATTTTTACTTTTTTGCCCCCAAATAAGGGGAATTTCAGCCTTTTTACCTCAAAATAAGAGGAATTTCTGCATTTTTGCCACAAAATAATAATTTCTGCCTTTTTGCCCCAAAATAAGAAAATTTCTGTTTTTTTTTCCCTGAAATAAGTGAAATTTCTGCAATTTTGCCCCAAAATAAGTGAAATTTCTGCAATTTTGCCCCAAAATAAGGGAAATTTCTGGAATTTTGCCCCTAAATAAGTGGAATTTCTGAGTTTTGCCCCAACATATAGGCAATTTCTGCCTTTTGCACCACAATTAGGGGAATTTCTGCAATTTTGCTCCAATATACGGGGAATTTCTGCCTTTTTGCTTGAAAATAAGAAGAATGCATACCTTCTTGCCATAAAAAAGGGAAATTTCTTCATTTTTGCTCCAAAATAAGGGGAATTTCTGCATTTTTGCCTCTAAATAAGTGGAATTTTTGTTTTTTTCCCTCAATACAAAGGGAATTTCTTTATTTTTTGCCCCAAAATAAGGAAAAATTCTGACTTATTACTCTGAAGTAAGTGAAATTTCTGCAATTTTGCCCCAAAATAAAGGAAATTTCTACTTTTTTGCTACCAAATAAAGGGAATTTCAACCTTTTTACCTCGATTTAAGGGGAATTTCTGCATTTTTGCTACAAAATATTAGGAATTTCTGCCTTTTTGCCTCAATATAAGGAAAATTTCTGCCTTTTTTTCCTGAAATAAGTGAAATTTCTGCATTCTGCCCCAAAATAAGTGAAATTTCTGCATTTTGCCCCAAAATAAGTGGAATTTCTGAGTTTTGCCCCAAAATAAGAAGAATTTCTGTCTTTTTGCCCCAACATATAGAGAATTTCTGCCTTTTTGCCCCACAATTGGGGGAATTTCTGCAATTTTGCTTCAAAATATGGGGAATTTCTGCCTTTTTGCCCAAAAATAAGAAGAATGCAAACATTTTTGCCATAAAAAGGAAATTTCTTCATTTTTGCTCCAAAATAAGGGGAATTTCTGCTTTTTTGCCTCTAAATAAGTGTAATTTCTGTATTTTTCCCCGAAAACAAAGGGAATTCCTGTCTTTTTTGCCCCAAAATAAAGAAAATTTCTGACTTATTACCCTGAAATAAATGAAATTTCTGCAATTTTGCCCCAAAATAAAAGAAATTTTTGCCTTATTGCCCCCAAATAAGGGGAATTTCAGCGTTTTTACCTCAAAATAAGGGGAATTTCTGCATTTATGCCTCAAAATATTAGGAATTTCTGCCTTTTTTCCCAAAATAAGGAAAATTTCTGCCTTTTTTCTGAAATAAGTGAAATTTCTGCAATTTTGCCCCAAAATAAGTGAAATTTCTGCAATTTTGCTCCAAAATAAGTGAAATTTCTGCAATTTTGCCCCAAATTAAGGGAAATTTCTGGAATTTTGCCCCAAAACAAGTGGAATTTTTGAGTTTTGCCCCAAAATAAGAAGAATTTCTGTCTTTTTGCCCCAACATATAGAGAATTTCTGCCTTTTTGCCAAACAATTAGGGGAATTTCTGCAATTTTGCTCCAAAATACAGGGAATTGCTGCCTTTTTGCCCGAAAATAAGAAGAATGCATACCTTTCTGCCATCAAAATGGCGAATTTCTTCATTTTTGCTCCAAAATAAGGAAAATTTCTGCATTTTTGCCTCTAAATAAGTGGAATTTCTGTCTTTATCCCCAAAAACAAAAGGAATTCCTTTCTTTTTTGCCCCAAAATAAGGAAAATTTCTGACTTACTACCCTGAAATAAGTGAAATTTCTGCAATTTTGCCCCAAAATAAAAAAAATTTTTTGCCTTCTTGCCCCCAAATAAGGTGAATTTCAGCCTTTTTACCTCAAAATAAGGGGAATTTCTGAATTTTTGCCACAAAATATTATTAATTTCTGCCTTTTTGCCCCAAAATAAGAAAATTTCTGCTTTTTTTTCTGAAATAAGTGAAATTTCTGCAATTTTGCCCCAAAATAAGTGAAATTTCTGCAATTTTGCCCCAAAATAAGGGAAATTTCTGGAATTTTGCCCAAAAATAAGTGGAATTTTTGAGTTTTGCCCCAAAATAAGGAGAATTTCTGTCTTTTTGCCCCAAAATATAGGGAAATTTTGCCTTTTTGCCCCACAATTAGGGGAATTTCTGCAATTTTGCTCTAAAATACGGGGAATTTCTGCCTTTTTGCCCGAAAATAAGAAGAATGCATACCTTTTTGCCATAAAAAAGAGAAATTTCTGCAATTTTGCTCCAAAATAAAGGGAATTTCTGCTTTTTTGCCTCTACATAAGTAAAATTTCTCTCTTTCCCCCTCCCAAAAAGGGGAATTTCTGTCTTTTTGGCCCCAAAATAAAGAAAATTTCTGACTTATTACCCTGAAATAAGTGAAATTTCTGAAATTTTGCCCCATAATGAGGGAAATTTCTCCAATTTTGCCCCAAATTGAGGGAAATTTCTGAGTTTTGCCCCAAAATAAGGAGAATTTCTGTCTCTTTGCCCTAACATATAGGGAATTTCTGCCTTTTTGCACCACAATTAGGGGAATTTCTACAATTTTGCTCCAAAATACGGGGAATTTCTGCTTTTTAGCCCGAAAATAAGGGGAATTTATACCTTTTGCCACAAAAAAGGGAAATTTCTACATTTTTGCTCCAAAATAAGGGGAATTTCTGCTTTTTTGCCTCTAAATAAGTGGAATTTCTGTCTTTTTCCCTCAAAACAAAGAAAATTTCTGTCATTTTTGCCCCAAAATAAGCAAAATTTCTGACTTATTACACTGAAAATAGTGAAATTTAATCAATTTTGCCCCAAAATAAGAGATATTTCTGCCTTTCTGCCCCTAAAAAAGGGGAATTTCAGACTTTTTACCTCAAAATAAGGGGAATTTCTGCATTTTTGCCACAAAATATTAGGAATTTCTGCCTTTTTGCCCCAAAATAAAGAAAATTTCTGCCTTTCTTCCCTGAAATAAGTGAAATTTCTGCAATTTTGCCCTAAAATAAGTGAAATTTCTGCAATTTTTCTCCAAAATAAGAAAAATTTCTGGAATTTTGCCCCAAAATATGTGAAATTTCTGAGTCTTGCCCCATAATAAGAAGAATTTCTGTCTTTTTGCCCCAACATATAGGGAATTTCTGACTTTTGGCCCCACATTTAGGGGAATTTCTGCAATTTTGCTCCATAATACGGGAAATTTCTGCCTTTTTGCCTGAAAATAAGAAGAATGCATTCCTTTTTGCCATAAAAAAAGGAAATTTCTTCATTTTTGCTCCAAAATAAGGGGAATTTCTGCTTTATTGCCTCTAAATAAGTAAAATTTCTGTCTTTTTCCCACAAAACAAAAAGAATTTCTGTCTTTTTTGCCGCAAAATAAGAAAAATTTCTGACTTATTACCCTGAAATAAGTGAAATTTCTGCAATTTTTTCCCAAAAAAAAAAAAAGAAATTTCTGCCTTTTTGCACCCAAATAAGGGGAATTCCAGCTTTTTTACCTCAAAATAAGGGGAATTTCTGCATTTTTGCCACAAAATATGAGAAATTTCTGCCTTTTTGCCCCAAAATAAGAAAATATCTGCTTTTTTTCCCTGAAATAAGTGAAATTTCTGCAATTTTGCCCCAAAATAAGAGAAATTTTTGCAATTTTGCCCCAAAATAAGTGAAATTTCTGCAATTTTTCTCCAAAATAAGAAAAATTTCTGGAATTTTGCCCCAAAATATGTGAAATTTCTGAGTTTTGCACCAAAATAAGGAGAAATTCTGTCTTTTTGCCCCAACATATAGGGAATTTCTGCCTTTTGGCCCCACATTTAGGGAAATTTCTGCTATTTTGCTCCAAAATACAGGCAATTTCTTCCTTTTTGTCCGAAAATAAGAAGAATGCATACCTTTTTGCCATAAAATAGGGAAATTTCTTCATTTTTGCTCCAAAATAAGGGGAATTTCTGCTTTTTTGCCTCTAAATAAGTGGAATTTCTGTCTTTTCCCCCCAAATCAAAGGGAATTTCTCTATTTTTTGCCCCAAAACAAGAAAAATTTTTGACTTATTACCCTGAAATAAGTGAAATTTCTGCAATTTTACCCCCAAATAATGGAAATTTCTGCATTTTTGCTCCCAAATAAGAGGATTTTCAGCCTTTTTGCCACAAAATAAGGGGAATTTCTGCATTTTTGCCACAACATATGAGAAATTTCTGCCTTTTTGCCCCACAATAAGAAAAATTCTAATTTTTTTCCCTGAAATAAGTGAAATTTCTGCAATTTTGCCCCAATATAAGTGAAATTTCTACAATTTGGCCCCAAAATAAGGGAAATTTCTGGAATTTTGCCCCAAAATAAGTGGAATTTTAGAGTTTTACCCCAAAATAAGGAGAATTTCTGTCTTTTTGCCCAAACATATAGGGAATTTCTGCATTTTTGCCCCACAATTAGAGGAATTTCTGCAATTTTGCTCCAAAATACGGGGAATTTCTGCCTTTTTGCCTGAAAATAAGAAGAATGCATTCCTTTTTGCCATAAAAAAGATAAATTTCTTTATTTTTGCTCCAAAATAAGGGGAATTTCTGCTTTATTGCCTCGAAATAAGTAAAATTTCTGTCTTTTACCACAAAACAATGGGAATTTCTGTCTTTTTTGCCGCAAAATAAGAAAAATTTTTGACTTATTACCCTGAAATGAGTGAAATTTCTGCAATTTTGCCCCAAAATAAAGGAAATTTCTGCCTTTTTTCCCCCAAATAAGGGGAATTTCAGCCTTTTTACCTCAAAATAAGGGGAATTTCTGCATTTTTGCCACAAAATATTAGAAATTTCTGCCTTTCTGCCTCAAAATAAGGAAAATTTCTGACTTTTTGCCCTGAAATGAGATAAATTTCTAAAATTTTCCCCAAAATAAGGGAAATGTCTGCTTTTTGCCACAAATTAAGCGGAATTTCTTACTTTTTGCCCCCAAATAAGGGGAATTTCAGCCTTTTTACCTCAAAATAATGGGAATTTCTGCATTTTTCCCCAAAATATGGGAAATTTCTGCATTTTGCCCAAAATAAGAAAAATTTCTGCAATTTTGTACCAAAATAAAAGAAATTTCTGCCTTTTTGCCCCCAAATAAAGGGAATTTCAGCCTTTTTACCTCAAAATAAGGGGAATTTCTGATTTTTTGCCACAAAATATTAGGAATTTCTGCCTTTTTGCCCCAAAATAAGAAAAATTTCTGCAATTTTGTACCAAAATAAAAGAAATTTCTGCCTTTTTGATCCAAAATAAGAAAATTTCTGCTTTTTTTCTGAAATAAGTGAAATTTCTGCAATTTTGCCCCAAAATAAGTGAAATTTCTGAGTTTTGCCCCAAAATAAGGAGAATTTCTGTCTTTTTGCCCCAACATATTGGGAATTTCTGCTTTTTGCCCCACAATTAGAGGAATTTCTGCAATTTTGCTCCAAAATACGGGAAATTTCTGCCTTTTTGAACGAAAATAAGAAGAATGCATACCTTTTGCCATAAAAAAGTGAACTTTCTTCATTTTTGTTCCAAAATAAGAGGAATTTCTCCGTTTTTGCCTCTAAATAAGTGGAATTTCTGTCTTTTCCCCCCAAAACAAAGGGATTTTCTGTTTTATTTGCCCCAAGATAAGAAAATTTCTGACTTATTACCCTGAAATAAGTGAAATTTCTGCAATTTTTTCCCAAAATAATAGAAATTTCTGCCTTTTTGCATCCAAATAAGGGGAATTTCAGCTTTTTTACCTCAAAATAAGGAGAATTTCTGCATTTTTGCCACAAAATATGAGAAATTTCTGCCTTTTTGCTCCAAAATAAAAAAATTTCTGCTTTTTTTCCCTGAAATAAGTGAAATTTCTGGAATTTTGCCCCAAAATAAGTGAAATTTTTTCAATTTTGCCCCAAAATACGGGAAATTTCTGCAATTTTGCCCCAAAATAAGTGGAATTTCTGAGTTTTGCCCCAAAATAAGGAGAATTTCTGTCTTTTTGCCCCAACATATAGGGAATTTCAGCCTTTTGCCCCGCAATTAGGGGAATTTCTTCAATTTTGCTCCAAAATACAGGGAATTTCTGCCTTTGTGTCCAAAATAAGAAGAATGCATACCTTTTTACCACAAAATAGGGAAATTTCTGCAATTTTGCTCCACAATAAGGGGAATTTCTGCTTTTTTGCCTCTAAATAAGTGGAATTACTCTCTTTTCTCCCCAAAACAAAGAGAATTTCTGTCTTTTTTGTCCCAAAATAAAAAAAAAATTTCTGACTTATTACCCTGAAATAAGTGAAATTTCTGCAATTTTGCCTCAAAATAAGAGAAATTTCTGCATTTTTGCCCCCAAATAAGGAGAATTTCAGCATTTTTACCTCAACATAAGGGGAATTTCTGCATTTTTGCCCCAAAATATGGGAAATTTCTGCCTTTTTGCCCCAAAATAAGAAAAATTTCTGCAATTTTGTACCAAAATAAAAGAAATTTCTGCTTTTTTGCCCCAAAATAAGAAAATTTCTGCTTTTTTTCTGAAATAAGTGAAATTTCTGCAATTTTGCCTCAAAATAATTGAAATTTCTGAGTTTTTCTCCTAAATAAGGAGAATTTCTGTCTTTTTGCCCCAACATATAGGGAATTTCAGCCTTTTTGCCCCACAATTAGGAGAATTTCTTTAATTTTGCTCCAAAATACAGGGAATTTCTGCCTTTTTGCCTGAAAATAAGAGGAATGCATACCTTTATGCCATAAAAAAGGGAAATTTCTTCATTTTTGCTCCAAAATAAGGGGAATTTCTGTCTTTTTGCCCCAACATATAGGGAATTTCTGCCATTTTGCCCCAAAATTAGAGGAATTTCTTCAATTTTGCTCCAAAATACGGGGAATTTCTGCCTTTTTGCCTGAAAATAAGAGGAATGCATACCATTTTGCCATAAAAAAGGGAAATCTCATTTTTGCTCCAAAATAAGGGGAATTTCTGCTTTTTTGCCTCTAAATAAGTAAAATTTCTGTCTTTTTCCCACAAAAGAAAGGGAATTTTTGTCTTATTGCTTCCAAATAAGAAAAATTTCTGACTTATTACCCTGAAATAAGTGAAATTTCTTCAATTTTGCCCCAAAATAAGGGAAATTTCTGCCTTTTTGCCCCCAAATAAGGGGAATTTCAGCCTTTTTACCTCAAAATAAAAGGAATTTCTGCATTTTTGCCACAAAATATTAGGAATTTCTGCCTTTGTGCCCCAAAATAAGAAAAATTTCTGACTTTTTGCCCTGAAATAAGTTAAATTTCTAAAATTTTTCCCCAAAATATGGGAAATGTCTGCTTTTTGACCCAAAATAAGGGGAATTTCTTACTTTTTGCCCCCAAATAAGGGTAATTTCAGCCTTTTTACCTCAAAATAATGGGAATTTCTGCATTTTAGCCCCAAAATATGGGAAATTTCTGCTTTTTTGCCCAAAATAAGAAAAATTTCTGCAATTTTGTACCAAAATTAAAGAAATTTCTGCTTTTTTGCCCCCAAATAAGGGGAATTTCAGCCTTTTTACCTCAAAATAAGGGGAATTTCTGCATTTTTGCCCTAAAATATGGGAAATTTCTGCCTTTTTGCCCCAAAATAAGAAAAATTTCTGCAATTTTGTACCAAAATAAAAGAAATTTCTGCCTTTTTGCCCGAAAATAAGAAAATTTCTGCTTTTTTTCTGAAATAAGTGAAATTTCTGCAATTTTGCCCCAAAATATGTGAAAATTCTGAGTTTTGCCCCACAATAAGAAGAATTTCTGTCTTTTTGCCCCAACATATAAAAAATTTCTGCCTCTTTGCCCCACAATTAGGGGAATTTCTGCAATTTTGCTCCAAAATACAGGGAATTTCTGCCTTTTTGCCCGAAAATAATAAGAATGCATACCTTTATGCCATAAAAAATGGAAATTTCTTCATTTTTGCCCCAAAATAAGGGGAATTTCTGCTTTTTTGCCTCTAAATAAGTGGAATTTCTGTCTTTCTCCCCCAAAACAAAAGGAATTTCTGTCTTTTTTACCCCAAAATAAAAAAAAATTTCTGACTTATTACTTTGAAGTAAGTGAAATTTCTGCAATTTTGCCCCAAAATAAGGGAAATTTCTGACTTTTTGCCCCCAAATAAGGGGAATTTCAGCCTTTTTACCTCAAAATAAGGGGAATTTCTGCATTTTGCCACAAAATATTAGGAATTTCTGCCTTTCTGCCCCAAAATAAGGAAAATTTCTGACTTTTTGCCCTGAAATAAGTTAAATTTCTGAAATTTTTCCCAAAAACAAGGGAAATGTCTGCTTTTGGCACCAAAATCATGGGAATTTCTTACTTTTTGCCCCCAAATAATAGGAATTTCAGCCTTTTTACCTCAAAATAAAAGGAATTTCTGCATTTTTGCCCCAAAATATGGGAAATTTCTGCCTTTTTGCCCAAAATAAGAAAAATTTCTGCAATTTTGTACCAAAATATAAGAAATTTCTACGTTTTTGCCTCCAAATAAGAAAAATTCTTCATTTTATTTTTGAAATAAGTGAAATTTCTGCAATTTGCCCCAAAATAACTGAAATTTCTGCAATTTTGCCCCCCAAATAAGGGAAATTTCTGGAATTTTGCCCCAAAATAAGTGGAATTTCTGAGTTTTGCCCCAAAATAATGAGAATTTCTGTCTTTTTGCCCCAACATATAGGGAATTTCTGCCTTTTTGCCCAACAATTAGGGGAATTTCTGAAATTTTGCTCCAAAATACGAGGAATTTCTGCCTTTTTGCCCGAAAATAAAAAGAATGCATACCTTTTTGCCATAAAAAAGGGAAATTTCTGAAATTTTGCTCCAAAATAAGGGCAATTTCTGCTTTTTTGTCTCTATAAGTGGAATTTATGTTTTTTTCCCCAAAACAAAGGGAATTTCAGTCTTTTTTGCCCGAAAATAAGGAAAATTTCTGAATTATTACCCTGAAATATGTGATGTTTCTGCAATTTTGCCCCAAAATAAGAGAAATTTCTGCCCTTTTGCCTCCAAGTAAGGGAAATTTTAGCCTATTTCCCTCAAAATAAGGGGAATTTCTGCATTTTTGCCCCAAAATATGGGAAATTTCTTCCTTTTGGCCCCAAAATACGAAAAATTTCTGCAATTTTGTACCAAAATAAAAAAATTTCTGCCTTTTTGCCCCAAAATAAGAAAATTTCTGCTTTTTTTCTGAAATAAGTGAAATTTCTGCAATTTTGCCCCAAAATAAGGGAAATTTCTGCCTTTTTGCCCCCAAATACGGGGAATTTCAGCCTTTTTACCTCAAAATAAGGGGAATTTCTGCATTTTTGCACCAAAATATGGGAAATTTCTGACTTTTTGCCTCAAAAAAAAGAAAATTTCTTCTTTTTTCCATGAAATAAGTGAATTTTCTGCAATTTTGCCCCAAAATAAGTGAAATTTCTGCAATTTTGCCACAAAATAAAAGAAATTTCTGGAATTGTGCTCCAAAATAAGTGGAATTTCTGAGTTTTGCCCCAAAATAAAGAGAATTTCTTATTTTTGCCCCAAAATATGGGGAATTTCTGCCTTTTTGCCCCACAATTATGGGAATTTCTGAAATTTTGCTCCAAAATACAGGGAATTTCTGCCTTTTTGCCCAAAAATAAAAAGAATGCATACCTTTTTGCCATAAAAAAGGGAAATTTCTGCAATTTTGCTCCAAAATAAGGGGAATTTCTGCTTTTTTGCCTCTAAATAAGTGGAATTTCTGTCTTTTTCCCACAAAACAAAGAGAATTTCTGTCTTTTTTGCTCCAAAATAAGAAAAAATTCTGACTTATTACCCTGAAATAAGTGAAATTTCTGCAATTTTGCCCCAAAATAAGAGAAATTTCTGCCTTTTTGCCCCCAAATAAGGGGAATTTCAGCCTTTTTACCTCAAAATAAGGGGAATTTCTGCATTTTTGCCACAAAATATGAGAAATTTCTTCTCTTTTGCCCCAAAATAAAAAAATTTCTGCTTTTTTTCCCTGAAATAAGTGAAATTTCTGCAATTTTGCCCCAAAATAAGTAAAATTTTTGCAATTCTGCCCCCAAAATAAGGGAAATTTCTGCAATTTTGCCCCAAAATAAGTGGAATTTCTGAGTTTTGCCCCAAAATAAAAAGAATTTCTGTCTTTTTGCCCCAACATATAGGGAATTTCAGCCTTTTTGCCCCACAATTAGGGGAATTTCTGCAATTTTGCTCCAAAATACAGGAAATTTCTGCCTTTGTGTCCAAAATAAGAAGAATGCATACCTTTTTGCCACAAAAAAGAGAAATTTCTGCAATTTTGCTATAAAATACGGTGAATTTCTGCCTTTTTGCCCGAAAATAAGAAGAATGCACTCCTTTTTGGAATAAAAAAGGGAAATTTCTTCATTTTTGCTTCAAAATAAGGGGAATTTCTGCTTTTTTACCACAAAATATGAGAAATTTCTGCCATTTTGCCCCGAAATAAGATAAATTCTGCTTTTTTTTCTGAAATAAGTGAAATTTATGCAATTTTGCCCCAAAATAAGTGAACATTCTGCAATTTTGCCCCAAAATAAGGGAAATTTCTGAAATTTTGCCCCAAAATAAGTGGAATTTCTGAGTTTTGCCCCAAAATAATGAGAATTTCTGTCTTTTTGCCACAACATATAGGGAATTTCTGCCTTTTTGCCCCACAATTAGGGGAATTTCTGAAATTTTGCTCCAAAATACGAGGAATTTCTGCCTTTTTGCCCGAAAATAAAAAGAATGCATACCTTTTTGCCATAAAAAAGGGAAATTTCTGAAATTTTGCTCCAAAATAAGGGCAATTTCTGCTTTTTTGCCTCTAAATAAGTGGAATTTATGTCTTTTTTCCCCAAAACAAATGGAATTTCTGTCTTTTTTGCCCCAAAATAAGGAAAATTTCTGAATTATTACCCTGAAATAAGTGATGTTTCTGCAATTTTGCCCCAAAATAAGAGAAATTTCTGCCTTTTTGCCTCCAAGTAAGGGAAATTTTAGCCTATTTCCCTCAAAATAAAAGGAATTTCTGCATTTTTGCCCCAAAATATGGGAAATTTCTGCCTTTTGGCCCCAAAATAAGAAAAATTTCTGCAATTTTGTACCAAAATAAAAAAATTTCTGCCTTTTTGCCCCAAAATAAGAAAATTTCTGCTTTTTTTCTGAAATAAGTGAAATTTCTGCAATTTTGCCCCAAAATAAGGGAAATTTCTGCCTTTTTGCCCCCAAATACAAGGAATTTCAGCCTTTTTACCTCAAAATAAGGGGAATTTCTGCATTTTTGCAACAAAATATGGGAAATTTCCGACTTTTTGCCTCAAAAAAAAATTTCTTCTTTTTTTCATGAAATAAGTGAAATTTCTGCAATTTTGCCCCAAAATAAGTGAAATTTCTGCAATTTTGCCACAAAATAAAAAAAATTTCTGGAATTGTGCTCCAAAATAAGTGGAATTTCTGAGTTTTGCCCCAAAATAAGGAGAATTTCTGATTTTTGCCTCAAAATATAGGGAATTTCTGCCTTTTTGCCCCACAATTATGGGAATTTCTGAATTTGCTCCAAAATACAGGGAATTTCTGCCTTTTTGCCCAAAAATAAAAAGAATGCATACCTTTTTGCCATAAAAAAGGGAAATTTCTGCAATTTTGCTCCAAAATAAGGGGAATTTCTGCTATTTGCCTCTAAATAAGTGGAATTTCTGTCTTTTTCCCGCAAAACAAAGAGAATTTCTGTCCTTTTTGCTCCAAAATAAGGAAAATTTCTGACTTATTACCCTGAAATAAGTGAAATTTCTGCAATTTTGCCCCAAAATAAGAGAAATTTCTGCCTTTTTGCCCCCAAATAAGAGGAATTTCAGCCTTTTTACCTCAAAATAAGGGGAATTTCTGCATTTTTGCCACAAAATATTAGGAATTTCTGTATTTTGCACAAAATAAGGAAAATTTCTGTTTTTTTTCTCTGAAATAAGTGAAATTTCTGCAATTTTGCCCCAAAATAACTGAAATTTCTGCAATTTTGCCCCCAAATTAGGGAAATTTCTGGAATTTTGCCCCAAAATAAGTGCAATTTCTGAGTTTTGCCCCAAAATAAGGAGAATTTTGTCTTTTTGCCCCAACATATAGGCAATTTCTGCCTTTTTGCCCCACAATTAAGGGAATTTCTGCAATTTTGCTCAAAAATAAAGGGAATTTCTGCTTTTTAGCCTGAAAATAAGGAGAATGTATACCTTTTGCCACAAAAAAGAAAAATTCATTTTTGCTCCAAAATAAAAGGAATTTCTGCTTTTTTGCCTCCAAAAATGTGGAATTTCTGTCTTTTTCCCCTAAAAACAAAGGAAATTTCTGTCTTTTTTGCCCCAAAATAAGGAAAATTTCTGACTTATTACCTTGAAATAAGTGAAATTTCTGAAATTTTGCCCCCAAATTAGGGAAATTTCTGGAATTTTGCCCCAAAATAAGTGCAATTTCTGAGTTTTGCCCCAAAATAAGGAGAATTTTGTCTTTTTGCCCCAACATATAGGCAATTTCTGCCTTTTTGCCCCACAATTAAGGGAATTTCTGCAATTTTGCTCAAAAATAAAGGGAATTTCTGCTTTTTAGCCTGAAAATAAGGAGAATGTATACCTTTTGCCACAAAAAAGAAAAATTCATTTTTGCTCCAAAATAAAAGGAATTTCTGCTTTTTTGCCTCCAAAAATGTGGAATTTCTGTCTTTTTCCCCTAAAAACAAAGGAAATTTCTGTCTTTTTTGCCCCAAAATAAGGAAAATTTCTGACTTATTACCCTGAAATAAGTGAAATTTCTGAAATTTTGCCCCCAAATAAGGGAAATTTCTGCCTTTTTGCCCCCAAATAAGGGGAATTTCAGCCTTTTTACCTCAAGATAATGGGAATTTCTGCATTTTTTCCCCAAAATATGAGAAATTTCTGCCTTTTTGACCCAAAATAAGAAAAATTTCTGCAATTTTGTACCAAGATAAAAGAAATTTCTGCCTTTTTGCCCCAAAATAAGAAAATTTCTGCTTTTTTTTTCTGAAATAAGTGAAATTTCTGCATTTTTGCCCCAAAATAAGTGAAATTTCTGCAATTTTGCCTAAAATAAAAGAAATTTCTGGAATTTTGCCCCAAAATAAGTGGAATTTCTGAGTTTTGCCCCAAAATAAGGAGAATTTCTGTCTTTTTGCCGCAACATATAGGGAATTTCTGCCTTTTTGCCCCACAATTAGGGGAATTACTGCAATTTTGCTCCAAAATACGGAAAATTTCTGCCCTTTGGCTGAAAAATAAGAAGAATGCATAACTTTTTGCCATAAAAAAGGTAAATTTCTTAATTTTTGTTCCAAAATAAGGGGAATTTCTGCTTTTTTGCTTCTAAATAAGCAGAATTTCTGTCTTTTTCCCCTAAAACATAGGGAATTTCTGTCCATTTTGCCCCATAATAAAGAATATTTCTGATTATTACCCTGAAATAAGTGAAATTTCTGCAATTTTGCCCCAAAATAAGAGAAAATTTCTGCTTTTTTGCCCCCAAATAAGCGGAATTTCAGCCTTTTTACCGCAAAATAAGAGGAATTTCTGCATTTTTGCCACAAAATATTAGGAATTTCTGCCTTTTTGCACCAAAATAAAGGGAAATTTCTGGAATTTTGCCCCCAAAATAAGTGGAATTTCTGAGTTTTGCCCCAAAGTAAGGAGAATTTCTGCCTTTTTGCCCCAACATATAGGGAATTTCTGACTTTTTGCCCCACAATTAGGGGAATTTCTGCAATTTTGCTCTAAAATACGAGGAATTTCTGCCTTTTTGCCCGAAAATAAGAAAAATGCATACCTTTTTGCCATAAAAAGGGAAATTTCTTAATTTTTGCCCCAAAATAAGGGGAATTTCTGCTTTTTGCCACTAAATAATTGGAATTTCTGTATTTCTCTCCCAAAACAAAAAGAATTTCTGTCTTTTTTGCCCCAAAATAAATAAAATTTCTGACATATTACTTTGAAGTAAGTGAAATTTATGCAATTTTGCCCCAAAATAATGGAAATTTCTGACTTTTTGCCCCCAAATAAAGGGAATTTCAGCATTTTTACCTCAAAATAAGGGGAATTTCGGCATTTTTGCTACAAAATATTAGGAATTTCTGCCTTTTTGCCCCAAAAGAAAGGAAATTTCTGGAATTTTGCCCCAAAATAAGTGGAATTTCTGAGTTTTGCCCCAAAATAAGGAGAATTTCTGTCTTTTTGACCTAACATATAGGGAATTTCTGCATTTTTGCCCCACAATTCGGGGAATTTCTGCAATTTTGCTATAAAATACGGTGAATTTCTGCCTTTTTGCCCGAAAATAAGAAGAATGCACTCCTTTTTGGAATAAAAAAGGGAAATTTCTTCATTTTTGCTTCAAAATAAGGGGAATTTCTGCTTTTTTGCCACAAAATATGAGAAATTTCTGCCATTTTGCCCCGAAATAAGATAAATTCTGCTTTTTTTTTCTGAAATAAGTGAAATTTATGCAATTTTGCCCCAAAATAAGTGAACATTCTGCAATTTTGCCCCAAAATAAGGGAAATTTCTGAAATTTTGCCCCAAAATAAGTGGAATTTCTGAGTTTTGCCCCAAAATAAGGTGAATTTCTGTAATTTTGCCCCAATATATAGGAAATTTCTGCCTTTTTTCCCCACAAATAGGGGAATTTCTGCAATTTTGCTCCAAAATACGAGGAATTTCAACCTTTTTGCCTGAAAATAAGAAGAATGCATTTCTTTTTGCCATAAAAAAGGGAAATTTCTTCATTTTTACTCCAAAATAAGGGGAATTTCTGCTTTTTTGCATCTAAATAAGTAAAATTTCTGTCTTTTCCCCCCAAAACAAAGGGAATTTCTGTCTTTTATGCCCCAAAATAAGGAAAATTTCTTACTTATTACCCTAAAATAAGTGAAATTTCTGCAATTTTGCCCCAAAATAAGGGAAATTTCTGCAATTTTGCCCCAAAATAAGTGGAATTTCTGGAATTTTGCCCCAAAATAAGTGGAATTTCTGAGTTTTGCCCCAAAATAAAAAGAAATTTTGTCTTTTTGCCCCAACATATAGGGAATTTCTGCCTTTTTGCCTCACAAATAGGGGAATTTCTGCAATTTTGCTCCAAAATACGGGGAATTTCTGCCTTTTTGCCTGAAAATAAGAAGAATGCATACCTTTTTTTCCATAAAAAAGGAAAATTTCTTCATTTTTGCTTCAAAATAAGGAGAATTTATGCTTTTTTGCCTCTAAATAAGTAAAATTTCTGTCTTTTTCCCACAAAACAAAGGGAATTTCTGTCTTTTTTGCCGCAAAAAAAGAAAAATTTTTGACTTATTACCCTGAAATAAGTTAAATTTCTGCAATTTTGCTTCAAAATAAGGGAAATTTCTGCCTTATTGCCCCAAAATAAGGGGAATTTCAGCCTTTTTACCTCAAAATAAAAGGAATTTCTGCATTTTTGCCACAAAATATTAGGAATTTCTGCCTTTCTGCCCCAAAATGAGGAAAATTTCTGACTTTTTGCCCTGAAATAAGTTAAATTTCTAAAATTTTCCCCAAAATAAGTGAAATGTCTGTTTTTGCCCAAAAATAAGAGGAATTTCTTACTTTTTGCCCCCAAATAATGGAAATTTCAGCCTTTTTACCTCAAAATAAAGGGAATTTCTGCATTTTTGCCCCAAAATATGGGAAATTTCTGATTTTGCCCAAAATAAGAAAAATTTCTTCAATTTTGTACCAAAATAAAAGCAATTTCTGCCTTTTTGATCCAAAATAAGAAAATTTCTGCTTTTTTTCTGAAATAAGTGAAATTTCTGCAATTTTGCCCCAAAATAAGTGAAATTTCTTAGTTTTGCCCCAAAATAAGGAGAATTTCTGTCTTTTTGCCCCAACATATAGGGAATTTCTGCGTATTCTAGCCACAATTAGAGGAATTTCTGCAATTTTGCTGCAAAATAGAGGAAATTTCTTCCTTTTTGTACGTAAATAAGAAGAATGCATACCTTTTTGCCATAAAAAAGTGAAATTTCTTCATTTTTGTTCCAAAAGAAGAAGAATTTCTGCTTTTTGCCTCTAAATAAGTGGAATTTCTGTCTTTTCCCCCCAAAACAAAGGGATTTTATGTTTTTTGGCCCCAAAATAAGGAAAATTTCTGACTTATTACCCTGAAATAAGTGAAATTTCTGCAATTTTTTCCCAAAATAAAAGAAAATTCTGCCTTTTTGCACCCAAATAAGGGGAATTTCAGCTTTTTTACCTCAAAATAAGGGGAATTTCTGCATTTTTGCCACAAAATATGAGAAATTTCTTCTCTTTTGCCCCAAAATAAGAAAATTTCTGCTTTTTTTCCCTGAAATAAGTGAAATTTCTGCAATTTTGCCCCAAAATAAGTAAAATTTTTGCAATTCTGCCCCCAAAATAAGGGAAATTTCTGCAATTTTGCCCCAAAATAAGTGGAATTTCTGAGTTTTGCCCCAAAATAGAAAGAATTTCTGTATTTTTGCCCCAACATATAGGGAATTTCAGCCTTTTTGCCCCACAATTAGGGGAATTTCTGCAATTTTGCTCCAAAATACAGGAAATTTCTGCCTTTGTGTCCAAAATAAAAAGAATGCATACCTTTTTGCCACAAAAAAGAGAAATTTCTGCAATTTTGCTATAAAATACGGTGAATTTCTGCCTTTTTGCCCGAAAATAAGAAGAATGCACTCCTTTTTGGAATAAAAAAGGGAAATTTCTTCATTTTTGCTTCAAAATAAGGGAAATTTCTGCTTTTTTACCACAAAATATGAGAAATTTCTGCCATTTTGCCAAGAAATAAGATAAATTCTGCTTTTTTTTTCTGAAATAAGTGAAATTTATGCAATTTTGCCCCCAAATAAGTGAACATTCTGCAATTTTGCCCCAAAATAAGGGAAATTTCTGAAATTTTGCCCCAAAATAAGTGGAATTTCTGAGTTTTGCCCCAAAATAATGAGAATTTCTGTCTTTTTGCCCCAACATATAGGGAATTTCTGCCTTTTTGCCCCACAATTAGGGGAATTTCTGAAATTTTGCTCCAAAATACGAGGAATTTCTGCCTTTTTTCCCCAAAATAAAAAGAATGCATACCTTTTTGCCATAAAAAAGGGAAATTTCTGAAATTTTGCTCCAAAATAAGGGCAATTTCTGCTTTTTTGCCTCTAAATAAGTGGAATTTATGTCTTTTTTCCCCAAAACAAAGGGAATTTCTGTCTTTTTTGCCCCAAAATAAGGAAATTTTCTGAATTATTACCCTGAAATAAGTGATGTTTCTGCAATTTTTCCCCAAAATAAGAGAAATTTCTGCCTTTTTGCCTCCAAGTAAGGGAAATTTTAGCCTATTTCCCTCAAAATAAGGGGAATTTCTGCATTTTTGCCCCAAAATATGGGAAATTTCTGCCTTTTGGCCCCAAAATAAGAAAAATTTCTGCAATATTGTACCAAAATAAAAAAATTTCTGCCTTTTTGCCCCAAAATAAGAAAATTTCTGCTTTTTTTCTGAAATAAGGGAAATTTCTGCAATTTTGCCCCAAAATAAGGGAAATTTCTACCTTTTTGCCCCCAAATACGGGGAATTTCAGTATTTTTACCTCAAAATAAGGGGAATTTCTGCATTTTTGCACCAAAATATGGGAAATTTCTGACTTTTTCCCTCAAAAAAAAGAAAATTTCTTCTTTTTTCCATGAAATAAGTGAAATTTCTGCAATTTTGCCCCAAAATAAGTGAAATTTCTGCAATTTTGCCACAAAATAAAAGAAATTTCTGGAATTGTGCTCCAAAATAAATGGAATTTCTGAGTTTTGCCCCAAAATAAAGAGAATTTCTGATTTTTGCCTCAAAATATAGGGAATTTCTGCCTTTTTGCCCCACAATTAAGGGAATTTCTGCAATTTTGCTCAAAAATAAAGGGAATTTCTGCTTTTTAGCCTGAAAATAAGGAGAATGTATACCTTTTGCCACAAAAAAGAAAAATTCATTTTTGCTCCAAAATAAAAGGAATTTCTGCTTTTTTGCCTCCAAAAATGTGGAATTTCTGTCTTTTTCCCCTAAAAACAAAGGGAATTTCTGTCTTTTTTGCCCCAAAATAAGGAAAATTTCTGACTTATTACCCTGAAATAAGTGAAATTTCTGAAATTTTGCCCCAAAATAAGGGAAATTTCTGCCTTTTTGCCCCCAAATAAGGGAAATTTCAGCCTTTTTACCTCAAAATAAGGGGAATTTCTGCATTTTTGCCACAAAATATTAGGAATTTCTGTATTTTGCACAAAATAAGGAAAATTTCTGTTTTTTTTCTCTGAAATAAGTGAAATTTCTGCAATTTTGCCCCAAAATAACTGAAATTTCTGCAATTTTGCCCCAAAATTAGGGAAATTTTGGGAATTTTGCCCCAAAATAAGTGCAATTTCTGAGTTTTGCCCCAAAATAAGGAGAATTTCTGTCTTTTTGCCCCAACATATAGGCAATTTCTGCCTTTTTGCCCCACAATTAAGGGAATTTCTGCAATTTTGCTCAAAAATAAAGGGAATTTCTGCTTTTTAGCCTGAAAATAAGGAGAATGTATACCTTTTGCCACAAAAAAGAAAAATTCATTTTTGCTCCAAAATAAAAGGAATTTCTGCTTTTTTGCCTCCAAAAATGTGGAATTTCTGTCTTTTTCCCCTAAAAACAAAGGGAATTTCTGTCTTTTTTGCCCCAAAATAAGGAAAATTTCTGACTTATTACCCTGAAATAAGTGAAATTTCTGAAATTTTGCCCCAAAATAAGGGAAATTTCTGCCTTTTTGCCCCCAAATAAGGGGAATTTCAGCCTTTTTACCTCAAGATAATGGGAATTTCTGCATTTTTTCCCCAAAATATGAGAAATTTCTGCCTTTTTGACCCAAAATAAGAAAAATTTCTGCAATTTTGTACCAAGATAAAAGAAATTTCTGCCTTTTTGCCCCAAAATAAGAAAATTTCTGCTTTTTTTTTCTGAAATAAGTGAAATTTCTGCAATTTTGCCCCAAAATAAGTGAAATTTCTGCAATTTTGCCACAAAATAAAAGAAATTTCTGGAATTTTGCCCCAAAATAAGTGGAATTTCTGAGTTTTGCCCCAAAATAAGGAGAATTTCTGTCTTTTTGCCGCAACATATAGGGAATTTCTGCCTTTTTGCCCCACAATTAGGGGAATTACTGCAATTTTGCTCCAAAATACGGAAAATTTCTGCCTTTTGGCTGGAAAATAAGAAGAATGCATAACTTTTTGCCATAAAAAAGGTAAATTTCGTCATTTTTGTTCCAAAATAAGGGGAATTTCTGCTTTTTTGCTTCTAAATAAGCAGAATTTCTGTCTTTTTCCCCCAAAACAAAGGGAATTTCTGTCCATTTTGCCCCATAATAAAGAATATTTCTGATTATTACCCTGAAATAAGTGAAATTTCTGCAATTTTGCCCCAAAATAAGAGAAAATTTCTGCTTTTTTGCCCCCAAATAAGGGGAATTTCAGCCTTTTTACCTCAAAATAAGGGGAATTTCTGCATTTTTGCCACAAAATATTAGGAATTTCTGCCTTTTTGCTCCAAAATAAAGGGAAATTTCTGGAATTTTGCCCCCAAAATAAGTGGAATTTCTGAGTTTTGCCCCAAAGTAAGGAGAATTTCTGCCTTTTTGCCCCAACATATAGGGAATTTCTGACTTTTTGCCCCACAATTAGGGGAATTTCTGCAATTTTGCTCTAAAATACGAGGAATTTCTGCCTTTTGGCCCGAAAATAAGAAAAATGCATACCTTTTTGCCATAAAAAGGGAAATTTCTTAATTTTTGCTCCAAAATAAGGGGAATTTCTGCTTTTTGCCACTAAATAATTGGAATTTCTGTATTTCTCTCCCAAAACAAAAAGAATTTCTGTTTTTTTGCCCCAAAATAAATAAAATTTCTGACATATTACTTTGAAGTAAGTGAAATTTATGCAATTTTGCCCCAAAATAATGGAAATTTCTGACTTTTTGCCCCCAAATAAAGGGAATTTCAGCATTTTTACCTCAAAATAAGGGGAATTTTGGCATTTTTGCTACAAAATATTAGGAATTTCTGCCTTTTTGCCCCAAAAGAAAGGAAATTTCTGGAATTTTGCCCCAAAATAAGTGGAATTTCTGAGTTTTGCCCCAAAATAAGGAGAATTTCTGTCTTTTTGACCCAACACATAGGGAATTTCTGCATTTTTGCCCCACAATTCGGGGAATTTCTGCTTTTTTGCCACAAAATATGAGAAATTTCTGCCATTTTGCCCTGAAATAAGATAAATTCTGCTTTTTTTTCTGAAATAAGTGAAATTTATGCAATTTTGCACAAAAATAAGTGAACATTCTGCAATTTTGCCCCAAAATAAGGGAAATTTCTGAAATTTTGCCCCAAAATAAGTGGAATTTCTGAGTTTTGCCCCAAAATAAGGTGAATTTCTGTAATTTTGCCCCAATATATAGGAAATTTCTGCCTTTTTTCCCCACAAATAGGGGAATTTCTGCAATTTTGCTCCAAAATACGAAGAATTTCAACCTTTTTGCCTGAAAATAAGAAGAATGCATTTCTTTTTGCCATAAAAAAGGGAAATTTCTTCATTTTTACTCCAAAATAAGGGGAATTTCTGCTTTTTTGCATCTAAATAAGTAAAATTTCTGTCTTTTCCCCCCAAAACAAAGGGAATTTCTGTCTTTTATGCCCCAAAATAAGGAAAATTTCTTACTTATTACCCTAAAATAAGTGAAATTTCTGCAATTTTGCCCCAAAATAAGGGAAATTTCTGCAATTTTGCCCCAAAATAAGGGAAATTTCTGGAATTTTGCCCCCAAATAAGTGGAATTTCTGAGTTTTGCCCCAAAATAAAAAGAAATTCTGTCTTTTTGCCCCAACATATAGGGAATTTCTGCCTTTTTGCCTCACAAATAGGGGAATTTCTGCAATTTTGCTCCAAAATACGGGGAATTTCTGCCTTTTTGCCTGAAAATAAGAAGAATGCATTCCTTTTTTTCCATAAAAAAGGAGAATTTCTTCATTTTTGCTTCAAAATAAGGAGAATTTCTGCTTTTTTGCCTCTAAATAAGTAAAATTTCTGTCTTTTTCCCACAAAACAAAGGGAATTTCTGTCTTTTTTGCCGCAAAAAAAGAAAAATTTTTGACTTATTACCCTGAAATAAGTTAAATTTCTGCAATTTTGCTTCAAAATAAGGGAAATTTCTGCCTTATTGCCCCCAAATAAGGGGAATTTCAGCCTTTTTACCTCAAAATAAGGGGAATATCTGCATTTTTGCCACAAAATATTAGGAATTTCTGCCTTTCTGCCCCAAAATGAGGAAAATTTCTGACTTTTTGCCCTGAAATAAGTTAAATTTCTAAAATTTTCCCCAAAATAAGTGAAATGTCTGCTTTTTGCCCAAAAATAAGAGGAATTTCTTACTTTTTGCCCCCAAATAAGGGGAATTTCAGCCTTTTTACCTCAAAATAAGGGGAATTTCTGCATTTTTGCCCCAAAATATGGGAAATTTCTGATTTTGCCCAAAATAAGAAAAATTTTTGCAATTTTGTACCAAAATAAAAGAAATTTCTGCCTTTTTGCCCCCAAATAAGGGGAATTTCAGCCTTTTTACCTCAAAATAAGGGGAATTTCTGCATTTTTGCCACAAAATATTAAGAATTTCTGCCTTTTGCCCCAAAATAAGAAAAATTTCTTCAATTTTGTACCAAAATAAAAGCAATTTCTGCCTTTTTGATCCAAAATAAGAAAATTTCTGCTTTTTTTCTGAAATAAGTGAAATTTCTGCAATTTTGCCCCAAAATAAGTGAAATTTCTTAGTTTTGCCCCAAAATAAGGAGAATTTCTGTCTTTTTGCCCCAACATATAGGGAATTTCTGCGTTTTCTAGCCACAATTAGAGGAATTTCTGCAATTTTGCTGCAAAATACAAGAAATTTCTTCCTTTTTGTCCGTAAATAAGAAGAATGCATACCTTTTTGCCATAAAAAAGTGAAATTTCTTCATTTTTGTTCCAAAATAAGAAGAATTTCTGCTTTTTGCCTCTAAATAAGTGGAATTTCTCTCTTTTCCCCCCAAAACAAAGGGATTTTCTGTTTTTTGGCCCCAAAATAAGGAAAATTTCTGACTTATTACCCTGAAATAAGTGAAATTTCTGCAATTTTTTCCCAAAATAAAAAAAAATTCTGCCTTTTTGCACCCAAATAAGGGGAATTTCAGCTTTTTTACCTCAAAATAAGGGGAATTTCTGCATTTTTGCCACAAAATATGAGAAATTTCTTCTCTTTTGCCCCAAAATAAGAAAATTTCTGCTTTTTTTCCCTGAAATAAGTGAAATTTCTGCAATTTTGCCCCAAAATAAGTAAAATTTTTGCAATTCTGCCCCCAAAATAAGGGAAATTTCAGCAATTTTGCCCCAAAATAAGTGGAATTTCTGAGTTTTGCCCCAAATAAAAAAAATTCTGTCTTTTTGCCCCGACATATAGGGAATTTCAGCCTTTTTGCCCCACAATTAGGGGAATTTCTGCAATTTTGCTCCAAAATACAGGAAATTTCTGCCTTTGTGTCCAAAATAAGAAGAATGCATACCTTTTTGCCACAAAAAAGAGAAATTTCTGCAATTTTGCTATACAATACGGTGAATTTCTGCCTTTTTGCCCGAAAATAAGAAGAATGCACTCCTTTTTGGAATAAAAAAGGGAAATTTCTTCATTTTTGCATCAAAATAAGGGGAATTTCTGCTTTTTTACCACAAAATATGAGAAATTTCTGCCATTTTGCCCCGAAATAAGATAAATTCTGCTTTTTTTTCTGAAATAAGTGAAATTTATGCAATTTTGCCCCAAAATAAGTGAACATTCTGCAATTTTGCCCCAAAATAAGGGAAATTTCTGAAATTTTGCCCCAAAATAAGTGGAATTTCTGAGTTTTGCCCCAAAATAATGAGAATTTCTGTCTTTTTGCCCCAACATATAGGGAATTTCTACCTTTTTGCCCCAAAATTAGGGGAATTTCTGAAATTTTGCTCCAAAATACGAGGAATTTCTGCCTTTTTGCCCGAAAATAAAAAGAATGCATACCTTTTTGCCATAAAAAAGGGAAATTTCTGAAATTTTGCTCCAAAATACGGGCAATTTCTGCTTTTTTGCCTCTAAATAAGTGGAATTTATGTCTTTTTTCCCCAAAACAAAGGGAATTTCTGTCTTTTTTGCCCCAAAATAAGGAAAATTTCTGAAATATTATCCTGAAATAAGTGATGTTTCTGCAATTTTTCCCCAAAATAAGAGAAATTTCTGCCTTTTTGCCTCCAAGTAAGGGAAACTTTAGCCTATTTCCCTCAAAATAAGGGGAATTTCTGCATTTTTGCCCCAAAATATGGGAAATTTCTGCCTTTTGGCCCCAAAATAAGAAAAATTTCTGCAATTTTGTACCAAAATAAAAAAATTTCTGCCTTTTTGCCCCAAAATAAGAAAATTTCTGCTTTTTTTCTGAAATAAGTGAAATTTCTGCAATTTTGCCCCAAAATAAGGGAAATTTCTACCTTTTTGCCCCCAAATACGGGGAATTTCAGCCTTTTTACCTCAAAATAAGGGGAATTTCTGCATTTTTGCACCAAAATATGGGAAATTTCTGACTTTTTGCCCCCAAAAAAAAGAAAATTTCTTCTTTTTTCCATGAAATAAGTGAAATTTCTGCAATTTTGCCCCAAAATAAGTGAAATTTCTGAAATTTTGCGACAAAATAAAAGAAATTTCTGGAATTGTGCTCCAAAATAAGTGGAATTTCTGAGTTTTGCCCCAAAATAAAGAGAATTTCTGATTTTTGCCTCAAAATATAGGGAATTTCTGCCTTTTTGCCCCACAATTATGGGAATTTCTGAAATTTTGCTCCAAAATACAGGGAATTTCTGCCTTTTTGCCCAAAAATAAAAAGAATGCATACCTTTTTGCCATAAAAAAGGGAAATTTCTGCAATTTTGCTCCAAAATAAGGGGAATTTCTGCTTTTTTGCCTCTAAATAAGTGGAATTTCTGTCTTATTCCCGCAAAACAAAGAGAATTTCTGTCATTTTTGCTCCAAAATAAGAAAAATTTCTGACTTATTACCCTGAAATAATTGAAATTTCTGCAATTTTCCCCAAAATAAGAGAAATTTCTGCCTTTTTGCCCCCAAATAAGGGAAATTTCAGCCTTTTTACCTCAAAATAAGGGGAATTTCTGCATTTTTGCCACAAAATATTAGGAATTTCTGTATTTTGCACAAAATAAGGAAAATTTCTGTTTTTTTTCTCTGAAATAAGTGAAATTTCTGCAATTTTGCCCCAAAATAACTGAAATTTCTGCAATTTTGCCCCAAAATTAGGGAAATTTCTGGAATTTTGCCCCAAAATAAGTGCAATTTCTGAGTTTTGCCCCAAAATAAGGAGAATTTCTGTCTTTTTGCCCCAACATATAGGCAATTTCTGCCTTTTTGCCCCACAATTAAGGGAATTTCTGCAATTTTGCTCAAAAATAAAGGGAATTTCTGCTTTTTAGCCTGAAAATAAGGAGAATGTATACCTTTTGCCACAAAAAAGAAAAATTCATTTTTGCTCCAAAATAAAAGGAATTTCTGCTTTTTTGCCTCCAAAAATGTGGAATTTCTGTCTTTTTCCCCTAAAAACAAAGGGAATTTCTGTCTTTTTTGCCCCAAAATAAGGAAAATTTCTGACTTATTACCCTGAAATAAGTGAAATTTCTGAAATTTTGCCCCAAAATAAGGGAAATTTCTGCCTTTTTGCCCCCAAATAAGGGGAATTTCAGCCTTTTTACCTCAAGATAATGGGAATTTCTGCATTTTTTTCCCCAAAATATGAGAAATTTCTGCCTTTTTGACCCAAAATAAGAAAAATTTCTGCAATTTTGTACCAGGATAAAAGAAATTTCTGCCTTTTTGCCCCAAAATAAGAAAATTTCTGCTTTTTTTTTCTGAAATAAGTGAAATTTCTGCAATTTTGCCCCAAAATAAGTGAAATTTCTGCAATGTTGCCACAAAATAAAAGAAATTTCTGGAATTTTGCCCCAAAATAAGTGGAATTTCTGAGTTTTGCCCCAAAATAAGGAGAATTTCTGTCTTTTTGCCGCAACATATAGGGAATTTCTGCCTTTTTGCCCCACAATTAGGGGAATTACTGCGATTTTGCTCCAAAATACGGAAAATTTCTGCCTTTTGGCTGGAAAATAAGAAGAATGCATAACTTTTTGCCATAAAAAAGGTAAATTTCTTCATTTTTGTTCCAAAATAAGGGGAATTTCTGCTTTTTTGCTTCTAAATAAGCAGAATTTCTGTCTTTTTCCCCCAAAACAAAGGGAATTTCTGTCCATTTTGCCCCATAATAAAGAATATTTCTGATTATTACCCTGAAATAAGTGAAATTTCTGCAATTTTGCCCCAAAATAAGAGAAAATTTCTGCTTTTTTGCCTTCAAATAAGGGGAATTTCAGCCTTTTTACCTCAAAATAAGGGGAATTTCTGCATTTTTGCCACAAAATATTAGGAATTTCTGCCTTTTTGCTCCAAAATAAAGGGAAATTTCTGGAATTTTGCCCCCAAAATAAGTGGAATTTCTGAGTTTTGCCCCAAAGTAAGGAGAATTTCTGCCCTTTTGCCCCAACATATAGGGAATTTCTGACTTTTTGCCCCACAATTAGGGGAATTTCTGCAACTTTGCTCTAAAATACGAGGAATTTCTGCCTTTTTGCCCGAAAATAAGAAAAATGCATACCTTTTTGCCATAAAAAGGGAAATTTCTTAATTTTTGCTCCAAAATAAGGGGAATTTCTGCTTTTTGCCACTAAATAATTGGAATTTCTGTATTTCTCTCCCAATACAACAAGAATTTCTGTCTTTTTTGCCCCAAAATAAATAAAATTTCTGACATATTACTTTGAAGTAAGTGAAATTTATGCAATTTTGCCCCAAAATAATGGAAATTTCTGACTTTTTGCCCCCAAATAAAGGGAATTTCAGCATTTTTACCTCAAAATAAGGGGAATTTTGGCATTTTTGCTACAAAATATTAGGAATTTCTGCCTTTTTGCCCCAAAAGAATGGAAATTTCTGGAATTTTGTCCCAAAATAAGTGGAATTTCTGAGTTTTGCCCCAAAATAAGGAGAATTTCTGTCTTTTTGACCCAACTTATAGGGAATTTCTGCATTTTTGGCCCACAATTCGGGGAATTTCTGCAATTTTGCTATGTAATACGGTGAATTTCTGCCTTTTTGCCCGAAAATAAAAAGAATGCACTCCTTTTTGGAATAAAAAAGGGAAATTTCTTCATTTTTGTTCCAAAATAAGGGGAATTTCTGCTTTTTTGCTTCTAAATAAGCAGAATTTCTGTCTTTTTCCCCCAAAAAAAAGGGAATTTCTGTCCATTTTGCCCCATAATAAAGAATATTTCTGATTATTACCCTGAAATAAGTGAAATTTCTGCAATTTTGCCCCAAAATAAGAGAAAATTTCTGCTTTTTTGCCCCCAAATAAGGGGAATTTCAGCCTTTTTACCTCAAAATAAGGGGAATTTCTGCAGTTTTGCCACAAAATATTAGGAATTTCTGCCTTTTTGCTCCAAAATAAAGGGAAATTTCTGGAATTTTGCCCCCAAAATAAGTGGAATTTCTGAGTTTTGCCCCAAAGTAAGGAGAATTTCTGCCTTTTTGCCCTAACATATAGGGAATTTCGGACTTTTTGCCCCACAATTAGGGGAATTTCTGCAATTTTGCTCTAAAATACGAGGAATTTCTGCCTTTTGGCCCGAAAATAAGAAAAATGCATACCTTTTTGCCATAAAAAGGGAAATTTCTTAATTTTTGCTCCAAAATAAGGGGAATTTCTGCTTTTTGCCACTAAATAATTGGAATTTCTGTATTTCTCTCCCAAAACAAAAAGAATTTCTGTCTTTTTTGCCCCAAAATAAATAAAATTTCTGACATATTACTTTGAAGTAAGTGAAATTTATGCAATTTTGCCCCAAAATAATGGAAATTTCTGACTTTTTGCTCCCAAATAAAGGGAATTTCAGCATTTTTACCTCAAAATAAGGGGAATTTCGGCATTTTTGCTACAAAATATTAGGAATTTCTGCCTTTTTGCCCCAAAAGAAAGGAAATTTCTGGAATTTTGCCCCAAAATAAGTGGAATTTCTGAGTTTTGCCCCAAAATAAGGAGAATTTCTGTCTTTTTGACCCAACATATAGGGAATTTCTGCATTTTTGCCCCACAATTCGGGGAATTTCTGCAATTTTGCTATAAAATACGGTGAATTTCTGCCTTTTTGCCCGAAAATAAGAAGAATGCACTCCTTTTTGGAATAAAAAAGGGAAATTTCTTCATTTTTGCTTCAAAATAAGGGGAATTTCTGCTTTTTTGCCACAAAATATGAGAAATTTCTGCCATTTTGCCCCGAAATAAGATAAATTCTGCTTTTTTTTCTGAAATAAGTGAAATTTATGCAATTTTGCCCCAAAATAAGTGAACATTCTGCAATTTTGCCCCAAAATAAGGGAAATTTCTGAAATTTTGCCCCAAAATAAGTGGAATTTCTGAGTTTTGCCCCAAAATAAGGTGAATTTCTGTAATTTTGCCCCAAAATAAGTGGAATTTCTGAGTTTTGCCCCAAAATAAAAAGAAATTCTGTCTTTTTGCCCATACATATAGGGAATTTCTGCCTTTTTGCCTCACAAATAGGGGAATTTCTGCAATTTTGCTCCAAAATACGGGGAATTTCTGCCTTTTTGCCTGAAAATAAGAAGAATGCATTCCTTTTTTTCCATCAAAAAGGAGAATTTCTTCATTTTTGCTTCAAAATAAGGAGAATTTCTGCTTTGTTGCCTCTAAATAAGTAAAATTTCTGTCTTTTTCCCACAAAACAAAGGGATTTTCTGTTTTTGGCCCCAAAATAAGGAAAATTTCTGACTTATAACCCTGAAATAAGTGAAATTCTGTAATTTTTTCCCAAAATAAAAGAAAATTCTGCCTTTTTGCACCCAAATAAGGGGAATTTCAGCTTTTTTACCTCAAAATAAGGGGAATTTCTGCATTTTTGCCACAAAATATGAGAAATTTCTTCTCTTTTGCCCCAAAATAAGAAAATTTCTGCTTTTTTTCCCTGAAATAAGTGAAATTTCTGCAATTTTGCCCCAAAATAAGTAAAATTTTTGCAATTCTGCCCCCAAAATAAGGGAAATTTCTGCAATTTTGCCCCAAAATAAGTGGAATTTCTGAGTTTTGCCCCAAAATAAAAAAAATTTCTGTCTTTTTGCCTCAACATATAGGGAATTTCAGCCTTTTTGCCCCACAATTAGGGGAATTTCTGCAATTTTGCTCCAAAATACAGGAAATTTCTTCCTTTGTGTCCAAAATAAGAAGAATGCATACCTTTTTGCCACAAAAAAGAGAAATTTCTGCAATTTTGCTCCAAAATAAGGTGAATTTCTGCTTTTTTGCCTTTATATAAGTAAAATTTCTGTCTTTTCCCCACAAAACTAAGGGAATTTCTGTCTTTTTGCTTCAAAATAAGAAAAATTTCTGACTTATTACCCTGAAATAAGTGAAATTTCTTCAATTTTGCCTAAAAATAAGGGAAATTTCTGCCTTTTTGCCCCCAAATAAGGGGAATTTCAGCCTTTTTACCACAAAATATTAGGAATTTCTGCATTTTTGCCACAAAATAAGGAAAATTTCTGACGTTTTGCCCTGAAATAAGTTAAATTTTTAAATTTTTCCCCAAAATATGGGAAATGTCTGCTTTTCGCCCCAAAATAAAGGGAATTTCTTATTTTGCCCCCAAATAAGGGGAATTTCAGCCTTTTTACCTCAAAATAATGGAAATTTCTGCATTTTTGCCCCAAAATATAGGAAATTTCTGCCTTTTTGCCCAAAATAATGGAAATTTTTGCATTTTTGTCCCAAAATATGGGAAATTTCTTCCTTTTTCCCCCAAATAAAAGGAATTTCAGCCTTTTTACCTCAAAATAAGGGGAATTTCTGCATTTTTGCCCCAAAATATGGGAAATTTCTGCCTTTTTGCCCCAAAATAAGAAAAATTTCTGCAATTTTGTACCAAAATAAAAGAAATTTGTGCCTTTTTGCCCCAAAATAAAAAAATTTCTGCATTTTTTTCTGAAATAAGTGAAATTTCTGCAATTTTGCCCCAAAATAAGGAAAATTTCTGCCTTTATGCCCCCAAATACGGGGAATTTAAGCCTTTTTACCTCAAAATAAGGGGAATTTCTGCATTTTTGCCCCAAAATATAGGAAATTTCTGCCTTTTTGCCCCAAAATAAGAAAATTTCTGCTTTTTTCCATGAAATAAGTGAAATTTCTGCAATTTTGCCAAAAAATAAGTGAAATTTCTGCAATTTTGCCACAAAATAAAAGAAATTTCTGGAATTTTGCCCCAAAATAAGTGGAATTTCTGAGTTTTGCTCCAAAATAAGGAGAATTTCTGTCTTTTTGCCCCAAAATAAGGAAAATTTCTGACTTATTACCCTGAAATAAGTGAAATTTCTGCAATTTTGCCCCAAAATAAGAGAAATTTCTGCCTTTTTGCCCCCGAATAAGGGGAATTTCAGCCTTTTTACCTCAAAATAAAGGGAATTTCTGCATTTTTGCCACAAAATATTAGGAATTTCTGCATTTTGCCAAAAAATAAAAAAAATTTCTGCCTTTTTTCCCTGAAATAAGTGAAATTTCTGCAATTTTGCCCCAAAATAAGTGAAATTTTTGCAATTTTGCCCCAAAATAAGGGAAATTTCTGGAATTTTTCCTTAAAATATGTGGAATTTCATTGTTTTGCCCCAAAATAAGGAGAATTTCTGTATTTTTGCCCTAACATATAGGGAATTTCTGCCTTTTTTGCCACACAATTAGCGGAATTTCTGCAATTTTGCTCCAAAATAAAGGGAATTTCTGCTTTTTAGCCTGAAAATAAGGGGAATGTATACCTTTTGCAACAAAAAAGGGAAATTTCTTCATTTTTGCTTTAAAATAAAAGGAATTTCTGCTTTTTTACCTTCAAATATGTGGAATTTCTGTCTTTTTCCCCTAAAAACAAAGGGAATTTCCGTCTTTTTACCCCAAAATAAAGAAAATTTCTGACTTATTACCCTGAAATAAGTGAAATTTCTGAAATTTTGCCCCAACATAAGGGAAATTTCTGCCTTTTTGCCCCCAAATAAGGGGAATTTCAGCCTTTTTACCTCAAGATAATGATAATTTCTGCATTTTTCCCCAAAATATGAGATATTTCTGCCTTTTTGCCCCAAAATAAGAAAAATTTCTGCAATTTTGTACCAAGATGAAAGAAATTTCTGCCTTTTTGCACAAAATAAGAAAATTTCTGCTTTTTTTTTCTGAAATAAGTGAAATTTCTGCAATTTTGCCCCAAAATAAGGGAAATTTCTGGAATTTTGCCCCAAAATAAGTGGAATTTCTGAGTTTTGCTCCAAAATAAGGAGAATTTCTGTCTTTTTGCCCCAACATATAGGGAATTTCTGCCTTTTTGCCCCACAATTAGGGGAATTTCTGCAATTTTGCTCCAAAATAGTGTGGAATTTCTGCCTTTTTGCCCGAAAATAAAAAGAATGCATACCTTTTTGCAATAAAAAAGAGAAATTTCTACAATTTTGCTCCAAAATAATGGGAATTACTGCTTTTTTGCCTCTAAATAAGTGGAATTTCAGTCTTTTTCCCCCAAAACAAAGAGAATTTCTGTCTTTTTTGCACCAAAATAAGGAAAATTTCTGACTTATTACCCTGAAATAAGTGAAATTTCTGCAATTTTGCCCCAAAATATGAGAAATTTCTGCCTTTTTGCCCCAGAATAATGGGAATTTCAGCCTTTTTTACCTCAAAATAAAAGGAATTTCTGCATTTTTGCCACAAAATATTAGGAATTTCTGCATTTTGCCCAAAAATAAAAAAAATTTCTGCCTTTTTTCCCTGAAATAAATGAAATTTCTGCAATTTTGCCCCAAAATAAGTGAAATTTCTGCAATTTTGCCCGAAAATAAGGGAAATTTCTGGAATTTTGCTCCAAAATAAGTGGAATTTCAGAGTTTTGTCCCAAAATAAGGAGAATTTCTGCCTTTTTGCCCCACAATTAGGGGAATTTCTGCAATTTTGCTCCAAAATAAAGGGAATTTCTGCTTTTTAGCCTGAAAATAAGGGGAATGTATACCTTTTGCCACAAAAAAGGGAAATTTCTTCATTTTTGCTCCAAAATAAAAGGAATTTCTGCTTTTTTGCCTTCAAAAATGTGGAATTTCTGTCTTTTTCCCCTAAAAACAAAGGGAATTTCTGTCTTTTTTGCCCCAAAATTAAGAAAATTTCTGACTTATTACCCTGAAATAAGTGAAATTTCTGAAATTTTGCCCCAAAATAAGGGAAATTTCTGCCTTTTTCCCCCCAAATAAGGGGAATTTCAGCCTTTTTACCTCAAGATAATGATAATTTCTGCATTTTTGCCCCAAAATATGGGATATTTCTGCCTTTTTGCCCCAAAATAAGAAAAATGTCTGCAATTTTCTACCAAGAGAAAAGAAATTTCTGCCTTTTTGCCCCAAAATAAGAAATTTTCTGCTTTTTTTTTTCTGAAATAAGTGAAATTTCTGCAATTTTGCCCCAAAATAAGGGAAATATCTGGAATTTTGCCCCAAAATAAGTGGATTTCTGAGTTTTGCCCCAAAATAAGGAGTATTTCTGTCTTTTTGCCCCAACATATAGGGAATTTCTGCCTTTTTGCCCCACAATTAGGGGAATTTCTGCAATTTTGCTCCAAAATACGGAAAATTTCTGCCTTTTTGCTGGAAAATAAGAAGAATGCATAACTTTTTGCCATAAAAAAGGGAAATTTTTTCATTTTTGCTCCAAAATAAAGGGAATTTCTGCTTTTTTGCTTCTAAATAAGTAGAATTTCTATCTTTTTCCCCCAAAACAAAGGGAATATCTGTCCTTTTTGCCCCCAAATAAGGAATATTTCTGATTATTACCCTGAAATAAGTGAAATTTCTGCAATTTTGCTCCAAAATGAGAGAAAATTTCTGCTTTTTTGCCCCCAAATAAGGGGAATGTCAGCCTTTTTACCTCAAAATAAAGGGAATTTCGGCATTTTTGCTACAAAATGTTAGGAATTTGTGCCTTTTTGCCCCAAAAGAAAAGAAATTTCTGGAATTTTGCCCCAAAATAAGTGGAATTTCTGAGTTTTGCCCCAAAATAAGGAGAATTTCAGTCTTTTTGACCCAACATATAGGGAATTTCTGCCTTTTTGCCCCACAATTAGGGGAATTTCTGCAATTTTGCTATAAAATACGCTGACTTTCTGCCTTTTTGCCCGAAAATAAGAAGAATGCATTTTTTTTGGCATAAAAAAGGTAAATTTCTTTATTTTTGCTCCAAAATAAGGGGAATATCTGCTTTTTTGCCACAAAATATGAGAAATTACTGCCTTTTGCCCCAAAATGAGACAAATTCTGCTTTTTTTCCCAGAAATAAGTGAAATTTCTGCAATTTTGCCCCAAAATAAGTGAAATTTCTGCAATTTTGCCCCAAAATAAAGGAAATTTCTGGAATTTTGCCACAAAATACGGGGAATTTCTGCCTTTTTGCCTGAAAATAAGAAGAATGCATTACTTTTTGCCATAAAAAAGGGAAATTTCCTCATTTTTGCTCCAAAATAAGAGGAATTTCTGCTTTTTTGCCTATAAATAAGTAAAATTTCTGTCTTTTTCCCACAAAACAAAGAAAATTTCTGTCTTTTTTGCCGCAAAATAAGAAAAATTTTTGACTTATTACCCTGAAATTAGTGAAATTTCTGCAATTTTGCCCCAAAATAAGGGAAATTTCTGCCTTTTTGCCCCCAAATAAGGTGAATTTCAGCCTTTTTACCTCAAAATAAGGGGAATTTCTGCATTTTTGCCACAAAATATGAGAAATTTCTGCCTTTTTGCCCCAAAATAAGAAAATTTCTGCTTTTTTTCCCTGAATTAAGTGAAATTTCTGCACTTTTGCCCCAAAATAAGTGAAATTATTGCAATTTTGCCCCAGAATAAGTGGAATTTCTGAGTTTTGCCCCAAAATAAGGAGAATTTCTGTCTTTTTGCCCCAACATATAGGGAATTTCTGCCTTTTTTCCCCACAATTAGGGAAATTTCTGCAATTTTGCTCCAAAATACAGGGAACTTCTGCCTTTTTGTTCAAAATAAGAAGAATTCATACCTTTTTGCCACAAAAAAGGGAAATTTCTGCAATTTTGCTCCAAAATAAGGTGAATTTCTGCTTTTTTGCCTCTAAAAGTGGAATTACTCTCTTTTCCCCCCAAAACAAAGGGAATTTCTGTCTTTTTTGTCCCAAAAAAAAAAAATTTCTGACTTATTACCCTGAAATAAGTGAAATTTCTGCAATTTTGCCTCAAAATAAGGGAAATTTCTGCTTTTTTGCCCCCAAATAAGGGGAATTTCAGCCTTTTTACCTCAAAATAAGGGGAATTTCTGCATTTTTGCCCAAAAATATGGGAAATTTCTGCCTTTTTGCCCCAAAATAAGAAAAAATTCTGCAATTTTGTACTAAAATAAAAGTAATTTCTGCCTTTTTGCCCCAAAATAAGAAAATTTCTGCTTTTTTTTACTGAAATAAGTGAAATTTCTGCAATTTTGCCCAAAAATAAGTGAAATTTCTGAGTTTTGCCCCACAATAAGGAGAATTTCTGTCTTTTTGCCCCAACATATAGGGAATTTCTGCCTTTTTCCCCACAATTAGGGGAATTTCTGCAATTTTGCTCCAAAATACGGGGAATTTCTGCCTTTTTGCCCGAAAATAAGAATGCATAACTTTTTGCCATAAAAAAGGGAAATTTCTTCATTTTTGCTCCAAAATAAGGGGAATTTCTTCTTTTTTGCCTCTAAATAAGTGGAATTTCTATCTTTTTCCCCCAAAACAGAGGGAATTTCTGTATTTTTTTGCCCCAAAATAAGGAAAATTTCTGAATTATTACCCTGTAATAAGTGAAATTTCTGCAATTTTGCCCCAAAATAAAGGAAATTTCTGCCTTTTTGCCCCCAAATAAGGGGAATTTCATCCTTTTTACCTCAAAATAAGGGGAATTTCTGCATTTTTGCCACATAATATTAAGAATTTCTGGCTTTTTGCCCCAAAATAAAAAAATTTTCTGCTTTTTTCCCTGAAATAAGTGAAATTTCTGCAATTTTGCCTTAAAATAAGTGAAATTTCTGCAATTTTGCCCCAAAATAAGGGAATTTTCTGGAATTTTGCCCCAAAATAAGTGGAATTTCAGAGTTTTGCCTCAAAATAAGGAGAATTTCTGTCTTTTTCCCCAACATATAGGGAATTTCTGCCTTTTTTCCCCACAATTAGGGAAATATCTGCAATTTTGCTCCAAAATACAGGGAACTTCTGCCTTTTTGTTCAAAATAAGAAGAATTCATACCTTTTTGCCACAAAAAAGGGAAATTTCTGCAATTTTGCTCCAAAATAAGGTGAATTTCTGCTTTTTTGCCTCTAAAAGTGGAATTACTCTCTTTTCCCCCCAAAACAAAGGGAATTTCTGTCTTTTTTGTCCCAAAAAAAAAATTTCTGACTTATTACCCTGAAATAAGTGAAATTTCTGCAATTTTGCCTCAAAATAAGGGAAATTTCTGCTTTTTTGCCCCCAAATAAGGGGAATTTCAGCCTTTTTACCTCAAAATAAGGGGAATTTCTGCATTTTTGCCCAAAAATATGGGAAATTTCTGCCTTTTTGCCCCAAAATAAGAAAAAATTCTGCAATTTTGTACTAAAATAAAAGTAATTTCTGCCTTTTTGCCCCAAAATAAGAAAATTTCTGCTTTTTTTTACTGAAATAAGTGAAATTTCTGCAATTTTGCCCAAAAATAAGTGAAATTTCTGAGTTTTGCCCCACAATAAGGAGAATTTCTGTCTTTTTGCCCCAACATATAGGGAATTTCTGCCTTTTTCCCCACAATTAGGGGAATTTCTGCAATTTTGCTCCAAAATACGGGGAATTTCTGCCTTTTTGCCCGAAAATAAGAATGCATACCTTTTTGCCATAAAAAAGGGAAATTTCTTCATTTTTGCTCCAAAATAAGGGGAATTTCTTCTTTTTTGCCTCTAAATAAGTGGAATTTCTATCTTTTTCCCCCAAAACAGAGGGAATTTCTGTATTTTTTGCCCCAAAATAAGGAAAATTTCTGAATTATTACCCTGTAATAAGTGAAATTTCTGCAATTTTGCCCCAAAATAAAAGAAATTTCTGCCTTTTTGCCCCCAAATAAGGGGAATTTCATCCTTTTTACCTCAAAATAAGGGGAATTTCTGCATTTTTGCCACATAATATTAAGAATTTCTGGCTTTTTTGCCCCAAAATAAAAAAATTTTCTGCTTTTTTCCCTGAAATAAGTGAAATTTCTGCAATTTTGCCTTAAAATAAGTGAAATTTCTGCAATTTTGCCCCAAAATAAGGGAATTTTCTGGAATTTTGCCCCAAAATAAGTGGAATTTCAGAGTTTTGCCTCAAAATAAGGAGAATTTCTGTCTTTTTGCCCTAACAAATAGGGAATTTCTGCTTTTTTGCCCCACAATTAGAAGATTTTCTGCAATTTTGCTCCAAAATAAAGGGAATATCTACTTTTTAGCCTGAAAATAAGGGGAATGTATACCTTTGCCACAAAAAAGAGAAATTTCTTCATTTTTGCTCCAAAATAAAAGGAATTTCTGCTTTTTTGCCTCTAAAAATGTGGAATTTCTGTCTTTTTCCCCTAAAAACAAAGGGAATTTCTGTCTTTTTTGCCCCAAATAAGGAAAATTTCTGACTTATTACCCTGAAATAAGTGAAATTTCTGAAATTTTGCCCCAAAATAAAGGAAATTTCTGCCTTTTTGCCCCCAAATAAGGGGAATTTCAGCCTTTTTACCTCAAGATAATGGGAATTTCTGCATTTTTCCCCACAAATACGGGGAATTTCAGCCTTTTTAAATCAAAACAAATGGAATTTCTGCATTTTTGCCCCAAATATGGGAAATTTCTGCCTTTTTGCCCCAAAATAAGAAAATTTCTGCTTTTTTCCATTAAATAAGTGAAATTTCTGCAATTTTGCCCCAAAATAAGTGAAATTTCTGCAATTTTGCCCCAAAATAAGGGAAATTTCTGGAATTTTGCCTCAAAATAAGTGGAATTTCTAAGTTTTGGCCTAAAATAAGGAGAATTTCGGTCTTTTTGGCCCCCAAATAAAAGGAATTTCAGCCTTTTTACCTCAAAATAAAGGGAATTTCTGCATTTTTGCCACAAAATATTAGGAATTTCTGAATTTTTGCCCCAAAATAAGGGAAATTTCTGTATTTTGCCCCAAAATAAGTGGAATTTCTGAGTTTTGCCCCAAAATAAGGAGAATTTCTGCCTTTTTGCCCTAACATATAGGGAATTTCTGCCTTTGCCCGACAATTAGGGCAATTTCTGCAATTTTGCTCTAAAATACAAGGAATTTCTGCCTTTTTGCCCGAAAATAAGAAGAATGCATACCTTTTTGCCATAAAAAGGGAAATTTCTTCATTTTTGCTCCAAAATAAGGGGAATTTCTGCTTTTTGCCTCTAAATAAGTGGAATTTCTGTCTTTCTCCCCCAAAACAAAAAGAATTTCTGTCTTTTTTGCCCCAAAATAAATAAAATTCTGACTTATTACTTTGAAGTAAGTGAAATTTCTGCAATTTTGCCCCAAAATAATGGAAATTTCTCCTTTTTTGCCCCCAAATAAAGGGAATTTCCGCCTTTTTACCTCAAAATAAGGAGAATTTCGGCATTTTTGCTACAAAATATTAGTTATTTCTGCCTTTTTGCCCAAAAAGAAGGGAAATTTCTGGAATTTTGCCCAAAATAAGTGGAATTTCTGAGTTTTGCCCAAAAATAAAGAGAATTTCTGTCTTTTTGACCCAACATATAGGGAATTTCTGCTTTTTTCCCTCACAATTAGGGGAATTTCTGCAATTTTGCTATAAAATACGGTGAATTTCTCCCTTTTTGCCCGAAAATAAGAAGAATGCATACCTTTTTGCCATAAAAAGGGAAATTTCTTCATTTTTGCTCCAAAATAAGGGGAATTTCTGCTTTTTTCCTCTAAATAAGTGGAATTTCTGTCTTTTTTACCGCAAAATAAGGAAAATTTCTGACTTATTACTTTGAAGTAAGTGAAATTTCTGCAATTTTGCCCCAAAATAAGGGAAATTTCTGCCTTTTTGCCCCGAAATAAGGGGAATTTCAGCCTTTTTACCTCAAAATATGGGGGATTTCAGCATTTTTGCCACAAAATATTAGGAATTTCTACCTTTCTGCCCCAAAATAAGGAAAATATCTGACTTTTTGCTCTGAAATAAGTTAAATTTCTAAAATTTTTCCCGAAAATAAGGGAAATGTCTGTTTTTGGCACCAAAATAATGGGAATTTCTTACTTTTTGCCCCCAAATAATAGGAATTTCAGCCTTTTTACCTCAAAATAAAAAAAAAATTTCTGCATTTTTGCCCAAAAATATGGTGAATTTCTGCCTTTTTGCCCAAAATAAGAAAAATTTCTGCAATTTTGTACCAAAATAAAAGAAATTTCTGCCTTTTTGCCTCAAAATAAGAAAATTTCTGCATTTTTTTCCCAGAAATAATTGAAATTTCTGCAATTTTGCCCCAAAATAAGTGAAATTTCTGCAATGTTGCCACAAAATAAAAGAAATTTCTGGAATTTTGCCCCAAAATAAGTGGAATTTCAGAGTTTTGCCCCAAAATAAGGAGAATTTCTGTCTTTTTGCCCCAACATATAGGGAATTTCTGCCTTTTTGCCCCATAATTAGGGGATTCCTGAAATTTTGCTCCAAAATACGAGGAATTTCTGCCTTTTTGCCCGAAAATAAAAGAATGCATAATTTTTTGCCATAAAAAAAGGGAAATTTCTTCATTTTTGCTCCAAAATAAGGGGAATTTCTGCTTTTTTGCCACTAAATAAGTGGAATTTCTGTCTTTTTCCCCCAAAACAAAGAGAATTTCTATTTTTTGGCCCCAAAATAAGGAAAATTTCTGACTTATTACCCTGAAATAGATGAAGTTTCTGAAATTTTGCCCCAAAATAAGAGAAATTTCTGCCTTTTTGCCTCCAAATAAGGGGAATTTGAGCCTTTTTACCTCAAAATAAAGGGAATTTCTGCATTTTTGCCCCAAAATATGGGAAATTTCTGCCTTTTGGCCCCAAAATAAGAAAAATAACTGCAATTTTGTACAAAAATAAAAAAAAAATTTCTGCCTTTTTGCCCCAAAATAAGAAAATTTCTGCTTTTTTTTGAAATAATTGAAATTTCTGCAATTTTGCCCCAAAATAAGTGTAATTTCTAAGTTTTGCCCCAAAATAAGGAGAATTTCTGTCTTTTTGCCCCAACATATAGGGAATTTCTGCATTTTTGCCCAACAATTAGGGGAATTTCAGCAATTTTGCTTTAAAATACGGGGAATTTCTGCCTTTTTGTCCGAAAATGAGAAGAATGCATACCTTTTTGACATAAAAATGGAAATTTCTTCATTTTTGCTCCAAAATAAGGGGAATTTCTGCTTTTTTGCCTCTAAATAAGGGAAATTTCTGTCCTTTTTCGCAAAACAAAGGGAATTTCTGTCTTTTTTGCCCCAAAATAAGGAAAATTTCTGACTTTTTACCCTTAAATAAGTGAAATTTCTGCAATTTTGCGCCAAAATATGGGAAATTTCTGATTTTGCCCCAAAATAAGAAAATTTCTGCTTTTTTCCATGAAATAAGTGAAATTTCTGCAATTTTGCCCCAAAATAAGTGAAATTTCTGCAATTTTGCCCCAAAATAAGGGAAATTTCTGGAATTTTGCCCCAAAATAAGTGGAATTTCTGAGTTTTGCCCCAAAATAAGGAGACTTTCTGTCTTTTTGCCCCAACATATAGGGAATTTCTGCCTTTTTGCCCCAAAATTAGGGGAATTTCTGCAATTTTGCTCCAAAATAAGGGGAATTGCTGCTTTTTTGCCTCCAAATAAGTGGAATTTCTGTCTTATTCCCCCAAAACAAAGAGAATTTCTGTCTTTTTTGCCCCAAAATAAGGAAAATTTCTGACTTATTACCCTGAAACAAGTGAAATTTCTGCATTTTTGTCACAAAATATTAGGAATTTCTGCATTTTGCCCAAAAATAAGGAAAATTTCTGCCTATTTTCCCTGAAATAAGTGAAATTTCTGCAATTTTGCCCCAAAATTAGTGAAATTTCTGCAATTTTGCCCCAAAATAAGTGAAAATTTCTGCAATTTTGACCCAAAATAAGGGAAATTTCTGGAATTTTGCCCCAAAATAAGTGGAATTTCAGAGTTTTGCCCCAAAATAAGGAGAATTGTTGTCTTTTTGCGCTAACATATAGGGAATTTCTGCCTTTTTGCCAGACAATTAGGGGAATTTCTGCAATTTTGCTCCAAAATAAAGGGAATTTCTGCTTTTTAGCCTGAAAATAAGGGGAATGTATACCTTTTGCCACAAAAAAAAGGGAAATTTCTTCATTTTTGCTCCAAAATAATAGAAATTTCTGCTTTTTTGCCTCCAAAAATGTGGAATTTCTGTCTTTATCCCCTAAAAACAAAGGAAATTTCTGTCTTTTTTGCCCCAAAATAAGGAAAATTTCTGACTTATTACCCTGAAGTAAGTGAAATTTCTGAAATTTTCCTTCAAAATAAGAGAAATTTCTGCCTTTTTGCCCCCAAATAAGGGGAATTTCAGCCTTTTTACCTCAAGATAATGGGAATTTCTGCATTTTTGCCCCAAAATATCGGAAATTTCTGACTTTTTGACCCAAAATAAAAAAATTTCTGCAATTTTGTACCAATATAAAAGAAATTTCTGCCTTTTTGCCCCAAAATAAGAAAACTTCTGCTTTTTTTTCTGAAATAAGTGAAATTTCTACAATTTTGCCCCAAAATAAGTGAAATTTCTGCAATTTTGCCCCAAAATAAAGGAAATTTCTGGAATTTTGCCCCAAAATAAGTGGAATTTCTGAGTTTTGCCCCAAAATAAGGAGAATTTCTGTCTTTTTGCCCCAACATATAGGGAATTTCTGCCTTTTTGCCCCACAATTAGGGGAATTTCTTCAATTTTGCTCCAAAATACGGAAAATTTCTGTCTTTTTGCTGGAAAATAAGAAGAATGCATAACTTTTTGCTATAAAAAAGGGAAATTTCTTCATTTTTGCTCCAAAATAAGGGGAATTTCTGTTTTTTGCTTCTAAATAAGTAGAATTTCTGTCTTTTTCCCCCAAAACAAAGGGAATTTCTGTCTTTTTGCCCCAAAATAAGGAATATTTCTGATTATTACCCTGAAATAAGTGAAATTTCTGCAATTTTGCCCCAAAATAAGAAAAAATTTCTGCTTTTTTGCCCCCAAGTAAAAGGAATTTTAGCCTTTTTACCTTGAAATAAGGGGAATTTCTGCATTTTTGCCACAAAATATTAGGAATTTCTGCCTTTTTGCCCCAAAATAATGAAAATTTCTATTTTGCCCAAAAATAAGTGGAATTTCTGAGTTTTGCCCCAAAATAAAGAGAATTTCTGCCTTTTTGCCCCAACATATAGGGAATTTCTGCCTTTTTGCCCCACAATTAGGAGAATTTCTGCAATTTTGCTCTATAATACGAGGAATTTCTGCCTTTTTGCCCGAAAATAAGAAGAATGCATACCTTTTTGCCATAAAAAGGGAAATTTCTTCATTTTTGCTCCAAAATAAGAGGAATTTCTGCTTTTTTGCCTCTAAATTAGTGGAATTTCTCTTTTTCTCCCTGAAAACAAAGGGAATTTCTGTCTTTTTTACCCCAAAATAAGGAAAATTTCTGACTTATTACTTTGAAGTAAGTGAAATTTCTGCAATTTTGCCCCAAAATAAGGGAAATTTCTGCCTTTTTGCCCCCAAATAAGGGGAATTTCAGCCTTTTTACCTCAAAATAAAGGGAATTCCTGCATTTTTGCCACAAAATATTAGGAATTTCTGCCTTTCTTCCCCAAAATAAGGAAAATTTCTGACTTTTTTCCCTGAAATAAGTTAAATTCCTAAAATTTTTCCCGAAAATAAGAGAAATGTCTGCTTTGGCACCAAAATAATGGGAATTTCTTACTTTTTGCCCCCAAATAAGAGGAATTTCAGCCTTTTTACCTCAAAATGAAAGGAATTTTTGCATTTTTGCCCCAAAATATGGGAAATTTCTGCCTTTTTGCCCAAAATAAGAAAAATTTCTGCAATTTTGTACCAAAATAAAAGAAATTTCTGCCTTTTTGTCTCAAAATAAGAAAATTTCTGCATTTTTTCCCTGAAATAAGTGAAATTTCTGCATATTTGCCCCAAAATAAGTGAAATTTCTGCAATTTTGCCCCAAAATAAAGGAAATTTCTGGAATTTTGCCCCAAAATAAGTGGAATTTCTGAGTTTTGCCCCAAAATAAGGAGAATTTCTGTCTTTTTGCCCCAACATATAGGGAATTTCTGCCTTTTTGCCCCATAATTAGGGGAATTTCTGCAATTTTGCTCCAAAATACGGAAAATTTCTGCCTTTTTGCTGGAAAATAAGAAGAATGCATAACTTTTTGCTATAAAAAAGGGAAATTTCTTCATTTTTTTTCCAAAATAAGGAGAATTTCTGCTTTTTTGCTTCTAAATAAGTAGAATTTCTATCTTTTTCCCCCAAAACAAAGGGAATTTCTGTCTTTTTGAGCCAAAATAAGGAATATTTCTGATTATTACCCTGAAATAAGTGAAATTTCTTCAATTTTGCCCCAAAATAAGAAAAAATTTCTGCTTTTTTGCCCCCAAATAAAAGGAATTTTAGCCTTTTTACCTCGAAATAAGGGGAATTTCTGCATTTTTGCCACAAAATATTAGGAATTTCTGCCTTTTGCCCCAAAATAATGAAAATTTCTATTTTGCCCCAAAATAAGTGGAATTTCTGAGTTTTGCCCCAAAATAAAGAGAATTTCTGCCTTTTTGCCCCAACATATAGGGAATTTCTGCCTTTTTGCCCCAAAATTAGGAGAATTTCTGCAATTTTGCTCTATAATACGAGGAATTTCTGCCTTTTTGCCCGAAAATAAGAAGAATGCATACCTTTTTGCCATAAAAAGGGAAATTTCTTCATTTTTGCTTTAAAATAAGAGGAATTTCTGCTTTTTTGCCTCTAAATTAGAGGAATTTCTCTTTTTCTCCCCCAAAACAAAGGGAATTTTTGTCTTTTTTACCCCAAAATAAGGAAAATTTCTGACTTATTACTTTGAAGTAAGTGAAGTTTCTGCAATTTTGCCCCAAAATAAGGGAAATTTCTGCCTTTTTGCCCCCAAATAAGGGGAATTTCAGCCTTTTTACCTCAAAATAAGGGGAATTCCTGCATTTTTGCCACAAAATATTAGGAATTTCTGCCTTTCTGCCCCAAAATAAGGAAAATTTCTGACTTTTTGCCCTGAAATAAGTTAAATTCCTAAAATTTTTCCCGAAAATAAGAGAAATGTCTGCTTTTGGCACCAAAATAATGGGAATTTCTTACTTTTTGCCACCAAATAAGAGGAATTTCAGCCTTTTTACCTCAAAATAAAAGGAATTTTTGCATTTTTGCCACAAAATATGGGAAATTTCTGCCATTTTGCCCAAAATAAGAAAAATTTCTGCAATTTTGTACCAAAATAAAAGAAATTTCTGCCTTTTTGTCTCAAAATAAGAAAATTTCTGCATTTTTTCCCTGAAATAAGTGAAATTTCTGCAATTTCGCCCCAAAATAAGTGAAATTTCTGCAATTTTGCCCCAAAATAAGGGAAATTTCTGGAATTTTGCCCCAAAATAAGTGGAATTTCTGAGTTTTGCTCCAAAATATGGAGAATTTCTGTTTTTTTGCCCCAACATATAGGGAATTTCTGCCTTTTTGCCCCACAATTAGGGGATTTTCTGAAATTTTGCTCCAAAATACGGGGAATTTCTGCCTTTTTGCCCGAAAATAAAAAGAATGCATAACTTTTTGCCATAAAAAAGGGAAATTTCTTCATTTTTGCTCCAAAATAAGGGGAATTTCTGCTTTTTTGCCTCTAAATAAGTGGAATTTCTGTCCTTTTCCCCCAAAACAAAGGGAATTTCTGTCTTTTTTGCCCCAAAATAAGGAAAATTTCTGACTTATTACCCTGAAATAAGTGAAATTTCTGCAATTTTGCCCCAAAATAAGGGAAATTACTTCCTTTTTGCCACCAAATACGGGGAATTTCAGCCTTTTTACCTCAAAATAAAAGGAATTTCTGCATTTTTGCCCTAAATAATGGGAAATTTCTGCCTTTTGCACCAAAATAAGAAAATTTCTGCTTTTTTCCATGAAATAATTGAAATTTCTGATATTTTGCCCCAAAATAAGTGGAATTTCTGCAATTTTGCCCCAAAATAAGGGAAATATCTGGAATTTTGCCCCAAAATAAGTGGAAATTCTGAGATTTGCCCCAAAATAAGGAGACTTTCTGTGTTTTTGCCCCAACATTTAGGGAATTTCTGCCTTTTTGCCCCAAAATTAGGGGAATTTCTGCAATTTTGCTCCAAAATACGAGGAATTTCTGCCTTTTGCACGAAAATAAGAAGAATGCATACCTTTTTGCCATAAAAAAGGGAAATTTCTGCAATTTTGCTCCAAAATAAGGGGAATTGCTGCTTTTTTGCCTCTAAATAAGTGGAATTTCTGTCTTATTCCCCCAAAACAAAGAGAATTTCTGTCTTTTTTGCCCCAAAATAAGGAAAATTTCTGACTTATTTCCCTGAAATAAGTGAAATTTCTGCAATTTTGCCCCAAAATAATAGAAATTTCTGCCTTCTTGCCCCCAAATAAGGGAAATTTCAGCCTTTCTACCTCAAAATAAGGGGAATTTTTGCATTTTTGTCACAAAATATTAGGAATTTCTGCATTTTGCCCAAAAATAAGGAAAATTTCTGCCTATATTCCCTGAAATAAGTGAAATTTCTGCAATTTTGCCCCAAAATTAGTGAAATTTCTGCAATTTTGCCCCAAAATAAGTGAAAATTTCTGCAATTTTGACCCAAAATAAGGGAAATTTCTGGAATTTTGCCCCAAAATAAGTGGAATTTCAGAGTTTTGCCCCAAAATAAGGAGAATTTCTGTCTTTTTGCGCTAACATATAGGGAATTTCTGCCTTTTTGCCCCACAATTAGAAGAATTTCTGCAATTGTGCTCCAAAATAAAGGGAATTTCTGCTTTTTAGCCTGAAAATAAGGGGAATGTATACCTTTTGCCACAAAAAAGGGAAATTTCTACATTTTTGCTCCAAAAAATTAGAAATTTCTGCTTTTTTGCCTCCAAAAATGTGGAATTTCTGTCTTTTTCCCCTAAAAACAAAGGAAATTTGTCTTTTTTGCCCCAAAATAAGGAAAATTTCTGACTTATTACCCTGAAGTAAGTGAAATTTCTGAAATTTTCCTTCAAAATAAGGGAAATTTCTGCCTTTTTGCCCCCAAATAAGGGGAATTTCAGCCTTTTTACCTCAAGATAATGGGAATTTCTGCATTTTTGCCTCAAAATATCGGAAATTTCTGACTTTTTGCCCCAAAATAAAAAAAATTCTGCAATTTTGTACCAAGATAAAAGAAATTTCTGCCTTTTTGCCCCAAAATAAGAAAATTTCTGCTTTTTTTATGAAATAAGTGAAATTTCTACAATTTTGCCCCAAAATAAGTGAAATTTCTGCAATTTTGCCCCAAAATAAAGGAAATTTCTGGAATTTTGCCCCAAAATAAGTGGATTTTCTGAGTTTTATCCCAAAATAAGGAGAATTTCTGTCTTTTTGCCCCAACATATAGGGAATTTCTGCCTTTTAGCCCCACAATTAGTGGAATTTCTGCAATTTTGCTCCAAAATAAGGAAAATTTCTGCCTTTTTGCTGGAAAATAAAAAGAATGCATAACTTTTTGCTATAAAATAGGGAAATTTCTTCATTTTTGCTCCAAAATAAGGGGAATTTCTGCTTTTTTGCTTCTAAATAAGTAGAATTTCTGTCTTTTCCCCCAAAACAAAGGGGATTTCTGTCTTTTTGCCCCAAAATAAGGAATATTTTTGATTATTACCCTGAAATAAGTGAAATTTCTGCAATTTTGCCCCAAAATAAGAAAAAATTTCTGCTTTTTTGCCCCCAAATAAAAGGAATTTTAGCCTTTTTACCTCAAAATAAGGGGAATTTCTGCATTATTGCCACAAAATATTAGGAATTTCTGCCTTTTTGCCCCAAAATAATGAAAATTTCTATTTTGTCCCAAAATAAGTGGAATTTCTGAGTTTTGCCCCAAAATAAAGAGAATTTCTGCCTTTTTGCCCCAACATATAGGGAATTTCTGCCTTTTTGCCCCACAATTAGGAGAATTTCTGCAATTTTGCTGTATAATACGAGGAATTTCTGCCTTTTTGCCCGAAAATAAGAAGAATGCATACCTTTTTGCCATAAAAAGGGAAATTTCTTCATTTTTGCTCCAAAATAAGGGGAATTTCTGCTTTTTTGCCTTTAAATTAGTGGAATTTCTCTTTTTCTCCCCCAAAACAAAGGGAATTTCTGTCCTTTTTACCCCAAAATAATGAAAATTTCTGACTTATTACTTTGAAATAAGTGAAATTTCTGCAATTTTGCCCCAAAATAAGGAAAATTTCTTCCTTTTTGCCTCCAAATAAGGGGAATTTCAGCCTTTTTACCTCAAAATAAGAGGAATTCCTGCATTTTTGCCACAAAATATTAGGAATTTCTGCCTTTCTGCCCCAAAATGAGGAAAATTTCTGACTTTTTTCCCTGAAATAAGTTAAATTCCTAAAATTTTTCCCGAAAATAAGAGAAATGTCTGCTTTTGGCACCAAAATAATGGGAATTTCTTACTTTTTGCCCCCAAATAAGAGGAATTTCAGCCTTTTTACCTCAAAATAAAAGGAATTTTTGCATTTTTGCCCCAAAATATGGGAAATTTCTGCCTTTTTGCCCAAAATAAGAAAAATTTCTGCAATTTTGTACCAAAATAAAAGAAATTTCTGCCTTTTTGTCTCAAAATAAGAAAATTTCTGCATTTTTTCCCTGAAATAAGTGAAATTTCTGCAATTTTGGCCCAAAATAAGGGAAATTTCTGGAATTTTGCCCCAAAATAAGTGTAATTTCCGAGTTTTCCCCAAAATAAGGAGAATTTCTGTCTTTTTGCCCCAACATATAGGGAATTTCTGCCTTTTTGCCCCACAATTAGGGTAATTTCTGAAATTTTGCTCCAAAATACGGGGAATTTCTGCCTTTTTGCCCGAAAATAAAAAGAATGCATAATTTTTGCCATAAAAAAGGGAAATTTCTTCATTTTTGCTCCAAAATAAGGGGAATTTCTGATCTTTTGCCTCTAAATAAGTGGAATTTCTGTCCTTTTCCCCCAATACTAAGGAAATTTCTGTCTTTTTTGCCCCAAAATAAGGAAAATTTCTGACTTATTACCCTGAAATAAGTGAAATTTCTGCAATTTTGCCCCAAAATAAGGGAAATTTCTTCCTTTTTGCCACCAAATACGGGGAATTTCAGCCTTTTTACCTCAAAATAAAAGGAATTTCTGCATTTTTGCCCCAAATAATGGGAAATTTCTGCCTTTTGCGCCAAAATAAGAAAATTTCTGCTTTTTTCCATGAAATAAGTGAAATTTCTGATATTTTGCCCCAAAATAAGTGAAATTTCTGCAATTTTGCCCCAAAATAAGGGAAATTTCTGGAATTTTGCCCCAAAATAAGTGGAAATTCTGAGTTTTGCCCTAAAATAAGGAGACTTTCTGTCTTTTTGCCCCAACATTTAGGGAATTTCTGCCTTTTTGCCCCAAAATTAGGGGAATTTCTGCAATTTTGCTCCAAAATACGAGGAATTTCTGCCTTTTGCCCGAAAATAAGAAGAATGCATACGTTTTTGCCATAAAAAAGGGAAATTTCTGCAATTTTGCTCCAAAATAAGGGGAATTGCTGCTTTTTTGCCTCTAAATAAGTGGAATTTTTGTCTTATTCCCCCAAAACAAAGAGAATTTATGTCTTTTTTGCCCCAAATTAAGGAAAATTTCTGACTTATTACCCTTTAATAAGTGAAATTTCTGAAATTTTGCCCCAAAATAAAAGAAATTTCTGCTTTTTTGCTCCCAAATAAGGGAAATTTCAGCCATTTTACCTCAAAATAAGGCGAATTTCTGCATTTTAATCACAAAATATTAGGAATTTCTGCATTTTTCCCAAAAATAAGGAAAATTTCTGCCTTTTTTCCCTGAAATAAGTGAAATTTCTGCAATTTTGCCCCAATATAAGTGAAATTTCTGCAATTTTGCCCCAAAATAAGGTAAATTTCTGGAATTTTGCCCCAAAATAAGTGGAATTTCAGAGTTTTGCCCCAAAATAAGGAGAATTTCTGTCTTTTTGCCCTAACATATAGGGAATTTCTGCCTTTTTGCCCCACAATTAGGGGAATTTCTGCAATTTTGCTCCAAAATAAAGGGAATTTCTGCTTTTTAGCCTGAAAATAAGGGGAATGTATACCTTTTGCCACAAAAAAGGGAAATTTCTTCATTTTTGCTCCAAAATAAAAGGAATTTCTGCTTTTTTGCCTCCAAAAATGTGGAATTTCTGTCTTTTTCCCCTAAAAACTAAGGAAATTTCTGTCTTTTTTGCCCCAAAATAAGGAAAATTTCTTACTTATTACCCTGAAATAAGTGAAATTTCTGAAATTTTGCTCCAAAATAAGGGAAATTTCTGTTTTTTTGCCCCCAAATAAGGGGAATTTCAGCCTTTTTACCTCAAGATAATGGGAATTTCTGCATTTTTCCCTAAAATATCGGAAATTTCTGCATTTTGCCCCAAAATAAGAAAAATTTCTGAAATTTTGTACCAAGATAAAAGACATTTCTGCCTTTTTGCCCCAAAATAAGAAAATTTCTGCTTTTTTTTTTCTGAAATAAGTGAAATTTCTACAATTTTGCTTCAAAATAAATGAAATTTCTGCAATTTTGCCACAAAATAAGGGAAATTTCTGGAATTTTGCCCCAAAATATGTGGAATTTCTGAGTTTTGCCCCAAAATAAGGAGAATTTCTTTCATTTTGCCCCAACATATAGGGAATTTCTGCCTTTTTGCCCCACAATTAGAGGAATTTCTGCAATTTTGCTCCAAAATACAGAAAATTTCTACCTTTTTGCTGGAAAATATAAAGAATGCATAACTTTTTGCTATAAAAAATTGAACTTCTTCATTTTTGCTCCAAAATAAGGGGAATTTCTGTTTTTTGCTTCTAAATAAGTAGAATTTCTGTCTTTTTCCCCCAAAACAAAGGGAATCTGTCCTTTTTGGCCCAAAATAAGGAATATTTCTGATTATTACCCTGAAATAAGTGAAATTTCTGCAAATTTGCCCCAAAATAAGAAAAAATTTATGCTTTTTTGCCCCCAAATAAGGGGAATTTCAGCCTTTTTACCTCAAAATAAGGGGAATTTCTGCATTTTTGCCACAAAATATTAGGAATTTCTGACTTTTTGCCCCAAAATAAGGGAAATTTCTGGAATTTTGCCCCAAAATAAGTGGAATTTCTGAGTTTTGCCCCAAAATAAGGAGAATTTCTGCCTTTTTGCCCCAACATATAGGGAATTTCTGCCTTTTTGCCCCACAATTAGGGGAATTTCTGCAATTTTGCTCTAAAATACGAGGAATTTCTGCCTTTTTGCCGAAAATAAGAAGAATGCATACTTTTTTGGCATAAAAAGGGAAATTTCTTCATTTTTGCTCCAAAATAAGGGGAATTTCTGCTTTTTTGACTCTAAATTAGTGGAATTTCTCTCTTTCTCCCCCAAAACAAAGGGAATTTCTGTTTTTTTTACCCCAAAATAAGGAAAATTTCTGACTTATTACTTTGACGTAAGTGAAATTTTTGCAATTTTGCCCCAAAATAAGGGAAATTTCTGCATTTTTGCCCCCAAATAAGGGGAATTTCAGCCTTTTTACCTCAAAATAAGGGGAATTTCTGCATTTTTGCCACAAAATATTAGGAATTTCTGCCTTTCTGCCCCAAAATAAGGAAAATTTCTGACTTTTTGCCCTGAAATAAGTTAAATTTCTAAAATTTTTCCTGAAAATAAGGGAAATGTCTCCTTTTGGCACCAAAATAATGGGAATTTCTTACTTTTTGCCCCCAAATAAGAGGAATTTCAGCCTTTTTACCTCAAAATAAAAGGAAGTTTTGCATTTTTGCCCCAAAATATGGGAAATTTCTGCCTTTTTGCCCAAAATAAGAAAAATTTCTGCAATTTTGTACCAAAATAAAAGAAATTTCTGCCTTTTTGCCTCAAAATAAAAAATTTCTGCATTTTTTCCCTGAAATACGTGAAATTTCTGCAATTTCGCCCCAAAATAATTGAAATTTCTGCAATTTTGCGCCAAAATAAGGGAAATTTCTGGAATTTTGCCCCAAAATAAGTGAAATTTCTGAGTTTTGCCCCAAAATAAGGAGAATTTCTGTCTTTTTGCCCCAACATATAGAAAATTTCTGCCTTTTTGCCCCACAATTAGGGGAATTTCTGAAATTTTGCTCCAAAATACGGGGAATTTCTGCCTTTTTGCCCGATAATAAAAAGAATGCATAACTTTTTGCCATAATAAAGGGAAATTTCTTCATTTTTGCTCCAAAATAAGGGGAATTTCTGCTGTTTTGCCTCTAAATAAGTGGAATTTCTGTCTTTTTCCCCCAAAACAAAGAGAATTTCTGTCTTTTTTGCCCAAAAATAAGGAAAATTTCTTACTTATTACCCTGAAATAAATGATGTTTCTGCAATTTTGCCCCAAAATAAGAGAAATTTCTGCCTTTTTGCCTCCAAATTAGGGGAATTTGAGCCTTTTTCCCTCAAAATAAAGGGAATTTCTGCATTTTTGCCCCAAAATATGGGAAATTTCTGCCTCTTGGCCCCCAAAAAAAAATTTCTGCAATTTTGTACCAAAATAAAAAAAAATTTCTGCCTTTTTCTCCAAAATAAGAAAATTTCTGCATTTTTCTGAAATAAGTGAAATTTCTGCAATTTTGCCACAAAATAAGTGAAATTTCTGAGTTTTGCCCCAAAATAAGGAGAATTTCTGTCTTTTTGCCCCAACATATAGGGAATTTCTGCTTTTTTGCTCAACAATTAGGGGAATTTCAGCAATTTTGCTTTAAAATACGGGGAATTTCTTTTTTTTTTGTCTGAAAATGAGAAGAATGCATACCTTTTTGCCATAAAAAGGGAAATTTCTTCATTTTTTCTCCAAAATAAGGGGAATTTCTGCTTTTTTTGCCTCTAAATATGTGGTATTTCTGTCTTTCTCCCCCAAAACAAAGGAAATTTCTGTCTTTTTTGCCCCAAAATAAGGAAAATTTCTGACTTACTACCCTGAAAGAAGTGAAATTTCTGCAATTTTGCCCCAAAATAAGGGAAATTTCTGCCTTTTTGCCCCCAAATAAGGGGAATTTCAGCCTTTTTACCTCAAAATAAAGGGAATTTCTGCATTTTTGCCACAAAATATTAGGAATTTCTGCCTTTTTGCCATAAAATAAGGAGAATTTCTGTCTTTTTGCCCCAACATATAGGGAATTTCTTCTTTTTCCCTAACAATTAGAGGAATTTCAGCAATTTTGCTTTAAAATACGAGGAATTTCTGCCTTTTTGTCCTAAAATAAGAAGAATGCATACCTTTTTGCCATGAAAAAAAGAAATTTCTTAATTTTTGCATTAAAATAAGGGGAATTTCTGCTTTTTTGCCTCTAAATAAGTGGAATTTCTGTCCTTTTCCCCCAAAACAAAGGGAATTTCTGTCTTTTTTGCCCCAAAATAAGGAAAATTTCTGACTTACTACCCTTAAGTAAGTGAAATTTTGGCAATTTTGCCACAAAATAAGGGAAATTTCTGCCTTTTTGCCCCCAAATAAAAGGAATTTCAGCCTTTTTACCTCAAAATAAGGGGAATTTCTGCATTTTTGCCGCAAAATATTAGGAATTTCTCCCTTTTTGCCCTAAAATAAGGAAAATTTCTGACTTTTTGCCCTGAAATAAGTTAAATTTCTAAAATTTTTCCCAAAAATAAGGGAAATGTCTGCTTTTGGCTGCAAAATAAAGGGGAATTCTTGCTTTTTGCCCCCACATAAGGGAAATTTCAGATTTTTTACCTCAAAATAAAAGAAATGTTTGCATTGTTGCCCCAAAATATGAGAAATTTCTGCTTTTTTGCCCAACATAAGAAAAATTTTTGCAATTTTGTACCAAAATAAAAGATATTTCTGCCTTTTTGCCTCAAAATAAGAAAATTTCTGCATTTTTTCCTGGAAATAAGTGAAATTTCTGCAATTTTGCCCCAAAATAAGTGAAATTTCTGCAATTTTGCCCCAAAATAAGGGAAATTTCGGGAATTTTGCCCCAAAATAAGTGGAATTTCTGAGTTTTGCCCCAAAATAAGGAGAATTTCTATCTTTTTGCCCCAACATATAGGAAATTTCTGCCTTTTTGCCCCACAATTAGGGGAATTTCTGCAATTTTGCTCCAAAATACAGGGAATTTCTTTCTTTTTACCCGAAAATAAGAAGAATGCATAACTTTTTGCCATAAAAAAAGGGAAATTTCTTCATTTTTGCTCCAAAATAAGGGGAATTTCTGCTTTTTTGCCTCTAAATAAGTGGAATTTCTGTCTTTTTCCCCCAAAACAAAGGGAATTTCTGTATTTTTTGCCCCAAAATAAGGAAAATTTCGGACTTATTACCCTGAAGGAAGTGAAATTTCTGCAATTTTGCCCCAAAATAAGGGAAATTTCTGCCTTTTGCCCCCAAATAAGGAAAATTTAAGCCGTATTACCTCTAAATATGGGGAATTTCTGCTTTTTTGCCTCTAAATAAGTGGAATTTCTTTCCTTTTCCCCCAAAACAAAGGGAATTTCTGTCTTTTTATCCCTAAAATAAGGAAAATTTATTATTTATTACCCTGAAATAAGTGAAATTTCTACAATTTTGCCCCAAAACAAGGGAAATTTCTGCCTTTTTGCCCCCAAATATGGGGAATTTCAGCCTTTTTACCTCAAAATAAGGGGAATTTCTGTATTTTTTCCCCAAAATATGGGAAATTTCTGCCTTTTTGCTCCAAAATAAGAAAATTTCTGATTTTTTTCATGAAATAAGTGAGATTTCTGCAATTTTGCCCCAAAATAAGTGAAATTTCTGCAATTTAGCCCCAAAATAAGGGAAATTTCTGGAATTTTGCCCCAAAATAAGTGGAATTTCTGAGTTTTGCCCCAAAATAAGGATAATTTTTGTCTTTTTGCCCCAACATATAGGGAATTTCTGCCTTTTTGCCCCACAATTAGGGGAATTTCTGCAATTTTGCTCCAAAATACGGGGAATTAAATCTTTTTTGCCCGAAAATATAAAGAATGCATACATTTTTGCCATAAAAAAGGGAAATTTCTGTAATTTTGATCCAATGTAATGGGAATTACTTCTTTTTTGCCTCTAAATAAGTGGAATTTCTGTCTTTTTCCCCCCAAAAAAAAGGAATTTCTGTCTTTTTTGCCCCAAAATAAGGAAAATTTCTGACTTATTACCCTGAAGTAAGTGAAATTTCTGCAATTTTGCCCCAAAATAAGGGAAATTTCTGCCTTTTTGCCCCCAAAAGAGGAGATTTTCATCCTTTTTACCTCAAAATAAGGGGAATTTCTGCATTCTTGCCAAAAAATATTGGGAATTTCTGCCTTTTTGCCCCAAAAAATATTGGGAATTTCTGCCTTTTTGCCCCAAAAAAAGGAAAATTTCTGACTTTTTGCACTGAAATAAGTTAAATTTCTAAAATTTTTCCCCAAAATAAGAGAAATGTCTGCTTTTTGCGCCAAAATAATGTGAATTTCTTACTTTTTGCCCCCAAATAAGGGGAATTTCAGCCTTTTTACCTCAAAATAAAGGGAATTTCTGCATTCTTGCCCCAAAATATGGGAAATTTCTGCCTTTTTGCCCAAAATAATAAAAATTCTGCTTTTTTCCATGAAATGAGTGAAATTTCTGAAATTTTGCCCCAAAATAAGTGAAATTTCTGCAATTTTGCCCCAAAATAAGGGAAATTTCTGAAATTTTTTTCCCCAAAATAAGTGGAATTTCTCAGTTTTGCCTCAAAATAAGGAGAATTTCTGTCTTTTTGCCCCATTATATAGGGAATTTCTGCCTTTATGCCCCACAATTAGGGGAATTTCTGCAATTTTGCTCAAAAATACAGGGAATTTCTGCCTTTTTGCCCGAAAATAAGAAGAATGCATACCTTATTGCCATAAAAAAGGGAAATTTCTGCAATTTTGCTCCAAAACAAGGGGAATTTTTGCTTTTTTGCCTCTGAATAAGTGGAATTTCTGTCTTTTTCCCCCAAAACAAATAGAATTTCTGTCCTTTTAGCCCCAAAATAAGGAAAATTTCTGACTTATTACCCTGAAATAAGTGAAATTTCTGCAATTTTGTTCCAAAATAAGAGAAATTTGTGCCTTTTTGCCGCCAAATAAGGGGAATTTAAGCCTTTTACCTCAAAATAAGGGGAATTTCTGCATTTTTGCCATAAAATATTAGGAATTTCTGCCTTTTTGCACCAAAATAAAAAAAATTTCTGATTTTTTGCACTGAAATAAGTTAAATTTCTAAAATTTTTCCCAAAAATAAGGGAAATGTCTGCTTGGCCCCAAAATAATGGGAATTTCTTACTTTTTGCCCCTAATAAGTGGAATTTCAGCTTTTTTACTTCAAAATAAAAGAAATTTCTGCATTTTTGCCCCAAAATATGGGAAATTTCTGCCTTTTTGCCCAAAATAAGAAAAATTTCTGCAATTTTGCCCCAAAATAAGTGAAATTTCTTTAATTATGCCTCAAAATAAGGGAAATTTCGGGAATTTTGCCCCAAAATAAGTGGAATTTCTGAGTTTTGCCCCAAAATATGAGAATTTTTGTCTTTTTGCCACAACATATAGGGAATTTCTGCCTTTTTGCCCCACAATTAGGTGAATTTCTGAAATTTTGCTCCAAAATAAAGTGAATTTCTTCCTTTTTACCCGAAAATAAGAAGAATGCATAACTTTTTGCCATAAAAAATGGAAATTTCCTCATTTTTGCTCCAAAATAAAGGGAATTTCCTCTTTTTTGCCTCTAAATAAGTGGAATTTCTGTCTTTTTACCCCAACACAAAGGGAATTTCTGTCTTTTTTGCCCAAAAATAAGGAAAATTTCTTACTTATTACCATGAAATAAGTGAAATTTCTGCAATTTTGTCCCAAAATAAGGAAAATTTCTGCCTTTTGCCTCCAAATAAGGAAAATTTCAGCCTTATTACCTCTAAATATTGGGAATTTTTGCTTTTTTGCCTCTAAATAAGTGGAATTTCTTTCATTTTCCCATAAAACAAAGGGAATTTCTGTCTTTTTTGCCCCAAAATAAGGAAAATTTCTGACTTATTACCCTGAAATAAGTGAAATTTCTGCCTTTTTGCCCCAAAATATGAGAAATTTCTGCCTTTTTGCCCCCAAATAAGAAAAATTTCTGCAATTTTGTACCAAAATAAAAGAAATTTCTGCCTTTTTGCCACAAAATAAGAAAATTTCTGCTTTTTTTTCCTGAAATAATTGAAATTTCTGCAATTTTGCCCCAAAATGAGTGAAATTATTGCAATTTTGCCCCCAAATAAGGGAAATTTCTGGAATTTGCTTCAAAATAAGTGGAATTTCTGAGTTTTGCCCCAAAATAAGGAGAATTTTTGTCTTTTTGCCCCAACATATAGGGAATTTCTGCTTTTTTGCCCAAGAATCAGGGGAATTTTTGCAATTTTGCTCCAAAATACGGGGAATTTCTGCCTTTTTGTACTAAAATAAGAAGAATGCATACATTTTTGCCATAAAAAAAGGAAATATCTTCATTTTTGCTCCAAAATAAGGGGAATTTCTGCTTTTTTGCCTTTAAATAAGTTGAATTTCTGTCTTTTTCCCCCAAAACAAAGGGAATTTCTGTCTTTTTTGGCACAAAATAAGGAAAATTTCTGACTTATTACCCTGAAGTAAGTGAAGTTTCTGCAATTTTGCCCCAAAATAAGGGAAATTTCTGCCTTTTTGCCCCCAAATAAGGGGAATTTCAGCCTTTTTACCTCAAAATAAGGGGAATTCCTGCATTTTTGCCACAAAATATTAGGAATTTCTGCCTTTCTTCCCCAAAATAAGGAAAATTTCTGACTTTTTGCCCTGAAATAAGTTAAATTCTTAAAATTTTTCCCCAAAATAAGGGAAATGTCTGCTTTTTGCCCCCAAATAATGGGAATTTTTTACATTTTGCCCCCAAATAAGGGGAATTTCAGCATTTTTACCGCAAAATAAGGGGAATTTCTGCATTTTTGCCACAAAATATGAGAAATTTCTGACTTTTTGCCCCAAAATAAGAAAATTTCTCCTTTTTTCCCCTGAAATAAGTGAAATTTCTGCAATTTTGCCCCAAAATAAGGGAAATTTCTGGAATTTTGCCCCAAAATAAGTGGAATTTCTGAGTTTTGCTCCAAAATAAAGGGAATTTCTGTCTTTTTGCCCCAACATATAGGGAATTTCTGCTTTTTTGCCTAACAATTAGGGGAATTTCTGCAATTTTGCTCCAAAATACTGGGAATTTCTTTTTTTTTGTACGAAAATAAGAAGAATGCATACCTTTTTGCTATAAAAAAGGGAAATTTCTTCATTTTTGCTCCAAAATAAGGGGAATTTCTGCTTTTTTGCCTCTAAATAAGTGGAATTTCTGTCTTTCTCCCCCAAAACAAAGGGATTTTCTGTCTTTTTTGCCCCAAAATATGGAAAATTTCTGACTTATTACGCTGAAGTAAGTGAAATTTTTGCAATTTTTCCCCAAAATAAGGGAAATTTCTCCCTTTTGGCCCCCAAATAAGGGGAATTTCAGGCTTTTTACCTCAAATTAATAGGAATTTCTGTATTTTTGCCACAAACGATTAAGAGTTTCTGCCTTTTTGCCCCAAAATAAGGAAAATTTCTGATTTTTGCCCTGAAATAAGTTAGATTTCTAAATTTTTTCCCCAAAATAATGGAAATGTCTGCTTTTTGCCCCAAAATAAGGGGAATTTCTTACTTTTTGCCCCCAAATAAGGGGAAATTCAGCATTTTTACCTCAAAATAAGGGGAATTTCTGCATTTTTGACCAAAATATAGGAAATTTCTGCCTTTTTGCCCAAAATAAGAAAAATTTCTGCTATTTTGTACCATAATAAAAGATATTTCTGTTTTTTTGCCCCAAAATAAGAAAATTTCTGACTTTTTGCCCTGAAATAAGTTAAATTTCTAAAATTTTTCCCCAAAATAAGGGAAATGTCTGCTTTTTGCCCCCCAAAAATGGGAATTTTTTACTTTTTGCCCCCAAATAAGGGGAATTTCAGCCTTTTTACCTCAAAATAAGGGGAATTTCTGCATTTTTGCCACAAAATATGGGAAATTTCTGACTTTTTGCCCCAAAATAAGAAAATTTCTCCTTTTTTCCCATGAAATAAGTGAAATTTCTGCAATTTTGCCCCAAAATAAGGGAAATTTCTGGAATTTTGCCCCAAAATAAGTGGAATTTCTGAGTTTTGCTCCAAAATAAGGGGAATTTCTGTCTTTTTGTTCCAACATATAGAGAATTTCTGCTTTTTTGCCTAACAATTAGGGGAATTTCTGCAATTTTGCTCCAAAATACGGAAAATTTCTTTCTTTTTGTACGAAAATAAGAAGAATGCATACCTTTTTGCTATAAAAAAGGGAAATTTCTTCATTTTTGCTCCAAAATAAGGGGAATTTCTGCTTTTTTGCCTCTAAATAAGTGGAATTTCTGTCTTTCTCCCCCAAAACAAAGGGAATTTCTGTCTTTTTTGCCCCAAAATAAGAAAAATTTCTGACTTATTACGCTGAAGTAAGTGAAATTTCTGCAATTTTTCCCCACAATAAGGGAAATTTTTGCCTTTTGGCCCCCAAATAAGGGGAATTTCAGGCTTTTTACGTCAAATTAATAGGAATTTCTGTATTTTTGCCACAAACGATTAAGAGTTTCTGCCTTTTTGCCCCAAAATAAGGAAAATTTCTGATTTTTGTTCTGAAATAAGTTAGATTTCTAAATTTTTTCCCCAAAATAATGGAAATGTCTGCTTTTTGCCCCAAAATAAGGGGAATTTCTTACTTTTTGCCCCCAAATAAGGGGAATTTCAGCCTTTTTACCTCAAAATAAGGGGAATTTCTGCATTTTTGACCAAAATATAGGAAATTTCTGCCTTTTTGCCCAAAATAAGAAAAATTTCTGCTATTTTGTACCATAATAAAAGAAATTTCTGTTTTTTTGCCCCAAAATAAGAAAATTTCTGACTTTTTGCCCTGAAATAAGTTAAATTTCTAAAATTTTTCCCCAAAATAAGGGAAATGTCTGCTTTTTGCCCCCAAAAAATGGGAATTTTTTACTTTTTGCCCCCAAATAAGGGGAATTTCAGCCTTTTTACCTCAAAATAAGGGGAATTTCTGCATTTTTGCCACAAAATATGGGAAATTTCTGACTTTTTGCCCCAAAATAAGAAAATTTCTCCTTTTTTACCCTGAAATAAGTGAAATTTCTGCAATTTTGCCCCAAAATAAGGGAAATTTCTGGATTTTTTCCCCAAAATAAGTGGAATTTCTGAGTTTTGCTCCAAAATAAGGGGAATTTCTGTTTTTTGCCCCAACATATAGGGAATTTCTGCTTTTTTGCCTAACAATTAGGGGAATTTCTGCAATTTTGCTCCAAAATACGGGGAATTTCTTTCTTTTTGTATGAAAATAAGAAGAATGCATACCTTTTTGCTATAAAAAATGGAAATTTCTTCATTTTTGCTCCAAAATAAGGGGAATTTCTGCTTTTTTTCCTCTAAATAAGTGGAATTTCTGTCTTTTTCCCCCAAAACAAAGGGAATTTCTGTCTTATTTGATACAAAATAAAAACAATTTCTGACTTATTACCCTGAAATAAGTGAAATTTCTGCAATTTTGCCCATAAATAAGGGAAATTTCTGCCTTTTTGCCCCCAAATACAGGGGAATTTCAGACTTTTTATTTCAAAATAAGAGGAATTTCTGCATTTTTGCACTAAAATATTGGAAATTTCTGCCTTTTTGCCCCAAAATAAGAAAATTTCTCCTTTTTTCCATGAAATAAGTGAAATATCTGCAATTTTGCCACAAAATTAATGAAATTTCTGCAATTTTGCCCCAAAATAAGGGAAATTTCTGGAATTTTGCCCCAAAATAAGTGGAATTTCTGAGTTTTGCCTCAAAATAAGGAGAATTTCTGCCTTTTTGGCCCATCATATAGGGAATTTCTGCCTTTTTGCCCACAATTAGGGGAATTTCTGCAATTTTGCTCGAAAATACGGGGAATTTCTGCCTTTTTGCCCGAAAATAAGAAGAATGCCTACCTTATTGCCATAAAAAAGGTAAATTTCTGAAATTTTGCTCCAAAATAAGGGGAATTTCTGCTTTTTTGACTCTAAATTAGTGGAATTTCTGTCTTTTTCCCCCAAAACAAAGGGAATTTCTGTCTTTTTTGCCCCAAAATAAGGAAAATTTCTGACTTATTACCCTGAAATAAGTGAAATTTCTGCAATTTTGCCCCAAAATAAGAGAAATTTCTGCCTTTTTGCCACCAAATAAGGGGAATTTCAGTCTTGTTATCTCAAAATAAGGGGAATTTCTGCATTTTTGCCCCAAAATAAGGGAAATTTCTGCCTTTTTGTCCCAAAATAAGAAAAATTTCTGCAATTTTGTTCCAAAATAAAAGAAATTTCTGCCTTATTGCCCCAAAATAAGAAAATTTCTGCTTTTTTTTCTGAAATAAGTGAAATTTCTGCAATTTTGCCCCAAAATAAGTGAAATTTCTGCAATTTTGCCCGAAAATAAAGGAATTTTCTGGAATTTTGCCCCAAAATAAGTGGAATTTCTGACTTTTGCCCCAAAATAAGGAGAATTTCTGTCTTTTTGCCCTAACATATAGGGAATTTCTGCCTTTTTGCCCCACAATTAGCGGAATTTCTGCAATTTTGCTCCAAAATACAGGGAATTTCTGCTTTTTAGCCCAAAATAAGTGAAATGTATACCTTTTGCCACAAAAAAGGGAAATTTCTTCATTTTTGCTCCAAAATAAGGGAGAATTTCTGCTTTTTTGCCTATAAATAAGTGGAATTTCTGTCTTTTTCCCCCAAAACAAAGGGAATTTCTGTCTTTTTTGCCCCAAAATAAGGAAAATTTCTGAATTATTACCCTGAAATAAGTTAAATTTCTGCTATTTTTCCTCAAAATAAGGGAAATTTCTGCCTTTTTGCCCTCAAATAGGGGGAATTTCAGCCTTTTTACCTCAAAATAAGGGGAATTTCTGCCTTTTTGCCCCACAATTAGAAAAATTTCTGTAATTTTGCTCCAAAATACAGGGATTTTCTGCCTTTTTGCCCGAAAATAAGAAGAATGCATAACTTTTTCCCATAAAAAGGAAAATTTCTTCATTTTTGCTCCAAAATAAGGGGAATTTCTGCTTTTTGGCCTCTAAATTAGTGGAATTTCTGTCTTTTTTCCCCCAAAACAAAGGGAATTTCTGTCTTTTTTGCCCCAAAATAAGGAAAATTTCTGACTTTACCCTGAAGTAAGTGAAATTTCTGCAATTTTGCCCCAAAATAAGGGAAATTTCTGCCTTTTTGTCCCAAAATAAGAAAAATTTCTGCAATTTTGTTCCAAAATAAAAGAAATTTCTGCCTTATTGCCCCAAAATAAGAAAATTTCTGCTTTTTTTTCTGAAATAAGTGAAATTTCTGCAATTTTGCCCCAAAAAGTGAAATTTCTGCAATTTTGCCCGAAAATAAGGGAATTTTCTGGAATTTTGCCCCAAAATAAGTGGAATTTCTGAGTTTTGCCCCAAAATAAGGAGAATTTCTGTCTTTTTGCCCTAACATATAGGGAATTTCTGCCTTTTTGCCCCACAATTAGCGGAATTTCTGCAATTTTGCTCCAAAATACGGGGAATTTCTGCTTTTTAGCCCAAAATAAGTGGAATGTATACCTTTTGCCACAAAAAAGAGAAATTTCTTCATTTTTGCTCCAAAATAAGGGGGAATTTCTGCTTTTTTGCCTATAAATAAGTGGAATTTCTGTCTTTTTCCCCCAAAACAAAGGGAATTTCTGTCTTTTTTGCTCCAAAATAAGGAAAATTTATGAATTATTACCCTGAAATAAGTGAAATTTCTGCAATTTGTCCTCAAAATAAGGGAAATTTTTGCCTTTTTGCCCTAAAATAGGGGGAATTTCAGCCTTTTTACCTCAAAATAAGGGGAATTTCTGCATTTTTGCCCTCAAATAGGGGGAATTTCAGCCTTTTTACTTCAAAATAATAGGAATTTCTGTATTTTTGCCACAAACGATTAAGAATTTCTGCCTTTTTGCCCCAAAATAAGGAAAATTTCTGACTTTTTGCCCTGAAATAAGTTAAATTTCTAAATTTTTTCCCCAAAATAATGGAAATGTCTGCTTTTTGCCCCAAAATAAGGGGAATTTCTTACTTTTGGCCCCCTAATAAGGGGAATTTCAGCCTTTTTACCTCAAAATAAGGAGAATTTCTGCATTTTTGACCCAAAATATGTGAAATTTCTGCCTTTTTGCACAAAATAAGAAAAATTTCTGCTATTTTGTACCATAATAAAAGAAATTTCTGCTTCTTTGCCCTGAAATAATTGAAATTTCTGCAGTTTTGCCCCAAAATGAGTGAAATTTCTGCAATTTTGCCCCAAAATAAGAGTAATTTCTGGAATTTTCCCCCAAAATAAGTGGAATTTCTGTGTTTTGCCCCAAAATAAGGAGAATTTCTGTCTTTTTGCCCCAACATATAGGGAATTTCTGCCTTTTTGCCCCACAATTAGAGGAATTTCTGCAATTTTGCTCCAAAATATGGGGAATTTCTGCCTTTTTGCCCGACAATAAGAAGAATGCATACCTTTTTGCCATAAAAAGGAAATTTCTGCAATTTTGCTCCAAAATAAGGGGAATTTCTGCTTTTTTGGCTCTAAATAAGTGGAATTTCTGTCTTTTCCCCCCAAAACAAAGGGAATTTCTGTCTTTTTTGCCCCAAAATAAGGAAAATTTCTGACTTATTACCCTGAAATAAGTGAAATTTCTGCAATTTTGCCCAAAAATAAGGGGAAATTTCTGCCTTTTGCCCTCAAATAAAGAAAATTTCAGCCTTATTACCTCTAAATATGGGGAATTTTTGCTTTTTTGCCTCCCAATAAGTGGAATTTCTTTCCTTTTCCCCCAAAACAAAAAGAATTTCTGTCTTTTTATTCCCAAAATAAGGAAAATTTCTGACATATTACACTGAAATAAGTGAAATTTCTGCAATTTTGCCCCAAAATAAGGGAAATTTCTGCCTTTTTGCCCCCAAATACGGGGAACTTCAGCCTTTTTACCTCAAAATAAGGGGAATTTCTGCATTTTTTCCCCAAAATATGGGAAATTTCTGCCTTTTTGCCCCAAAATAAGAAGATTTCTGCTTTTTTCCATGAAATGAGTGAAATTTCTGCAATTTTGCCCCAAAATAAGTGAAATTTCTGCAATTTTGCGCCAAAATAAGGGAAATTTCTGGAATTTTGCCCCAAAATAAGTGGAATTTCTGAGTTTTGCCCCAAAATAAGGAGAATTTCTGTCTTTTTGCCCCAACATATAGGGAATTTTGCCTTTTTGCTTCACAATTAGGGGAATTTCTGCAATTTTGCTCCAAAATACGGGAAACTTCTGCCTTTTTGCCTGAAAATAAGAAGAATGCATACCTTTTTGCCATAAAAAAGGAAAATTTCTGCAATTTTGCTCCAATATAAGGGTAATTTCTGCCTTTTTGCCTCTAAATAAGTGGAATTTCTGTCTTTTCCCCCCAAAAGAAAGGAAATTTCTGTCTTTTTTGGCCCAAAATAAGGAAAATTTCTGACTTATTACCCTGAAGTAAGTTAAATTTCTGCAATTTTGCCCCAAAATAAGGGAAATTTCTGCCTTTTTGCCCCCAAATAAGGGGAATTTCAGCCTTTTTACCTCAAAATAAGGGGAATTTCTGCATTCTTGCCACAAAATATTGGGAATTTCTGCCTTTTTGCCCCAAAATAAGGAAAATTTCTGACTTTTTCCCTGAAATAAGTTAAATTTCTAAAATTTTTCCCTAAAAAAGGGAAATGTCTGCTTTTTGCCCCAAATAATGGGAATTTTTTACTTTTTGCCCCCAAATAAGGGGAATTTCAGCCTTTTTACCTCAAAATAAGGGGAATTTCTGCATTTTTGCCACAAAATATGGGAAATTTCTTACTTTTTGCCCCAAAATAAGAAAATTTCTCCTTTTTTCCCCTGAAATAAGTGAAATTTCTGCAATTTTGCCCCAAAATAAGGGAAATTTCTGGAATTTTGCCCCAAAATAAGTGGAATTTCTGAGTTTTGCTCCAAAATAAGGGGAATTTCTGTCTTTTTGCCCCAACATATAGGGAATTTCTGCTTTTTTGCCTAACAATTAGGGGAATTTCTGCAATTTTGCTCCAAAATACGGGGAATTTCTTTTTGTACGAAAATAAGAAGAATGCATACCTTTTTGCTATAAAAAAGGGAAATTTCTTCATTTTTGCTCCAAAATAAGGGAAATTTCTGCTTTTTTTCCTCTAAATAAGTGGAATTTCTGTCTTTTTCCCCCAAAACAAAGGGAATTTCTGTCTTTTTTGATCAAAAATAAAAACAATTTCTGACTTATTACCCTGAAATAAGTGAAATTTTTGCAATTTTGCCCATAAATAAGGAAAATTTCTGCCTTTTTGCCCCCAAATACGGGGAATTTCAGACTTTTTATTTCAAAATAAGAGGAATTTCTGCATTTTTGCACTAAAATATTGGAAATTTCTGCCTTTTTGCCCCAAAATAAGAAAATTTCTCCTTTTTTCCATGAAATAACTTAAATATCTGCAATTTTGCCCCAAAATTAATGATATTTCTGCATTTTTGCCCCAAAGTAAGGGAAATTTCTGGAATTTTGCCCCAAAATATGTGGAATTTCTGAGTTTTGCCTCAAAATAAGGAAAATTTCTGCCTTTTTGGCCCATCATATAGGGAATTTCTGCCTTTTTGCCCACAATTAGGGGAATTTCTGCAATTTTGCTCCAAAATACGGGGAATTTCTGCCTTTTTGCCCGAAAATAAGAAGAATGCCTACCCTTTTGCCATAAAAAAGGTAAATTTCTGCAATTTTGCTCCAAAATGAGGGGAATTTCTGCTTTTTTGACTCTAAATTAGTGGAATTTCTGTCTTTTTCCCCCAAAACAAAGGGAATTTCTGTCTTTTTTGCCCCAAAATAAGGAAAATTTCTGACTTATTACCCTGAAATAAGTGAAATTTCTGCAATTTTGCCCCAAAATAAGAGAAATTTCTGCCTTTTTGCCACCAAATAAGGGGAATTTCAGTCTTGTTACCTCAAAATAAGGGGAATTTCTGCATTTTTGCCCCAAAATAAGGGAAATTTCTGCCTTTTTGTCCCAAAATAAGAAAAATTTCTGCAATTTTGTACCAATTAAAAGAAATTTCTGCCTTTTTGCCCCAAAATAAGAAAATTTCTGCTTTTTTTTCTGAAATAAGTGAAATTTCTGCAATTTTGCCCCAAAATAAGTGAAATTTCTGCAATTTTGCCCGAAAATAAGGGAATTTTCTGGAATTTTGCCCCAAAATAAGTGGAATTTCTGAGTTTTGCCCCAAAATAAGGAGAATTTCTGTCTTTTTGCCCTAACATATAGGGAATTTCTGCCTTTTTGCCCCACAATTAGCGGAATTTCTGCAATTTTGCTCCAAAATACGGGGAATTTCTGCTTTTTAGCCCAAAATAAGTGGAATGTATACCTTTTGCCACAAAAAAGAGAAATTTCTTCATTTTTGCTCCAAATAAGGGGGAATTTCTGCTTTTTTGCCTATAAATAAGTGGAATTTCTGTCTTTTTCCCCCAAAACAAAGGGAATTTCTGTCTTTTTTGCTCCAAAATAAGGAAAATTTATGAATTATTACCCTGAAATAAGTGAAATTTCTGCAATTTGTCCTCAAAATAAGGGAAATTTTTGCCTTTTTGCCCTAAAATAGGGGGAATTTCAGCCTTTTTACCTCAAAATAAGGGGAATTTCTGCATTTTTGCCCTCAAATAGGGGGAATTTCAGCCTTTTTACTTCAAAATAATAGGAATTTCTGTATTTTTGCCACAAACGATTAAGAATTTCTGCCTTTTTGCCCCAAAATAAGGAAAATTTCTGACTTTTTGCCCTGAAATAAGTTAAATTTCTAAATTTTTTCCCCAAAATAATGGAAATGTCTGCTTTTTGCCCCAAAATAAGGGGAATTTCTTACTTTTGGCCCCCTAATAAGGGGAATTTCAGCCTTTTTACCTCAAAATAAGGAGAATTTCTGCATTTTTGACCCAAAATATGTGAAATTTCTGCCTTTTTGCACAAAATAACAAAAATTTCTGCTATTTTGTACCATAATAAAAGAAATTTCTGCTTCTTTGCCCTGAAATAATTGAAATTTCTGCAGTTTTGCCCCAAAATGAGTGAAATTTCTGCAATTTTGCCCCAAAATAAGAGTAATTTCTGGAATTTTCCCCCAAAATAAGTGGAATTTCTGTGTTTTGCCCCAAAATAAGGAGAATTTCTGTCTTTTTGCCCCAACATATAGGGAATTTCTGCCTTTTTGCCCCACAATTAGAGGAATTTCTGCAATTTTGCTCCAAAATATGGGGAATTTCTGCCTTTTTGCCCGACAACAAGAAGAATGCATACCTTTTTGCCATAAAAAGGAAATTTCTGCAATTTTGCTCCAAAATAAGGGGAATTTCTGCTTTTTTGGCTCTAAATAAGTGGAATTTCTGTCTTTTCCCCCCAAAACAAAGGGAATTTCTGTCTTTTTTGCCCCAAAATAAGGAAAATTTCTGACTTATTACCCTGAAATAAGTGAAATTTCTGCAATTTTGCCCAAAAATAAGGGGAAATTTCTGCCTTTTGCCCTCAAATAAAGAAAATTTCAGCCTTATTACCTCTAAATATGGGGAATTTTTGCTTTTTTGCCTCCCAATAAGTGGAATTTCTTTCCTTTTCCCCCAAAACAAAAAGAATTTCTGTCTTTTTATTCCCAAAATAAGGAAAATTTCTGACATATTACACTGAAATAAGTGAAATTTCTGCAATTTTGCCCCAAAATAAGGGAAATTTCTGCCTTTTTGCCCCCAAATACGGGGAACTTCAGCCTTTTTACCTCAAAATAAGGGGAATTTCTGCATTTTTCCCCAAAATATGGGAAATTTCTGCCTTTTTGCCCCAAAATAAGAAGATTTCTGCTTTTTTCCATGAAATGAGTGAAATTTCTGCAATTTTGCCCCAAAATAAGTGAAATTTCTGCAATTTTGTGCCAAAATAAGGGAAATTTCTGGAATTTTGCCCCAAAATAAGTGGAATTTCTGAGTTTTGCCCCAAAATAAGGAGAATTTCTGTCTTTTTGCCCCAACATATAGGGAATTTTGCCTTTTTGCTTCACAATTAGGGGAATTTCTGCAATTTTGCTCCAAAATACGGGAAACTTCTGCCTTTTTGCCTGAAAATAAGAAGAATGCATACCTTTTTGCCATAAAAAAGGAAAATTTCTGCAATTTTGCTCCAATATAAGGGTAATTTCTGCCTTTTTGCCTCTAAATAAGTGGAATTTCTGTCTTTTCCCCCCAAAAGAAAGGAAATTTCTGTCTTTTTTGGCCCAAAATAAGGAAAATTTCTGACTTATTACCCTGAAGTAAGTTAAATTTCTGCAATTTTGCCCCAAAATAAGGGAAATTTCTGCCTTTTTGCCCCCAAATAAGGGGAATTTCAGCCTTTTTACCTCAAAATAAGGGGAATTTCTGCATTCTTGCCACAAAATATTGGGAATTTCTGCCTTTTTGCCCCAAAATAAGGAAAATTTCTGACTTTTTCCCTGAAATAAGTTAAATTTCTAAAATTTTTCCCCAAAAAAGGGAAATGTCTGCTTTTTGCCCCAAATAATGGGAATTTTTTACTTTTTGCCCCCAAATAAGGGGAATTTCAGCCTTTTTACCTCAAAATAAGGGGAATTTCTGCATTTTTGCCACAAAATATGGGAAATTTCTTACTTTTTGCCCCAAAATAAGAAAATTTCTCCTTTTTTCCCCTGAAATAAGTGAAATTTCTGCAATTTTGCCCCAAAATAAGGGAAATTTCTGGAATTTTGCCCCAAAATAAGTGGAATTTCTGAGTTTTGCTCCAAAATAAGGGGAATTTCTGTCTTTTTGCCCCAACATATAGGGAATTTCTGCTTTTTTGCCTAACAATTAGGGGAATTTCTGCAATTTTGCTCCAAAATACGGGGAATTTCTTTTTGTACGAAAATAAGAAGAATGCATACCTTTTTGCTATAAAAAAGGGAAATTTCTTCATTTTTGCTCCAAAATAAGGGAAATTTCTGCTTTTTTTCCTCTAAATAAGTGGAATTTCTGTCTTTTTCCCCCAAAACAAAGGGAATTTCTGTCTTTTTTGATCAAAAATAAAAACAATTTCTGACTTATTACCCTGAAATAAGTGAAATTTTTGCAATTTTGCCCATAAATAAGGAAAATTTCTGCCTTTTTGCCCCCAAATACGGGGAATTTCAGACTTTTTATTTCAAAATAAGAGGAATTTCTGCATTTTTGCACTAAAATATTGGAAATTTCTGCCTTTTTGCCCCAAAATAAGAAAATTTCTCCTTTTTTCCATGAAATAACTTAAATATCTGCAATTTTGCCCCAAAATTAATGATATTTCTGCATTTTTGCCCCAAAGTAAGGGAAATTTCTGGAATTTTGCCCCAAAATATGTGGAATTTCTGAGTTTTGCCTCAAAATAAGGAAAATTTCTGCCTTTTTGGCCCATCATATAGGGAATTTCTGCCTTTTTGCCCACAATTAGGGGAATTTCTGCAATTTTGCTCCAAAATACGGGGAATTTCTGCCTTTTTGCCCGAAAATAAGAAGAATGCCTACCCTTTTGCCATAAAAAAGGTAAATTTCTGCAATTTTGCTCCAAAATGAGGGGAATTTCTGCTTTTTTGACTCTAAATTAGTGGAATTTCTGTCTTTTTCCCCCAAAACAAAGGGAATTTCTGTCTTTTTTGCCCCAAAATAAGGAAAATTTCTGACTTATTACCCTGAAATAAGTGAAATTTCTGCAATTTTGCCCCAAAATAAGAGAAATTTCTGCCTTTTTGCCACCAAATAAGGGGAATTTCAGTCTTGTTACCTCAAAATAAGGGGAATTTCTGCATTTTTGCCCCAAAATAAGGGAAATTTCTGCCTTTTTGTCCCAAAATAAGAAAAATTTCTGCAATTTTGTACCAATTAAAAGAAATTTCTGCCTTTTTGCCCCAAAATAAGAAAATTTCTGCTTTTTTTTCTGAAATAAGTGAAATTTCTGCAATTTTGCCCCAAAATAAGTGAAATTTCTGCAATTTTGCCCGAAAATAAGGGAATTTTCTGGAATTTTGCCCCAAAATAAGTGGAATTTCTGAGTTTTGCCCCAAAATAAGGAGAATTTCTGTCTTTTTGCCCTAACATATAGGGAATTTCTGCCTTTTTGCCCCACAATTAGCGGAATTTCTGCAATTTTGCTCCAAAATACGGGGAATTTCTGCTTTTTAGCCCAAAATAAGTGGAATGTATACCTTTTGCCACAAAAAAGGGAAATTTCTTCATTTTTGCTCCAAAATAAGGGGGAATTTCTGCTTTTTTGCCTATAAATAAGTGGAATTTCTATCTTTTTCCCCCAAAACAAAGGGAATTTCTCTCTTTTTTGCCCCAAAATAAGGAAAATTTATGAATTATTACCCTGAAATAAGTGAAATTTCTTCAATTTTTCCTCAAAATAAGGGAAATTTCTGTTTTTTTGCCCTCAAATAGGGGGAATTTCAGCCTTTTTACCTCAAAATAAGGAGAATTTCTGCATTTTTGCCCTCAAATAGGGGGAATTTCAGCCTTTTTACCTCAAAATAATAGGAATTTCTGTATTTTTGCCACAAACGATTAAGAATTTCTGCCTTTTTGCCCCAAAATAAGGAAAATTTCTGACTTTTTGCCCTGAAATAAGTTAAATTTCTAAATTTTTTCCCCAAAATAATGGAAATGTCTGCTTTTTTCCCCAAAATAAGGGGAATTTCTTACTTTTGGCCCCCTAATAAGGGGAATTTCAGCCTTTTTACCTCAAAATAAGGAGAATTTCTGCATTTTTGACCCAAAATATGTGAAATTTCTGCCTTTTTGCACAAAATAAGAAAAATTTCTGCTATTTTGTACCATAATAAAAGAAATTTCTGCTTCTTTGCCCTGAAATAATTGAAATTTCTGCAATTTTGCCCCAAAATGAGTGAAATTTCTGCAATTTTGCCCCAAAATAAGGGAAATTTCTGGAATTTTCCCCCAAAATAAGTGGAATTTCTGTGTTTTGCCCCAAAATAAGGAGAATTTCTGTCTTTTTGCCCCAACATATAGGGAATTTCTGCCTTTTTGCCCCACAATTAGGGGAATTTCTGCAATTTTGCTCCAAAATATGGGGAATTTCTGCCTTTTTGCCCGAAAATAAGAAGAATGCATACCTTTTTGCCATAAAAAGGAAATTTCTGCAATTTTGCTCCAAAATAAAAGGAATTTCTGCTTTTTTGGCTCTAAATAAGTGGAATTTCTGTCTTTTCCCCCCAAAACAAAGGGAATTTCTGTCTTTTTTGCCCCAAAATAAGGAAAATTTCTGACTTATTACCCTGAAATAAGTGAAATTTCTGCAATTTTGCCCAAAAATAAGGGGAAATTTCTGCCTTTTGCCCTCAAATAAAGAAAATTTCAGCCTTATTACCTCTAAATATGGGGAATTTTTGCTTTTTTGCCTCCCAATAAGTGGAATTTCTTTCCTTTTCCTCCAAAACAAAAAGAATTTCTGTCTTTTTATTCCCAAAATAAGGAAAATTTCTGACTTATTACACTGAAATAAGTGAAATTTCTGCAATTTTGCCCCAAAATAAGGGAAATTTCTGCCTTTTTGCCCCCAAATACGGGGAACTTCAGCCTTTTTACCACAAAATAAGGGGAATTTCTGCATTTTTTCCCCAAAATATGGGAAATTTCTGCCTTTTTGCCCCAAAATATAAAAATTTCTGCTTTTTTCCATGAAATGAGTGAAATTTCTGCAATTTTGCCCCAAAATAAGTGAAATTTCTGCAATTTTGCGCCAAAATAAGGGAAATTTCAGGAATTTTGCCCCAAAATTAGTGGAATTTCTGAGTTTTGCCCCAAAATAAGGAGAATTTCTGTTTTTTTGCCCCAACATATAGGGAATTTTGCCTTTTTGCTTCACAATTAGGGGAATTTCTGCAATTTTGCTCCAAAATACGTGGAACTTCTGCCTTTTTGCCCGAAAATAAGAAGAATGCATACCTTTTTGCCATAAAAAAGGAAAATTTCTGCAATTTTGCTCCTATATAAGGGTAATTTCTGCCTTTTTGCCTCTAAATAAGTGGAATTTCTGTCTTTTTCCCCCAAAACAAAGGGAATTTCTGTCTTTTTTGCCCCAAAACAAGGAAAATTTCTGACTTATTACCCTGAAGTTAGTGAAGTTTCTGCAATTTTGCCCCAAAATAAGGGAAATTTCTGCCTTTTTGCCACCAAATAAGGGGAATTTCAGCCTTTTTACCTCAAAATAAGGGGAATTTTTGCATTCTTGCCACAAAATATTGGGAATTTCTGCCTTTTTGCCCCAAAATAAGGGAAATTTCTGACTTTTTGCCCTGAAATAAGTTAAATTTCTAAAATTTTTCTCCAAAATAAGGGAAATGTCTGCTTTTTGCCCAAAAATAATGGGAATTTCTTACTTTTTGCCCCCAAAAATGGGAATTTAAGCCTTTTTACCTCAAAATAAGGGGAATTTCTGCATTCTTGCCCCAAAATATGGGAAATTTCTGCCTTTTTGCCCAAAATAAGAAAAATTCTGCTTTTTTCCATGAGATAAGTGAAATTTCTGCAATTTTGCCCTAAAATAAGTGAAATTTCTGCAATTTTGCCCCAAAATAAAGGAAATTTCTGGAATTTTGCCCCAAAATAAGTGGAATTTCTGAGTTTTGCCTCAAAATAAGGAGAATTTCTGTATTTTTGCCCCAACATATAGGGAATTACTGCCTTTTTGCCCCACAATAAGGGGAATTTCTGTAATTTTGCTCCAAAATATGGGGAATTTCTGCCTTTTTGCCCGAAAATAAAAGAATGCATACCTTTTTGCCATAAAAAGGGAAATTTCTTCATTTTTCCTCCAAAATAAGGGGAATTTCTGCTTTTTTGCCTCTAAATTAGTGGAATTTCTGTCTTTTCCCCCCAAAACAAAAAGAATTTCTGTCTTTTTTGGCCCAAAATAAGGAAAATTTCTGACTTATTACCCTGAAATAAGTGAAATTTCTGCAATTTTGCCCCAAAATAAGGGGAAATTTCTGCCTTTTGCCCCCAAATATTGAAAATTTTAGCCTTATTACCTCTAAATATGGGGAATTTCTGCTTTTTTGCCTCCCAATAAGTGGAATTTCTTTCCTTTTCCCCCAAAACAAAAAGAATTTCTGTCTTTTTATTCCCAAAATAAGGAAAATTTCTGACTTATTACACTGAAATAAGTGAAATTTCTGCAATTTTGCCCCAAAATAAGATTTCTGCTTTTTTCCATAAAATGAGTGAAATCTCTGCAATTTTGCCCCAAAATAAGTGAAATTTCTGCAATTTTGCGCCAAAATAACTGAAATTTCTGGAATTTTGCCCCAAAATAATTGGAATTTCTGACTTTTGCCCCAAAATAAGGAGAATTTCTGTCTTTTTGCCCGAACATATAGGGAATTTCTGCCTTTTTGCTTCACAATTAGGGGGAATTTCTGCAATTTTGCTCCAAAATACGGGGAATTTCTGCCTTTTTGCCCGAAAATAAGAAGAATGCATACATTTTTGCCATAAAAAAGGAAAATTTCTGCAATTTTGTACCAATATAAGGGGAATTTCTGATTTTTTGCCTCTAAATAAGTGGAATTTCTGTCTTTTTCCCCAAAAACAAAGGGAATTTCTGTCTTTTATGCCCCAAAACAAGGAAAATTTCTGACTTATTACCCTGAAGTAAGTGAAGTTTCTGCAATTTTGCCCCAAAATAAGGGAAATTTCTGCCTTTTTGCCCCCAAATAAGGGGAATTTCAGCCTTTTTACCTCAAAATAAGGGGAATTTCTGCATTCTTGCCACAAAATATTGGGAATTTCTGCCTTTTTGCTCCAAAATAAGGAAATTTTCTGACTTTTTGCACTGAAATAAGTTAAATTTCTAAAATTTTTCTCCAAAATAAGGGAAATGTCTGCTTTTTGCCCCAAAATAATGGGAATTTCTTACTTTTTGCCCCCAAATAATGGGAATTTCAGCCTTTTTACCTCAAAATAAAGGGAATTTCTGCATTCTTGCCCCAAAATATGGGAAATTTCTGCCTTTTTGCCCAAAATAAGAAAAATTCTGTTTTTCCATGAAATAAGTGAAATTTCTGCAATTTTGCCCCAAAATAAGTGAAATTTCTACAATTTTGCCCCAAAATAAGGGAAATTTCTGGAATTTTGCCCCAAAATAATTGGAATTTCTGAGTTTTGCCTCAAAATAAGGAGAATTTCTGTATTTTTGCCCCAACATATAGGGAATTTCTGCCCTTTTGCCCCACAATTAGGGGAATTTCTGTAATTTTGCTCGAAAATACGGGGAATTTCTGCCTTTTTTTTTCCGAAAATAAGAAGAATGCATACCTTTTTGCCATAAAAAGGGAAATTTCTTCATTTTTGCTCCAAAATAAGGGGAATTTCTGCTTTTTTGCCTCTAAATTAGTGGAATTTCTGTCTTTTTTCCCTAAAACAAAGGGAATTTCTGTCGTTTTTGCCCCATAATAAGGAAAATTTCTGACTTGTTACCCTGAAGTAAGTAAAATTTCTGCAATTTTGCCCCAAAATAAGGGAAATTTCTGCCTTTTTGCCCCCAAATAAGGGGAATTTCAGCCTTTTTACCTCTAAATAAGAAGAATTTCTGTATTTTTGCCACAAAATATTAGGAATTTCTGCCTTTGTGCCCCAAAATAAGGAAAATTTCTGAATTTTTGCCCTGAAATAAGTTAAATTTCTAAATTTTTTACCCAAAATAAGAGAAATGTCTGCTTTTTGCCCCAAAATAATGGGAATTTCTTACTTTTTGCCCCCGAATAAGGGGAATTTCATTCTTTTTACCTCAAAATAAAGGGAATTTCTGCATTTTTGCCCCAAAATATGGGAAATTTCTGCCTTTTTGCCCCCAAATAAGAAAAAATTTCTGCAATTTTGTACCAAAATAAAAGAAATTTCTGCCTTTTTGCCACAAAAAAGAAAATTTCTGCTTTTTTTTCCTGAAATAATTGAAATTTCTGCAATTTTGCCACAAAACGAGTGAAATTATTGCAATTTTGCCCCAAAATAAGGGAAATTTCTGGAATTTTGCTTCAAAATAAGTGGAATTTCTGAGTTTTGCCCCAAAATAAGGAGAATTTTTGTCTTTTTGCCCCAACATATAAGGAATTTCTGCTTATTTGCCCAACAATTAGGGGAATTTTTGCAATTTTGCTCCAAAATATGGGGAATTTCTGCCTTTTTGTACGAAAATAAGAAGAATGCATACACTTTTGCCATATAAAAAGGAAATTTCTTCATTTTTGCTCCAAAATAAGGGGAATTTCTGCTTTTTTGCCTTTAAATAAGTGGAATTTCTGTCTTTTTCCCCAAAAACAAAGGGAATTTCTGTCTTTTTGCCCCAAAATAAGGAAAATTTCTGACTTATTACCCTGAGGTAAGTGAAATTTCTGCAATTTTGCTCCAAAATAAGGGAAATTTTTGCCTTTTTTCCCCAAAATAAGGGGAATTTCAGCCTTTTGTTTCAAAATAAGGAAAATTACTGACTTTTTTCCCTGAAATAAGTTAAATTTCTAAAATTTTCCACAAAATAAGGGAAATGTCTGCTTTTTGCCCCCAAATAATGCGAATTTCTTACTTTTTGCCCCCAAATAAGGGGAATTTCAGCCTTTTTACCTCAAAATAAGGGGAATTTCTGCATTTTTGCCCCAAAATATGAGAAATTTCTGACTTTTTGCCGCAAATTAAGAAAATTTCTCCTTTTTTCCCCTGAAATAAGTGAAATTTCTGCAATTTTGCCCCAAAATAAGGGAAATTTCTGGAATTTTGCCCCAAAATAAGTGGAATTTCTGAGTTTTGACCCAAGATGAGGAGAATTTCTGTCTTTTTGCCCCAACATATAGGAAATTTCTGCTTTTTTGCCTAACAATTAGGGGAATTTCTGCAATTTTGCTCCAAAATACAGGGAATTTCTGTCTTTTTGTACGAAAATAAGAAGAATGCATACCTTTTTGCCATAAAAAAGGGAAATTTCTTCATTTTTGCTCCAATATAAGGGGAATTTCTGCTTTTTTCCTATAATAAGTGGAATTTCTGTCTTTTTCCCCCAAAACAAAGGGAATTTCTGTCTTTTTTGCTCCAAAATATAAACAATCTCTGACTTATTACCCTGAAATAAGTGAAATTTCTGCAATTTTGCCCCAAAATAAGGGAAATTTCTGCCTTTTTGCCCCCAAATACGGGGAATTTCAGACTTTTTATTTCAAAATAAGGGAATTTCTGCATTTTTGCACCAAAATATTGGAAATTTCTGCCTTTTTGCCCCAAATTAAGAAAATTTCTGCTTTTTTCCATGAAATAAGTGAAATTTCTGCAATTTTGCCCCAAAATTAATGAAATTTCTGCAATTTTGCCCCCAAATAATGGAAATTTCTGCAATTTTGCCCCAAAATAAGGGAAATTTCTGGAATTTTCCCCCAAAATAAGTGGAATTTCTGAGTTTTGCCTCAAAATAAGGAGAATTTCTGCCTTTTTGCCCCAACATATAGGGAATTTCTGCCTTTTTGCCCCACAATTAGGGGAATTTCTGCAATTTTGCTCCAAAATACGGGGAATTTCTGCCTTTTTGCCCGAAAATAAAAAGAATGCCTACCTTATTGCCATAAATAGGGAAATTTCTTCATTTTTGCTCCAAATTAAGGGGAATTTCTGCTTTTTTGCCTTTAAATTAGTGGAATTTCTGTATTTTTCCCCCAAAACAAAGGGAATTTCTGTCTTTTTTGCCCCAAAATAAGGAAAATTTCTGACTTATTACCCTGAAATAAGTGAAATTTCTGCAATTTTGCCCCAAAATAAGGGGAAATTTCTGCCTTTTGCCCCCAAATAAGGAAAATTTCAGCCTTATTACCTCTAAATATGGGGAATTTCTGCTTTTTTGCCTCCCAATAAGTGGAATTTCTTTCCTTTTCCCCCAAAACAAAAAGAATTTCTGTCTTTTTATTCCCAAAATACGGAAATTTCTGCCTTATTACACTGAAATAAGTGAAATTTCTGCAATTTTGCCCCAAAATAAGGGAAATTATTGCAATTTTGCCCCAAAATAAGGGAAATTTCTGGAATTTTGCATCAAAATAAGTGGAATTTCTGAGTTTTGCCCCAAAATAAGGAGAATTTTTGTCTTTTTGCCCCAACATATAAGGAATTTCTGCTTTTTTGCCCAACAATTAGGGGAATTTTTGCAATTTTGCTCCAAAATACGGGGAATTTCTGCCTTTTTGTACGAAAATAAGAAGAATGCATACATTTTTGCCATATAAAAAGGAAATTTCTTCATTTTTGCTCCAAAATAAGGGGAATTTCTGCTTTTTTGTCTTTAAATAAGTGGAATTTCTGTCTTTTTCCCCAAAAACAAAGGGAATTTCTGTCTTTTTTGCCCCAAAATAAGGAAAATTTCTGACTTATTACCCTGAAGTATGTGAAATTTCTGCAATTTTGCTCCAAAATAAGGGAAATTTTTGCCTTTTTGCCCCCAAATAAGGGGAATTTCAGCCTTTTTACCTCAAAATAAGGGGAATTTCTGCATTCTTGCCACAAAATATTGGGAATTTCTGCCTTTTTGCCCTAAAATAAGGAAAATTACTGACTTTTTGCCCTGAAATAAGTTAAATTTCTAAAATTTTCCACAAAATAAGGGAAATGTCTGCTTTTTGCCCCCAAATAATTCGAATTTCTTACTTTTTGCCCCCAAATAAGGGGAATTTCAGCCTTTTTACCTCAAAATAAGGGGAATTTCTGCATTTTTGCCCCAAAATATGAGAAATTTCTGACTTTTTGCCGCAAATTAAGAAAATTTCTCATTTTTTCCCCTGAAATAAGTGAAATTTCTGCAATTTTGCCCCAAAATAAGGGAAATTTCTGGAATTTTGCCCCAAAATAAGTGGAATTTCTGAGTTTTGACCCAAAATGATGAGAATTTCTGTCTTTTTGCCCCAACATATAGGAAATTTCTGCTTTTTTGCCTAACAATTAGGGGAATTTCTGCAATTTTGCTCCAAAATACAGGGAATTTCTGCCTTTTTGTACGAAAATAAGAAGAATGCATACCTTTTTGCCATGAAAAAGGGAAATTTCGTCATTTTTGCTCCAAAATAAGGGGAATTTCTGCTTTTTTTTCCTCTAAATAAGTGGAATTTCTGTCTTTTTATCCCAAAACAAAGGGAATTTCTGTCTTTTTTGCTCCAAAATATAAACAATCTCTGACTTATTACCCTGAAATAAGTGAAATTTCTGCAATTTTGCCCCAAAATAAGGAAATTTCTGCCTTTTTGCCCCCAAATACAGGGAATTTCAGACTTTTTATTTCAAAATAAGGGAATTTCTGCATTTTTGCACCAAAATATTGGAAATTTCTGCCTTTTTGCCCCAAATTAAGAAAATTTCTCATTTTTCCATGAAATAAGTGAAATTTCTGCAATTTTTCCCCAAAATTAAATAAATTTCTGCAATTTTGCCCCCAAATAACGGAAATTTCTGGAATTTTGCCCCAAAATAAGTGGAATTTCTGAGTTTTGCCTCAAAATAAGGAGAATTTCTGCCTTTTTGCCCCAACATATAGGGAATTTCTGCCTTTTTGCCCCACAATTAGGGGAATTTCTGAAATTTTGCTCCAAAATACGGGGAATTTCTGCCTTTTTGCCTCTAAATTAGTGGAATTTCTGTCTTTTTCCCCCAAAACAAAGGGAATTTCTGTCTTTTTTGCTCCAAAATAAGGAAAATTTCTGACTTATTACCCTGAAATAAGTAAAATTTCTGCAATTTTGCCCCGAAATAAGGGGAAATTTCTGCCTTTTGCCCCCAAATAAGGAAAATTTCAGCCTTATTACCTCTAAATATGGGGAATTTCTGCTTTTTTGCCTCCCAATAAGTGGAATTTCTTTCCTTTTCCCCCAAAACAAAAAGAATTTCTGACTTTTTATTCCCAAAATAAGGAAATTTCTGCCTTATTACACTGAAATTAGTGAAATTTCTGCAATTTTGCCACAAAATAAGGGAAATTTCTGCCTTTTTGCCCCCAAATACGGGGAACTTCAGCCTTTTTTCCTCAAAATAAGGGGAATTTCTGCATTTATCCCCAAAATATGGGAAATTTCTTCCTTTTTGCCCCAAAATAAGAAAATTTCTGCTTTTTTCCATGAAATAAGTGAAATTTCTGCAATTTTGCCACAAAATAAGTGAAATTTCTGCAATTTTGCACCAAAATAAGGGAAATTTCTGGAATTTTGCAACAAAATAAGTGGAATTTCTTAGTTTTGCCCAAAAATAAGGAGAATTTCTGTTTTTTGCCCCAACATATAGGGAATTTCTGCCTTTTGACTTCACAATTAGGGGAATTTCTGCAATTTTGCTCCAAAATACGAGGAATTTCTGACTTTTTGCCTAAAAATAAGAAGAATGCATACATTTTTGCCATAAAAAAGGGAAATTTCTGCAATTTTGCTCCAATATAAGGGGAATTTCTGCTTTTTTGCCTCGAAATAAGTGGAATTTCTGTCCTTTTCTCCCAAAACAAAGGGAATTTCTGTCTTTTTTGCCCCAAAACAAGGAAAATTTCTGACTTATTACCCTGAAGTAAGTGAAGTTTCTGCAATTTTGCCCCAAAATAAGGGAAATTTCTGCCTTTTTGCCCCCAAATAAGGGGAATTTCAGCCTTTTTACCTCAAAATAAGGGGAATTTCTGCATTCTTGCCACAAAATATTGGGAATTTCTGCCTTTTTGCCCCAAAATAATGAAAATTTCTGACTTTTTGCACTGAAATTAGTTAAATTTCTAAAATTTTTGTACAAATTAAGGGAAATGTCTGCTTTTTGCCCCAAAATAATGGGAATTTCTTACTTTTTGCCCCCAAATAATGGGAATTTCAGCCTTTTTACCTCAAAATAAGGGGAATTTCTGCATTCTTGCCCCAAAATATGAAAAATTTCTGCCTTTTTGCCAAAAATAAGAAAAATTCTGCTTTTTTTCCATGAAATACGTGAAATTTCTGCAATTTTGCCCCAAAATAAGTGAAATTTCTGCAATTTTGCCCCAAAATAAGGGAAATTTCTGGAATTTTGTCCCAAAATAAGTGGAATTTCTGAGTTTTGCCTCAAAATAAGGAGAATTTCTGTATTTTTGCCCCAACATATAGGGAATTTCTGCCTTTTTGCCCCACAATTAGGGGAATGTCTGTAATTTTGCTCCAAAATACGTGGAATTTCTGCCTTTCTTTCCCGAAAATAAGAAGAATGCCTACCTTTTGCCATAAAAAGTGAAATTTCTTCATTTTTGCTCCAAAATAAGGGGAATTTCTGCATTTTTGCCCCAAAATATGGGAAATTTCTGACTTCTTGTCCTAAAATAAAAAAATTTCTCCTTTTTTCTCCTGAAATAAGTGAAATTTCTGCAATTTTGCCCCAAAATAAGTGTAATTTCTGAGTTTTGACCCAAAATGAGGAGAATTTCTGTCTTTTTGCCCCAACATATAGGGAATTTCTACTTTTTTGCCTAACAATTAGAGGAATTTCTGAAATTTTGCTCCAAAATACTGGGAATTTCTGCCTTTTTGTACGAAAAAAGAAGAATGCATACCTTTTTGCCATAAAAAAGGGAAATTTCTTCATTTTTGCTCCAAAATAAGAGGAATTTCTGCTTTTTTTCCTCTAAATAAGTGGAATTTCTGTCTTTTTCCCCCAAGACAAAGGGAATTTCTGTCATTTTTGCTCCAAAATAAAAACAATTTCTGACTTATTACCCTGAAATAAGTGAAATTTCTGCAATTTTGCCCCAAAATAAGGGAAATTTCTGCCTTTTTGCACCCAAATACGGGGAATTTCAGACTTTTTATTTCAAAATAAGGGGAATTTCTGCATTTTTGCACCAAAATATAGGAAATTTCTGCCTTTCTTTCCTCAAAATAAGAAAATTTCTGCTTTTTTCCATGAAATAAGTGAAATTTCTGCAATTTTGCCCCAAAATTAATGAAATTTCTGCAATTTTGCCCCAAAATAACGGAAATTTCTGGAATTTTGCCCCAGAATAAGTGGAATTTCTGAGTTTTGCCACAAAATAAGGAGAATTTCTGCCTTTTTGCCCCACAATTAGGGGAATTTCTGCAATTTTGCTCCAAAATACGGGGAATTTCTGCCTTTTTCAGAAAATGAGAAGAATGCCTACCTTATTGCCATAAAAAAGGTAAATTTCTGCAATTTTGCTCCAAAATAAGGGGAATTTCTGCTTTTTTGCCTCTAAATTAGTGGAATTTCTGTCTTTTTCCTCCAAAACAAAGGGAATTTCTGTCTTTTTTGCCCCAAAATAAGGAAAATTTCTGACTTATTACCCTGAAATAAGTGAAATTTCTGCAATTTTGCCCCAAAATAAGAAAAATTTCTGCCTTTTTGCCGCCAAATATGGGGAATTTCAGTCTTTTTACCTCAAAATAAGGGGAATTTCTGCATTTTTGCCCCAAAATAAGGGATATTTCTGCCTTTTTGTCCCAAAATAAGAAAAATTCTGCAATTTTGTACCAAAATAAAAGAAATTTCTGCCTTTTTGCCCCAAAATAAGAAAATTTCTGCTTTTTTTTGTGAAATAAGTGAAATTTCTGCAATTTTGCCCCAAAATAAGTGAAATTTCTGCAATTTTGCCCGAAAATAAGGGAATTTTCTGGAATTTTGCCCCAAAATAAGTGGAATTTCTGAGTTTTGCCCCGAAATAAGGAGAATTTCTGTCTTTTTGCCCTAACATATAGGGAATTTCTGCCTTTTTGCCCCACAATTAGGGGAATTTCTGCAATTTTGCTCCAAAATACAGGGAATTTCTGCTTTTTAGCCCGAAAAAAAGTGAAATGTATACCTTTTGCCAAAAAAAGGGAAATTTCCTCATTTTTGCTCCGAAAATAAGGGGAATTTCTACTTTTTTGCCTATAAATAAGTGGAATTTCTGTCTTTTTCCCCCAAAACAAAGGGAATTTCTGTCTTTTTTGCCCCAAAATAAGGAAAATTTCTGACTTATTACCCTGAAGTAAGTGAAATTTCTGCAATTTTGCCCCAAAGTAAGGGAAATTTCTGCCTTTTGGCCCCCAAATAAGGGAATTTCAGGCTTTTTACCTCAAAATAATAGGAATTTCTGTATTTTTGCCACAAACGATTAAGAATTTCTGCCTTTTTGCCCGAAAATAAGAAAAATTTCTGACTTTTTGCCCTGAAATAAGTTATATTTCTTAATTTTTCCCCAAAATAATGGAAATGTCTGCTTTTTGTTCAATAATAAAAGGAATTTTTTACTTTTTGCCCTCAAATAAGGGGAATTTCAGCCTTTTTACCTCAAAATAAGAGGAATTTCTGCATTTTTGATCCAAAATATGAGAAATTTCTGCCTTTTTGCCCAAAATAAGAAAAAATTCTGCTATTTTGTACCATAATAAAAGAAATTTCTGTATTTGCCACAAAATAAAAAAATTTCTGCTTTTTTTCCCTGAAATAATTGAAATTTCTGCAGTTTTGCCCCAAAATGAGTGAAATTTCTGCAATTTTGCCCCAAAATAAGGGAAATTTCTGGAATTTTCCCCCAAAATAAGTGGAATTTCTGTGTTTTACCCTAAAATAAGGAGAATTTCTGACTTTTTGCCCCAACATATAGGGAATTTCTGCCTTTTTGCCCCACAATTAGGGGAATTTCTGCAATTTTGCTCCAAAATACGGGGAATTTCTGTTTTTTTGCCCGAAAATAACAAGAATGCATACCTTTTTGCCATAAAAAAGGGAAATTTCTGCAATTTTGCTCCAAAATAAGGGGAATTTCTGCTTTTTTGCCTCTAAATAAGTGGAATTTCTGTTTTTTCCCCCCAAAAAAAGGGAATTTCTGTATTTTTTGCCCCAAAATAAGGAAAATTTCTGACTTATTACCCTGAAATAAGTGAAATTTCTGCAATTTTGCCCCAAAATAAGGAAAATTTCTGCCTTTTTGCCCCCAAATAAGAGGAATTTCAGCCTTTTTACCTCAAAATAAGGGGAATTTCTACATTTTTGCCACAAAATATTAAGAATTTCTGCCTTTTTGCCACAAAATAAGGAAAATTTCTGCCTTTTTTTCCCTGAAATAAGTGAAATTTCTGCAATTTTGCCACAAAATAAGTTAAATTTCTGTAATTTTGCCCCAAAATAAGGGAAATTTCCGGAATTTTGCCCCAAAATAAGTGGAATTTCTGAGTTTTGCCCCAAAATAAGGAGAATTTCTGTCTATTTGCCCCAACACATAGGGAATTTCTGACTTTTTGCCCCACAATTAGGGGAATTTCTGCATTTTTGCTGCAAAATACGGGGAATTTCTGCCTTTTTGCCTGAAAATAAGAAGAATGCCTACCTTTATGTCATAAAAAAGGAAATTTCTTCATTTATGCTCCAAAATAAGGAGAATTTCTGCTTTTTTGCCTCTAAATAAGTGGAATTTCTGTCTTTCTCCCCAAAAACAAAGGGAATTTCTGTCTTTTTTGCCCCAAAATGAGGAAAATTTCTGACTTTACCCTGAAGTAAGTGAAATTTCTGCAATTTTGCCGCAAAATAAGGGAAATTTCTGCTTTTTTGCCCCCAAATAAGAGGAATTTCAGCCTTTTTACCTCTAAATAAGGGGAATTTCTGCATTTTTGTCAAATATATTAAAAATTTCTGCATTTTTGTCCCAAAATAAAGAAAATTTCTGAATTTTTGCCCTGAAATAAGTTAAATTTCTAAAATTTTTTCCCAAAAGAATAGAAATGTCTGCTTTTTGCCCTAAAATAATGGGAATTTCTTAATTTTTGCCCCCAAATAAAAGGAATTTCAGCCTTTTTACCTCAAAATAAGGGGAATTTCTGCATTTTTTCCCCAAAATAAGAAAAACTTCTGCAATTTTGTACCAAAATAAAAGAAATTTCTGCCTTTTCGCCACAAAATATAAAAATTTCTGCTTTTTTTCCCCTGAAAAAAGTGAAATTTCTGCAATTTTGCTCCAAAATAATTGACATTTTTGCAATTTTGCCCCAAAATGAGGGAAATTTCTCGAATTTTGCTTCAAAATAAGTGGAATTTCTGAGTTTTGCCCCAAAATAAGGAGAATTTCTGTCTATTTGCCCCAACACATAGGGAATTTCTGACTTTTTGCCCCACAATTAGGGGAATTTCTGCATTTTTGCTGCAAAATACGGGGAATTTCTGCCTTTTTGCCTGAAAATAAGAAGAATGCCTACCTTTATCTCATAAAAAAGGAAATTTCTTCATTTATGCTCCAAAATAAGGAGAATTTCTGCTTTTTTGCCTCTAAATAAGTGGAATTTCTGTCTTTCTCCCCAAAAACAAAGGGAATTTCTGTCTTTTTTGCCCCAAAATGAGGAAAATTTCTGACTTTACCCTGAAGTAAGTGAAATTTCTGCAATTTTGCCGCAAAATAAGGGAAATTTCTGCTTTTTTGCCCCCAAATAAGAGGAATTTCAGCCTTTTTACCTCTAAATAAGGGGAATTTCTGCATTTTTGTCAAATATATTAAAAATTTCTGCATTTTTGTCCCAAAATAAAGAAAATTTCTGAATTTTTGCCCTGAAATAAGTTAAATTTCTAAAATTTTTTCCCAAAATAATAGAAATGTCTGCTTTTTGCCCTAAAATAATGGGAATTTCTTAATTTTTGCCCCCAAATAAAAGGAATTTCAGCCTTTTTACCTCAAAATAAGGGGAATTTCTGCATTTTTGCCCCAAAATAAGAAAAACTTCTGCAATTTTGTACCAAAATAAAAGAAATTTCTGCCTTTTTGCCACAAAATATAAAAATTTCTGCTTTTTTCCCCTGAAAAAAGTGAAATTTCTGCAATTTTGCTCCAAAATAATTGACATTTTTGCAATTTTGCCCCAAAATGAGGGAAATTTCTCGAATTTTGCTTCAAAATAAGTGGAATTTCTGAGTTTTGCCCCAAAATAAGGAGAATTTCTGTCTTTTTGCCCCAACATATAGGGAATTTCTGCTTTTTTGCCCAACAATTAGGGGAATTTTGCAATTTTGCTCCAAAATACGGGGAATTTTTCTTTTTTGTACGAAAATAAGAAGAATGCATAACTTTTTGCCATAAATAAAGGAAATTTCTTCATTTTTGCTCCAAAATAAGGGGAATTTCTGCAATTTTGCCTTTAAATAAGTGGAATTTCTTTCTTTTTCCCCCAAAACAAAGGGTATTTCTGTCTTTTTTGCTCCAAAATAAGGAAAATTTCTGACTTATTACCCTGACATAAGTAAAATTTCTGCAATTTTGCTCCAAAATAAGGGAAATTTCTGCCTTTTTGCCACCAAATACGGGGAATTTCAGCCTTTTTACCTCAAAATAAGGGGAATTTTAGCATTTTTGCTCCAAAATATTGGAAATTTCTAAGTTTTTCCCCAGAATAAGGAAATTTCTGCTTTTTTCCATGAAATAAGTGTAATTTCTGCAATTTTTCTCCAAAATATGTGAAATTTCTGCAATTTTGCCCCAAAATAAGGGAAATTTCTGGAATTTTGCCTCAAAATAAGTGGAATTTCTGAGTTTTGCCTCAAAATAAGGAGAATTTCTTTCTTTTTGCCCTAACATATAAAGAATTTCTGCCTTTTTGCCCCACAATTAGGGGAATTTTTGCAATTTTGCTCCAAAATACAAGGAATTTGTTCTTTTTAGCCCGAAAATAAAAGGAATGTATACCTTTTGCCACAAAAAAGGGAAATTTCTTCATTTTTGCTCCGAAATAAGGGGAATTTCTGCTTTTTTGCCTCTAAATAAGTGGAATTTATCTCTTTTTGCACCAAAACAAAGGGAATTTCTGTCATTTTTGCCCCAAAATAAGGAAAATTTCTGACTTATTACCCTGAAATAAGTGAAATTTCTGCAATTTAGCATCAAAATAAGGGAAATTTCTGCCTTTTTGCCCCCAAATAAGGGGAATTTCAGTCTATTTAACTCAAAATAAGGGGAATTTCTGCATTTTTGCCCCAAAATATGGGAAATTTCTGCTTTTTTGTCCCAAAATAAAAAAATTTTCTGCAATTTTGTATCAAAATAAAATAAATTTCTGCCTTTTTGCTACAAAATAAGAAAATTTCTGCTTTTTTTTGAAATAAGTGAAATTTCTGCAATTTGCCACAAAATAAGTAAAATTTCTGCAATTTTGCCCCAAAATAAAAGAAATTTCTGGAATTTTGCCCCAAATAAGAGGAATTTTCGAGTTTTTCCCCAAAATAAGGAGAATTTCTGTCTTTTTGCCAAAAAATATAGGGAATTTCTGCCTTTTTGCCCCACAATTTGGGGAATTTCTGCAATTTTGCTCCAAAATACAGGAAATTTCTTCATTTTGCCCGAAAATAAGAAGAATGCATACCTCTTTGCCATAAAAAAGGGAACAATCTGCAATTTTGCTCCAAAATAAGAAGGATTTCTGCTTTTTTGCCTCTAAATAAGTGGAATTTCTTTTTCCCCCAAAACAAAGGGAATTTCTGTCTTTTTTGCCCCAAAATAAGGAAAATTTCTGACTTATTACCCTGAAATATGTGAAATTTCTGCAATTTTGCCCCAAAATAAGAGAAATTTCAGCCTTTTTGCCCCCAAATAAGAGGAATTTCAGCATTTTACCTTAAAATAAGGGGAATTTCTGCGTTTTTGCCCCAAAATAAAGAAAATTTCTGCCTTTTGTCTCTGAAATATGTGAAATTTCTGCAATTTTGCCCCATAATAAGTGAAATTTCTGCAATTTTGCCCCAAAATAAGGGAAATTTCTGGAATTATGCCCCAAAATAAATGGAATTTCTGAGTTTTGCCTCAAAATAAGAAGAATTTCTGTCTTTTTGCCCTAACATAAAAGGAATTTCTGCCTTTTTGCCCCACAATTAGGGGAATTTCTGCAATTTTGCTCCAAAATACAGGGAATTTCTGCTTTTTAGCCCGAAAATAAGGGGAATGTATACCTTTTGCCACAAAAAATAGAAATTTCTTCATTTTTGCTCCAAAATAAGGGGAATTTCTGCTTTTTACCCCTAAATAAGTGGAATTTCTGTCTTTTTCCCCCAAAACAAAGCGAATTTCTGTCTTTTTTGCCCCAAAATAAGGAAAATTTCTGACTTAATACCCTGAAATAAGTGAAATTTCTGCAATTTTGCCTCAAAATAAGGGAAATTTCTGCCTTTTTGCCCCCAAATAATGGGAATTTCTGCCTTTTTCTCCCAAAATAAGAAATATTTCTGCAATTTTGTACCAAATAAAAAAAATTTCTGCCTTTTTGCCCCAAAATAAGAAAATTTCTGCTTTTTTTTCTGAAATAAGTGAAATTTGTGCAATTTTTTCCCAAAATAAGTGAAATTTCTGCAATTTTGCCCCAAAATAAGGGAAATTTCTGCCTTTTGGCACCCAAATATGAAGAATTTCAGCCTTTTTACCTCAAAATAATAGGAATTTCTGTATTTTTGCCACAAAATATTAAGAATTTTTGCCTTTTTGCCCCAAAATAAGGAAAATTTCTGACTTTTTGCCCTGAAATAAGTTAAATTTCTAAATTTTTTCCCCAAAATAATGTAAATGTCTGCTTTTTGTTCCAAAATAAGGGGAATTTCTTACTTTTTGCCCCCAAATAAAAGGAATTTCAACCTTTTTACCTCAAAATAAGGGGAATTTCTGCATTTTTGACCCAAAATATGGGAAATTTCTGCCTTTTTGCCCAAAATAAGAAAAATTTCTGTTATTTTGTACCATAATAAAAGAAATTTCTGTTTTTTCGCCCCAAAATAAGAAAATTTCTTCTTTTTTTACCTGAAATAATTGAAATTTCTGCAATTTTGCCCCAAAATGAGTGAAATTTCTGCAATTTTGCACCAAAATAAGGGAAATTTTTAGAATTTTCCCCCAAAATAAGTGGAATTTCTGAGTTTTGACCCAAAATAAGAAGAATTTCTGTCTTTTTGCCCCAACATATAGGGAATTTCTGCCTTTTTGCCCCACAATTAGGGAAATTTCTGCAATTTTGCTGCAAAATACAGGGAATTTCTGCCTTTTTGCCTGAAAATAAGAAGAATGCATACCTTTTTGCCATAAAAAAGAAAAATTTCTCCAATTTTGCTCCAAAATAAGGGGAATTTCTGCTTTTTTGCCTCTAAATAAGTGGAATTTCTGTCTTTTTCCCCCAAAACAAAGGGAATTTCTGTACTTTTTGCCTCAAAATAAGGAAAATTTCTGCCTTTTTTCCCTGAAATAAGTGATATTTCTGCAATTTTGCCCCAAAAAAAGTTAAATTTCTGTAATTTTTCCACAAATAAGAGAAATTTCTGGAATTTTGCCCCAAAATAAGTGGAATTTCTGAGTTTTGCCCCAAAATAAGGAGATTTTCTGTCTTTTTGCCCCAACATATAGGGAATTTCTGCCTTTTTGCCCCACAATTAGGGGAATTTCTGCAATTTTGCTGCAAAATAAAGGGAATTTCTGCTTTTAGCCCGAAAATAAGGGGAATGTATACCTTTTGCCACAAAAAAGAAAAATTTCTTCATTTTTGCTCCAAAATAAGGGGAATTTCTGCTTTTTTGCCTCTAAATAAGTGGAATTTCTGTCTTTTTCCCCCAAAACAAAGAGAATTTCTGTCTTTTTTGCCCCAAAATAAAGAAAATTTCTGACTTATTACCCTGAAATAAGTGAAATTTCTGCAATTTTGCCTCAAAATAAGGGAAATTTCTGCCTTTTTGCCCTCAAAAAAGGGGAATTTCAGTCTCTTTAACTCAAAATAATGGGAATTTCTGCATATTTGCCCCAAAATATGGAAAATTTCTGCCTTTTTGTCTCAAAATGAGAAAAATTACTGCAATTTTGTACCAAAATAAAAAAAAGTTCTGCCTTTTTGCAACAAAATAAGAAAATTTCTGCTTTTTTTTCTGAAATAAGTGAAATTTCTGCAATTTTGCCACAAAATAAGTGAAATTTCTGCAATTTTGCCCCAAAATAAGGGAAATTTCTGGAATTTTGCTCCAAAATAAGGGGAATTTCTGCTTTTTGCCTCTAAATAAGTGGAATTTCTGTCTTTCTCCCCCAAAACAAACGGAATTTCTGTCTTTTTTGCCACAAAATAAGGAAAATTTCTTACTTATTACCCTGAAGTAAGTGAAATTTCTGCAATTTTACCCCAAAATAAGGGAAATTTCTGCCTTTTTGCCCCCAAATAAGGGGAATTTCAGCCTTTTTACCTCAAAATAAAAGGAATTTCTGCATTTTTGCCACAAAATATTAGGAATATCTGCTTTTTTGCCCCAAAATAAAAAAAAATTCTGACTTTTTGCTCTGAAATAAGTTAAATTTCTAAAATTTTTTCCCAAAATAAGGGAAATGTCTGCTTTTTGCCCCAAAAAAGGGGAATTTCTTACTTTTTGGCCCCAAATAAGGGGAATTTCAGCCTTTTTACCACAAAATAAGGGGAATTTCTGCATTTTTGACCCAAAATATGGGAAATTTCTGCCTTTTTGCCCAAAATAAGAAAAATGGCTGCAATTTTGTACCAAAATAAAAGAAATTTCTTTTTTTTGCCCCAAAATAAGAAAATTTCTGCTTTTTATCCCTGAAATAATTAAAATTTCTGCAATTTTGCCCCAAAATAAGTGAAATTTCTGCAATTTTACCCCAAAATATGGAAAATTATTGGAATTTTGCAACAAAATAAGTGAAATTTCTGAGTTTTGCCCCAAAATAAGGAGAATTTCTGTCTTTTTCCCCCAACATATTGGAAATTTCTGCCTTTTTGCCTCACAATTATAGGAATTTCTGCAATTTTGCTTTAAAATACGGGGAATTTCTGCCTTTTTGCACCAAAATAAGAAGAATGCATACCTTTTTTCCATAAAAAAGGGAAATTTCTTCATTTTTGCTCCAAAATAAGAGGAATTTCTGCTTTTTTGCCTCTAAATATGTGGAATTTCTGTCTTTTTCCCCCAAAACAAAGGGAATTTCAGTCTTTTTTGCCCCACAATAAGGAAAATTTCGGCTTTTTTGCTGCCAAATAAGGGGAATTTCAGTCTTTTTACCTCAAAATAAGGGGAATTTCTGCATTTTTGCCCCAAAATAAGGAAAATTTCTGCCTTTTTGTCCCAAAAGAAAAAAAATTTCTGCAATTTTGTACCAAAATAAAAGAAATTTCTCCCTTTTTGCCCCAAAATAATAAAATTTCTGCTTTTTTTTCTGAAATAAGTAAAATTTCTGCAATTTTGCCCCAAAATAAGTGAAATTTCTGCAATTTTGCCCGAAAATAATGGAATTTTCTGGAATTTTGCCCCAAAATACGTGGAATTTCTGAGTTTTGCCCCAAAATAAGGAGAATTTCTGTCTTTTTGCCCTAACATATAAGAAATTTCTGCCTTTTTGCCCCACAATTAGAGGAATTTCTGTAATTTTGCTCCAAAATACGGGGATTTTCAGTTTTTTTGTCCAAAATAAGAAGACTGCATACCTTTTTGCCATAAAAAAGGGAAATTTCTTCATTTTTGCTCCAAAATAAGGGGAATTTCTGCTTTTTGCCTCTAAATAAGTGGAATTTCTGTCTTTCTCCCCCAAAACAAAGGGAATTTCTTTCTTTTTTGCCACAAAATAAGGAAAATTTCTTACATATTACCCTGAAGTAAGTGAAATTTCTGCAATTTTACCCCAAAATAAGGGAAATTTCTGCCTTTTTGCCCCCAAATAAGGGGAATTTCAGCCTTTTTACCTCAAAATAAAAGGAATTTCTGCATTTTTGCCACAAAATATTAGGAATATCTGCCTTTTTGCACCAAAATAAAAAAAAATTCTGACTTTTTGCTCTGAAATAAGTTAAATTTCTAAAATTTTTTCCCAAAATAAGGGAAATGTCTGCTTTTTGCCCCAAAAAAGGGGAATTTCCTACTTTTTGCCTCCAAATAAGGGGAATTTAAGCCTTTTTACCACAAAATAAGGGAAATTTCTGCATTTTTGACCCAAAATATGGGAAATTTCTGCCTTTTTGCCCAAAATAAGAAAAATGTCTGCAATTTTGTACCGAAATAAAAGAAATTTCTTTTCTTTGCCCCAAAATAAGAAAATTTCTGCTTTTTATCCCTGAAATAATTAAAATTTCTGCAATTTTGCCTCAAAATAAGTGAAATTTCTGCAATTTTACCCCAAAATATGGAAAATTTCTGGAATTTTGCACCAAAATAAGTGGAATTTCTGAGTTTTGCCCCAAAATAAGGAAAATTTCTGTCTTTTTTCCCCAACATATTGGGAATTTCTGCCTTTTTGCCTCACAATTATAGGAATTTCTGCAATTTTGCTTTAAAATACAGGGAATTTCTGCCTTTTTGCATGAAAACAAGAAGAATGCATACCTTTTTTCCATAAAAAAAGGAAATTTCTTCATTTTTGCTCCAAAATAAGAGGAATTTCTGCTGTTTTGTCTCTAAATAAGTGGAATTTCTGTCTTTTTCCCCCAAAACAAAGGGAATTTCAGTCTTTTTTGCCCCAAAATAAGGAAAATTTCTGACTTATTACCCTGAAATAAGTGAAATTTCTGCAATTTTGCCCCAAAATAAGGGAAATTTCTGCCTTTTTGCCCCCAAATAAGAGGAATTTTAGCCTTTTTACCTCAAAATAAGGGGAATTTCTGCATTTTTGCCAAAAATATTAGGAATTTCTGCCTTTTTGCCACAAAATAAGTAAAATTTCTGCTTTTTTTCCCTGAAATAAGTGAAATTTCTGCAATTTTGCCCCAAAATAAGTTAAATTTCTGTAATTTAGCCCCAAAATAAGGGAAATTTCTGAAATTTTGCTCCAAAATAAGTGGAATTTTTGAGTTTTGCCCCAAAATAAGGAGAATTTCTGTCTATTTGCCCCAACATATAGGGAATTTCTTCCTTTTTGCCCGACAGTTAGGGGAATTTCTGCATTTTTATGCAAAATACAGGGAATTTCTGCCTTTTTGCCTGAAAATAAGAAGAATGCATACCTTTATGTCATAAAAAGGGAAATTTCTTCATTTATGCTCCAAAATAAGAAGAATTTCTGCTTTTTTGCCTCTAAATAAGTGGAATTTCTGTCTTTCTCCCCCAAAACAAAGGGATTTTCTGTCTTTTTTGCCCCAAAATAAGGAAAATTAATGACTTATTACCCTGAAGTAAGTGAAATTTCTGCAATTTTGCCGCAAAATAAGGGAAATTTCTGCTTTTTTGCCCCCAAATAAGGGGAATTTCAGCCTTTTTACTTCTAAATAAAGGGAATTTCTGCATTTTTGCCAAAAATATTAGGAATTTCTGCCTTTTTGCCCCAAAATAAGGAAAATTTCTAAATTTTTGCCCTGAAATAAGTTAAATTTCTAAAATTTTTTCCCAAAGTAAGAGAAATGTCTGCTTTTTGCCCCAAAATAATGAGAATTTCTTAAGTTTTGCCCCCAAATAAGGGGAATTTCAGCCTTTTTACCTCAAAATAAGGGGAATTTCTGCATTTTTGCCCCAAAATATGGGAAATTTCTGCCTTTTTGCCCCAAAATAAGAAAAATTTCTGCAATTTTGTACCAAAATAAAAGAAATTTCTGCCTTTTTGCCACAAAATAAGAAAATTTCTGCTTTTTCCCCCTGAAATAAGTGAAATTTCTGCAATTTTGCTCCAAAATAATTGACATTATTGCAATTTTGCCCCAAAATGAGGGAAATTTCTGGAATTTTGCTTCAAAATAAGTGGAATTTCTGAGTTTTGCCCCAAAATAAGGAGAATTTCTGTCTTTTTGCCCCAACATATACGGAATTTCTGCTTTTTTGCCCAACAATTAGGGGAATTTTGCAATTTTGATCCAAAATACGGGGATTTTCTTCTTTTTTGTACGAAAATAAGAAGATTGAATACCTTTTTGCCATAAATAAAGGAAATTTCTTCATTTTTGCTCCAAAATAAGGGGAATTTCTGCATTTTTGCCTTTAAATAAGTGGAATTTCTGTCTTTTTCCCCCAAAACAAAGGTATTTCTGTTTTTTGGCCCCAAAATAAGGAAAATTTCTGAATTATTACCCTGACATAAGTAAAATTTCTGCAATTTTGCTCCAAAATAAGGGAAATTTCTGCCTTTTTGCCACCAAATACTGGGAATTTCAGCCTTTTTACCTCAAAATAAAGGGAATTTTTGCATTTTTGCTCCAAAATATTGGAAATTTCTAAGTTTTTGCCCCAAAATAAGGTAATTTCTGCTTTTTTCCATGAAATAAGTGAAATTTCTGCAATTTTTCCCCAAAATAAGTGAAATTTCTGCAATTTTGCCCCAAAATAAGGGAAATTTCTGGAATTTTGCCTCAAAATAAGTGGAATTTCTGAGTTTTGCCTCAAAATAAGGAGAATTTCTTTCTTTTTGCCCTAACATATAAAGAATTTCTGCCTTTTTGCCCCACAATTAGGGGAATTTCTTCAATTTTGCTCCAAAATACGGGGAATTTCTGCTTTTTAGCCCGAAAATAAGGGGAATGTATACCTTTTGCCACAAAAAGGGAAATTTCTTCATTTTTGCTCCGAAATAAGGGGAATTTCTGCTTTTTTGCCTCTAAATAAGTGGAATTTATCTTTTTTTCCCCAAAAACAAAGGGAATTTCTGTCTTTTTTGCCCCAAAATAAGAAAAATTTCTGACTTATTACCCTGAAATAAGTGAAATTTCTGCAATTTAGCCTCAAAATAATGGAAATTTCTGCCTTTTTGCCCCCAAATAAGGGGAATTTCAGTCTTTTTAACTCAAAATAAGGGGAATTTCTGCATTTTTGCCCCAAAATATGGGAAATTTCTGCCTTTTTGTCCCAAAATAAGAAAATTTTCTGCAATTTTGTATCAAAATAAAATAAATTTCTGCCTTTTTGCCACAAAATAAGAAAATTTCTGCTTTTTTTTGAAATAAGTGAAATTTCTGCAATTTACCACAAAATAAGTGAAATTTCTGCAATTTTGCCCCAAAATAAAAGAAATTTCTGGAATTTTGCCCCATAATAAGAGGAATTTTCGAGTTTTGCCCCAAAATAAGGAGAATTTCTGTCTTTTTGCCAAAAAATATAGGGAATTTCTGCCTTTTTGCCCCACAATTAGGGGAATTTCTGCAATTTTGCTCCAAAATACAGGAAATTTCTTCCTTTTTGCCCGAAAATAAGAAGAATGCATACCTTTTTGCCATAAAAAAGGGAACAATCTGCAATTTTGCTCCAAAATAAGGAGGATTTCTGCTTTTTTGCCTCTAAATAAGTGGAATTTCTCTTTTTCCCCAAAACAAAGGGAATTTCTGTCTTTTTTGCCCCCAAATAAGGAAAATTTCTGACTTATTACCCTGAAATATGTGAAATTTCTGCAATTTTGCCCCAAAATAAGAGAAATTTCAGCCTTTTTGCCCCCAAATAAGGGGAATTTCAGCTTTTTTACCTCTAAATAAGGGGAATTTCTGCCTTTTGCCCCAAAATAAAGAAAATTTCTGCCTTTTGTCTCTGAAATATGGGAAATTTCTGCAATTTTGCACCATAATAAGTGAAATTTCTTCAATTTTGCCACAAAATAAAAGAAATTTCTGGAATTATGCCCCAAAATAAATGGAATTTCTGAGTTTTGCCTCAAAATAAGAAGAATTTCTGTCTTTTTGCCCTAACATATAAGGAATTTCTGCCTTTTTGCCCCACAATTAGGGGAATTTCTGCAATTTTGCTCCAAAATACAGGGAATTTCTGCTTTTTAGCCCGAAAATAAGGGGAATGTATATCTTTTGCCACAAAAAAAAGGAAATTTCTTCATTTTTGCTCCAAAATAAGGGGAATTTCTGCTTTTTGCCCCTAAATAAGTGGAATTTCTGTCTTTTTCCCCCAAAACAAAGGGAATTTCTGTCTTTTTTGCCCCAAAATAAGGAAAATTTCTGACTTAATACCCTGAAATAAGTGTAATTTCTGCAATTTTGCCTCAACATAAGGGAAATTTCTGCCTTTTTGCCCCCAAATAAGGGGAATTTCTGCCTTTTTGTCCCAAAATAAGAAATATTTCTGCAATTTTGTACAAAATAAAAGAAATTTCTGCCTTTTTGCCCCAAAATAAGAAAATTTCTGCTTTTTTTCTGAAATAAGTGAAATTTGTGCAATTTTGCCCCAAAATAAGTGAAATTTCTACAATTTTGCCCCAAAATAAGGGAAATTTCTGCCTTTTGGCACCCAAATATGAAGAATTTCAGCCTTTTTACCTCAAAATAATAGGAATTTCTGTATTTTTGCCACAAACGATTAAGAATTTCTGCCTTTTTGCCCCAAAATAAGGAAAATTTCTGACTTTTTGCCCTGAAATAAGTTAAATTTCTAAATTTTTCCCCAAAATAATGTAAATGTCTGCTTTTTGTTCCAAAATAAGGGGAATTTCTAACTTTTTGCCCCCAAATAAAAGGAATTTCAGCCTTTTTCCCTCAAAATAAGGAGAATTTCTGCATTTTTGACCCAAAATATAAGAAATTTCTGCCTTTTTGCCCAAAATAAGAAAAATTTCTGCTATTTTGTACCATAATAAAAGAAATTTCTGTTTTTTCGCCCCAAAATAAGAAAATTTCTTATATTTTTTCCTGAAATAATTGAAATTTCTGCAATTTTGCCCCAAAATGAGTGAAATTTCTGCAATTTTGCCCCAAAATAAGGGAAATTTCTGGAATTTTCCCCCAAAATAAGTGGAATTTCTGAGTTTTGACCCAAAATAAGGAGAATTTCTGTCTTTTTGCCCCAACATATAGGGAATTTCTGTCTTTTTGCCCCACAATTAGGGAAATTTCTGCAATTTTGCTGCAAAATACAGGGAATTTCTGCCTTTTTGCCCGTAAATAAGAAGAATGCATAACTTTTTGCCATAAAAAAGGGAAATTTCTGCAATTTTGCTCCAAAATAAGGGGAATTTCTGCTTTTTTGCCTCTAAATAAGTGGAATTTCTGTCTTTTTCCCCCAAAACAAAGGGAATTTCAGTCTTTTTTGCCACAAAATAAGGAAAATTTCTGACTTATTTCCCTGAAATAAGTGAAATTTCGGCAATTTTGCCCCAAAATAAGAGAAATTTCTGCCTTTTTGCTGCCAAATAAGGGGAATTTCAGTCTTTTTACCTCAAAATAAGGGAAATTTCTGCATTTTTGCCCCAAAATAAGGAAAATTTCTGCCTTTTTGTCCGAAAAGAAGAAAAATTTCTGCAATTTTGTACCAAAATAAAAGAAATTTCTGCCTTTTTGCCCCAAAATAAGAAAATTTCTGCTTTTTTTTCTGAAATAAGTGAAATTTCTGCAATTTTGCCCCATAATAAGTGAAATTTCTGCAATTTTGCCCGAAAATAAGGGAATTTTCTGGAATTTTGCCCCAAAGTAAGGGAAATTTCTGTCTTTTGGGGCCCAAATAAGGGAATTTCAGGCTTTTTACCTCAAAATAATAGGAATTTCTGTATTTTTGCCACAAACGATTAAGAATTTCTGCCTTTTTGCCCGAAAATAAAGAAAATTTCTGACTTTTTGCCCTGACATAAGTTATATTTCTTAATTTTTTCCCCAAAATAATGGAAATGTTTGCTTTTTGTTCCAAAATAAGGGGAATTTCTTACTTTTTGCCCCCAAATAAAAGGAATTTCAGCCTTTTTACCTCAAAATAAGGAGAATTTCTGCATTTTTGACCCTAAATATGGGAAATTTCTGCCTTTTTGTTCAAAATAAGAAAAAATTCTGCTATTTTGTACCATAATAAAAAAAATTTCTGTATTTGCCCCAAAATAAGAAAATTTCTTATATTTTTTCCTGAAATAATTGAAATTTCTGCAATTTTGCCCCAAAATGAGTGAAATTTCTGCAATTTTGCCCCAAAATAAGGGAAATTTCTGGAATTTCCCCCAAAATAAGTGGAATTTCTGTGTTTTGCCCTAAAATAAGGAGAATTTCTGTCTTTTTGCCCCAACATATAGGGAATTTCTGTCTTTTTGCCCCACAATTAGGGGAATTTCTGTAATTTTGCTCCAAAATATGGGGAATTTCTGTTTTTTTGCCTGAAAATAAGAAGAATGCATACCTTTTTGCCATAAAAAAGGGAAATTTCTGCAATTTTGCTCCAAAATAAGGGGAATTTCTGCTGTTTTGTCTCTAAATAAGTGGAATTTCTGTTTTTTCCCCCCAAACAAAGGGAATTTCTGTATTTTTTGCCCCAAAATAAGGAAAATTTCTGACTTATTACCCTGAAATAAGTGAAATTTCTGCAATTTTGCCCCAAAATAAGGGAAATTTCTGCCTTTTTGCCCCCAAATAAGAGGAATTTCAGCCTTTTTACCTCAAAATAAGGGGAATTTCTGCATTTTTGCCAAAAATATTAGGAATTTCTGCCTTTTTGCCACAAAATAAGGAAAATTTCTGCTTTTTTCCCCTGAAATAAGTGAAATTTCTGCAATTTTGCCCCAAAATAAGTTAAATTTCTGTAATTTAGCCCCAAAATAAGGGAAATTTCTGAAATTTTGCTCCAAAATAAGTGGAATTTCTGAGTTTTGCCTCAAAATAAGGAGAATTTCTGTCTTTTTGCCCTAACATATAAGGAATTTCTGCCTTTTTGCCCAACAATTAGGGGAATTTCTGCAATTTTGCTCCAAAATACGGGGAATTTCTGCTTTTTAGCCCGAAAATAAGGGGAATGTATAACTTTTGCCACAAAAAAGGAAAATTTCTTCATTTTTGCTCCAAAATAAGGGGAATTTCTGCTTTTTTGCCTCTAAATAAGTGGAATTTCTCTTTTTTTCCCTCAAAACAAAGGGAATTTCTGTCTTTTTTGCCCCAAAATAAGGAAAATTTCTGACTTATTACCCTGAAATAAGTGAAATTTCTGCAATTTTGCCTCAAAATAAGGGAAATTTCTGCCTTTTTGCCCCCAAATAAGGGGAATTTCAGTCTTTTTAACTCAAAATAAGGGGAATTTCTGCATTTTGCCCCACAATATGGGAAATTTCTGCCTTTTGGTCCCAAAATAAGAAAATTTTCTGCAATTTTGTATCAAAATAAAATAAATTTCTGCTTTTTTGCCACAAAATAAGAAAATTTATGCTTTTTTTTCTGAAATAAGTGAAATTTCTGCAATTTGCCACAAAATAAGTGAAATTTCAGCAATTTTGCGCCAAAATAAAAGAAATTTCTGGAATTTAGCCCCAAAATAAGAGGAATTTTCGAGTTTTGCCCCAAAATAAGGAGAATTTCTCTTTTTTGCCAAAAAATATAGGGAATTTCTGCCTTTTTGCCCCACAATTAGGGGAATTTCTGCAATTTTGCTCCAAAATACAGGAAATTTCTTCATTTTGCCCGAAAATAAGAAGAATGCATACCTTTTTGCCATAAAAAAGGGAACAATCTGCAATTTTGCTCCAAAATAAGGAGGATTTCTGCTTTTTTGCCTCTAAATAAGTGGAATTTCTGTCTTTTTCCCCCAAAACCAAGGGAATTTCTGTCTTTTTTGCCCCAAAATAAGGAAAATTTCTGACTTAATACCCTGAAATAAGTGAAATTTCTGCAATTTTGCCTCAAAATAAGGGAAATTTCTGCTTTTTTGCCCCCAAATAAGGGGAATTTCTGCCTTTTTGTCCCAAAATAAGAAATATTTCTGCACTTTTGTACAAAATAAAAGAAATTCCTGCCTTTTTGCCCCAAAATAAGAAAATTTCTGCTTTTTTTCTGATCAGTGAAATTTGTGCAATTTTGCCCCAAAATAAGTGAAATTTCTGCAATTTTGCCCCAAATTAAGGGAAATTTCTGCCTTTTGGCACTCAAATATGAAGAATTTCAGCCTTTTTACCTCAAAATAATAGGAATTTCTGTATTTTTGCCACAAAATATTAAGAATTTCTGCCTTTTTGCCCCAAAATAAGGAAAATTTCTGACTTTTTGCCCTGAAATAAGTTAAATTTCTAAATTTTTTCCCCAAAATAATGTAAATGTCTGCTTTTTGTTTCAAAATAAGGGGAATTTCTTACTTTTTGCCCCCAAATAAAAGGAATTTCAGCCTTTTTACCTCAAAATAAGGGGAATTTCTGCATTTTTGACCCAAAATATGGGAAATTTCTGCCTTTTTGCCCAAAATAAGAAAAATTTCTGCTATTTTGTACCATAATAAAATAAATTTCTGTTTTTTCGCCCCAAAATAAGAAAATTTCTTCTTTTTTTCTCTGAAATAATTGAAATTTCTGCAATTTTGCCCCAAAATGAGTGAAATTTCTGCAATTTTGCCCCAAAATAAGGGAAATTTCTGGAATTTTCTTCCAAAATAAGTGGAATTCCTGAGTTTTGCCCCAAAATAAGGAGAATTTCTGTATTTTTGCCCCAACATATAGGGAATTTCTGCCTTTTTGCCCCACAATTAGAGGAATTTCTGATATTTTGCTGCATAATACGGGGAATTTCTGCCTTTTTGCCCGAAAATAAGAAGAATGCATAACTTTTTGCCATAAAAAAGGAAAATTTAGGCAATTTTGCTTTAAAATAAGGGGAGTTTCTGCTTTTTTGCCTCTAAATAAGTGGAATTGCTGTCTTTTTCCCCCAAAACAATGGGAATTTCTGTATTTTTTTGCCCCAAAATAAGGAAAATTTCTGACTTATTACCCTGAAATAAGTGAAATTTCTGCAATTTTGCCCCATAATAAGGGAAATTTCTGCCTTTTTGCCCCCAAATAAGGAAAATTTCAGCCTTTTTACCTCACAATAACAGGAATTTCTGCATTTTTGCCAAAAAATATTTGGAATTTCTGCCTTTTTGCCACAAAATAAGGAAAATTTCTGCCTTTTTTCCCTGAAATACGTGAAATTTCTTCAATTTTGCCCCAAAATAAGTTAAATTTCTGTAATTTTGCCCAAAAATAAGGGAAATTTCTGGAATTTTGCCCCAAAATAAGTGGAATTTCTGTATTTTGCCCCAAAATAAGGAGAATTTCTGTCGTTTTGCCCCAACATATAGGGAATTTCTACTTTTTTGCCCCACAATTAGGGGAATTTCTGCAATTTTGCTGCAAAATACGGGGAATTTCTGCCTTTTTGCCCGAAAATAAGAAGAATGCATACATTTTTGACATAAAAAGGAAAATTTCTTCATTTTTGCTCCAAAATAAGGGGAATTTCTGCTTTTTTGCCTCTAAATAAGTGGAATTTCTGTCTTTCTCCCCCAAAACAAAGGGAATTTCTGTCTTTTTTGCCCCAAAATAAGGAAAATTTCTGACTTATTACCCTGAAGTAAGTGATATTTTTGCAATTTTGCCCCAAAAAATGGTAAATTTCTGCATTTTTACCCCCAAACAAGGGGAATTTCAGCTTTTTTACCTGTAAATAAGGGGAATTTCTGCCTTTTTGCCCCAAAATAAGGAAAATTTCTTAATTTTTGCCCTGAAATAAGTTAAATTTCTAAAATTTTTTCCCAAAATAAGGGAAATGTCTGCTTTTTGCCCCAAAATAATGGGAATTTCTTAATTTTTGCCCCCAAATAAAAGGAATTTCAGGCTTTTTACCTCAAAATAAGGGGAATTTCTGCATTTTTGCCCCAAAATATGGGAAATTTCTTATTTTTGCCAAAAAAGGAATAATTTCTGCAATTTTGTACCAAAATAAAAGAAATTTCTGCCTTTTTGCCCCAAAATAAAAAATTTCTGCTTTTTTTCCCTGAAATAAGTGAAATTTCTGCAATTTTGCCCCAAAATAAGTGAAATTATTGCAATTTTGCCCCAAAATAAGGGGAATTTCTGGAATTTTGCTTCAAAATAAGTGGAATTTCTGAGTTTTGCCCCAAATCAAAGGGAATTTCTGTCTTTTTCGCGAAAATAACAAAAAATTCTGACTTATTACCCTGAAATAAGTGAAATTTCTGCAATTTTGCCTCAAAATAAGAGAAATTTCTGCCTTTTTGCTCCAAAATATGGGGAATTTCAGCATTTTACCTCAAAATAAGGGGAATTTCAGCCTTTTTGCACCAAAATATAGGGAATTTCTGCCTTTTTGTCACAAAATAAGAAAAATTTCTGCAATTCTGTACCAAAATAAAAGAAATTTCTAAAATTTTTCCCCAAAATAAGGGAAATTTCTGCAATTTTTCCTTAAAAAAAGGAAAATTTCTGCCTTTTTGCCACAAATTAAGGGGAATTTCTGTCTTTTTGCCTCAAAATAAAAGGATTTTAAGCCTTTTTACCTCATAATAAGGGGAATCTCTGCCTTTTTGCCCAAAAATATGGGGAATTTCTGCATTTTTGCCTCAAAATAAAGAAAATTTCTGCAATTTTGTAACAAAATAAAAGAAATTTTTGACTTTTTGCCCCAAAATAAGAGAAATTCCTGCCTTCTTTTTCTGAAATAAGTGAAATTTCTGCAATTTTGCCCAAAATAAAAAAATTTCTGCAATTTTGCCACAAAATAAGGGAAATTTCTGCAATTTTGCCCAAAAATAAGGGGAATTTCTGACTTTTTGCCGTGAAATAAGGAGAATTTCTGTCTTTTTGCCCCAAAATAATGTGAATTTCTTCACTTTCCCTCAAAATTAAGGGAATTTGTGCAATTTTGCTTCAAAATATGGGAAATTTCTGCCTTCTTGCACCAAAATAAAGGGAATTTCTGCAATTTTTCCCCCAAATAAGGGAAAGTTCTGTCTTTTTGCCACAAAACAAAGGGAATTTCTGCATTTTTGCCCCAAAATAAAGAAAATTTCTGCAATGTTGTACCAAAATAAAAGAAATTTCTGCCTTTTTGCACCAAAATAAGAGAAATTCCTGCCTTCATTTTCTGAAATAAGAGAAATTTCTGCAATTTTGCCACAAAAAAGGGACATTTCTTCATTTTAGCCCCAAAATAAGAGTAATTTCTGCCTTTTTACCTCAAAATAAGTGAAATTTCTGCCTTTTTACCCAAAAATAAACGGAATTTCTGTCTTTTTGCTCCAAAATAAAAGGAATTTTTGAATTTTGCCTTGAAATAAGTGAAATTTCTGCAATTTTGCCCCAAAATAAGGGAAATTTCTGCCTTTTTGCCACAAAATAAGGGGAATTTCTGCAATTTTGCCACAAAATAAGGGAAATTTCTGTCTTTTTGCCCCAAAATAAAAGGAATTTCAGCATTTTTACCTCATAATAAGGGGAATCTCTGCATTTTTGCCCCAAAATATGGGGAATTTCTGCATTTTTGCCTCAAAATAAAGAAAATTTCTGCAATTTTGTACCAAAATAAGAAAAATTTCTGCAATTTTGCGACAAAATAAGGGAAATTTCTGCAATTTTGCCCCAAAATAAGGGGAATTTCTAAATTTTTGCCGTGAAATAAGGAGAATTTCTGTCTTTTTGCCCAAAAATAATGTGAATTTCTGCATTTTCTCTCAAAATTAGGGGAATTTGTGCAATTTTCCTTCAAAATATGGGTAATTTTAGCCTTATTGCACCAAAATAAAGGGAATTTCTGCATTTTTGCACCAATATAAAAGGAATTTCTTAGATTTTGCTTAAAATACAGAAAATTTCTGCCTTATTGCCTGAAATTAAGTGGAATTTCTGCCTTTTTGCCCTGAAATATTTGAAATTTCTGCAATTTTACCCCAAAATAGAGGGAATTTCTGGTTTTGGCCCCAAAATTAGGAGAATTTCTGCTTTTTGCCCCAAAATAAAGCAAATTTCTGACTTTTTGCCCTAAAATAAGTGAAATTTGTGCAATTTTGCCCCAAATTAAGGGAAATTTCTGCCTATTTGCCCAAAATAAGGGGAATTTCATCATTTTACCTCCAAATAAGGGGAATTTCTGCCTTTTTGCCGCAAAATATTTGGTATTTCTGCCTTATTGCTTTCAAATAAGGAAAATTTCTACTTTTCTGCCCGAATTAACAAGAATTTCTGCATTTTTGCCACAAAGTAAAGAAAATTTTTGCCTTTTTGCCCTAAAATAAAGGGAATTTCAACCTTTTAACCTCAAAATAAGGGGAATTTCTGCCTTTTACCCCAAAATATGGGGAATTTCTGCTTTTTTGTTTCAAAATAAGGAAAATTTTTTCAATTTTGTACCAATATAAAAGAAATTTCTGCTTTTTGCCCCAAAATAAAAGGAATATCTGATTTTTTGCCCTGAAATAAATGAAATTTCTGCAATTTTGACCGAAAATAAGGGAAATTTGTGCCTTTTTGCCCCAAAATGTAGGGAATTTCTGCCTTTTTGCCCCAAAATATGGGGAATTTCAGCATTTTACCTCAAAATAAGGGGAATTTCAGCCTTTTTGCACCAAAATATGGGGAATTTCTGACTTTTTGCCACAAAATAAGAAAAATTTCTGCAATTCTGTACCAAAATAAAAGAAATTTCTAAAATTTTGCCTGAAAATAAGGGAAATTTCTGCAATTTTGTCCCAAAATAAGGGAAATTTCTGCCTTTTTGCCATAAAATAAGGGGAATTTCTGTCTTTTTGCCCCAAAATAAAAGAAATTTCAGCCTTTTTACCTCATAATAAGGGGAATCTGTTTTTTTTTTGCCCCAAAATATGGGGAATTTCTGCATTTTTGCCTCAAAATAAAAAAAATTTCTGCAATTTTGTACCAAAATAAAAGAAATTTCTGCCTTTTTGCCCCAAAATAAGAGAAATTCCTGCCTTCTTTCCCTGAAATAAGTGAAATTTCTGCAATTTTGCCCAAAATAAGAAAAATTTCTGCAATTTTGCCACAAAATAAGGGAAATTTCTGCAATTTTGCCCCAAAATAAGGGGAATTTCTGACTTTTTGCCATGAAATAAGGAGAATTTCCGACTTTTTGCCTTAAAATAATGTGAATTTCTGCATTATCCCTCAAAATTAGGGGAATTTTTTCAATTTTGCTTCAAAATATGGGGAATTTCTGCCTTTTGCACCAAAATAAAAAGAATTTCTGCAATTTTGCCCCAAAATAAGGGAAATTTCTGCAATTTTGCCTCAAAATAAGGGAAATTTCTGCCTTTTTGCCACAAAATAAGGGGAATTTCTGTCTTTTTGCCCCAAAATAAAAGGAATGTCAGCCTTTTTACCTCATAATATGGGGAATCTCTGCCTTTTTGCCCCAAAATATGGGGAATTTCTGCATTTTTGCCTCAAAATAAAGAAAATTTTTGTAATTTTGTACCAAAATAAAAGAAATTTCTGCTTTTTTGCCCCAAAGTAAGAGAAATTCCTGTTTTCTTTCCCTGAAATAAGTGAAATTTCTGCAATTTTGCCCAAAATAAGAAAAATTTCTGAAATTTTGCCCCAAAATAAGGGAAATTTCTGCCTTTTTACCACAAAATAAGAAGAATTTCTGCATTTTTGCCCCAAAATAGAGAAAATTTCTGCAATGTTGTACCAAAAGTAAAGAAATTTCTGCCTTTTTGCCCCAAAATAAGAGAAATTCCTTCTTTCTTTCCCTGAAATAAGTGAAATTTCTGCAATTTTGCCCAAAATAAGAAAAATTTTTGCAATTTTGCCACAAAAAAGGAAAATTTCTTCATTTTAGCCCCAAAATAAGAGTAATTTCTTTCTTTTTACCTTAAAATAAGTGAAATTTCTGCCTTTTTACCCAAAAATAAACGGAATTTCTGTCTTTTTGCCCCAAAATAAAAGGAATTTTTGAATTTTGCCTTGAAATAAGTGAAATTCCTGCAATTTTGCCCCAAAATAAGGGAAATTTTTGCCTTTTTGCCACAAAATAAGGGGAATTTCTGCATTTTACCTTCAATTAAGGGGAATTTCTTCTTTTTTGCCACAAAATAAAAGAAATTCCTGCCTTCTTTCCCTGAAATAAGTGAAATTTCTGCAATTTTGCCCAAAATAAGAAAAATTTTTGCAATTTTGCCACAAAAAAGGAAAAATTCTTCATTTTAGCCCCAAAATAAGAGTAATTTCTTTCTTTTTACCTTAAAATAAGTGAAATTTCTGCCTTTTTACCCAAAAATAAACGGACTTTCTGTCTTTTTGTCCCAAAATAAAAGGAATTTTTGAATTTTGCCTTGAAATAAGTGAAATTTCTGCAATTTTGCCCCAAAATAAGGGAAATTTTTGCCTTTTTGCCACAAAATAAGGGGAATTTCTGCATTTTTGCCCCAAAATAAAGAAAATTTCTCCAATTTTGTACGAAAAAAATAAATTTCTGCCTTTTTGCAAAATAATAAGAGAAATTCCTGCCTTCTTTTCCTGAAAAGTGAAATTTCTGCAATTTTCCCCAAAATAAGAAAAATTTCTGCAATTTTGCTACAAATTAAGGGAAATTTCTGCAATTTTACCCCAAAATAAGGGGAATTTCTGACGTTATGCCCTGAAATAAAGAGAATTTCTGTCTTTTTGCCCCAAAATAATTTGAATTTCTGCATTATTCCTCAAAATTAGATGAATTTGTGCAATTTTGCTTCAAAACACGGGGAATTTCTGCCTTATTACACCAAAATAAAGGGAATTTCTGCATTTTTGCACCAATATAAGGGGAATTTCTGAGATTTTGCTCTAAAATACAGAAAATTTGTGCCTTATTGCCTAAAATTAAGTGGAATTTCTGCCATTTTGCACTGAAATATTTGAAATTTCTGCAATTATACTCTAAAATAAGGGGAATTTCAGTTTTTGGCCCCAAAATTAGGAGAATTTCTGCTTTTTGCCCAAAAATAAGGCAAATTTCTGACTTTTTGCCCTAAAATAAGTGAAATTTCTGCAATTTTGCCTTAAAATAAAAGGAATTTCTGCCTTTTGCCCAAAATAAGGGGAATTTCAGCATTTTACCTTCAAATAAGAAGAATTTCTGCCTTTTTGCCACAAAATATGGGGAATTTCTGCATTATTGCCCCCAAATAAGGAAAGTTTCTGCTTTTCTGCCCCAATTAATGGAAATTTCTGCCTTTTTGCCACAAAATAAAGGGAATTTCTGCCTTTTTGCCCCAAAATAAGAAGAATTTCAGCCTTTTTATCTCAAAATAAGGGGAATTTCTGCCTTTTGCCCCAAAATATAGGGAATTTCTGCCTTTTTGTTCCAAAATAAGAAAAATTTCTTCACCTTTGTACCAAAATAAAAGAAATTTCTGCTTTTTGCCCCAAAATAAAAGGAATTTCTGACTTTTTGCCCTGAAATAAATGAAATTTCTGCAATTTTGCCCAAAAAAAAGGGAAATTTGTGCTTTTTTGCCACAAAATGTAGGGAATTTCTGCCTTTTTGCCCAAAAATATGGGGAATTTCATCATTTTACCTCAAAATAAGGGGAATTTCAGCCTTTTTGCACCAAAATATGGGGAATTTCTGACTTTTTGCCACAAAATAAGAAAAATTTCTGCAATTCTGTACCAAAATAAAAGAAATTTCTAAAATTTTGCCCGAAAATATGGGAAATTTCTGCAATTTTGCCCCAAAATACGGGAAATTTCTTCCTTTTTGCCACAAAATAAGGGGAATTTCTGTCTTTTTGCCCCAAAATAAAAGGAATTTCAGCCTTTTTACCTCATAATAAAGGGAATCTCTGCCTTTTTGCCCCAAAATATAGGGAATTTCTGCATTTTTGCCTCAAAATAAAGAAAATTTTTGCAATTTTGTACCAAAATAAAAGAAATTTCTGCCTTTTTGCCCCAAAATAAGAGAAATTCCTGCCTTCTTTCCCTGAAATAAGTGAATTTTCTGCAATTTTGCCCAAAATAAGAAAAATTTCTGAAATTTTGCCCCAATATAAGGGAAATTTCTGCCTTTTTGCCACAAAATAAGGGGAATTTCTGCATTTTTGCCCCAAAATAAAGAAAATTTCTGCAATGTTGTACCAAAATAAAAGAAATTTCTGCCTTTTTGCCCCAAAATAAGAGAAATTCCTTATTTCTTTCCCTGAAATAAGTGAAATTTCTGCGATTTTGCCCAAAATAAGAAAAATTTTTGCAATTTTGCCACAAAAAAGGAAAATTTCTTCATTTTAGCCCCAAAATAAGAGTAATTTCTGCCTTTTTACCTCAAAATAAGTGAAATTACTTTCTTTTTACCCAAAAATAAACACAATTTCTGTCTTTTTGCCCCAAAATAAAAGAAATTTTTGAATTTTTCTTTGAAATAAGTGAAATTTCTGCAATTTTGCCCCAAAATAAGAGAAATTTCTGCCTTTTTGCCACAAAATAAGGGGAATTTCTGCATTTTTGCCCCAAAATAAAGAAAATTTCTGGAATTTTGTACGAAAAAAAAAAAGAAATTTCTGCCCTTTTGCCACAAAAAACGAGAAATTCCTGCCTTCTTTCCCTGAAATAAGTGAAATTTCTGCAATTTTGCCCAAAATAAGAAAAATGTCTGCAATTTTGCCACAAAATAAGGGAAATTTCTGCAATTTTGCCCCAAAATAAGGGGAATTTCTGACGTTATGCCCTGAAATAAGGAGAATTTCTGTCTTTTTGCCCCAAAATAATTTGAATTTCTGCATTTTCCTTCAAAATTAGATGAATTTGTGCAATTTTGCTTCAAAACACGGGGAATTTCTGCCTTATTACACCAAAATAAAAGGAATTTCTGCATTTTTGCACCAATATAAGGGGAATTTCTGAGATTTTGCTCCAAAATACAGGAAATTTGTGCCTTATTGCCGAAAATTAAGTGGAATTTCTGCCTTTTTGCACTGAAATATTTGAAATTTTTGCAATTTTACCCTAAAATAAGGGTAATTTCTCTGTTTGGCCCCAAAATTAGGGGAATTTCTGCTTTTTGCCACAAAATAAGGCAAATTTCTGACTTTTTTCCCTAAAATAAGTGAAATTTCTGCAATTTTGCCCCAAAATAAGGGGAATTTCTGCCTTTTGCCCAAAATAAGGGGAATTTCAGCATTTTACCTTCAATTAAGGGGAATTTCTGCTTTTTTGCCACAAAATATGGGGAATTTCTGCATTATTGCCCCCAAATAAGGAAAGTTTCTACTTTTCTGCCCAAATTAATGGGAATTTCTACCTTTTTGCCAAAAAATAAAGGGAATTTCTGCCTTTTTGCCACAAAATAAGGAGAATTTCATCCTTTTTACCTCAAAATAAGGGGAATTTCTGCCTTTTGCCCCAAAATATGGGGAATTTCTGCCTTTTTGTTCTAAAATAAGAAAAATTTCTTCACCTTTGTACCAAAATAAAAGAAATTTCTGCTTTTTGCCCCAAAATAAAAAGAATTTCTGACTTTTTGCCCTGAAATAATTGAAATTTCTGCAATTTTGCCCGAAAATAAGGGAAATTTGTGACCTTTTGCCCCAAAATAGGGAATTTCTGCCTTTTTGCCCCAAAATATGGGGAATTTCAGCATTTTACCTCCAAAAGAGGAATTTCAGCCTTTTTGCACCAAAATATGGGGAATTTCTGCCTTTTGCCACAAAATAAGAAAAATTTCTGCAATTCTGTACCAAAATAAAAGAAATTTCTAAAATTTTGCCCGAAAATAAGGGAAATTTCTGCAATTTTGCCCCAAAATAAGGGAAATATCTGGATTTTTGCCCCAAAATAGGGGAAACTTCTGCCTTTTTGCCACAAAATAAGGGGAATTTCTGTCTTTTTGCCCCAAAATAAAAGGAATTACAGCTTTTTACCTCATAATAAGGGGAATCTCTGCCTTTTTGCCCCAAAATATGGGGAATTTCTGCATTTTTGCCTCAAAATAAAGAAAATTTTTGCAATTTTGTACCAAAATAAATGAAATTTCTGCCTTTTTACCCCAAAATAAGAAAAATTCCTGCCTTCTTTCCCTGAAATAAGTGAAATTTCTGCAATTTTGCCCAAAATAAAAAAATTTCTGCAATTTTGCCACAAAATAAGGGAAATTTTTGCAATTTTGCCCCAAAATAAAGGGAATTTCTGACTTTTTGCCGTGAAATAAGGAGAATTTTTGTCTTTTTGCCCCAAAATTATGTGAATTTCTGCATTTTCCCTCAAAATTAGGGGAATTTGTGCAATTTTGCTTCAAAATACGGGGAATTTCTGTCTTATTGCACCAAAATAAAGGGAATTTCTGCATTTTTGCACCAATAAAAGGGGATTTCTTGAGATTTTGTTCCAAAATACAGAAAATTTCTGCCTTATTGCCCGAAATTAAGTGGAATTTCTGCCTTTTTGCCCTGAAATATTTGAAATTTCTCCAATTTTACCCCAAAATAAGGGAAAATTCTATTTTTAGCCCCAAAATTAGGGGAATTTCTGCTTTTTGCCCCAAAATAAGGCAAATTTCTGACTTTTTGCCCTGAAATAAGTGAAATTTCTGCAATTTTGTCCCAAAATAAGGGGAATTTCTGCCTTTTTGCCCAAAATAAAGAGAATTTCAGCATTTTACCTCCAAATAAGGGGAATTTCTGCCTTTTTGCCACAAAATATGTGAAATTACTGCCTTATTGCCTTCAAATAAGGAAAATTTCTGCTTTTGTGCCCCAATTAACAAGAATTTCTGCCTTTTTGCCACAAAGTAAAGGAAATTTTTACCTTTTTGCCCTAAAATATGGGGAATTTCATCATTTTTACCTCAAAATAAGAGGAATTTCTACCTTTTACTCCAAAATATGGGGAATTTCTGCCTTTTTGTTCCAAAATAAGAAAAATTTCTTCAACTTTGTACCAAAATAAAAGAAATTTCTGCTTTTTGTCCCAAAATAAAAGGAATTTTTGACTTTTTGCCCTGAAATAAATGAAATTTCTGCAATTTTGCCCGAAAATAAGTAAAATTTGTGCCTTTTTGCCCCAAAATGAGGGAAATTTCTGCCTTTTAGTCCCAAAATATGGGGAATTTCAGCCTTTAACCTCAAAATAAGGGGAATTTCAGTTTTTTTGCACCAAAATATGGGGAATTTTAGCCTTTTTGCCACAATATAAAAAAAATTTTGCAATTCTGTACCAAAATAAAAGAAATTTCTAAAATTTTGCCCCAAAATAAGGGAAATTTCTACAATTTTGCCCCAAATAAGGGAAAGTTCTTCAATTTTGCCCCAAAATAAGGGGAATTTCTGACTTTTTGCCGCAAAATAAGGAGAATTTCTGTATTTTTGCCCCAAAATAAAGGGAATTTCTGCCTTTTTGCCCCAAAATTAGGGGAGTTTCTGCAATTTTGCTTCAAAATACAAGGAATTTCTGCCTCTTTTCCCAAAAATAAGGGGAACTTCTGCTTTTGCCCCAAATAAAGGGAATTTCTGCATTTTTGACCCGATATTAGGGGAATTTCTGCAATTTTGCTCCAAAATACGGGGAATTTCTGCCTTTTTGCCCGAAATTAAAAGGATTTTCTGCCTTTTTGCCCCCAAATAAGGGAAATTTCTGCAATTTTATCCCAAAATAAGGGGAATTTCTGCCTTTTTGACCCAAAATATAAGGATTTTCTGCCTTTTTGCCCCCAAATAAGGGAAATTTCTGCAATTTTATCCCAAAATAAGGGGAATTTCTGCCTTTTTGACCCAAAATATAAGGAATTTCTGCCTTTTTGCCCCAAAATAAGAAACATTTCTGCAATTTTGCCCCAAAATAAAAGGAATTTCTCACTTTTTGCCCAAAAATAAAGGAAATTTCAGCCTTTTTACCTGAAAATAAGTCAAATCTGCAATTTTGCTTCAAATAAGGGAAATTTCTGCAATTTTGCCACAAAATAAGGTAAATTTCTGCAATTTTGCCCCAAATTAAAGGGAATTTCTGCAATTTTGCCCCAAAATAAGGGGAATTTCTGATTTTTGCCACAAAATATAGGGAATGTCTGCCTTTTGCCCCAAAATTAGGGGAATTTCTGCAATTTTGCTTCAAAATAAGGGGAATTTCTGCCTTTTTTCCCGGAAATTAGGAAAATGCATATCTTTTTGCCATAAAAAAGGGAAATTTCTTCATTTTTGCGCCAAATTAAAAGGAACTTCTGCCTTTTGCCTCTAAATAAGTGGAATTTCTTTCTTTTATACGCCAAAACAAAGGGAATTTCTGTCTTTTTTGCCCCAAAATAAGGGGAATTTCTGACTTATTACCCTGAAATAAGTGAAATTTCTGCAATTTTGCCCCAAAATAAAGAAAAATTCTTCCTTTTTGCTCCCAAATAAGAGGTATTTCAGCCTTTTTACCTCAAAATAAGGGGAATTTCTGCGTTTTTGCCACAATATATTAGGAATTTCTGCCTTTGTGCCCTAAAATAAGGGAAATTTCTGGAATTTTGCCCCAAAATAAGTGGAATTTCTGAGTTTTGCCACAAAATAAGGAGAATTTCTGTCTTTTTGCCCCAACATATAGGGAATTTCAGCCGTTTTGCCTCACAATTAGGGGAATTTCTGCAATTTTGTTCCAAAATGCGGGGAATTTCTGCTTTTTTGCCTGAAAATAAGGGGAATGTATAACTTTTGCAACAAAAAAAGGAAATTTTTTCATTTTAGCCCCAAAATAAGAGTAATTTCTGCCTTTTTACCTCAAAATAAGTGAAATTTCTGCCTTTTTACCCAAAAATAAAGGGAATTTCTGTCTTTTTGCCCCAAAATAAAAGGAATTTTTGAATTTTGCCTTGAAATAAGTGAAATTTCTGCAATTTTGCCCCAAAATAAGGGTAAATTCTGCCTTTTTGCCACAAAATAAGGGGAATTTCTGCATTTTTGCCCCAAAATAAAGAAAATTTCTGCAATTTTGTACCAAAATAAAAGATATTTCTGCCTTTTTGCCCCAAAATAAGAGAAATTCATGCCTTCTTTCCATGAAAAAAGTGAAATTTCTGCAATTTTGCCCAAAATAAGAAAAATTTCTGCAATTTTGCCACAAAAAAGAGAAATTTCTTCATTTTAGCCCCAAAATAAGAGTAATTTCTGCCTTTTTATCTCAAAATAAGTGAAATTTCAGCCCTTTTACCCAAAAATAAACGGAATTTCTTTTTTTTGCCCCAAAATAAAAGGAATTTTTGAATTTTGCCTTGAAATAAGTGAAATTTCTGCAATTTTGCCCCAAAATAAGAGAAATTTCTGCCTTTTTGCCACAAAATCAGAGGAATTTCTGCATTTTTGCCCCAAAATAAAGAAAATTTCTGCAATTTTGTACCAAAATAAAAGAAATTTCTGCCCTTTTGCCCCAAAATAAGAGAAATTCCTAAGTTCTTTTTCTGAAATAATTGAAATTTCTGCAATTTTGCCCAAAATAAGAAAAATTTCTGCAATTTTGCAACAAAATAAGGGGTATTTCTGCAATTTTGCCCCAAAATAAGAGGAATTTCTGACGTTATGCCCTAAAATAAGGAGAATTTCTGTCTTTTTGCCCCAAAATAATTTGAATTTCTGCATTTTTCCTTAAATAAGATGAATTTGTGCAATTTTGCTTCAAAACAAGGGGAACTTCTGCTTTATTACACCAAAATAAAGGGAATTTCTGCATTTTTGCACCAATATAAGGGGAATTTCTGAGATTTTGCTCCAAAATACAGAAAATTTCTGCCTTATTGCCTGAAATTAAGTGGAATTTCTGCCTTTTGGCCCTGAAATATTTGAGATTTCTGCAATTTTATCCCAAAATAGGGGAAATTTCTATTTTTAGCCTCAAAATTAAAAGAATTTCTGCTTTTTGCCCCAAAATAAGTCAAATTTCTGACTTTTTGCCCTGAAATAAGTGAAATTTCTGCAATTTTTCCCCAAAATAAGAGAAATTTCTGCCTTTTTGCCACAAAATCAGGGGAATTTCTGCATTTTTGCCCCAAAATAAAGAAAATTTCTGCAATTTTGTACCAAAATAAAAGAAATTTCTGCCCTTTTGCCCCAAAATAAGAGAAATTCCTAAGTTCTTTCCCTGAAATAATTGAAATTTCTGCAATTTTGCCCAAAATAAGAAAAATTTCTGCAATTTTGCAACAAAATAAGGGATATTTCTGCAATTTTGCACCAAAATAAGAGGAATTTCTGACGTTATGCCCTAAAATAAGGAGAATTTCTGTCTTTTTGCCCCAAAATAATTTGAATTTCTGCATTTTTCCTCAAAATTAGATGAATTTGTGCAATTTTGCTTCAAAACAAGGGGAACTTCTGCTTTATTACACCAAAATAAAGGGAATTTCTGCATTTTTGCACCAATATAAGGGGAATTTCTGAGATTTTGCTCCAAAATACAGAAAATTTCTGCCTTATTGCCTGAAATTAAGTGGAATTTCTGCCTTTTGGCCCTGAAATATTTGAGATTTCTGCAATTTTATCCCAAAATAGGGGAAATTTCTATTTTTAGCCTCAAAATTAAAAGAATTTCTGCTTTTTGCCCCAAAATAAGTCAAATTTCTGACTTTTTGCCCTGAAATAAGTGAAATTTCTGCAATTTTTCCCCAAAATAAGAGAAATTTCTGCCTTTTTGCCACAAAATCAGGGGAATTTCTGCATTTTTGCCCCAAAATAAAGAAAATTTCTGCAATTTTGTACCAAAATAAAAGAAATTTCTGCCCTTTTGCCCCAAAATAAGAGAAATTCCTAAGTTCTTTCCCTGAAATAATTGAAATTTCTGCAATTTTGCCCAAAATAAGAAAAATTTCTGCAATTTTGCAACAAAATAAGGGATATTTCTGCAATTTTGCCCCAAAATAAGAGGAATTTCTGACGTTATGCCCTAAAATAAGGAGAATTTCTGTCTTTTTGCCCCAAAATAATTTGAATTTCTGCATTTTTCCTCAAAATTAGATGAATTTGTGCAATTTTGCTTCAAAACAAGGGGAACTTCTGCTTTATTACACCAAAATAAAGGGAATTTCTGCATTTTTGCACCAATATAAGGGGAATTTCTGAGATTTTGCTCCAAAATACAGAAAATTTCTGCCTTATTGCCTGAAATTAAGTGGAATTTCTGCCTTTTGGCCCTGAAATATTTGAGATTTCTGCAATTTTATCCCAAAATAGGGGAAATTTCTATTTTTAGCCTCAAAATTAAAAGAATTTCTGCTTTTTGCCCCAAAATAAGTCAAATTTCTGACTTTTTGCCCTGAAATAAGTGAAATTTCTGCAATTTAGTCCCAAAACAAGGGGAATTTCTGCCTTTTTGCCCAAAATAAGGGGAATTTCAGCCTTTAACTTCAAAATAAGGGGAATTTCAGTTTTTTTGCACCAAAATATGGGGAATTTTAGCCTTTTTGCCACAATATAAAAAAATATTTTGCAATTCTGTACCAAAATAAAAGAAATTTCTAAAATTTTGCCTCAAAATAAGGGAAATTTCTACAATTTTGCCCCAAATAAGGGAAAGTTCTTCAATTTTGCCCCAAAATAAGGGGAATTTCTGACTTTTTGCCGCAAAATAAGGAGAATTTCTGTATTTTTGCCCCAAAATAAAGGGAATTTCTGCCTTTTTGCCCCAAAATTAGGGGAGTTTCTGCAATTTTGCTTCAAAATACAAGGAATTTCTGCCTCTTTTCCCAAAAATAAGGGGAATTTCTGCTTTTGCCCCAAATAAAGGGAATTTCTGCATTTTTGACCCGATATTAGGGGAATTTCTGCAATTTTGCTCCAAAATACGGGGAATTTCTGCCTTTTTGCCCGAAATTAAAAGGATTTTCTGCCTTTTTGCCCCCAAATAATGGAAATTTCTGCAATTTTATCCCAAAATAAGGGGAATTTCTGCCTTTTTGACCCAAAATATAAGGAATTTCTGCCTTTTTGCCCCAAAATAAGAAACATTTCTGCAATTTTGCCCCAAAATAAAAGGAATTTCTCACTTTTTGCCCAAAAATAAAGGAAATTTCAGCCTTTTTACCTGAAAATAAATCAAATCTGCAATTTTGCTTCAAATAAGGGAAATTTCTGCAATTTTGCCACAAAATAAGGTAAATTTCTGCAATTTTGCCCCAAATTAAAGGAAATTTCTGCAATTTTGCCCCAAAATAAGGGGAATTTCTGATTTTTGCCACAAAATATAGGGAATGTCTGCCTTTTGTCCCAAAATTAGGGGAATTTCTGCAATTTTGCTTCAAAATAAGGGGAATTTCTGCCTTTTTTCCCGGAAATTAGGAAAATGCATATCTTTTTGCCATAAAAAAGGGAAATTTCTTCATTTTTGCGCCAAATTAAAAGGAACTTCTGCCTTTTGCCTCTAAATAAGTGGAATTTCTTTCTTTTATACGCCAAAACAAAGGGAATTTCTGTCTTTTTTGCCCCAAAATAAGGGGAATTTCTGACTTATTACCCTGAAATAAGTGAAATTTCTGCAATTTTGCCCCAAAATAAAGAAAAATTCTTCCTTTTTGCTCCCAAATAAGAGGTATTTCAGCCTTTTTACCTCAAAATAAGGGGAATTTCTGCGTTTTTGCCACAATATATTAGGAATTTCTGCCTTTGTGCCCTAAAATAAGGGAAATTTCTGGAATTTTGCCCCAAAATAAGTGGAATTTCTGAGTTTTGCCACAAAATAAGGAGAATTTCTGTCTTTTTGCCCCAACATATAGGGAATTTCAGCCGTTTTGCCTCACAATTAGGGGAATTTCTGCAATTTTGTTCCAAAATGCGGGGAATTTCTGCTTTTTTGCCTGAAAATAAGGGGAATGTATAACTTTTGCAACAAAAAAAGGAAATTTTTTCATTTTAGCCCCAAAATAAGAGTAATTTCTGCCTTTTTACCTCAAAATAAGTGAAATTTCTGCCTTTTTACTCAAAAATAAAGGGAATTTCTGTCTTTTTGCCCCAAAATAAAAGGAATTTTTGAATTTTGCCTTGAAATAAGTGAAATTTCTGCAATTTTGCCCCAAAATAAGGGTAAATTCTGCCCTTTTGCCACAAAATAAGGGGAATTTCTGCATTTTTGCCCCAAAATAAAGAAAATTTCTGCAATTTTGTACCAAAATAAAAGATATTTCTGCCTTTTTGCCCCAAAATAAGAGAAATTCATGCCTTCTTTCCATGAAAAAAGTGAAATTTCTGCAATTTTGCCCAAAATAAGAAAAATTTCTGCAATTTTGCCACAAAAAAGGGAAATTTCTTCATTTTAGCCCCAAAATAAGAGTAATTTCTGCCTTTTTATCTCAAAATAAGTGAAATTTCAGCCTTTTTACCCAAAAATAAACGGAATTTCTTTTTTTTGCCCCAAAATAAAAGGAATTTTTGAATTTTGCCTTGAAATAAGTGAAATTTCTGCAATTTTGCCCCAAAATAAGAGAAATTTCTGCCTTTTTCCCACAAAATCAGGGGAATTTCTGCATTTTTGCCCAAAAATAAAGAAAATTTCTGCAATTTTGTACCAAAATAAAAGAAATTTCTGCCCTTTTGCCCCAAAATAAGAGAAATTCCTAAGTTCTTTCCCTGAAATAATTGAAATTTCTGCAATTTTGCCCAAAATAAGAAAAATTTCTGCAATTTTGCAACAAAATAAGGGATATTTCTGCAATTTTGCCCCAAAATAAGAGGAATTTCTGACGTTATGCCCTAAAATAAGGAGAATTTCTGTCTTTTTGCCCCAAAATAATTTGAATTTCTGCATTTTTCCTCAAAATTAGATGAATTTGTGCAATTTTGCTTCAAAACAAGGGGAACTTCTGCTTTATTACACCAAAATAAAGGGAATTTCTGCATTTTTGCACCAATATAAGGGGAATTTCTGAGATTTTGCTCCAAAATACAGAAAATTTCTGCCTTATTGCCTGAAATTAAGTGGAATTTCTGCCTTTTGGCCCTGAAATATTTGAGATTTCTGCAATTTTATCCCAAAATAAGGGAAATTTCTATTTTTAGCCTCAAAATTAAAAGAATTTCTGCTTTTTGCCCCAAAATAAGTCAAATTTCTGACTTTTTGCCCTGAAATAAGTGAAATTTCTGCAATTTAGTCCCAAAACAAAGGGAATTTCTGCCTTTTTGCCCAAAATAAGGGGAATTTCACCATTTTACCTCCAAATAAAGGGAATTTCTGCCTTTTTGCCACAAAATATGGGGAATTACTGCATTATTGCCTTCAAATAAGGAAACTTTCTGCTTTCTACCCCAATTAACAAGAATTTCTTCCTTTCTGCCACAAAGTAAAGGAAATTTTTGCCTTTTTGCCCTAAAATAAGGGGAATTTCACTCTTTTTACCTCAAAATAAGGGGAATTTCTGCCTTTTGCCCCAAAATATGGGGAATTTCTGCCTCTTTGTTCCAAAATAAGTAAAATGTCTTCAACTTCGTACCAAAATAAAAGAAATTTCTGCTTTTTGCCACAAAATAAAAGGAATTTCTGACTTTTAGCCCTGAAATAAATGAAATTTCTGCAATTTTGCCTGAAAATAAGGGAAATTTGTGCATTTTTGCCCCAAAATGTAGGGAATTTCTGCCTTTTTGCCCCAAAATATGGGGAATTTCAGCATTTTACCTCAAAATAAGGAAAATTTCAGCATTTTTGCACCAAAATATGGGGAATTTCTGCCTTTTAGGCACAAAATAAGAAAAATTTCTGCAATTCTCTACCAAAATAAAAGAAATTTCTAAAATTTTGCCTGAAAATAAGGGAAATTTCTGCAATTTTGCCCCAAAATAAGGGAAAATTCTGCCTTTTTGCCATAAAATAAGGGGAATTTCTGTCTTTTTGCCCCAAAATAAAAGAAATTTCAGCCTTTTTACCTTATAATAAGGGGAATCTCTGTTTTTTTTGCCCCAAAATATGGGGAATTTCTGCATTTTTGCCTCAAAATAAAAAAATTTCTGCAATTTTGTACCAAAATAAAAGAAATTTCTGCCTTTTTGCCCCAAAATAAGAGAAATTCCTGCCTTCTTTCCCTGAAATAAGTGAAATTTCTGCAATTTTGCCCAAAATAAGAAAAATTTCTGCAATTTTGCCAAAAAATAAAGGAAATTTTTGCAATTTTGTCCCAAAATAAAGGGAATTTCTGACTTTTGCCATAAAATAAGGAGAATTTCTTTCTTTTTGCCCCAAAATAATGTGAATTTCTGCATGTTCCCTCAAAATTAGGGGAATTTGTGTAATTTGCTTCAAAATACAGGGAATTTCTGCCTTATTCCACCAAAATACAGGGAATTTCTGCATTTTTGCACCAATATAAGGAGATTTTCTGAGATTTTGCTCCAAAATACAGAAAATTTCTGCCTTATTGCCCGAAATTATGTGGAATTTCTGCCTTTTTGCCCTGAAATATTTTAAATTTCTGCAATTTTACCCCAAAAGAAGGGGAATTTCTATTTTTGGCCCCAAAATTAGGGGAATTTCTGCTTTTTGCCCCAAAATAAGGCAATTTTCTGACTTTATGCCCTGAAATAAGTGAAATTTCTGCAATTTTGTCCCAAAATAAGGGGAATTTCTGCCTTTTTGCCCAAAATAAGAAGAATTTCAGCATTTTACCTCCAAATAAGTGGAATTTCTGCCTTTTTGCCACAAAATATGTGGAATTTCTGCCCTATTGCCCTTAAATAAGGAAAATTTATGCTATTCTGCCCCAATTAACAAGAATTTCTGCCTTTTTGCAACAAAGTAAAGGAAATTTTTGCCTTGTTGCCCTAAATTAAGGGAAATTTCATCCTTTTTACCTCAAAATAATGGGAATTTCTGCCTTTTACCCCAAAATATGGGGAATTTCTGCCTTTTTGTTCCAAAATAAGAAAAATTTCTTCAACTTTGTACCAAAATAAAAGAAATTTCTGCTTTTTGTCCCTAAATATAAGGAATTTCTCACTTTTTGCCTTGAAATAAATGAAATTTCTGCAATTTTGCCCGAAAATAAGGAAAATTTGTGCCTTTTTGCCTTAAAATGAGGGAAATTTCTGCCTTTTAACTCAAAATAAGGGGAATTTCAGCCTTTTTGCACCAAAATATGGGGAATTTTAGCATTTTTGCCACAATATAAGAAAAATTTCTGCAATTCTGTACCAAAATAAAAAAAATTTCTAAAATTTTGCTCCAAAATAAGGGAAATTTCTGCAATTTTGCCCCAAAATAAGGGAAAGTTCTTCAATTTTGCCCCAAAATAAGGGGAATTTCTGACTTTTTGCCGCGAAATAAGAAGAATTTCTGTATTTTTGCCCCAAAATAAAGGGAATTTCAGCCTTTTTGCCCCAAAATTAGGGGAGTTTCTGCAATTTTGCTTCAAAATACAAGGAATTTCTGCCTTTTTTCCCGAAAATAAAAGGAACTTCTGCTTTCGCCTCAAATAAAGGGAATTTATGCATTTTTGCCCCAATATTAGGGGAATTTCTGCAATTTTGCTCTAAAATACGGGGAATTTCTGCCTTTTTTCCCGAAATTAAAAGGATTTTCTGCCTTTTTGCCCCCAAATAAGAGAAATTTCTGCAATTTTATCCCAAAATAAGGGGAATTTCTGCCTTTTTTCCCCAAAATATAAGGAATTTCTGCCTTTTTGCCCCAAAATAAGAAATATTTCTGCAATTTTGCCCCAAAATAAGGGGAATTTCTCACTTTTAGACCAAAAATAAAGGAAATTTCAGCCTTTTTACCTGAAAATAAGTCAAATTTCTGCAATTTTTCCCAAAATAAGGGAAATTTCTGCAATTTTGCACCAAAACAAGGTAAATTTCTGCAATTTTGCCCCAAATTAAAGGAAATTTTTGAAATTTTGCCCCAAAATAAGGGGAATTTCTGATTTTTGCCCCAAAATAAAGGGAATGTCTGCCTTTTGCCCCAAAATAGGAAAATTTCTGCAATTTTGCTTCAAAATAAGGGGAATTTCTGCATTTTTGCCCGAAAATATGGGGAATGCATACCTTTTTGCCATAAAAAAGGAAAATTTCTTCATTTTTGCGCCAAATTAAGAGGAACTTCTCCCTTTTGCCTCTAAATAAGTGGAATTTCTGTCTTTTTTTACCCCAAAACAAAGGAAATTTCTGTCTTTTTTGCCCCAAAATAAGGGGAATTTCTGACTTATTACCCTGAAATAAGTGAAATTTCTGCAATTTTGCCCCAAAATAAGGAAAAATTCTTCCTTTTTGCCCCCAAATAAGAGTAATTTCAGCCTTTTTACCTCAAAATAAGGGGAATTTCTGCATTTTTGCCACAATATATTAGGAATTTCTGCCTTTTTGCCCTAAAATAAGGGAAATTTCTGGAATTTTACCCCAAAATAAGTGGAATTTCTGAGTTTTGACACAAAATAAGGAGAATTTCTGTATTTTTGCCCCAACATATAGGGAATTTCTGCCGTTTTGCCTCACAATTAGGGGAATTTCTGCAATTTTGCTTCAAAATACGGGGAATTTCTGCTTTTTCGCCTGAAAATAAGGGGAATGTATACCTTTTGCCACAAAAAAGGGGAAATTTCTTAATTTTAGCCCCAAAATAAGAGTAATTTCTGCCTTTTTACCTCAAAATAAGTGAAATTTCTTCCTTTTTACCCAAAAAGAAACGGAATTTCTGTCTTTTTGCCCCAAAATATAAAGAATTTTTGATTTTTTCCTTGAAATTACAGAAATTTCTGCAAATTTGCCCCAAAATAAGGGAAATTTCTGCCTTTTTGCCACAAAATAAGGGTAATTTCTGCATTTTTGTCCCAAAATAAAGAAAATTTCTGCAATTTTGTACCAAAATAAATGATATTTCTGCCTTTTTGCCCCAAAATAAAAGAAATTCCTGCCTTCTTTCCCTGAAATAAGTGAAATTTCTGCAATTTTGCACAAAATAAGAAAAATTTCTGCAATTTTGCCACAAAAAAGGGAAATTTCTTCATTTTAGCCCCAAAATAAGAGTAATTTCTGCCTTTTTACCTCAAAATAAGTGAAATTTCTGCCTTTTTACCCAAAAATAAACGGAATTTCTGTCTTTTGCCCCAAAATAAAAGGAATTTTTGAATTTTGCCTTGGAATAAGTGAAATTTCTGCAATTTTGCCACAAAATAAGGGAAATTTCTGCCTTTTTGCCACAAAATAAGTAGAATTTCTGCATTTTTGCCCCAAAATAAAGAAAATTTCGGCAATTTTGTACCAAAATAAAAGAAATTTATGCCCTTTTGCCCCAAAATAAGAGAAATTCCTAAGTTCTTTCCCTGAAATAAATGAAATTTCTGCAATTTTGGCCAAAATAAGAAAAATTTCTGTAATTTTGCCCCAAAAAAGGGGGAATTTCTGACGTTATGCTCTGAAATAAGGAGAATTTCTGTCTTTTTGCCCCAAAATAATTTGATTTTCTGCATTTTCCCTCAAAATTAGATGAATTTGTGCAATTTTGCTTCAAAACACAGGGAATTTCGGCCTTATTACACCAAAATAAAGGGAATTTCTGCATTTTTGCACCAATATAAGGAGAATTTCTGAGATTTTGCTCCAAAATACGGTAAATTTCTGCCTTATTGCCTAAAAATAAGTGGAATTTCTGCCTTTTTGCACTGAAATATTTGAAATTTCTGCAATTTTACCCCAAAATAAGGGGAATTTCTGTTTTTGGCCCCAAAATTAGGGGAATTTCTGTTTTGCCCCAAAATAAGGCAAATTTCTGACTTTTTGCCCTAAAATAAGTGAAATTTCTGCAATTTTGCCCCAAAATGAGGGGAATTTCTGCCTTTTGCCCAAAATAAGGGGAATTTCAGCATTTTACCTCCAAATAAGGGGAATTTCTGCCTTTTTGCCACAAAATATGGGGAATTTCTGCATTATTGCCCCCAAATTAGGAATGTTTCTGCTTTTCTGCCCCAATTAATGGAAATTTCTGCCTTTTTGCCACAAAATATAGGGAATTTCTGCCTTTTTGCCCCAAAATAAGGGGAATTTCAGCCTTTTTACCTCAAAATAAGGGGAATTTCTGCCTTTTGCCCCAAAATATGGAGAATTTCTGCCTTTTTGTTCCAAAATAAGAAAAATTTCTTCAACTTTGTACCAAAATAAAAGAAATTTCTGCTTTTTGCCCCAAAATAAAAGGAATTTCTGACTTTTTGCCCTGAAATAAATGAAATTTCTGCAATTTTGCTCCAAAATAAGGGACATTTGTACATTTTTTCCCCAAAATGTAGGGAATTTCTGCCTTTTTGCCCCAAAATATGGTGAATTTCTGCATTTTTGCCACAAAATAAGAAAAATTTCTGCAATTCTGTACCAAAATAAAAGAAATTTCTAAAATTGTGCCCAAAAAAAAAAATTTCTGCAATTTTGCCCCAAAATAAGGGAAATTTCTTTTTTTTGCCACAAAATAAGGGGAATTTCTGTCTTTTTGCCCCAAAATAAAAGGAATTTCAGCGTTTTTACCTCATAATAAGGGGAATCTCTGCCTTTTTACCCCAAAATATGGGGAATTTCTGCATTTTTGCCCCCAAAAAAGAAAATTTCTGCAATTTTGTACCAAAAAAAAGAATTTTCTGCCATTTTGCCCCAAAATAAGAGAAATTCCTGCCTTCTGTCCCTGAAATAAGTGAAATTTCTGCAATTTTGCCCAAAATAAGAAAAATTTCTGCAATTTTGCCACAAAATAAGGGAAATTTCTGCAATTTTGCCCCAAAATAAGAGGGATTTCTGACGTTATGCCCTGAAATAAGGAGAATTTCTGTCTTTTTGCCCCAAAACAATTTGAATTTCTGCATTTTCCCTCAAAATTAGATGAATTTGTGCGATTTTGCTTCAAAACACAGGGAATTTCTGCCTTATTACACCAAAATAAAGAGAATTTCTGCATTTTTGCACCATTATAAGGGGAATTTCTGAGATTTTGCTCCAAAATACGGAAAATTTGTGCCTTATTGCCTAAAATTAAGTAGAATTTCTGCCTTTTTGCACTGAAATATTTGAAATTTCTGTAATTTTACCCCAAAAGAAGGGGAATTTCTGTTTTTGGCCCCAAAATTAGGAGAATTTCTGCTTTTTGCCCCAAAATAAGGGAAATTTCTGACTTTTTGACCTAAAATATGTGAAATTTTTGCAATTTTTGCCCCAAAATAAGGGGAATTTCCGCCTTTTTGCCCAAAATAAGGGAAATTTCACCATTTTACCTCCAAATAAAGGGAATTTCTGCCTTTTTGCCACAAAATATGGGGAATTACTGCCTTATTGCCTTCAAATAAGGAAAATTTCTTTTTTTCTGCCCCAATTAACAAGAATTTCTGCCTTTTTGCCACAAAGTAAAGGAAATTTTTGCCTTTTTGCGCTAAAATAAGGGGAATTTCATCCTTTTTACCTAAAAATAAGGGGAATTTCTGCCTTTTGCCCCAAAATATGGGGAATTTCTGCCTTTTTGTTCCAAAATAAGAAAAATTTCTTCAACTTTGTACCAAAATAAAAGAAATTTCTGTTTTTGCCCCAAAATAAAAGGAATTTCTGACTTTGGCCTGAAATAAATGAAATTTATGCAATTTTGCCCGAAAATAAGGGAAATTTGTTCCTTTTTGCTCCTTAATGTAGGGAATTTCTGCCTTTTGCCCCAAAATATGGGGAATTTCAGCATTTTAACTCAAAATAAGGAAAATTTCAGCCTTTTTCAACCAAAATATGGGGAATTTCTGCCTTTTTGCCACAAAATAAGAAAAATTTCTGCAATTCTGTACCAAAATAAAAGAAATTTCTAGAATTTTGCCCGAAAATATGGAAAATTTCTGCAATTTTGCCCCAAAATAAGGAAAATTTCTGCCTTTTTGCCACAAAATAAGGGGAATTTCTGTCTTTTTGCCCCAAAATAAAAGGAATTTCAGCCTTTTTACCTCATAATAAGGGGAATCTCTGCCTTTTTGCCCCAAAATATGGGGAATTTCTGCATTTTTACCTCAAAATAAAGAAGATTTTTGCAATTTTGAACCAAAATAAAAGAATTTTCTGCCTTTTTGCCCCAAAATAAGAGAAATTCCTGCCTTTTTTCCCTGAAATAAGTGAAATTTCTGCAATTTTGCCCAAAATAAGAAAAATTTCTGCAATTATGCCACAAAATAAGGGAAATTTTTGCAAATTTGCCTCAAAATAAGGGGAATTTCTGATTTTGCCGTGAAATAAGGAGAATTTCTGTCTTTTTGCCCCAAAATAATGTGAATTTCTGCATTTTCCCTCAAAATTAGGGGAATTTGTGCAATTTTGCTTCAAAATATGGGGCATTTCTGCCTTATTGCACCAAAATAAAGGGAATTTCTGAATTTTTGCACCAATATAAAGGGGAATTTCTGAGATTTTGCTCCAAAATACAGAAAATTTCTGCCTTATTGCCCGAAATTAAGTGGAATTTCTGCCTTTTTGCCCTGAAATATTTGAAATTTCTGCAATTTTACCCCAAAATAAGGGGAATTTCTATTTTTAGCCCCAAAATTAGGGGAATTTCTGCTTTTTACCCAAAATAAGGCAAATTTCTGACTTTTTGCCCTGAAATAAGTGAAATTTCTGCAATTTTGTCCCAAAATAAGGGGAATTTCTGCCTTTTGCCCAAAATAAGGGGAATTTCAGCATTTTACCTCCAAATAAGGGGAATTTCTGCCTTTTTGCCACAAAATATGGGGAATTACTGCCTTATTGCCTTCAAATAAGGAAAATTTCTGCTTTTCTGCCCCAATTAACAAGAATTTCTGCCTTTTTGCCACAAAATAAATGAAATTTTTGCCTTTTTGCCCTAAAATGAGGGGAATTTCATCCTTTTTACCTCATAATAAGGGGAATTTCTGCCTTTTACCCCATAATATGGGGAATTTCTATCTTTTTGTTCCAAAATAAGAAAAATTTCTTCAACTTTGTACCAAAATAAAAGAAATTTCTGCTTTTTGTCCCAAAATAAAAGAAATTTCTAAAATTTTGCCCCAAATAAGGGAAATTTCTGTAATTTTGCCCCAAAATAAGGGAAAGTTCTTCAATTTTGCCCCAAAATAAGGGGAATTTCTGACTTTTTTCCGCAAAATAAGGAGAATTTCTGTATTTTTGCCCCAAAATAAAGGGAATTTCTGCCTTTTTGCCCCAAAATTAGGGGAGTTTCTGCAATTTTGCTTCAAAATACAAGGAATTTCTGCCTTTTTTCCCGAAAATATGGGAAACTTTTGCTTTTGCCCCAAATAAAGGGAATTTCTGCATTTTTGCCCCGATATTAGCGGAATTTCTGCAATTTTGCTTTTAAATACGGGGAATTTATGCCTTTTTGCCCGAAATTAAAAGGATTTTCTGCCTTTTTGCCCCCAAATAAGGGAAATTTCTGCAATTTTATTCCAAAATAAGGGGAATTACTGCCTTTTTGCCCCAAAATATAAGGAATTTCTGCCTTTTGCCCCAAAATAAAAAATATTTCTGCAATTTTCCCCCAAAATAAAAGGAATTTCTCACTTTTTTCCCAAAAATAAAGGAAATTTCAGGCTTTTTACCTGAAAATAAGTCAAATTTCTGCAATTTTGCACCAAATAAGGGAAATTTCTGACTTTTTGCCCTAAAATTAGTGAAATTTTTGCAATTTTGCCCCCAAATAAGGGGAATTTCTGCTTTTTGCCCAAAATAAGGGGAATTTCAGCATTTTACCTCCAAATAAGGGGAATTTCTGCATTTTTGCCACAAAATATGGGGAATTTCTGCATTATTGCCCCCAAATAAACAAAGTTTCTGCTTTTCTGCCCCAATTAATGGGAATTTCTGCCTTTTTGCCACAAAATAAAGGGAATTTTTGCCTTTTTGCCCCAATATAAGGGGCATTTCAGCCTTTTTACCTCAAAATAAAGGGAATTTCTGCCTTTTGCCTGAAAATATGGCGAATTTCTGCCTTTTTGTTCCAAAATAAGAAAAATTTCTTCAACTTTGTACCAACATAAAAGAAATTTCTGCTTTTTTCCCCAAAATAAAAGGAATTTCTGACTCTTTGCCCTGAAATAAATGAAATTTCTGCAATTTTGCCCCAAAATAAGGGAAATTTCTGCCTTTTTGCCCCAAAATGTAGGGAATTTCTGCCTTTTTGCCCCAAAATATGGGGAATTTCAGCATTTTACCTCAAAATAAGGGGAATTTCTGCATTTTTGCACCAAAATATGGGGAATTTCTGCCTTTTTGCCACAAAATAAGAAAAATTTCTGCAATTCTGTACCAAAATAAAAGAAATTTCTAAAATTTTGCCCGAAAATAAGGGAAATTTTTGCAATTTTGCCCCAAAATAAGGGAAATTTCTGCCTTTCTTCCACAAAATAAGGAGAATTTCTGTCTTTTTGCCCCAAAAAAAGGGATTTCAGCCTTTTTACCTCATGATAAGGAGAATCTCTGCCTTTTTGCCCCAAAATATGGGGAATTTCTGCCTTTTTGCCTCAAAATAAAGAAGATTTTTGCAATTTTAAACCAAAATAAAAGAAATTTCTGCCTTTTTGCCCCAAAATAAGAGAAATTCCTGCCTTCTTTCCCTGAAATAAGTGAAATTTCTGCAATTTTGCCTAAAATAAAAAAAAATTCTGCAATTTTGCCACAAAATAAGGGAAATTTTTGCAATTTTGTCCCAAAATAAGGGGAATTTCTGACTTTTTGCCGTGAAATAAGGAGAAGTTCTGTCTTTTTGCCCCAAAATAATGTGAATTTCTGCATTTTCCCTCAAAATTAGGGGAATTTGTGCAATTTTGCTTTAAAATACGGGGAATTTCTGCCTTATTGCACCAAAATAAAGGAAATTTCTGCATTTTTGCACCAATATAAAGGGAATTTCTGAGATTTTGCTCCAAAATACAGAAAATTTCTGCCTTATTGCCCGAAATTAAGTTGAATTTCTGCCTTTTTGCCCTGAAATATTTGAAATTTCTGCAATTTTACCCCAAAATAAGGGGAATTTCTATTTTTAGCCCCAAAATTAGGGGAATTTCTGCTTTTTGCCCAAAATAAGGCAAATTTCTGACTTTTTGCCCTGAAATAAGTGAAATTTCTGCAATTTTGTCCCAAAATAAGGGGAATTTCTGCCTTTTGCCCTAAATAAGGGGAATTTTAGCATTTTACCTCCAAATAAGGGGAATTTCTGCCTTTTTGCCACAAAATATGGGGAATTACTGCCTTATTGCTTTCAAATAAGGAAAATTTCTGCTTTTCTGCCCCAATTAACAAGAATTTCTGCCTTTTTGCAAAAATGTAAATGAAATTTTTGCCTTTATGCCCTAAAATGAGGGGAATTTCATTCTTTTTACCTCAAAATAAGGGGAATTTCTACCTTTTACCCCAAAATATGGGGAATTTCTATCTTTTTGTTCCAAAATAAGAAAAATTTCTTCAACTTTGTACCCAAATAAAAGAAATTTCTGCTTTTTGTCCCAAAATAAAAGAAATTTCTAAATTTTTGCCCTGAAATAAATGAAATTTCTGCAATTTTGCCCGAAAATAAGGAAAATTTGTGCCTTTTTGCCCCAAAATGAGGGAAATTTCTGCCTTTTTGCCCCAAAATATGGGGAATTTCAGTATTTTACCTCAAAATAAGGGGAATTTCAGCCTTTTTGCACCAAAATATGGGGAATTTTAGCCTTTTTGCCACAATATGAGAAAAATTTCTGCAATTCTGTACCAAAATAAAAGAAATTTCTAAAATTTTGCCCCAAAATAAGGGAAATTTCTGTAATTTTGCCCCAAAATAAGGGAAAGTTCTTAAATTTTGCCCCAAAATAAGGGGAATTTCTGACATTTTGCTGTGAAATAAGGAGAATTTCTGTATTTTTGCCCCAAAATAAAGGGAATTTCTGCCTTTTTGCCCCAAAATTAGGGGAGTTTCTGCAATTTTGCTTCAAAATACAAGGAATTTCTGCCTTTTTTCCCGAAAATATGGGAAACTTTTGCTTTTGCCCCAAATAAAGGGAATTTCTGCATTTTTGCCCCGATATTAGGGGAATTTCTGCAATTTTGCTCTAAAATACGGGGAATTTCTGCCTATTTGCCCGAAATTAAAAGGATTTTCTGCCCTTTTGCCCCCAAATAAGGGAAATTTCTGCAATTTTATCCCAAAATAAGGGGAATTTCTGCCTTTTTGCTTCAAAATATAAGGAATTTCTGCCTTTTTGCCCAAAAATAAGAAATATTTCTGCAATTTTGCCCCAAAATAAAAGAAATTTCTAACTTTTTTTCCCAAAAATAAAGGAAATTTCAGCCTTTTTACCTGAAAATAAGTCAAATTTCTGCAATTTTGCCCCAAATAAGGGAAATTTCTGCAATTTTGCACCAAAATAAGGGAAATTTCTGACTTTTTGCCCTAAAATAAGAGAAATTATTGCAATTTTGCCCCAAAATAAGGGAAATTTCTGATTTTTGCCCTAAAATAAAGGGAATGTCTGCCTTCTGCCACAAAATTATAGGAATTTCTACAATTTTGCTTCAAAATAAGGGGAATTTCTGCCTTTTTGCCAGAAAAGAAGAAAAATGCATACCTTTTTGCCATAAAAAAGTGAAATTTCTTCATTTTTGCGCCGAATTAAGAGGAAAATCTGCATTTTGCCTCTAAATAAATGGAATTTCTGTCTTTTTTACCCAAAAACAAAGGGAATTTCTGTCTTTTTTGCCCCAAAATAAGGGGAATTTCTGACTTATTACCCTGAAATAAGTGAAATTTCTGCAATTTTGCCCCAAAATAAGGAAAAATTCTTCCTTTTTGCCCCCAAATAAGAGGAATTTCAGCCTTTTTACTTCAAAATAAGGGGAATTTCTGCATTTTTGCCACAATATATTAGGAATTTCTGCCTTTTTTCTACAAAATAAGAAAATTTCTGCTTTTCTTCCCTGAAATAAGTCAAATTTCTGCAATTTTGCCCCAAAATAAGTGAAATTTCTGCAATTTTGCCCCAAAAGAAGGGAAATTTCTGGAATTTTGCCCCAAAATAAGTGGAATTTCTGAGTTTAGCCCCAAAATAAGGAGAATTTCTGTCTTTTTGCCCCAACATATAGGGAAATTCTGCCGTTTTGCCTCACAATTAGGGGAATTTCTGCTTTTTGCCCCAAAATAAGGCAAATTTCTTACTTTTTGCCCTAAAATAAGTGAAATTTCTGCAATTTTGCCCCAAAATAAGGGGAATTTCTGCTTTTTGCCCAAAATAAGGGGAATTTCAGCATTTTACCTCCAAATAAGGGGAATTTCTGCCTTTTTTGCCACAAAATATGGGGAATTTCTGCATTATTGCCCCCAAATAAAGAAAGTTTCTGCTTTTCTGCCCCAATTAATGGGAATTTCTGCCTTTTTGCCACAAAATAAAGAAAATTTCTGCCTTTTTGCCCCAAAGTAAGGGGAATTTCAGGGTTTTTACCTCAAAATAAGGGAAATTTCATCCTTTTGCCCCAAAATATGGGGTATTTCTGCCTTTTTGTTCCAAAATAAGATAAATTTTTTCATCGTTGTACCAAAATAAAAGAAATTTCTGCTTTTTGCCCCAAAATAAAAGGAATTTCTGACATTTTGCCCTGGAATAAATGAAATTTCTGCAATTTTGCCCGAAAATAAGAAAAATTTGTGCCTTTTTGCCACAAAATGAGGGGAATTTCTGCCTTTTTGCCCCAAAATATGGGGAATTTCAGCATTTTACCTCAAAATAAGGGGAATTTCAGCCTTTTTGAACTAAAAGATGGGGAATTTCTGCCTTTTTGCCTCAAAATAAGAAAAATTTCTGCAATTCTGTACCAAAATAAAAGAAATTTCTAATATTTTGCATAAAAATAAGGGAAATTTCTGCAATTTTGCCCCAAAATAAGGGAAATTTCTGCCTTTTTGCCACAAAATAAGGGGAATTTCTGTCTTTTTGCCCCAAAATCAAAAGAATTTCAGCCTTTTTACCTCATACTAAGGGGAATCTCTGCCTTTTTGTCCCAAAATATGGGGAATTTCTGCATTTTTGCCTCAAAATGAAGAAAATTTCTGCAATTTTGTACCAAAATAAAAGAAATTTCTGCATTTTTGCCCCAAAATAAGAGAAATTACTGCCTTCTTTCCCTGAAATAAGTGAAATTTCTGCAATTTTGCCCAAAATAAGAAAAATTTCTGCAATTTTGCCACAAAATAAGGGAAATTTCTGCAATTTTACCCCAAAATAAGGGGAATTTCTGACTTTTTGCCGTGAAATAAAAAGAATTTCTGTCTTTTTGCCCCAAAATAATGTGAATTTCTGCATTTTCCCTCAAAATTAGGGGAATTTGTGCAATTTTGCTTCAAGATATAGGGAATTTCTGCCTTATTGCACCAAAATAAAGGGAATTTCTGCAATTTTGCCCAAAATGAGGGAAATTTCTGCCTTTTTGCCACGAATAAAGGGAATTTCTGCATTTTTGCCCCAAAATAAATAAAATTTCTGCAATTTTGTTCCAAAATAAAAGAAATTTCTGCCTTTTTGCCCCAAAATAAGAGAAATTCCTGCCTTCTTTCTCTGAAATAAGTGAAATTTCTGCAATTTTGCCCAAAATAAGAAAAATTTCTGCAATTTTGCCACAAAAAGGGAAATTTCTTCATTTTAGCCCCAAAATAAGTGTAATTTCTGCCTTTTTACCTCAAAATAAGTGAATTTTCTGCCTTTTTACCTAAAAATAAACGGAATTTCTGTATTTTTGCCCCAAAATTAAAGGAATTTTTGAATTTTGCCTTGAAATAAGTGAAATTTCTGCAATTTTGCCCTAAAATAAGGAAAATGTCTGCCTTTTTGTCACAAAATAAGGTGAATTTCTGCATTTTTTCCCCAAAATAAAGAAAATTTCTGCAATTTTTTACCAAAATAAAAGATATTTCTGCCCTTTTGCCCCAAAATAAGAGAAATTTCTGCCTTCTTTCCCTGAAATAAGTGAAATTTCTGCAATTTTGCCTAAAATAAGAAAAATTTCTGCAATTTTGCCACAAAATAAGGGAAATTTCTGCAATTTTGCCCCAAAATAAGGGGAATTTCTGACGTTATGCACTGAAATAAAGAGAATTTCTGTCTTTTTTCCCAAAATAATTTGAATTTCTGCATTTTTCCTCAAAATTAGATGAACTTGTGCAATTTTGCTTCAAAACACGGGGAATTTCTACCTTATTACACCAAAATAAAGGGAATTTCTGCATTTTTGCACCATTATAAAGGGAATTTCTGAGATTTTGCTCCAAAATACGGAAAATTTGTGCCTTATTGCCTAAAATTAAGTGGAATTTCTGCCTTTTTGCACTGAAATATTTGAAATTTCTGCAATTTTACCCCAAAATAATAGGAATTTCTTTTTTTGGCCCCAAAATTAGGGTAATTTCTGCTTTTTGCCCCAAAATAAGGCAAATTTCTGACTTTTTGCCATAAAATAAGTGAAATTTCTGCAATTTTGCGGCAAAATAAGGGGAATTTCTGCCTTTTGCCCAAAATAAGGGGAATTTCAGCATTTTACCTCCAAATAAAGGGAATTTCTGCCTTTTGGTACAAAATATGGGGAATTTCTGCATTATTGCCCCCAAATAAGGAAAGTTTCTGCTTTCTGCCCCAATTAATGGGAATTTCTGCCTTTTTGCCACAAAATAAAGGGAATTTCTGCCTTTTTGCCCCAAAATAAAAGGAATTTCAGCCTTTTTGCCCTGAAATAAAAGAAATTTCTGCAATTTTGCCCGAAAATAAGGGAAATTTGTGCCTTTTTGCCCCAAAATGTAGGTAATTTCTGCCTTTTTTTCCCCAAAATATGGGGAATTTCAAAATTTTACCTCGAAATAAGTGGAATTTCAGCCTTTTTGCACCAAAATGTGGGGAATTTCTGCCTTTTTGCCACAAAATAAGAAAAATTTCTGCAATTCTGTACCAAAATAAAATAAATTTCTAAATTTCGCCCGAAAATAAGGGAAATTTCTGCAATTTTGCCCCAAAATAAGGGAAATTTCTGCCTTTTTGCCACAAATAAGGGGAATTTCTGTCTTTTTGCCCCAAAATAAAAGGAATTTCAGCCTTTTTACCTCATAATAAGGGGAATCTCTGCCTTTTTGCCCCAAAATATGGGAAATTTCTGCATTTTTGCCTCAAAATAAAGAAAATTTCTGCAATTTTGTACCAAAATAAAAGAAATTTCTACCTTTTTGCCCAAAATAAGAGAAATTCCTGCCTTCTTTCTCTGAAATAAGTGAAATTTCTGCAATTTTGCCACAAATAAGGGGAATTTCTGACTTTTTTCCGTGAAATAAGGAGAATTTCTGTTTTTTTGCCCCAAAATAATGTGAATTTCTGCATTTTCCCTCAAAATTAGGGGAATTTGTGCAATTTTGCTTCAAAATATTGGGAATTTCTGCCTTATTGCACCAAAATAAAGGGACTTTCTGCAATTTTACCCCAAAATAAGGGAAATTTCTGCCTTTTTCCCACAAAATATGGGGAATTTCTGCATTTTTGCCCCAAAATAAAGAAAATTTCTATAATTTTGTACCAAAATAAAAGAAATTTCTGCCTTTTTGCCCCAAAATAAAAGAAATTCCTACCTTCTTTCTCTGAAATAAGTAAAATTTCTGCAATTTTGCCCAAAATAAAAAAATTTCTGCAATTTTGCAACAAAATAAGGGATATTTCTGCAATTTTGCCACAAAATAAGAGGAATTTCTGACGTTTTGCCCTGAAATACGGAGAATTTCTGTCTTTTTGCCTCAAAATAATTTGAATTTCTGCATTTTCCCTTAAAATTAGATGAATTTGTGCAATTTTGCTTCAAAACACGGGGAATTTCTGCCTTATTACACCAAAGTAAAGGGAATTTCTGCATTTTTGCACCAATATAAGGGGAATTTCTGAGATATTGCTCCAAAATACGGAAAATTTCTGCCTTATTGCCTAAAATTAAGTGGAATTTCTGCCTTTTTGCACTGAAATGTTTGAAATTTCTGCAATTTTACCCCAAAATAAGGGGAATTTCTGTTTTTGGCCCCAAAATTAGGGGAATTTCTGCTTTTTGCCCCAAAATAAGGCAAATTTCTGACTTTTTGCCTTAAAATAAGTGAAATTTCTGCAATTTTGCCCCAAAATAAGGGGAATTTCTGACTTTTGCCCAAAATAAGGGGATTTTCAGCATTTTACCTCCAAATAAGGGGAATTTCTGCCTTTTTGCCACAAAATATGGGGAATTTCTGCATTATTGCCCCCAAATAAGGAAAGTTTCTACTTTTCTGCCCCAATTAATGGGAATTTCTGCCTTTTTGCCACAAAATAAAGGGAATTTTTGCCTTTTTGCCCCAAAATAAAAGGAATTTCTGACTTTTTGCCCTGAAATAAATGAAATTTCTGCAATTTTGCCGCAAAATAAGGGAAATTTCTGCCTTTTTGTCCCAAAATGTAGGTAATTTCTGCCTTTTTGCCCCAAAATATGAGGAATTTCAGCATTTTACTTCAAAATAAGGGGAATTTCAGCCTTTTTGCACCAAAATATGGGGAATTTCTGCCTTTTTGCCACAAAATAAAAAAAATTTCTGCAATTCTGTACGAAAATAAAATAAATTTCTAAAATTCTGCTCGAAAATAAGGGATATTTCTACAATTTTGCCCCAAAATAAGGGAAGTTTCTGCCTTTTTGCCACAAAATAAGGGGAATTTCAGTATTTTTGCCCCAAAATAAAAGGAATTTCAGCCTTCTTACCTCATAATAAGTAGAATCTCTGCCTTTTTGCCCTAAAATATGGGGAATTTCTGCATTTTGGCCTCAAAATAAAGAAAATTTCTTCAATTTTGTACCAAAATAAAAGAAATTACTGCCTTTTTCCCCCAAAATAAGAGAAATTCCTGCCTTCTTTCCCTGAAATAAGTGAAATTTCTGCAATTTTGCCCAAAATAAGAAAAATTTCTGCAATTTTGCCACAAAATAAGGGAAATTTCTGAAATTTTGCCCCAAAATAAGGGGAATTTCTGACTTTTTGCCTTGAAATAAAGAGAATTTCTGTCTTTTTGCCCCAAAATAATGTGAATTTCTCTATTTTGTCTCAAAATTAGGGGAATTTGTGCAATTATGCTTCACAATATGGGGAATTTCTGCCTTATTGCACCAAAATAAAGGGAATTTCTGCAATTTTGCCCCAAAATAAAGAAAATTTCTGACTTTTTGCCACAAAATAAGGGAAATTTCTGCCTTTTTGCCACAAAATAAGGGGAATTTCTGTCTTTTTGCCCCAAAATAAAAGGAATTTCAGCCTTTTTACCTCATAATAAGGGGAATCTCTGCCTTTTTGCCCCAAAATATAGGAACTTTCTGCATTTTTGCCTCAAAATAAAGAAATTTTCTGCAATTTTGTATCAAAATAAAAGAAATTTCTACCTTTTTGCCCCAAAATAAGAGAAATTCCTGCCTTCTTTCCCTGAAATAAGTGAAATTTCTGCAATTTTGCCCAAAATAAGAAAAATTTCTGCAATTTTGCCACAAAATAAGAGAAATTTCTGCAATTTTGCCCCAAAATAAGGGGAATTTCTGACTTTTTGACGTGAAATAAGGAGAATTTCTGTCTTTTTTGCCCCAAAATAATGTGAATTTCTGCATTTTCCCTCAAAATTAGGGGAATTTGTGCAATTTTGCTTCAAAATATTGGGAATTTCTGCCTTATTGCACCAAAATAAAGGGACTTTCTGCAATTTTACCCCAAAATAAGGGAAATTTCTGCCTTTTTCCCACAAAATATGGGGAATTTCTGCATTTTTGCCCCAAAATAAAGGAAATTTCTACAATTTTGTACCAAAATAAAAGAAATTTCTGCCTTTTTGCCCCAAAATAAAAGAAATTCCTACCTTCTTTCCCTGAAATAAGTGAAATTTTTGCAATTTTGCCCAAAATAAGAAAAATTTCTGCAATTTTGCAACAAAATAAGGGATATTTCTGCAATTTTGCCCCAAAATAAGAGGAATTTCTGACGTTTTGCCCTGAAATACAGAGAATTTCTGTCTTTTTGCCCCAAAATAATTTGAATTTCTGCATTTTCCCTCAAAATTAGATGAATTTGTGCAATTTTGCTTCAAAACACGGGGAATTTCTGCCTTATTACACCAAAATAAAGGGAATTTCTGCATTTTTGCACCAATATAAGGGGAATTTCTGAGATATTGCTCCAAAATACGGAAAATTTCTGCCTTATTGCCTAAAATTAAGTGGAATTTCTGCCTTTTTGCACTGAAATGTTTGAAATTTCTGCAATTTTACCCCAAAATAAGTGGAATTTCTGTTTTTGGCCCCAAAATTAGGGGAATTTCTGCTTTTTGCCCCAAAATAAGGCAAATTTCTGACTTTTTGCCCTAAAATAAGTGAAATTTCTGCAATTTTGCCCCAAAATAAGGGGAATTTCTGCCTTTTGCCCAAAATAAGGGGATTTTCAGCATTTTACCTCCAAATAAGGGGAATTTCTGCCTTTTTGCCACAAAATATAGGGAATTTCTGCATTATTGCCCATAAATAAGGAAAGTTTCTGCTTTTCTGCCCCAATTAATGGGAATTTCTGCATTTTTGCCACAAAATAAAGGGAATTTCTGCCTTTTTGCCCCAAAATAAAAGGAATTTCTGACTTTTTGCCCTGAAATAAATGAAATTTCTGCAATTTTGCCGCAAAATAAGGGAAATTTCTGTCTTTTTGCCCCAAAATGTAGGTAATTTCTGCCTTTTTGCCCCAAAATATGAGGAATTTCAGCATTTTACTTCAAAATAAGGGGAATTTCAGCCTTTTTGCACCAAAATATGGGGAATTTCTGCCTTTTTGCCACAAAATAAAAAAAATTTCTGCAATTCTGTACCAAAATAAAATAAATTTCTAAAATTTTGCTCGAAAATAATGGAAATTTCTACAATTTTGCTCCAAAATAAGGGAAGTTTCTGCCTTTTTGCCACAAAATAAGGGGAATTTCAGTATTTTTGCCCCAAAATAAAAGGAATTTCAGCCTTTTTACCTCATAATAAGGGGAATCTCTGCCTTTTTGCCCCAAAATAAGGGGAATTTCTGCATTTTTGCCCCAAAATAAAGAAAATTTCTGCAATTTTGTAGCAAAATAAAAAAAATTTCTGCCTTTTTGCCCAAAAATAAGAGAAATTCCTGCTTTCTTTCCCTGAAATAAGTGAAATTTCTGCAATTTTTCCCAAAATAAGAAAAATTTCTGCAATTTTGCCACAAAAAAGGGAAATTTCTTAATTTTAGCCCCAAAATAAGAGTAATTTTTGCCTTTTTACCTCAAAATAAGTGAAATTTCTGCCTTTTTACCCAAAAATAAACGGAATTTCTGTCTTTTTGCCCAAAAATAAAAGGAATTTTGAATTTGGCCTTGAAATAAGTTAAACTTCTGCAATTTTGCCCCAAAATTAGGGAAATTTCTGCCTTTTTGCCACAAAATAATGGGAATTTCTGCATTTTTGCCCAAAATAAAGAAAATTTCTGCAATTTTGTACCAAAATAAAAAAAATTTCTGCCTTTTTGCCCCAACATAAGAGAAATTCCTGCCTTCTTTCCCTGAAATAAGTGAAATTTCTGCAATTTTGCCCAAAATAAGAAAAATTTCTGCAATTTTGCCACAAAAAGGGAAATTTCTTCATTTTAGCCCCAAAATAAGAGTAATTTCTCCCTTTTTACCTCAAAATAAGTGAAATTTCTGCCTTTTTACCTAAAAATAAATGGAATTTCTGTCTTTTTGCCCCAAAATAAAAGGAATTTTTGAATTTTGCCTTGAAATAAGTGAAATTTCTGCAATTTTGCCCTAAAATAAGAATAATTTCTGCCTTTTTGCCACAAAATAAGGTGAATTTCTGCATTATTGCCCCAAAATAAAGAAAATTTCTGCAATTTTGTACCAAAATAAAAGAAATTTCTGCCCTTTTGCCCCAAAATAAGAGAAATTTCTGCCTTCTTTCCCTGAAATAAGTGAAATTTCTGCAATTTTGCCCAAAATAAAAGAAATTTCTGCCTTTTTGCCACAAAATAAGGTGAATTTCTGCATTTTTGTTCCAAAATAAAGAAAATTTCTGCAATTTTGTACCAAAATAAAAGAAATTTCTGCCTTTTTGCCCCAAAATAAGAGAAATTCCTGCCTTCTTTCCCTGAAATAAGTGAAATTTCTGCAATTTTGCACAAAATAAGAAAAATTTCTGCAATTTTGCCACAAAATAAGGGAAATTTCTGCAATTTTGCCCCAAAATAAGGGGAATTTCTGACTTTTTGCCGTGAAATAAAGAGAATTTCTGTCTTTTTGCCCAAAATAATGTGAATTTCTGCATTTTCCCTCAAAATTAGGGAAATTAGTGCAATTTTGCTTCAAAATATTGGGAATTTCTGCCTTATTGCTCCAAAATAAAGGGAATTTCTGCAATTTTGCCCCAAAATAAGGGAAATTCCTGCCTTTTTGCCACAAAATAAGGGGAATTTCTGCATTTTTGCCCCAAAATAAAGAAAATTTCTGCAATTTTGTAGCAAAATAAAAGAAATTTCTGCCTTTTTGCCCCAAACTAATAGAAATTCCTGCCTTCTTTCCCTGAAATAAGTGAAATTTCTTCAATTTTGCCCAAAATAAGAAAAATTTCTGCAATTTTGCCACAAAACAGGGAAATTTCTTCATTTTAGCCCCAAAATAAGAGTAATTTCTGCCTTTTTACCTCAAAATAAGTGAAATTTCTGCTTTTTTACCCAAAAATAAACGGAATTTCTGTCTTTTTGCTCCAAAATAAAAGGAATTTTTGAATTTTGCCTTGAAATAAGTAAAATTTCTGCAATTTTGCCCCAAAATAAGGGAAATTTCTGCCTTTTTGCCACAAAATAAGGGGAATTTCTTCATTTTTGCCCCAAAATAAAGAAAATTTCTGCAATTTTGTACCAAAATAAAAGAAATTTCTGCCCTTTTCCCTCAAAATAAGAGAAATTCCTGCCTTCTTTACCTGAAATAAGTGAAATTTCTGCAATTTTGCCCAAAATAAGAAAAATTTCTGCAATTTTGCCACAAAATAAGGGAAATTTCTGATTTTTTGCCCTGAAATAAGTGAAATTTCTGCAATTTTGTCCCAAAATAAGGGGAATTTCTGCCTTTTTGCCCAAAATAAGGAGAATTTCAGCATTTTACCTCCAAATAAGGGGAATTTCTGCCTTTTTGCCATAAAGTAAAGGAAATTTTTGCCTTTTTGCCCTAAATTAAGGGGAATTTCATCCTTTTTACCTCAAAATAAGGGGAATTTCTGCCTTTTACCCCAAAATATGGGGAATTTCTGCCTTTTGTTCTAAAATAAGAAAAATTTCTTCAACTTTGTACCAAAATAAAAGAAATTTCTGCTTTTTGCCCCAAAATAAAAGGAATTTCTGACTTTTTGCCCTGAAATAAATGAAATTTCTGCAATTTTGCCCGAAAATAAGGGAAATTTGTGCCTTTTTGCCCCAAAATGTAGGGAGTTTCTGCCTTTTTGCCCCAAAATATGGGGAATTTCAGCATTTTAACTCAAATTAAGGGGAATTTCAGACTTTTTGCACCAAAATATGGAGAATTTCTGCCTTCTTGCCACAAAATAAGAAAAATTTCTGCAATTCTGTACGAAAATAAGGGAAATTTCTGCCTTTTTGCCACAAAATAAGGGGAATTTCTGTCTTTTTGCCCCACAATAAAAGGAATTTCAACATTTTAACCTCATCATAAGGGGAATCTCTGCCTTTTTGCCCCAAAATATGGGGAATTTTTGCATTTTTGCCTCAAAATAAAGAAAATTTCTGAAATTTTGTACCAAAATAAAAGAAATTTCTGCCTTTTTGCCCCAAAATAAGAGAAATTCCTGCCTTCTTTCCCTGAAATAAGTGAAATTTCTGCAATTTTGCCCAAAATAAAAAAAAATTCTGCAATTTTGCCACAACATAAGGGAAATTTCTGCAATTTTGCCCCAAAATAAGCGGAAGTTCTGACTTTTTGCCGTGAAATAAGGAGAATTTCTGTCTTTTTGCCCCAAAATAATGTGAATTTCTGCATTTTCCCTCAAAATTAGGGGAATTTGTGCAATTTTGCTTCAAAATATGGGGAATTTCTGCCTTATTGCACCAAAATAAAGGGAATTTCTGCAATTTTGCCCCAAAATAAGGGAAATTTCTGCCTTTTTCCCACAAAATAAAAGGAATTTCTGCATTTTTGCCCCAAAATAAAGAAAATTTCTTCAATTTTGTACCAAAATAAAAGAAATTTCTGCCTTTTTGCCCCAAAGTAAGAGAAATTCCTGCCTTCTTTCCCTGAAATAAGTATAATTTCTGCAATTTTGCCCAAAATAAGGAAAATTTCTGCAATTTTGCCACAAAAAAGGGAAATTTTTTCATTTTAGCCCCAAAATAAGAGAAATTTCTGCCTTTTTTACCTCAAAATAAGTGAAATTTCTGCCTTTTTACCCAAAAATAAACGAAATTTCTTTCTTTTTGCCTCAAAATAAAAAAAATTTTAGAATTTTTCCTTGAAATAATTGAAATTTATGCAATTTTTCCCCAAAATAAGGGAAATTTCTGCCTTTTTGCCACAAAATAAGAAGAATTTCTGCATTTTTGCCCCAAAATAAAGAAAATTTCTGCAATTTTGTACCAAAAAAAAAAAGAAATTTCTGCACTTTTGCTCTAAAATAAGAGAAATTCCTGCCTTCTCTCCCTGAAATACGTGAAATTTCTGCAATTTTGCCAAAAATAAGAAAAATTTCTGCAATTTTGCCACAAAATAAGGGAAATTTCTGCAATTTTGTTCCAAAATAAGGGGAATTTTTGACGTTATTCCCTGAAATAAGGAGAATTTCTGCCTTTTTGCCCAAGAATAATTTGATTTTCTGCATTTTCCCTCAAAATTAGATGAATTTGTGCAATTTTGCTTCAAAACACGGGGAATTTCTGCCTTATTACACAAATATAAAGGGAATTTCTGCATTTTTGCACCATTATAAGGGGAATTTCTGAAATTTTGCTCCAAAATACGGAAAATTTCTGACTTATTGCCTAAAATTAAGTGGAATTTCTGCCTTTTTGCCCTGAAATATTTGAAATTTCTCCAATTTTACCCCAAAATAAGGGGAATTTCTGTTTTTGGCCCCAAAATTAGGGGAATTTCTGCTTTTTGCCCCAAAATAAGGGAAATTTCTGACTTTTTGCACTAAAATAAGTAAAATTTTTGCAATTTTGCCCCAAAATAAGGGGAATTTCTGCCTTTTGCTAAAATAAGAAGAATTTCAGCATTTTACCTCCAAATAAGTGGAATTTCTTCCTTTTTGCCACAAAATATGGGGAATTTCTGCATTATTGCCCCCAAATAAGGAACGTTTCTACTTTTCTGCCCCAATTAATGGGAATTCTGCCTTTTTGCCACAAAATAAAGGGAATTTCTGCCTTTTTGCCCCAAAATAAGGGGAATTTCAGCCTGTTTACCTCAAAATAAAAGGAATTTCTGCCTTTTGCCCCAAAATATTGGGAATTCCTGCCTTTTTGTTCCAAAATAAGAAAAATTTCTTCAACTTTGTACCAAAATAAAAGAAATTTCTGCTTTTTGCCCCAAAATAAAAGGAATTTCTGACTTTTTGCCCTGAAATAAATGAAATTTCTGCAATTTTGCCCGAAAATAAGGGAAATTTGTGCCTTTTTGCCCCAAAATGTAGGGAGTTTCTGCCTTTTTGCCCCAAAATATGGGGAATTTCAGCATTTTAACTCAAATTAAGGGGAATTTCAGACTTTTTGCACCAAAATATGGAGAATTTCTGCCTTCTTGCCACAAAATAAGAAAAATTTCTGCAATTCTGTACGAAAATAAGGGAAATTTCTGCCTTTTTGCCACAAAATAAGGGGAATTTCTGTCTTTTTGCCCCACAATAAAAGGAATTTCAACATTTTAACCTCATCATAAGGGGAATCTCTGCCTTTTTGCCCCAAAATATGGGGAATTTTTGCATTTTTGCCTCAAAATAAAGAAAATTTCTGAAATTTTGTACCAAAATAAAAGAAATTTCTGCCTTTTTGCCCCAAAATAAGAGAAATTCCTGCCTTCTTTCCCTGAAATAAGTGAAATTTCTGCAATTTTGCCCAAAATAAAAAAAAATTCTGCAATTTTGCCACAACATAAGGGAAATTTCTGCAATTTTGCCCCAAAATAAGCGGAAGTTCTGACTTTTTGCCGTGAAATAAGGAGAATTTCTGTCTTTTTGCCCCAAAATAATGTGAATTTCTGCATTTTCCCTCAAAATTAGGGGAATTTGTGCAATTTTGCTTCAAAATATGGGGAATTTCTGCCTTATTGCACCAAAATAAAGGGAATTTCTGCAATTTTGCCCCAAAATAAGGGAAATTTCTGCCTTTTTCCCACAAAATAAGAGGAATTTCTGCATTTTTGCCCCAAAATAAAGAAAATTTCTTCAATTTTGTACCAAAATAAAAGAAATTTCTGCCTTTTTGCCCCAAAGTAAGAGAAATTCCTGCCTTCTTTCCCTGAAATAAGTATAATTTCTGCAATTTTGCCCAAAATAAGGAAAATTTCTGCAATTTTGCCACAAAAAAGGGAAATTTTTTCATTTTAGCCCCAAAATAAGAGAAATTTCTGCCTTTTTTACCTCAAAATAAGTGAAATTTCTGCCTTTTTACCCAAAAATAAACGAAATTTCTTTCTTTTTGCCTCAAAATAAAAAAAATTTTAGAATTTTTCCTTGAAATAATTGAAATTTATGCAATTTTTCCCCAAAATAAGGGAAATTTCTGCCTTTTTGCCACAAAATAAGAAGAATTTCTGCATTTTTGCCCCAAAATAAAGAAAATTTCTGCAATTTTGTACCAAAAAAAAAAGAAATTTCTGCACTTTTGCTCTAAAATAAGAGAAATTCCTGCCTTCTCTCCCTGAAATACGTGAAATTTCTGCAATTTTGCCAAAAATAAGAAAAATTTCTGCAATTTTGCCACAAAATAAGGGAAATTTCTGCAATTTTGTTCCAAAATAAGGGGAATTTTTGACGTTATTCCCTGAAATAAGGAGAATTTCTGCCTTTTTGCCCAAGAATAATTTGATTTTCTGCATTTTCCCTCAAAATTAGATGAATTTGTGCAATTTTGCTTCAAAACACGGGGAATTTCTGCCTTATTACACAAATATAAAGGGAATTTCTGCATTTTTGCACCATTATAAGGGGAATTTCTGAAATTTTGCTCCAAAATACGGAAAATTTCTGACTTATTGCCTAAAATTAAGTGGAATTTCTGCCTTTTTGCCCTGAAATATTTGAAATTTCTCCAATTTTACCCCAAAATAAGGGGAATTTCTGTTTTTGGCCCCAAAATTAGGGGAATTTCTGCTTTTTGCCCCAAAATAAGGGAAATTTCTGACTTTTTGCACTAAAATAAGTAAAATTTTTGCAATTTTGCCCCAAAATAAGGGGAATTTCTGCCTTTTGCTAAAATAAGAAGAATTTCAGCATTTTACCTCCAAATAAGTGGAATTTCTTCCTTTTTGCCACAAAATATGGGGAATTTCTGCATTATTGCCCCCAAATAAGGAACGTTTCTACTTTTCTGCCCCAATTAATGGGAATTCTGCCTTTTTGCCACAAAATAAAGGGAATTTCTGCCTTTTTGCCCCAAAATAAGGGGAATTTCAGCCTGTTTACCTCAAAATAAAAGGAATTTCTGCCTTTTGCCCCAAAATATTGGGAATTCCTGCCTTTTTGTTCCAAAATAAGAAAAATTTCTTCAACTTTGTACCAAAATAAAAGAAATTTCTGCTTTTTGCCCCAAAATAAAAGGAATTTCTGACTTTTTGCCCTGAAATAAATGAAATTTCTGCAATTATGCCCGAAAATAAGGGAAATTTGTGCCTTTTTGCCCCAAAATGTAGGGAATTTCTGCCTTTTTGCCCCAAAATATAAGGAATTTCAGCATTTTACCTCAAAATAAGGGAAATTACAGCCTTTTTGCCCCAAAATATGGGGAATTTCAGCATTTTACCGCAAAATAAGGGGAATTTCAGCCTTTTTGCACCAAAATATTGGGAATTTCTGCCTTTTTGCCACAAAATAAAAAAAATTTCTGCAAGTCTTTACCAAAATAAAAGAAATTTCTAAAATTTTGCCCCAAAATAAGGGAAATTTCTCCAATTTTGCCCCAAAATAAGGGAAATTTCTGCCTTTTTGCCAAAAAATATGGGGAAATTCTCTCTTTTTGCCCCAAAATAAAAGAAATTTCAGCCTTTTTACCTCATAATAAGGGGAATCACTGCCTTTTTGCCCCAAAATATGGGGAATTTCTGCATTTTTGCCTCAAAATAAAGAAAATTTTTGCAATTTTGATCCAAAATAAAAGAAATTTCTGCCTTTTTGCCCCAAAATAAGAGAAATTCCTGCCTTCTTTCCCTGAAATAAGTGAAATTTCTGCAATTTTGCCCAAAATAAGAAAAATTTCTGCAATTTTGCCACAAAATAAGGAAAATTTTTGCAATTTTGCCCCAAAATAAGGGGAATTTCTGACTTTTTGCCGTGAAATAAGGAGAATTTCTGTCTTTTTGCCCCAAAAAATTGTGAATTTCTGCATTTTCCCTCAAAATTAGGGGAATTTGTGCAATTTTGCTTCAAAATACGGTGAATTTCTGCCTTATTGCACCAAAATAAAGGGAATTTCTGCATTTTTGCACCAATATAAGGGGAATTTCTGAGATTTTGCTCCAAAATACAGAAAATTCTGCCTTATTGCCCGAAATTAAGTGGAATTTCTGCCTTTTTGCCCTGAAATATTTGAAATTTCTGCAATTTTACCCCAAAATAAGGCGAATTTCTATTTTTGGCCACAAAATTAGGGGAATTTCTGATTTTTGCCCCAAAATAAGGCAAATTTCTGACTTTTTGCCCTGAAATAAGTGAAATTTCTGCAATTTTGTCCCTAAATAAGGGGAATTTCTGCCTTTTTGCCCAAAATAAGGGGAATTTCAGCATTTTACCTCCAAATAAGGAGAATTTCTGCCTTTTTGCCACTAAATATGGGGAATTGCTGCCTTATTGCCTTCAAATAAAGAAAATTTCTGCTTTTCTGCCACAATTAACAAGAATTTCTGCCTTTTTGCCACAAAGTAAAGGAAATTTTTGCTTTTTTGCCCTAAAATAAGGGGAATTTCATGCTTTTTACCTCAAAATAAGGGGAATTTCTGCCTTTTACCCCAAAATATGGCGAATTTCTGCTTTTTTGTTCCAAAATAAGAAAAATTTCTTCAACTTTGTACCAAAATAAAAGAAATTTCTGCTTTTTGTCCCAAAATAAAAGGAATTTTTAAATTTTTGCCCTGAAATAAATGAAATTTCTTCAATTTTGCCCGAAAATAAGGAAAATTTGTGCCTTTTTGCCCCAAAATGAGGGAAATTTCTGCCTTTTTGCGCCAAAATATGGGGAATTTCAGCATTTTACCTCAAAATAAGAAGAATTTCAGCCTTTTTGCTCCAAAATATGGGGAATTTTAGCCTTTTTGCCACAATATAAAAAAAATTTCTGCAATTTTGTACCAAAATAAAAGAAATTTCTAAAATTATGCCCCAAAATAAGAAAAATTTCTGCAATTTTGCCTCAAAATAAGGGGAATTTCTGACTTTTTGCCGCGAAATAAGGAGATTTCTGTATTTTTGCCCCAAAATAAAGGGAATTTCTGCCTTTTTGCCCCAAAATTAGGGGAGTTTCTTCAATTTTGCTTCAAAATACAAGGAATTTCTGCCTTTTTTCCCGAAAATAAGGGGAACTTCTGCGTTTGCCCCAAATAAAAGGAATTTCTGCATTTTTGCCCCGATATTAGCGGAATTTCTGCAATTTTGCTGCAAAATACGGGGAATTTGTGCATTTTTGCCCGAGATTAAAATGATTTTCTGCCTTTTTGCCTCCAAATAAGAAAAATTATTGAAATTTTACCCCAAAATAAAGGGGAATTTCTGCCTTTTTGCCCCAAAATAAGAAATATTTCTGCAATTTTGCCCCAAAATAAGGGGAATTTCTCACTTTTTGCCCAAAATAAAGGAAATTTCAGCCTTTTTACCTGAAAATAAGTGAACTTTCTGCAATTTTGCCCCAAATAAGGGAAATTTCTGCAATTTTGCCCCAAAATGAGGTAAATTTCTGCAATTTTGCCCCACATTAAAGGAAATTTCTGGAATTTCGCCTCAAAATAAGGGGAATTTCTGATTTTTGCCCAAAAATAAAGGAAATGTCTGCCTTTTGCCCCAAAATTAGGGGAATTTCTGCAATTTTGCTTCAAAATAAGAGGAATTTCTGCCTTTTTGCCCGAAAATAAGGGGAATGCATACCTTTTTGCCATAAAAAAAAGAAATTTCTTCATTTTTGCGCCAAATTAAGTGGAAATTCTGCCTTTTGCGTCTAAATAAGTGGAATTTCTGTCTTTTTTACCCAAAAACAAAGGGAATTTCTGTCTTTTTTGCCCCAAAAAAAGTGGAATTTCTGACTTATTACCCGGAAATAAGTGAAATTTCGGCAATTTTGCCCCAAAATAAGGAAAAATTCTTCTTTTTTGCCCCCAAATAAGAGGAATTTCAGCCTTTTTACCTCAAAATAAGGGGAATGTCTGAGTTTTGCCACAAAATAAGGAGAATTTCTGTCTTTTTGCCCCAACATATAGGGAATTTCAGCCGTTTTGCCTCACAATTAGGGGAATTTCTGCAATTTTGCTTCAAAATACGGGGAATTTCTGCTTTTTTGCCTAAAAATAAGGGGAATGTATACCTTTTGCCACAAAAAAGAAAAATTTCTTCATTTTAGCTCCAAAATAAGAGTAATTTCTGCCTTTTTACCTCAAAATAAGTGAAATTTCTGCCTTTTTACCGAAAATAAATGGAATTTCTGTCTTTTTGCCCCAAAATAAAAGAAATTTTTGAATTTTGCCTTGAAATAAGTGAAATTTCTGCAATTTTGCCCCAAAATAAGGGAAATTTCTGTTTTTTTGCCACAAAATAAGGGGAATTTCTGCATTTTTGCCCCAAAATAAAGAAAATTTCTGCAATTTTGTACCAAAATAAAAGAAATTTCTGCCTTTTTGCCCCAAAATAAGAGAAATTCCTGCCTTCTTTCCCTGAAATAAGTGAAATTTCTGCAATTTTGCCCAAAATAAGAAAAATTTCTTCAATTTTGCCACAAAAAAGAGAAATTTCTTCATTTTAGCCCCCAAAAAACAGTAATTTCTGCCTTTTTACCTCAAAATAAGTGAAATTTCTGCCTTTTACCCAAAAATAAACAAAATTTCTGTCTTTTTGCCCCAAAATAAAAGGAATTTTTGAAATTTGCCTTGAAATAAGTGCAATTTCTGCAATTTTGCCCTAAAATAAGGGAAATGTCTGCGTTTTTGCCACAAAATCAGGGGAATTTCTGCATTTTAACCCCAAAATAAAGAAAATTTCTGCAATTTTGTACCAAAATAAAAGAAATTTCTACCCTTTTGCCCCAAAATAAAAGAAATTCCTACCTTCTTTCCCTGAAATAAGTGAAATTTCTGCATTTTGCCCAAAATAAAAAAAATTTCTGCAATTTTGCAACAAAATAAGGGATATTTCTGCAATTTTGCCCCAAAATAAGGGGAATTTCTGACGTTTTGCCCTGAAATAAAGAGAATTTCTGTCTTTTTGCCCCAAAATAATTTGAATTTTTGCATTTTCCCTCAAAATTAGATGAATTTGTGCAATTTTGCTTCAAAACACGGGGAATTTCTGCCTTATTACACCAAAAGAAAGGGAATTTCTGCATTTTTGCACCAATATAAGGGGAATTTCTGAGATATTGCTCCAAAATACGGAAAATTTCTGCCTTATTGCTTAAAATTAATTGGAATTTCTGCCTTTTTGTACTGAAATATTTGAAATTTCTGCAATTTTACCCCAAAATAAAGGAAATTTCTGTTTTTGGCCCCCAAATTAGGGGAATTTCTGCTTTTTGACCCAAAATAAGGCAAATTTCTGACTTTTTGCCCTAAAATAAGTGAAATTTCTGCAATTTTGCCGCAAAATAAGGGGAATTTCTGCCTTTTGCCCAAAATAAGGGGAATTTCAGCATTTTACCTCCAAATAAGAGGAATTTCTGCCTTTTTGCCACAAAATATGGGGAATTTCTGCATTATTGCCCCCAAATAAGGAAAGTTTCTGCTTTTCTGCGCCAATTAATGGGAATTTCTGCCTTTTTGCCACAAAATATAGGGAATTTCTGCCTTTTTGCCCCAAAATAAGGGGAATTTCAGCCTTTTTACCTCAAAATAAGGGGAATTTCTGCCTTTTGCCCCAAAATATGGAGAATTTCTGCCTTTTTGTTCCAAAATAAGAAAAATTTCTTCAACTTTGTACCAAAATAAAAGAAATTTCTGCTTTTTGCCCCAAAATAAAGGGAATTTCTGACTTTTTGCAGTGTAATAAGGAGAATTTCTGTCTTTTTGCCCAAAAATAATGTGAATTTCTCCATTTTCCCTCAAAATTAGGGGAATTTGTGCAATTTTGCTTCAAAATACGGAGAATTTCTGCCTTATTGCACCAAAATAAAGGGAATTTCTGCATTTTTGCACCAATATAAGAGGAATTTCTGAGATTTTGCTCCAAAATACAGAAAATTTCTGCCTTATTGCCTGAAATTAAGTGGAATTTCTGTCTTTTTGCCCTGAAATATTTTAAATTTCTGCAATTTTACCCAAAAATAAGGGAAATTTCTGTTTTTTTGCCACAAAATAAGGGGAATTTCTGCATTTTTGCCCCAAAATAAAGAAAATTTCTGCAATTTTGTACCAAAATAAAAGAAATTTCTGCCTTTTTGCCCCAAAATAAGAGAAATTCCTGCCTTCTTTCCCTGAAATAAGTGAAATTTCTGCAATTTTGCCCGAAAATAAGGAAAATTTGTGCCTTTTTGCCCCAAAATGAGGGAAATTTCTGCCTTTTTGCGCCAAAATATGGGGAATTTCAGCATTTTACCTCAAAATAAGAAGAATTTCAGCCTTTTTGCTCCAAAATATGGGGAATTTTAGCCTTTTTGCCACAATATAAAAAAAATTTCTGCAATTTTGTACCAAAATAAAAGAAATTTCTAAAATTATGCCCCAAAATAAGAAAAATTTCTGCAATTTTGCCTCAAAATAAGGGGAATTTCTGACTTTTTGCCGCGAAATAAGGAGATTTCTGTATTTTTGCCCCAAAATAAAGGGAATTTCTGCCTTTTTGCCCCAAAATTAGGGGAGTTTCTTCAATTTTGCTTCAAAATACAAGGAATTTCTGCCTTTTTTCCCGAAAATAAGGGGAACTTCTGCGTTTGCCCCAAATAAAAGGAATTTCTGCATTTTTGCCCCGATATTAGCGGAATTTCTGCAATTTTGCTGCAAAATACGGGGAATTTGTGCATTTTTGCCCGAGATTAAAATGATTTTCTGCCTTTTTGCCTCCAAATAAGAAAAATTATTGAAATTTTACCCCAAAATAAAGGGGAATTTCTGCCTTTTTGCCCCAAAATAAGAAATATTTCTGCAATTTTGCCCCAAAATAAGGGGAATTTCTCACTTTTTGCCCAAAATAAAGGAAATTTCAGCCTTTTTACCTGAAAATAAGTGAAATTTCTGCAATTTTGCCCCAAATAAGGGAAATTTCTGCAATTTTGCCCCAAAATGAGGTAAATTTCTGCAATTTTGCCCCACATTAAAGGAAATTTCTGGAATTTCGCCTCAAAATAAGGGGAATTTCTGATTTTTGCCCAAAAATAAAGGAAATGTCTGCCTTTTGCCCCAAAATTAGGGGAATTTCTGCAATTTTGCTTCAAAATAAGAGGAATTTCTGCCTTTTTGCCCGAAAATAAGGGGAATGCATACCTTTTTGCCATAAAAAAAAGAAATTTCTTCATTTTTGCGCCAAATTAAGTGGAAATTCTGCCTTTTGCGTCTAAATAAGTGGAATTTCTGTCTTTTTTACCCAAAAACAAAGGGAATTTCTGTCTTTTTTGCCCCAAAAAAAGTGGAATTTCTGACTTATTACCCGGAAATAAGTGAAATTTCGGCAATTTTGCCCCAAAATAAGGAAAAATTCTTCTTTTTTGCCCCCAAATAAGAGGAATTTCAGCCTTTTTACCTCAAAATAAGGGGAATGTCTGAGTTTTGCCACAAAATAAGGAGAATTTCTGTCTTTTTGCCCCAACATATAGGGAATTTCAGCCGTTTTGCCTCACAATTAGGGGAATTTCTGCAATTTTGCTTCAAAATACGGGGAATTTCTGCTTTTTTGCCTAAAAATAAGGGGAATGTATACCTTTTGCCACAAAAAAGAAAAATTTCTTCATTTTAGCTCCAAAATAAGAGTAATTTCTGCCTTTTTACCTCAAAATAAGTGAAATTTCTGCCTTTTTACCGAAAATAAATGGAATTTCTGTCTTTTTGCCCCAAAATAAAAGAAATTTTTGAATTTTGCCTTGAAATAAGTGAAATTTCTGCAATTTTGCCCCAAAATAAGGGAAATTTCTGTTTTTTTGCCACAAAATAAGGGGAATTTCTGCATTTTTGCCCCAAAATAAAGAAAATTTCTGCAATTTTGTACCAAAATAAAAGAAATTTCTGCCTTTTTGCCCCAAAATAAGAGAAATTCCTGCCTTCTTTCCCTGAAATAAGTGAAATTTCTGCAATTTTGCCCAAAATAAGAAAAATTTCTTCAATTTTGCCACAAAAAAGAGAAATTTCTTCATTTTAGCCCCAAAATAAGAGTAATTTCTGCCTTTTTACCTCAAAATAAGTGAAATTTCTGCCTTTTACCCAAAAATAAACAAAATTTCTGTCTTTTTGCCCCAAAATAAAAGGAATTTTTGAAATTTGCCTTGAAATAAGTGCAATTTCTGCAATTTTGCCCTAAAATAAGGGAAATGTCTGCGTTTTTGCCACAAAATCAGGGGAATTTCTGCATTTTAACCCCAAAATAAAGAAAATTTCTGCAATTTTGTACCAAAATAAAAGAAATTTCTACCCTTTTGCCCCAAAATAAAAGAAATTCCTACCTTCTTTCCCTGAAATAAGTGAAATTTCTGCATTTTGCCCAAAATAAAAAAAATTTCTGCAATTTTGCAACAAAATAAGGGATATTTCTGCAATTTTGCCCCAAAATAAGGGGAATTTCTGACGTTTTGCCCTGAAATAAAGAGAATTTCTGTCTTTTTGCCCCAAAATAATTTGAATTTTTGCATTTTCCCTCAAAATTAGATGAATTTGTGCAATTTTGCTTCAAAACACGGGGAATTTCTGCCTTATTACACCAAAAGAAAGGGAATTTCTGCATTTTTGCACCAATATAAGGGGAATTTCTGAGATATTGCTCCAAAATACGGAAAATTTCTGCCTTATTGCTTAAAATTAATTGGAATTTCTGCCTTTTTGTACTGAAATATTTGAAATTTCTGCAATTTTACCCCAAAATAAAGGAAATTTCTGTTTTTGGCCCCCAAATTAGGGGAATTTCTGCTTTTTGACCCAAAATAAGGCAAATTTCTGACTTTTTGCCCTAAAATAAGTGAAATTTCTGCAATTTTGCCGCAAAATAAGGGGAATTTCTGCCTTTTGCCCAAAATAAGGGGAATTTCAGCATTTTACCTCCAAATAAGAGGAATTTCTGCCTTTTTGCCACAAAATATGGGGAATTTCTGCATTATTGCCCCCAAATAAGGAAAGTTTCTGCTTTTCTGCGCCAATTAATGGGAATTTCTGCCTTTTTGCCACAAAATATAGGGAATTTCTGCCTTTTTGCCCCAAAATAAGGGGAATTTCAGCCTTTTTACCTCAAAATAAGGGGAATTTCTGCCTTTTGCCCCAAAATATGGAGAATTTCTGCCTTTTTGTTCCAAAATAAGAAAAATTTCTTCAACTTTGTACCAAAATAAAAGAAATTTCTGCTTTTTGCCCCAAAATAAAGGGAATTTCTGACTTTTTGCAGTGTAATAAGGAGAATTTCTGTCTTTTTGCCCAAAAATAATGTGAATTTCTCCATTTTCCCTCAAAATTAGGGGAATTTGTGCAATTTTGCTTCAAAATACGGAGAATTTCTGCCTTATTGCACCAAAATAAAGGGAATTTCTGCATTTTTGCACCAATATAAGAGGAATTTCTGAGATTTTGCTCCAAAATACAGAAAATTTCTGCCTTATTGCCTGAAATTAAGTGGAATTTCTGTCTTTTTGCCCTGAAATATTTTAAATTTCTGCAATTTTACCCAAAAATAAGGGGAATTTCTATTTTTGGCCCCAAAATTAAGGGAATTTCTGCTTTTTGCCCCAAAATAAGGCAAATTTCTGACTTTTTGCCCTGAAATAAGTGAAATTTCTGCAATTTTGTCCCAAAATAAGGGGAATTTCTGCCTTTTTGCCCAAAATAAGGGGAATTTCAGCATTTTACCTCCAAATAAGGGGAATTTCTGCCTTTTTGCCACTAAATATGGGGAATTACTGCCGTATTGCCTTCAAATGAGGAAAATTTCTGCTTTTCTGCCCCAATTAACAAGAATTTCTTCCTTTTTGCCACAAAGTAAAGGAAATTTTTGCCTTTTTGCCCTAAAATAAGGGGAATTTCATTCTTTTTACCTCAAAATAAGGGGAATTTCTGCCTTTTACCCCAAAATATGGGGAATTTCTGCCTTTTTGTTCCAAAATAAGAAAAATTTCTTTAACTTTGTACCAAAATAAAAGAAATTTCTGCTTTTTGTCCCAAAATAAAAGGAATTTTTGACTTTTTGCCCTGAAATAAATGAAATTTCTTCAATTTTGCCTGAAAATAAGGAAAATTTGTGCCTTTTTGTCCCAAAATGAGGGAAATTTCTGCTTTTTTGCGCCAAAATATGGGGAATTTCAGCATTTTACCTCAAAATAAGGGTAATTTCAGCCTTTTTGCACCAAAATATGTGGAATTTTAGCCTTTTGCCACAATATAAGAAAAATTTCTGCAATTCTGTACCAAAATAAAAGAAATTTCTAAAATTTTGCCCCAAAATAAGGGAAATTTCTGCAATTATTCCCCAAAATAAGGGAAAGTTCTTCAATTTTGCTCCAAAATAAGGGGAATTTCTGACTTTTTGCCACGAAATAAGGAGAATTTCTGTATTTTTGCCCCAAAATAAAGGGAATCTCTGCCTTTTTGCCCCAAAATTAGGGGAGTTTCTGCAATTTTGCTTCAAAATACAAGGAATTTCTGCCTTTTTTTCCGAAAATAAGGAGAACTTCTGCTTTGCCCCAAATAAAGGGAATTTCTGCATTTTTGCCCCGAAAATAGGGGAAATTCTACAATTTTGCTGCAAAATACGGGAAATTTATGCATTTTTGCCCGAAATTAAAAGGATTTTCTGCCTTTTTGCCCCCAAATAAAAGAAATTTCTGCAATTTTACCCCAAAATAAGGGGAATTTCTAAATTTTGCCCCAAAATAAGAAATATTTCTGCAATTTTGCCACAAAATAAGGGGAATTTCTCACTTTTTGCCCCAAAATAAAGGAAATTTCAGACTTTTTACCTGAAAATAAGGAAATTTCTGCAATTTTGCCCCAAATAAGGGAAATTTTTGCAATTTTGCCCCAAAATGAGGTAAATTTCTGCAATTTTGCCCCAAATTAAAGGAAATTTCTGGAATTTCGCCTCAAAATAAGGGGAATTTCTGATTTTTGCCCCAAAATAAAGGGAATGTCTGCCTTTTGCCACAAAATTAGGGAAATTTCTGCAATTTTGCTTCAAAATAAAAGGAATTTCTGCTTTTTTGCCCGAAAATAAGGGGAATGCATACCTTTTTGCCATAAAAAAGGGAAATTTCTTCATTTTTGCGCCAAATTAAGTGGAACTTCTGCCTTTTGCGTCTAAATAAGTGGAATTTCTGTCTTTTTTACCCAAAAACAAAGGGAATGTCTGTCTTTTTTGCCCTGAAATAAGGAGAATTTCTGTCTTTTTGCCCCAAAATAATTTGAATTTCTGCATTTTCCCTCAAAATTAGGTGAATTTGTGCAATTTTGCTTCAAAACACTGGGAATTTCTGCCTTATTACACCAAAATAAAGGGAATTTCTGCATTTTTGCACCATTATAAGGGGAATTTCTGAGATTTTGCTCCAAAATACGGAAAATTTGTGCCTCATTGCCTAAAATTAAGTGGAATTTCTGCCTTTTTGCACTGAAATATTTGAAATTTCTGCAGTTTTACCCCAAAATAAGGGGAATTTCTGTTTTTGGCCCCAAAATTAGGGAAATTTCTGGTTTTGCCTCAAAATAAGGGAAATTTCTGACTTTTTGCCCTAAAATAAGTGAAATTTCTGCAATTTTGCACCAAAATAAGGGGAATTTCTGCCTTTTGCCCAAAATAAGGGGAATTTCAGCATTTTACCTCAAAATAAGGGGAATTTCAGCCTTTTTGCACCAAAATATGTGGAATTTCTGCCTTTTTTCCACAAAATAAAAAAATTTCTGCAATTCTGTACCAAAATAAAAGAAATTTCTAAAATTTTGCCCAAAAATAAGGGAAATTTCTGCAATTTTGCCCCAAAATAGGGGCAATTTCTGCCTTTTTGGCACAAAGTAAGAGGAATTTCTGTCTTTTTGCCCCAAAATAAAAGGAATTTCAGCCTTTTTACCTCATAGTAAGGGGAATCTCTGTCTTTTTGCCCCCAAAAATGGGGAATTTCTGCATTTTTGCCTCAATATAAAGAAAATTTCTGCAATTTTGTACCAAAATAAAAGAAATTTCTTCCTTTTTGTTCCAAAATAATAGAAATTCCTGCCTTCTTTGCCTGAAATAAGTGAAATTTCTGCAATTTTGCCCAAAATAAGAAAAATTTCTGCAATTTTGCCACAAAATAAGGGAAATTTCTGCAATTTTGCTCCAAAATAAGGGGAATTTCTTACTTTTTGCCGTGAAATAAGGAGAATTTCTGTCTTTCTGCACCAAAATAATGGGATTTCTGCATTTTCCCTCAAAATTAGGGGAATTTGTGCAATTTTACTTCAAAATATGGGGAATTTCTGCCTTATTGCACCAAAATAAAGGGAATTTCTGCAATTTTGCCCCAAAATAAGGGAAATTTCTGCCTTTTTGCCACAAAATAAAAGGAATTTCTGCATTTTTGCCCCAAAATTAAGAAAATTTCTGCAATTTTGTAGCAAAATAAAAGAAATTTCTGCCTTTTTGCCCCAAAATAAGAAATTTCTGCCTTCTTTCCCTGAAATAAGTGAAAATTCTGCAATTTTGCCCAAAATAAGAAAAATTTCTGCAATTTTGCCACAAAAAAGAGAAATTTTTTCATTTTAGCCGCAAAATAAGAGTAATTTCTGTTTTTTTACCTCAAAATAAGTGAAATTTCTGCCTTTTTACCCAAAAATAAACGGAATTTCTGTCTTTTTGCCCTAAAATAAAAGGAATTTTTGAATTTTGCCTTGAAATAAGTGAAATTTCTGCAATTTTGCCCCAAAATAAGGAAATTTCTGCCTTTTTGCCACAAAATAAGGGGAATTTCTGCATTTTTGCCCAAAAATAAAGAAAATTTCTGCAATTTTGTACCAAAAAAAAAAAAAGAAATTTCTGCCTTTTTGCCCCAAAATAAGAGAAATTCCTGCCTTCTTTCCCTGAAATAAGTGAAATTTCTGCAATTTCGCCCAAAATAAGAAAAATTTCTGCAATTTTGCCACAAAATAAGGGAATTTTCTGCAATTTTGCCCCAAAATAAGGGGAATTTCTTACTTTTTGCTGTGTAATAAGGAGAATTTCTGTCTTTTTGCCCCAAAATAATTTGAATTTCTGCATTTTCCCTCAAAATTAGATGAATTTGTGCAATTTTGCTTCAAAACACGGGGAATTTCTGCCTTATTACACCAAAAAAAGGGAATTTCTGCATTTTTGCACCATTATAAGGGGAATTTCTGAGATTTTGCTCCAAAATGTGGAAAATTTGTGCCTTATTGCCTAAAATTAAGTGGAATTTCTGCCTTTTTGCACTGAAATATTTGAAATTTCTGCAATTTTACCCCAAAATAAAGGGAATTTCTGTTTTTCGCCCCAAAATTAGGGAAATTTCTTCTTTTTGCCCCAAAATAAGGCAAATTTCTGACTTTTTGCCCTAAAATAAGTGAAATTTCTGCAATTTTGCCCCAAAATAATGGGAATTGCTGCCTTTTGCCCAAAATAAGGGGAATTTTAGCATTTTACCTCCAAATAAGTGGAATTTCTGCCTTTTTGCCACAAAATATGGGGAATTTCTGCATTATTGCCCCCAAATAAGGAAAGTTTCTGCTTTTCTGCGCCAATTAATGGGAATTTCTGCCTTTATTGCCAGAAAATAAAGGGAATTTCTGCCTTTTTGCCCCAAAACAAGGGGCATTTCAGCCTTTTTACCTCAAAATAAGGGGAATTTCTGCCTTTTGCCCCAAAATATGGGGAATTTCTGCCTTTTTGTTCCAAAATAAGAAAAATTTCTTCAACTTTGTACCAAAATAAAAGAAATTTCTGCTTTTTGCCCCAAAATAAAAGTAATTTCTGACTTTTTGCCCTGAAATAAATGAAATTTCTGCAATTTTGCCTGAAAATAAGGGAAATTTGTGTCTTTTTGCCTCAAAATGTAGGGAGTTTCTGCCTTTTTGCCCCAAAATATGGGGAATTTCAGCATTTTAACTCAAATTAAGGGGAATTTCAGACTTTTTGCACCAAAATATGGAGAATTTCTGCCTTCTTGCCACAAAATAAGAAAAATTTCTGCAATTCTGTACCAAAATAAGGGAAATTTCTGCCTTTTTGCCACAAAATAAGGGGAATTTCTGTCTTTTTGCCCCAAAATAAAAGGAATTTCAACATTTTTACCTCATAATAAGGGGAATCTCTGCCTTTTTGCCCCAAAATATGGGGAATTTTTGCATTTTTGCCTCAAAATAAAGAAAATTTCTGAAATTTTGTACCAAAATAAAAGAAATTTCTGCCTTTTTGCCCCAAAATAAGAGAAATTCCTGCCTTCTTTCCCTGAAATAAGTGAAATTTCTGCAATTTTGCCCAAAATAAAAAAAAATTCTGCAATTTTGCCACAAAATAAGGGAAATTTCTGCAATTTTGCCCCAAAATAAGCGGAAGTTCTGACTTTTTGCCGTGAAATAAGGAGAATTTCTGTCTTTTTGCCCCAAAATAATGTGAATTTCTGCATTTTCCCTCAAAATTAGGGGAATTTGTGCAATTTTGCTTCAAAATATGGGGAATTTCTGCCTTATTGCACCAAAATAAAGGGAATTTCTGCAATTTTGCCCCAAAATAAGGGAAATTTCTGCCTTTTTCCCACAAAATAAGAGGAATTTCTGCATTTTGCCCCAAAATAAAGAAAATTTCTTCAATTTTGTACCAAAATAAAAGAAATTTCTGCCTTTTTGCCCCAAAGTAAGAGAAATTCCTGCCTTCTTTCCCTGAAATAAGTATAATTTCTGCAATTTTGCCCAAAATAAGGAAAATTTCTGCAATTTTGCCACCAAAAAGGGAAATTTCTTCATTTTAGCCCCAAAATAAGAGAAATTTCTGCCTTTTTTACCTCAAAATAAGTGAAATTTCTGCCTTTTTACCCAAAAATAAACAAAATTTCTTTCTTTTTGCCTCAAAATAAAAAAAAATTTAGAATTTTTCCTTGAAATAATTGAAATTTATGCAATTTTTCCCCAAAATAAGGGAAATTTCTGCCTTTTTGCCACAAAATAAGAAGAATTTCTGCATTTTTGCCCCAAAATAAAGAAAATTTCTGCAATTTTGTACCAAAAAAAAGAAATTTCTGCACTTTTGCTCTAAAATAAGAGAAATTCCTGCCTTCTCTCCCTGAAATACGTGAAATTTCTGCAATTTTGCAAAAAAATAAGAAAAATTTCTGCAATTTTGCCACAAAATAAGGGAAATTTCTGCAATTTTGTTCCAAAATAAGGGGAATTTCTGACGTTATTCCCTGAAATAAGGAGAATTTCTGCCTTTTTGCCCCAGAATAATTTGATTTTCTGCATTTTCCCTCAAAATTAGATGAATTTGTGCAATTTTGCTTCAAAACACGGGGAATTTCTGCCTTATTACACAAATATAAAGGGAATTTCTGCATTTTTGCACCATTATAAGGGGAATTTCTGAAATTTTGCTCCAAAATACGGAAAATTTCTGACTTATTGCCTAAAATTAAGTGGAATTTCTGCCTTTTTGCCCTGAAATATTTGAAATTTCTCCAATTTTACCCCAAAATAAGGGGAATTTCTCTTTTTGGCCCCAAAATTAGGGGAATTTCTGCTTTTTGCCCCAAAATAAGGGAAATTTCTGACTTTTTGCACTAAAATAAGTAAAATTTTTGCAATTTTGCCCCAAAATAAGGGGAATTTCTGCCTTTTGCTAAAATAAGAAGAATTTCAGCATTTTACCTCCAAATAAGGGGAATTTCTTCCTTTTTGCCACAAAATATGGGGAATTTCTGCATTATTGCCCCCAAATAAGGAACGTTTCTACTTTTCTGCCCCAATTAATGGGAATTCTGCCTTTTTGCCACAAAATAAAGGGAATTTCTGCCTTTTTGCCCCAAAATAAGGGGAATTTCAGCCTGTTTACCTCAAAATAAAAGGAATTTCTGCCTTTTGCCCCAAAATATTGGGAATTCCTGCCTTTTTGTTCCAAAATAAGAAAAATTTCTTCAACTTTGTACCAAAATAAAAGAAATTTCTGCTTTTTGCCCCAAAATAAAAGGAATTTCTGACTTTTTGCCCTGAAATAAATGAAATTTCTGCAATTTTGCCCGAAAATAAGGGAAATTTGTGCCTTTTTGCCCCAAAATGTAGGGAATTTCTGCTTTTTGCCCCAAAATATAAGGAATTTCAGCATTTTACCTCAAAATAAGGGAAATTTCAGCCTTTTTGCCCCAAAATATGGGGAATTTCAGCATTTTACCGCAAAATAAGGAGAATTTCAGCCTTTTTGCACCAAAATATTGGGAATTTCTGCCTTTTTGCCACAAAATAAAAAAAAATTTCTGCAAGTCTTTACCAAAATAAAAGAAATTTCTAAAATTTTGCCCCAAAATAAGGGAAATTTCTCCAATTTTGCCCCAAAATAAGGGAAATTTCTGCCTTTTTGCCAAAAAATAAGGGGAAATTCTCTCTTTTTGCCCCAAAATAAAAGAAATTTCAGCCTTTTTACCTCATAATAAGGGGAATCACTGCCTTTTTGCCCCAAAATATAGGGAATTTCTGCATTTTTGCCTCAAAATAAAGAAAATTTTTGCAATTTTGATCCAAAATAAAAGAAATTTCTGCCTTTTTGCCCCAAAATAAGAGAAATTCCTGCCTTCTTTCCCTGAAATAAGTGAAATTTCTGCAATTTTGCCCAAAATAAGAAAAATTTCTGCAATTTTGCCACAAAATAAGGAAAATTTTTGCAATTTTGCCCCAAAATAAGGGGAATTTCTGACTTTTTGCCGTGAAATAAGGAGAATTTCTGTCTTTTTGCCCCAAAAAATTGTGAATTTCTGCATTTTCCCTCAAAATTAGGGGAATTTGTGCAATTTTGCTTCAAAATACGGGGAATTTCTGCCTTATTGCACCAAAATAAAGGGAATTTCTGCATTTTTGCACCAATATAAGGGGAATTTCTGAGATTTTGCTCCAAAATACAGAAAATTCTGCCTTATTGCCCGAAATTAAGTGGAATTTCTGCCTTTTTGCCCTGAAATATTTGAAATTTCTGCAATTTTACCCCAAAATAAGGCGAATTTCTATTTTTGGCCACAAAATTAGGGGAATTTCTGATTTTTGCCCCAAAATAAGGCAAATTTCTGACTTTTTGCCCTGAAATAAGTGAAATTTCTGCAATTTTGTCCCTAAATAAGGGGAATTTCTGCCTTTTTGCCCAAAATAAGGGGAATTTCAGCATTTTACCTCCAAATAAGGAGAATTTCTGCCTTTTTGCCACTAAATATGGGGAATTACTGCCTTATTGCCTTCAAATAAAGAAAATTTCTGCTTTTCTGCCACAATTAACAAGAATTTCTGCCTTTTTGCCACAAAGTAAAGGAAATTTTTGCTTTTTTGCCCTAAAATAAGGGGAATTTCATCCTTTTTACCTCAAAATAAGGGGAATTTCTGCCTTTTACCCCAAAATATGGGGAATTTCTGCTTTTTTGTTCCAAAATAAGAAAAATTTCTTCAACTTTGTACCAAAATAAAAGAAATTTCTGCTTTTTGTCCCAAAATAAAAGGAATTTTTGAATTTTTGCCCTGAAATAAATGAAATTTCTTCAATTTTGCCCGAAAATAAGGAAAATTTGTGCCTTTTTGCCCCAAAATGAGGGAAATTTCTGCCTTTTTGCGCCAAAATATGGGGAATTTCAGCATTTTACCTCAAAATAAGAAGAATTTCAGCCTTTTTGCACCAAAATATGGGGAATTTTAGCCTTTTTGCCACAATATAAAAAAAATTTCTGCAATTTTGTACCAAAATAAAAGAAATTTCTAAAATTATGCCCCAAAATAAGAAAAATTTCTGCAATTTTGCCTCAAAATAAGGGGAATTTCTGACTTTTTGCCGCGAAATAAGGAGATTTCTGTATTTTTGCCCCAAAATAAAGGGAATTTCTGCCTTTTTGCCCCAAAATTAGGGGAGTTTCTTCAATTTTGCTTCAAAATACAAGGAATTTCTGCCTTTTTTCTCGAAAATAAGGGGAACTTCTGCGTTTGCCCCAAATAAAGGGAATTTCTGCATTTTTGCCCCGATATTAGCGGAATTTCTGCAATTTTGCTGCAAAATACGGGGAATTTGTGCATTTTTGCCCGAAATTAAAATGATTTTCTGCCTTTTTGCCTCCAAATAAGAAAAATTATTGAAATTTTACCCCAAAATAAAGGGGAATTTCTGCCTTTTTGCCCCAAAAGAAGAAATATTTCTGCAATTTTGCCCCAAAATAAGGGGAATTTCTCACTTTTTGCCCAAAATAAAGGAAATTTCAGCCTTTTTACCTGAAAATAAGTGAAATTTCTGCAATTTTGCCCCAAATAAGGGAAATTTCTGCAATTTTGCCCCAAAATGAGGTAAATTTCTGCAATTTTGCCCCACATTAAAGGAAATTTCTGGAATTTCGCCTCAAAATAAGGGGAATTTCTGATTTTTGCCCAAAAATAAAGGAAATGTCTGCCTTTTACCCCAAAATTAGGGGAATTTCTGCAATTTTGCTTCAAAATAAGAGGAATTTCTGCCTTTTTGCCCGAAAATAAGGGGAATGCATACCTTTTTGCCATAAAAAAGGGAAATTTCTTCATTTTTGCGCCAAATTAAGTGGAACTTCTGCCTTTTGCGTCTAAATAAGTGGAATTTCTGTCTTTTTTACCCAAAAACAAAGGGAATTTCTGTCTTTTTTGCCCCAAAATAAGTGGAATTTCTGACTTATTACCCGGAAATAAGTGAAATTTCGGCAATTTTGCCCCAAAATAAGGAAAAATTCTTCTTTTTTGCCCCCAAATAAGAGGAATTTCAGCCTTTTTACCTCAAAATAAGGGGAATGTCTGAGTTTTGCCACAAAATAAGGAGAATTTCTGTCTTTTTGCCCCAACATATAGGGAATTTCAGCCGTTTTGCCTCACAATTAGGGGAATTTCTGCAATTTTGCTTCAAAATACGGGGAATTTCTGCTTTTTTGCCTAAAAATAAGGGGAATGTATACCTTTTGCCACAAAAAAGAGAAATTTCTTCATTTTAGCTCCAAAATAAGAGTAATTCTGCCTTTTTACCTCAAAATAAGTGAAATTTCTGCCTTTTTACCGAAAATAAATGGAATTTCTGTCTTTTTGCCCCAAAATAAAAGAAATTTTTGAATTTTGCCTTGAAATAAGTGAAATTTCTGCAATTTTACCCCAAAATAAGGGAAATTTCTGTTTTTTTGCCACAAAATAAGGGGAATTTCTGCATTTTTGCCCCAAAATAAAGAAAATTTCTGCAATTTTGTACCAAAATAAAAGAAATTTCTGCCTTTTTGCCCCAAAATAAGAGAAATTCCTGCCTTCTTTCCCTGAAATAAGTGAAATTTCTGCAATTTTGCCCAAAATAAGAAAAATTTCTTCAATTTTGCCACAAAAAAGAGAAATTTCTTCATTTTAGCCCCCAAAAAACAGTAATTTCTGCCTTTTTACCTCAAAATAAGTGAAATTTCTGCCTTTTACCCAAAAATAAACAAAATTTCTGTCTTTTTGCCCCAAAATAAAAGGAATTTTTGAAATTTGCCTTGAAATAAGTGCAATTTCTGCAATTTTGCCCTAAAATAAGGGAAATGTCTGCGTTTTTGCCACAAAATCAGGGGAATTTCTGCATTTTAACCCCAAAATAAAGAAAATTTCTGCAATTTTGTACCAAAATAAAAGAAATTTCTACCCTTTTGCCCCAAAATAAAAGAAATTCCTACCTTCTTTCCCTGAAATAAGTGAAATTTCTGCATTTTGCCCAAAATAAAAAAATTTCTGCAATTTTGCAACAAAATAAGGGATATTTCTGCAATTTTGCCCCAAAATAAGGGGAATTTCTGACGTTTTGCCCTGAAATAAAGAGAATTTCTGTCTTTTTGCCCCAAAATAATTTGAATTTTTGCATTTTCCCTCAAAATTAGATGAATTTGTGCAATTTTGCTTCAAAACACGGGGAATTTCTGCCTTATTACACCAAAAGAAAGGGAATTTCTGCATTTTTGCACCAATATAAGGGGAATTTCTGAGATATTGTCCAAAATACGGAAAATTTCTGCCTTATTGCTTAAAATTAAGTGGAATTTCTGCCTTTTTGTACTGAAATATTTGAAATTTCTGCAATTTTACCCCAAAATAAAGGAAATTTCTGTTTTTGGCCCCCAAATTAGGGGAATTTCTGCTTTTTGCCCCAAAATAAGGCAAATTTCTGACTTTTTGCCCTAAAATAAGTGAAATTTCTGCAATTTTGCCGCAAAATAAGGGGAATTTCTGCCTTTTGCCCAAAATAAGGGGAATTTCAGCATTTTACCTCCAAATAAGAGGAACTTCTGCCTTTTTGCCACAAAATATGGGGAATTTCTGCATTATTGCCCCCAAATAAGGAAAGTTTCTGCTTTTCTGCGCCAATTAATGGGAATTTCTGCCTTTTTGCCACAAAATATAGGGAATTTCTGCCTTTTTGCCCCAAAATAAGGGGAATTTCAGCCTTTTTACCTCAAAATAAGGGGAATTTCTGCCTTTTGCCCCAAAATATGGAGAATTTCTGCCTTTTTGTTCCAAAATAAGAAAAATTTCTTCAACTTTGTACCAAAATAAAAGAAATTTCTGCTTTTTGCACCAAAATAAAGGGAATTTCTGACTTTTTGCAGTGTAATAAGGAGAATTTCTGTCTTTTTGCCCAAAAATAATGTGAATTTCTCCATTTTCCCTCAAAATTAGGGGAATTTGTGCAATTTTGCTTCAAAATACGGGGAATTTCTGCCTTATTGCACCAAAATAAAGGGAATTTCTGCATTTTTGCACCAATATAAGGGGAATTTCTGAGATTTTGCTCCAAAATACAGAAAATTTCTGCCTTATTGCCTGAAATTAAGTGGAATTTCTGCCTTTTTGCCCTGAAATATTTTAAATTTCTGCAATTTTACCCAAAAATAAGGGGAATTTCTATTTTTGGCCCCAAAATTAAGGGAATTTCTGCTTTTTGCCCCAAAATAAGGCAAATTTCTGACTTTTTGCCCTGAAATAAGTGAAATTTCTGCAATTTTGTCCCAAAATAAGGGGAATTTCTGCCTTTTTGCCCAAAATAAGGGGAATTTCAGCATTTTACCTCCAAATAAGGGGAATTTCTGCCTTTTTGCCACTAAATATCGGGAATTACTGCCGTATTGCCTTCAAATGAGGAAAATTTCTGCTTTTCTGCCCCAATTAACAAGAATTTCTTCCTTTTTGCCACAAAGTAAAGGAAATTTTTGCCTTTTTGCCCTAAAATAAGGGGAAATTTCATTCTTTTTACCTCAAAATAAGGGGAATTTCTGCCTTTTACCCCAAAATATGGGGAATTTCTGCCTTTTTGTTCCAAAATAAGAAAAATTTCTTTAACTTTGTACCAAAATAAAAGAAATTTCTGCTTTTTGTCCCAAAATAAAAGGAATTTTTGACTTTTTGCCCTGAAATAAATGAAATTTCTTCAATTTTGCCTGAAAATAAGGAAAATTTATGCCTTTTTGTCCCAAAATGAGGGAAATTTCTGCTTTTTTGCACCAAAATGTGGGGAATTTCAGCATTTTACCTCAAAATAAGGGTAATTTCAGCCTTTTTGCACCAAAATATGTGGAATTTTAGCCTTTTGCCACAATATAAGAAAAATTTTTGCAATTCTGTACCAAAATAAAAGAAATTTCTAAAATTTTGCCCCAAAATAAGGGAAATTTCTGCAATTATTCCCCAAAATAAGGGAAAGTTCTTCAATTTTGCCCCAAAATAAGGGGAATTTCTGACTTTTTGCCACGAAATAAGGAGAATTTCTGTATTTTTGCCCCAAAATAAAGGGAATCTCTGCCTTTTTGCCCCAAAATTAGGGGAGTTTCTGCAATTTTGCTTCAAAATACAAGGAATTTCTGCCTTTTTTTCCGAAAATAAGGAGAACTTCTGCTTTGCCCCAAATAAAGGGAATTTCTGCATTTTTGCCCCGATAATAGGGGAAATTCTACAATTTTGCTGCAAAATACGGGAAATTTATGCATTTTTGCCCGAAATTAAAAGGATTTTCTGCCTTTTTGCCCCCAAATAAAAGAAATTTCTGCAATTTTACCCCAAAATAAGGGGAATTTCTAAATTTTGCCCCAAAATAAATATTTCTGCAATTTTGCCACAAAATAAGGGGAATTTCTCACTTTTTGCCCCAAAATAAAGGAAATTTCAGACTTTTTACCTGAAAATAAGGAAATTTCTGCAATTTTGCCCCAAATAAGGGAAATTTTTGCAATTTTGCCCCAAAATGAGGTAAATTTCTGCAATTTTGCCCCAAATTAAAGGAAATTTCTGGAATTTCGCCTCAAAATAAGGGGAATTTCTGATTTTTGCCCCAAAATAAAGGGAATGTCTGCCTTTTGCCACAAAATTAGGGAAATTTCTGCAATTTTGCTTCAAAATAAAAGGAATTTCTGCTTTTTTGCCCGAAAATAAGGGGAATGCATACCTTTTTGCCATAAAAAAGGGAAATTTCTTCATTTTTGCGCCAAATTAAGAGGAACTTCTGCCTTTTGCGTCTAAATAAGTGGAATTTCTGTCTTTTTTACCCAAAAACAAAGGGAATATCTGTCTTTTTTGCCCTGAAATAAGGAGAATTTCTGTCTTTTTGCCCCAAAATAATTTGAATTTCTGCATTTTCCCTCAAAATTAGGTGAATTTGTGCAATTTTGCTTCAAAACACTGGGAATTTCTGCCTTATTACACCAAAATAAAGGGAATTTCTGCATTTTTGCACCATTATAAGGGGAATTTCTGAGATTTTGCTCCAAAATACGGAAAATTTGTGCCTCATTGCCTAAAATTAAGTGGAATTTCTGCCTTTTTGCACTGAAATATTTGAAATTTCTGCTGTTTTACCCCAAAATAAGGGGAATTTCTGTTTTTGGCCCCAAAATTAGGGAAATTTCGGTTTTGCCTCAAAATAAGGGAAATTTCTGACTTTTTCCCTAAAATAAGTGAAATTTCTGCAATTTTGCACCAAAATAAGGGGAATTTCTGCCTTTTGCCCAAAATAAGGGGAATTTCAGCATTTTACCTCAAAATAAGGGGAATTTCTGCCTTTTTGCCACAAAAATATGGGGAATTATTGCCTTATTGCCTTCAAATAAGGAAAATTTCTGGTTTTCTGCCCCAATTAACAAGAATTTCTGCCTTTTTGCCACAAAGTAAAGGAAATTTTTGCCTTTATGCCCTAAAATAAGGGGTATTTCATTCTTTTTACCTCAAAGTAAGGGGAATTTCATCCTTTTACCCCAGAATATGGGGAAATTGTTCTCCTTTGTTCCAAAATAAAAAAAATTTCTTCAACTTTGTACCAAAATAAAAGAAATTTCTGCTATTTGCCCCAAAATAAAAGGAATTTCTGACTTTTTTCCCTGAAATAAATGAAATTTCTGCAATTTTGCCCGAAAATAAGGGAAATTTGTGCCTTTTTGCCCCAAAATGTAGGGAATTTCTGCCTTTTTGCCCCAAAATATGGGGAATTTCAGCATTTTACCTCAAAATAAGGGGAATTTCAGCCTTTTTGCACCAAAATATGTGGAATTTCTGCATTTTTTCCACAAAATAAAAAACATTCTGCAATTCTGTACCAAAATAAAAGAAATTTCTAAAATTTTGCCCAAAAATAAGGGAAATTTCTGCAATTTTGCCCCAAAATAGGGGCAATTTCTGCCTTTTTGGCACAAAATAAAAAGAATTTCAGCCTTTTTACCTCATAATAAGGGGAATCTCTGTCTTTTTGCCCCCAAAAATGGGGAATTTCTGCATTTTTGCCTCAATATAAAGAAAATTTCTGCAATTTTGTACCAAAATAAAAGAAATTTCTTCCTTTTTGTTCCAAAATAAGAGAAATTCCTGCCTTCTTTGCCTGAAATAAGTGAAATTTCTGCAATTTTGCCCAAAATAAGAAAAATTTCTGCAATTTTGCCACAAAATAAGGGAAATTTCTGCAATTTTGCTCCAAAATAAGGGGAATTTCTTACTTTTTGCCGTGAAATAAGGAGAATTTCTGTCTTTCTGCACCAAAATAATGGGATTTCTGCATTTTCCCTCAAAATTAGGGGAATTTGTGCAATTTTGCTTCAAAATATGGGGAATTTCTGCCTTATTGCACCAAAATAAAGGGAATTTCTGCAATTTTGCCCCAAAATAAGGGAAATTTCTGCCTTTTTGCCACAAAATAAAAGGAATTTCTGCATTTTTGCCCCAAAATTAAGAAAATTTCTGCAATTTTGTAGCAAAATAAAAGAAATTTCTGCCTTATTGCCCCAAAATAAGAGAAATTTCTGCCTTCTTTCCCTGAAATAAGTGGAAATTCTGCAATTTTGCCCAAAATAAGAAAAATTTCTGCAATTTTGCCACAAAAAAGAGAAATTTCTTCATTTTAGCCGCAAAATAAGAGTAATTTCTGTTTTTTTACCTCAAAATAAGTGAAATTTCTTCCTTTTTACCCAAAAATAAACGGAATTTCTGTCTTTTTGCCCTAAAATAAAAGGAATTTTTGAATTTTGCCTTGAAATAAGTGAAATTTCTGCAATTTTGCCCCAAAATAAGGAAATTTCTGCCTTTTTGCCACAAAATAAGGGGAATTTCTGCATTTTTGCCCTAAAATAAAGAAAATTTCTGCAATTTTGTACCAAAAAAAAAGAAATTTCTGCCTTTTTGCCCCAAAATAAGAGAAATTCCTGCCTTCTTTCCCTGAAATAAGTGAAATTTCTGCAATTTTGCCCAAAATAAGAAAAATTTCTGCAATTTTGCCACAAAAAAGGGAAATTTCTTCATTTTAGCCCCAAAATAAGAGTAATTTCTGCCTTTTTACCTCAAAATAAGTGAAATTTCTGCCTTTTTACCCAAAAATAAACGGAATTTCTTTCTTTTTGCCCCAAAATAAAAGGAATTTTTGAATTTTGCCTTGAAATAAGTGAAATTTCTGCAATTTTGCCCAAAATAAGAAAAATTTCTGCAATTTTGCCACAAAATAAGGGAAATTTCTGCAATTTTGCCACAAAATAAGGGGAATTTCTGACGTTATGCCCTGAAATAAGGAGAATTTCTGTCTTTTTGCCCCAAAATAATTTGAATTTCTGTATTTTCCCTAAAAATTCGATGAATTTGTGCAATTTTGCTTCAAAACACGGGGAATTTCTGCCTTATTACACCAAAATAAAGGAAATTTCTGCATTTTTGCACCATTACAAGGGGAATTTCTTAAATTTTGCTCCAAAATACGGAAAATTTTTGCCTTATTGTCTAAAATTAAATGGAATTTCTGCCTTTTTGCACTGAAATATTTGAAATTTCTGCAATTTTACCCCAAAATAAGGGGAATTTCTGTTTTTGGTGCCAAAATTAGGGGAATTTCTTCCTTTTGCCCAAAATAAGGGGAATTTCAGCATTTTACCTCCAAATAAGGGGAATTTCTGCCTTTTTGCCACAAAAGAAGAAAAATTTCTGCAATTCTGTACCAAAATAAAAGAAATTTCTAAAATTTTGCCCCAAAATAAGGGAAATTTCTGCAATTTTGCCCCAAAATAAGAAAAATTTCTGTCTTTTTGCCACAAAATAAGGAGGATTTCTGTCTTTTTGCCCCAAAATAATAGGAATTTCAGCCTTTTTACCTCATAATAAGGGGAATCTCTGCCTTTTGCCCCAAAATATGGGGAATTTCTGCATTTTTGTCACAAAATAAAGAAAATTTTTGCAATTTTGTACCAAAATAAAAGAAATTTCTGCCTTTTTGCCCCAAAATAAGAGAAATTCCTGCCTTCTTTTTCTGAAATAAGTGAAATTTCTGCAATTTTGCCCAGAATAAGAAAAATTTCTGCAATTTTGCCACAAAATAAGGGAAATTTATGCAATTTTGCCCCAAAGTAAGGGGAATTTCTGACTTTTTGACGTGAAATATGGAGAATTTCTGTCTTTTTGCCCCAAAATAATGTGAATTTCTGCATTTTCCCTCAAAATTAGGGGAATTAGTGCAATTTTGCTTCAAAATACGGGGAATTTCTGCCTTATTGCACCAAAATAAAGGGAATTTCTGCATTTTTGCACCAATATAAGGGGAATTTCTGAGATTTTGCTCCAAAATACAGAAAATTTCTGCCTTATTGCCCGATATTAAGTGGAATTTCTGCCTTTTTGCCCTGAAATATTTGAAATTTCTGCAATTTTACCCAAAAAAAAGGGGAATTTCTATTTTTGTCCCTAAAATTAGGGGAATTTCTGTTTTCTCCCCCAAGATAAGGCAAATTTCTGACTTTTTGCCCTGAAATAAATGAAATTTCTGCAATTTTGTCCAAAAATAAGGGGAATTTCTGCCTTTTTGCCCAAAATAAGGGGAATTTCAGCATTTTACCTCCAAATGAGGGGAATTTCTGCCTTTTTGCCACAAAATATGGGGAATTACTGCCTTTTTGCCTTCAAATAAGGAAAATTTCTGCTTTTCTGCCCCAATTAACAAGAATTTCTTCTTTTTTGCCACAAAGTAAAGGAAATTTTTGCCTTTTTGCCCTAAAATAAGGGGAATTTCATCCTTTTTACCTCAACATAAGGGGAATTTTTGCCTTTTACTCCAAAATATGAGGAATTTCTGCCTTTTTGTTCCAAAATCAGAAAAATTTCTTCTACTTTGTAACAAAATAAAAGAAATTTCTGTTTTTTGTTCCAAAATAAAAGGAATTTCTGACTTTTTGCCTTGAAATAAATGAAATTTCTTCAATTTTGCCCGAAAATAAGAAAAATTTGTGCCTTTTTGCCCCAAAATGAGGGAAATTTCTGCCTTTTGCCCCAAAATATGGGGAATTTTAGCATTTTACCTCAAAATAAGGGGAATTTCAGCATTTTTGCACCAAAATATGGGGAATTTTAGCCTTTTTGCCACAATATAAAAAAAATTTCTGCAATTCTGTACCAAAATAAAAGAAATTTCTAAAATTTTGCCCCAAAATAAGGGAAATTTCTGCAATTTTTCCCGAAAATAAGGGAAAGTTCTTCAATTTTGCCCCAAAATAAGGGGAATTTCTGAATTTTTGCCGCGAAATAAGGAGAATTTCTGTATTTTTGCCCCAAAATAAAGGAAATTTCTGCCTTTTTGCCCCAAAATTAAGGGAGTTTCTGCAATTTTGCTTCAAAATACAAGGAATTTCTGCCTTTTTTTCCCGAAAATAAGGGGAACTTCTGCTTTTGCCCCAAATAAAGGGAATTTCTGCATTTTTGCCCCGATATTAGGGGAATTTCTGCAATTTTGCTCCAAAATACAGGGAATTTCTGCCTTTATGCCCGAAATTAAAAGGATTTTCTGCCTTTTTGCCCCCAAATAAGGGAAATTTCTGCAATTTTATCCCAAAATAAGGAGAATTTCTGCCTTTTTGCCCCAAATATAAGGAATTTCTGCCTTTTTGCCCCAAAATAAGAAATATTTCTGCAATTTTGCCGCAAAATAAGGGGAATTTTTCACTTTTTGCCCAAAAATAAAGGAAATATCAGCCTTTTTACCTGAAAGTAAGTGAAATTTCTCCAATTTTGCCCCAAATTAAAGGAAATTTCTGGAATTTTTCCCCAAAATAAGGGGAATTGCTGATTTTGCCCCAAAATAAAGGGAATGTCTGCCTTTTACCCCAAAATTAGGGGAATTTCTGCAATTTTGCTTCAAAATAAGAGGAATTTCTGCCTTTTTGCCTGAAAATAAGGGGAATGCATACCTTTTTGCCATAAAAAAGGGAAATTTCTTCATTTTTGCCACAAATTAAGAGGAACTTCTGCCTTTTGCCTCTAAATAAGTGGAATTTCTGTCTTTTTTACCCCAAAACAAAAAAAATTTCTGTCTCTTTTGCCTCAAAATAAGGAAAATTTCTGACTTATTACCCTGACATAAGTGAAATTTCTGCAACTTTGCCCCAAAATAAGGAAAAATTCTTACTTTTTGCCCCCAAATAAGAGGAATTTCAGCCTTTTTACCTCAAAATAAGGGGAATTTCTGCATTTTTGCCACAATATATTAGGAATTTCTGCTTTTTTGCCCTAAAATAAAAGAAATTTCTGGAATTTTGCCCCAAAATAAGTGGAATTTCTGAGTTTTGCCACAAAATAAGGAGAATTTCTGTCTTTTTGCCCCAACATATAGGGAATTTCTGCCGTTTTGCCTCACAATTAGGGGAATTTCTGCAATTTTGCTTCAAAATACGGGGAATTTCTGCTTTTTTGCCTGAAAATAAGGGGAATGTATACCTTTTGCCAGAAAAAAAAGAAATTTCTTCATTTTAGCCCCAAAATAAGAGTAATTTCTGCCTTTTTACCTCAAATTAAGTGAAATTTCTGACTTTTAACCCAAAAATAAACTGAATTTCTGTCTTTTTGCCCCAAAATAAGAGGACTTTTTGAATTTTTCCTTGAAATAAGTGAAATTTCTGCAATTTTGCCCCAAAATAAGGGAAATTTCTGCCTTTTTGCCACAAAATAAGGGGAATTTCTGCATTTTTGCCCCAAAATAAAGAAAATTTCTGCAATTTTGTACCAAAATAAAAGAAATTTCTGCCTTTTTGCCCCATAATAAGAGAAATTCCTGCCTTCTTTCCCTGAAATAAGTGAAATTTCTGCAATTTTGCCAAAAATAAGAAAAATTTTTGCAATTTTGCCACAAAAAAGGGAAATTTCTTCATTTTAGCCCCAAAATAAGAGTAATTTCTGCCTTTTTACCTCAAAATAAGTGAAATTTCTGCCTTTTTACCCAAAAATAAACGGAATTTCTTTCTTTTTGCCCCAAAATAAAAGGAATTTTTGAATTTTGCCTTGAAATAAGTGAAATTTCTGCAATTTTGCCCAAAATAAGAAAAATTTCTGCAATTTTGCCACAAAATAAGGGAAATTTCTGCAATTTTGCCCCAAAATAAGGGGAATTTCTGACGTTATGCCCTGAAATAAGGAGAATTTCTGTCTTTTTGCCCCAAAATAATTTGAATTTCTGTATTTTCCCTAAAAATTAGATGAATTTGTGCAATTTTGCTTCAAAACACGGGGAATTTCTGCCTTATTAGACCAAAATAAATGAAATTTCTGCATTTTTGCACCATTATAAGGGGAATTTCTTAGATTTTGCTCCAAAATACGGAAAATTTGTGCCTTATTGTCTAAAATTAAATGGAATTTCTGCCTTTTTGCACTGAAATATTTGAAATTTCTGCAATTTTACCCCAAAATAAGGGGAATTTCTGTTTTTGGCGCCAAAATTAGGGGAATTTCTGATTTTTGCCTCAAAATAAGGCAAATTTCTGACTTTTTGCACTAAAATAAGTGAAATTTCTGAAATTTTGCTCAAAAATAAGGGGAATTTCTTCCTTTTGCCCAAAATAAGGGGAATTTCAGCATTTTACCTCCAAATAAGGGGAATTTCTGCCTTTTTGCCACAAAAGAAGAAAAATTTCTGCAATTCTGTACCAAAATAAAAGAAATTTCTAGAATTTTGCCCCAAAATAAGGGAAATTTCTGCAGTTTTGCCCCAAAATAAGGGAAATTTCTGCCTTTTTGCCACAAAATAAGGAGTATTTCTGTCTTTTTGCCCCAAAATAAAAGGAATTTCAGCCTTTTTACCTCATAATAAGGGGAATCTCTGCCTTTTTGCCCCAAAATATGGGGAATTTCTGCATTTTTGCCTCAAAATAAAGAAAATTTTTGCAATTTTGTACCAAAATAAAAGAAATTTCTGCCTTTTTGCCCCAAAATAAGAGAAATTCCTGCCTTCTTTTTCTGAAATAAGTGAAATTTCTGCAATTTTGCCCAAAATAAGAAAAATTTCTGCAATTTTGCCACAAAATAAGGGAAATTTATGCAATTTTGCCCCAAAGTAAGGGGAATTTCTGACTTTTTGACGTGAAATATGGAGAATTTCTGTCTTTTTGCCCCAAAATAATGTGAATTTCTGCATTTTCCCTCAAAATTAGGGGAATTAGTGCAATTTTGCTTCAAAATACGGGGAATTTCTGCCTTATTGCACCAAAATAAAGGGAATTTCTGCATTTTTGCACCAATATAAGGGGAATTTCTGAGATTTTGCTCCAAAATACAGAAAATTTCTGCCTTATTGCCCGATATTAAGTGGAATTTCTGCCTTTTTGCCCTGAAATATTTGAAATTTCTGCAATTTTACCCAAAAAAAAGGGGAATTTCTATTTTTGTCCCTAAAATTAGGGGAATTTCTGTTTTCTCCCCCAAAATAAGGCAAATTTCTGACTTTTTGCCCTGAAATAAATGAAATTTCTGCAATTTTGTCCAAAAATAAGGGGATTTTCTGCCTTTTTGCCCAAAATAAGGGGAATTTCAGCATTTTACCTCCAAATGAGGGGAATTTCTGCCTTTTTGCCACAAAATATGGGGAATTACTGCCTTTTTGCCTTCAAATAAGGAAAATTTCTGCTTTTCTGCCCCAATTAACAAGAATTTCTCCTTTTTTGCCACAAAGTAAAGGAAATTTTTGCCTTTTTGCCCTAAAATAAGGGGAATTTCATCCTTTTTACCTCATCATAAGGGGAATTTTTGCCTTTTACTCCAAAATATGAGGAATTTCTGCCTTTTTGTTCCAAAATCAGAAAAATTTCTTCCACTTTGTAACAAAATAAAAGAAATTTCTGTTTTTTGTTCCAAAATAAAAGGAATTTCTGACTTTTTGCCTTGAAATAAATGAAATTTCTTTAATTTTGCCCGAAAATAAGAAAAATTTGTGCCTTTTTGCCCCAAATTGAGGGAAATTTCTGCCTTTTTGCCCCAAAATATGGGGAATTTCAGCATTTTACCTCAAAATAAGGGGAATTTCAGCATTTTTGCACCAAAATATGGGGAATTTTAGCCTTTTTGCCACAATATAAAAAAAATTTCTGCAATTCTGTACCAAAATAAAAGAAATTTCTAAAATTTTGCCCCAAAATAAGGGAAATTTCTGCAATTTTTCCCGAAAATAAGGGAAAGTTCTTCAATTTTGCCCCAAAATAAGGGGAATTTCTGAATTTTTGCCGCGAAATAAGGAGAATTTCTGTATTTTTGCCCCAAAATAAAGGAAATTTCTGCCTTTTTGCCCCAAAATTAAGGGAGTTTCTGCAATTTTGCTTCAAAATACAAGGAATTTCTGCCTTTTTTCCCGAAAATAAGGGGAACTTCTGCTTTTGCCCCAAATAAAGGGAATTTCTGCATTTTTGCCCCGATATTAGGGGAATTTCTGCAATTTTGCTCCAAAATACGGGGAATTTCTGCCTTTATGCCCGAAATTAAAAGGATTTTCTGCCTTTTTGCCCCCAAATAAGGGAAATTTCTGCAATTTTATCCCAAAATAAGGAGAATTTCTGCCTTTTTGCCCCAAATATAAGGAATTTCTGCCTTTTTGCCCCAAAATAAGAAATATTTCTGCAATTTTGCCGCAAAATAAGGGGAATTTCTCACGTTTTGCCCAAAAATAAAGGAAATATCAGCCTTTTTACCTGAAAGTAAGTGAAATTTCTCCAATTTTGCCCCAAATTAAAGGAAATTTCTGGAATTTTTCCCCAAAATAAGGGGAATTGCTGATTTTTGCCCCAAAATAAAGGGAATGTCTGCCTTTTACCCCAAAATTAGGGGAATTTCTGCAATTTTGCTTCAAAATAAGAGGAATTTCTGCCTTTTTGCCTGAAAATAAGGGGAATGCATACCTTTTTGCCATAAAAAAGGGAAATTTCTTCATTTTTGCCACAAATTAAGAGGAACTTCTGCCTTTTGCCTCTAAATAAGTGGAATTTCTGTCTTTTTTACCCCAAAACAAAAAAAATTTCTGTCTCTTTTGCCTCAAAATAAGGAAAATTTCTGACTTATTACCCTGACATAAGTGAAATTTCTGCAACTTTGCCCCAAAATAAGGAAAAATTCTTACTTTTTGCCCCCAAATAAGAGGAATTTCAGCCTTTTTACCTCAAAATAAGGGGAATTTCTGCATTTTTGCCACAATATATTAGGAATTTCTGCTTTTTTGCCCTAAAATAAAAGAAATTTCTGGAATTTTGCCCCAAAATAAGTGGAATTTCTGAGTTTTGCCACAAAATAAGGAGAATTTCTGTCTTTTTGCCCCAACATATAGGGAATTTCTGCCGTTTTGCCTCACAATTAGGGGAATTTCTGCAATTTTGCTTCAAAATACGGGGAATTTCTGCTTTTTTGCCTGAAAATAAGGGGAATGTATACCTTTTGCCAGAAAAAAAAGAAATTTCTTCATTTTAGCCCCAAAATAAGAGTAATTTCTGCCTTTTTACCTCAAATTAAGTGAAATTTCTGACTTTTAACCCAAAAATAAACTGAATTTCTGTCTTTTTGCCCCAAAATAAGAGGACTTTTTGAATTTTTCCTTGAAATAAGTGAAATTTCTGCAATTTTGCCCCAAAATAAGGGAAATTTCTGCCTTTTTGCCACAAAATAAGGGGAATTTCTGCATTTTTGCCCCAAAATAAAGAAAATTTCTGCAATTTTGTACCAAAATAAAAGAAATTTCTGCCTTTTTGCCCCATAATAAGAGAAATTCCTGCCTTCTTTCCCTGAAATAAGTGAAATTTCTGCAATTTTGCCAAAAATAAGAAAAATTTTTGCAATTTTGCCACAAAAAAGGGAAATTTCTTCATTTTAGCCCCAAAATAAGAGTAATTTCTGCCTTTTTACCTCAAAATAAGTGAAATTTCTGCCTTTTTACCCAAAAATAAACGGAATTTCTTTCTTTTTGCCCCAAAATAAAAGGAATTTTTGAATTTTGCCTTGAAATAAGTGAAATTTCTGCAATTTTGCCCAAAATAAGAAAAATTTCTGCAATTTTGCCACAAAATAAGGGAAATTTCTGCAATTTTGCCCCAAAATAAGGGGAATTTCTGACGTTATGCCCTGAAATAAGGAGAATTTCTGTCTTTTTGCCCCAAAATAATTTGAATTTCTGTATTTTCCCTAAAAATTAGATGAATTTGTGCAATTTTGCTTCAAAACACGGGGAATTTCTGCCTTATTAGACCAAAATAAATGAAATTTCTGCATTTTTGCACCATTATAAGGGGAATTTCTTAGATTTTGCTCCAAAATACGGAAAATTTGTGCCTTATTGTCTAAAATTAAATGGAATTTCTGCCTTTTTGCACTGAAATATTTGAAATTTCTGCAATTTTACCCCAAAATAAGGGGAATTTCTGTTTTTGGCGCCAAAATTAGGGGAATTTCTGATTTTTGCCTCAAAATAAGGCAAATTTCTGACTTTTTGCACTAAAATAAGTGAAATTTCTGAAATTTTGCTCAAAAATAAGGGGAATTTCTACCTTTTGCCCAAAATAAGGGGAATTTCAGCATTTTACCTCCAAATAAGGGGAATTTCTGCCTTTTTGCCACAAAAGAAGAAAAATTTCTGCAATTCTGTACCAAAATAAAAGAAATTTCTAGAATTTTGCCCCAAAATAAGGGAAATTTCTGCAGTTTTGCCCCAAAATAAGGGAAATTTCTGCCTTTTTGCCACAAAATAAGGAGTATTTCTGTCTTTTTGCCCCAAAATAAAAGGAATTTCAGCCTTTTTACCTCATAATAAGGGGAATCTCTGCCTTTTTGCCCCAAAATATGGGGAATTTCTGCATTTTTGCCTCAAAATAAAGAAAATTTTTGCAATTTTGTACCAAAATAAAAGAAATTTCTGCCTTTTTGCCCCAAAATAAGAGAAATTCCTGCCTTCTTTTTCTGAAATAAGTGAAATTTCTGCAATTTTGCCCAAAATAAGAAAAATTTCTGCAATTTTGCCACAAAATAAGGGAAATTTATGCAATTTTGCCCCAAAGTAAGGGGAATTTCTGACTTTTTGACGTGAAATATGGAGAATTTCTGTCTTTTTGCCCCAAAATAATGTGAATTTCTGCATTTTCCCTCAAAATTAGGGGAATTAGTGCAATTTTGCTTCAAAATACGGGGAATTTCTGCCTTATTGCACCAAAATAAAGGGAATTTCTGCATTTTTGCACCAATATAAGGGGAATTTCTGAGATTTTGCTCCAAAATACAGAAAATTTCTGCCTTATTGCCCGATATTAAGTGGAATTTCTGCCTTTTTGCCCTGAAATATTTGAAATTTCTGCAATTTTACCCAAAAAAAAGGGGAATTTCTATTTTTGTCCCTAAAATTAGGGGAATTTCTGTTTTCTCCCCCAAAATAAGGCAAATTTCTGACTTTTTGCCCTGAAATAAGTGAAATTTCTGCAATTTTGTCCAAAAATAAGGGGATTTTCTGCCTTTTTGCCCAAAATAAGGGGAATTTCAGCATTTTACCTCCAAATGAGGGGAATTTCTGCCTTTTTGCCACAAAATATGGGGAATTACTGCCTTTTTGCCTTCAAATAAGGAAAATTTCTGCTTTTCTGCCCCAATTAACAAGAATTTCTCCTTTTTTGCCACAAAGTAAAGGAAATTTTTGCCTTTTTGCCCTAAAATAAGGGGAATTTCATCCTTTTTACCTCATCATAAGGGGAATTTTTGCCTTTTACTCCAAAATATGAGGAATTTCTGCCTTTTTGTTCCAAAATCAGAAAAATTTCTTCCACTTTGTAACAAAATAAAAGAAATTTCTGTTTTTTGTTCCAAAATAAAAGGAATTTCTGACTTTTTGCCTTGAAATAAATGAAATTTCTTTAATTTTGCCCGAAAATAAGAAAAATTTGTGCCTTTTTGCCCCAAATGAGGGAAATTTCTGCCTTTTTGCCCCAAAATATGGGGAATTTCAGCATTTTACCTCAAAATAAGGGGAATTTCAGCATTTTTGCACCAAAATATGGGGAATTTTAGCCTTTTTGCCACAATATAAAAAAAATTTCTGCAATTCTGTACCAAAATAAAAGAAATTTCTAAAATTTTGCCCCAAAATAAGGGAAATTTCTGCAATTTTTCCCGAAAATAAGGGAAAGTTCTTCAATTTTGCCCCAAAATAAGGGGAATTTCTGAATTTTTGCCGCGAAATAAGGAGAATTTCTGTATTTTTGCCCCAAAATAAAGGAAATTTCTGCCTTTTTGCCCCAAAATTAAGGGAGTTTCTGCAATTTTGCTTCAAAATACAAGGAATTTCTGCCTTTTTTCCCGAAAATAAGGGGAACTTCTGCTTTTGCCCCAAATAAAGGGAATTTCTGCATTTTTGCCCCGATATTAGGGGAATTTCTGCAATTTTGCTCCAAAATACGGGGAATTTCTGCCTTTATGCCCGAAATTAAAAGGATTTTCTGCCTTTTTGCCCCCAAATAAGGGAAATTTCTGCAATTTTATCCCAAAATAAGGAGAATTTCTGCCTTTTTGCCCCAAATATAAGGAATTTCTGCCTTTTTGCCCCAAAATAAGAAATATTTCTGCAATTTTGCCGCAAAATAAGGGGAATTTCTCACGTTTTGCCCAAAAATAAAGGAAATATCAGCCTTTTTACCTGAAAGTAAGTGTAATTTCTCCAATTTTGCCCCAAATTAAAGGAAATTTCTGGAATTTTTCCCCAAAATAAGGGGAATTGCTGATTTTTGCCCCAAAATAAAAGGAATGTCTGCCTTTTACCCCAAAATTAGGGGAATTTCTGCAATTTTGCTTCAAAATAAGGGGAATTTCTGCCTTTTTGCCTGAAAATAAGGGGAATGCATACCTTTTTGCCATAAAAAAGGGAAATTTCTTCATTTTTGCCACAAATTAAGAGGAACTTCTGCCTTTTGCCTCTAAATAAGTGGAATTTCTGTCTTTTTTACCCCAAAACAAAAAAAAAAATTTCTGTCTTTTTTGCCTCAAAATAAGGAAAATTTCTGACTTATTACCCTGACATAAGTGAAATTTCTGCAACTTTGCCCCAAAATAAGGAAAAATTCTGCCTTTTTGCCCCCAAATAAGAGGATTTTCAGCCTTTTTACCTCAAAATAAGGGGAATTTCTGCATTGTTGCCACAATATATTAGGAATTTCTGCTTTTTTGCCCTAAAATAAAAGAAATTTCTGGAATTTTGCCCCAAAATAAGTGGAATTTCTGAGTTATGCCACAAAATAAGGAGAATTTCTGTCTTTTTGCCCCAACATATAGGGAATTTCTGCCGTTTTGCCTCACAATTAGGGGAATTTCTGCAATTTTGCTTCAAAATACGGGGAATTTCTGCTTTTTTGCCTGAAAATAAGGGGAATGTATACCTTTTGCCACAAAAAAAAGAAATTTCTTCATTTTAGCCCCAAAATAAGAGTAATTTCTGCCTTTTTACCTCAAATTAAGTGAAATTTCTGCCTTTTAACCCAAAAATGAACTGAATTTCTGACTTTTTGCCCCAAAATTAGAGGACTTTTTGAATTTTTCCTTGAAATAAGTGAAATTTCTGCAATTTTTCCCCAAAATAAGGGAAATTTCTGCCTTTTTGCCACAAAATAAGGGGAATTTCTGCATTTTTGTCCCAAAATATAGAAAATTTCTGCAATTTTGTACCAAAATAAAAGAAATTTCTGTCTTTTTGTCCCAAAATAAGAGAAATTCCTGCCTTCTTTGCCTGAAATACGTGAAATTTCTGCAATTTTGCCCAAAATAAGAAAAATTTCTGCAATTTTGTCCCAAAATAAGGGAAATTTCTGCAATTTTTCCCCAAAATAAGGGGAATTTCTGACTTTTTGCCGTGAAATAAGGAGAATTTCTGTCTTTTTGCCCCAAAATTATGTGAATTTCTGCATTTTCCCTCAAAATTAGGGGAATTTGTGCAATTTTCCTTCAAAATATGAGGAATTTCTGCCTTATTGCATCAAAATAAAGGAAATTTCTGCAATTTTGCCCCAAAATAAGGGAAATTTCTGCCTTTTTGCCACAAAATAAGGGGAATTTCTTCATTTTTGCCCCAAAATAAAGAAAATTTCTGCAATTTTGTACCAAAATAAAAGAAATTTCTGCCTTTTTGCCCCAAAATAAGAGAAATTCCTGCCTTCTTTCCCTGAAATAAGTGAAATTTCTGCAATTTTGCCCAAAATAAGAAAAATTTCTGCAATTTTGCCACAAAAAAGGGAAATTTCTTCATTTTAGCCCAAAAATAAGAGTAATTTCTGCCTTTTTACCTCAAAATAAGTGAAATTTCTGCCTTTTTACCAAAAAATAAACGGAATTTCTGTCTTTTTGCCCCAAAATATAAGGAATTTCTGAATTTGGCCTTGAAATAAGTGAAATTTCTGCAATTTTGCCCCAAAATAAGGGAAATTTCTTTTTTTTGCCACAAAATAAGAGGAATTTCTTCATTTTTGCCCCAAAATAAAGAAAATTTCTGCAATTGTGTACCAAAATAAAAGAAATTTCTGCCCTTTTGCCCCAAAATAAGAGAAATTCCTGACTTCTTTCCCTGAAATAAGTGAAATTTCTGCAATTTTGCCCAAAATAAGAAAAATTTCTGCAATTTTGCCACAAAATAAGGAAAATTTCTGCAATTTTGCCCCAAAATAAGGGGAATTTCTGAAGTTATGCCCTGAAATAAGGAGAATTTCTGTATTTTTGCCCCAAAATAATTTGAATTTCTGTATTTTCACTCAAAATTAGATGAATTTGCAATTTTGCTTCAAAACACGGGGAATTTCTGCCTTTTTACACCAAAATAAAGGGAATTTCTGCATTTTTGCATCATTATAAGAGGAATTTCTGAGATTTTGCTCCAAAATACGAAAAATTTGTGCCTTATTGTCTAAAATTAAGTGGAATTTCTGCCTTTTTGCACTGAAATATTTGAAATTTCTGCAATTTTACACAAAATATGGGGAATTTCTGTTTTTGGCCCCCAAATTGGTGGAATTTCTTCTTTTTGCCCCAAAATAAGGGAAATTTCTGACTTTTTGCCCTAAAATAAGTGAAATTTCTGCAATTTTGCCCCAAAATAAGGGAAATTTCTGCAATTTTTCCCGAAAATAAGGGAAAGTTCTTCAATTTTGCCCCAAAATAAGGGGAATTTCTGAATTTTTGCCGTGAAATAACGAGAATTTCTGTATTTTTGCCCCAAAATAAAGGAAATTTCTGCCTTTTTGCCCCAAAATTAAGGGAGTTTCTGCAATTTTGCTTCAAAATACAAGGAATTTCTGCCTTTTTTCCCGAAAATAAGGGGAACTTCTGCTTTTGCCCCAAATAAAGGGAATTTCTGCATTTTTGCACCAATATAAGGGGAATTTCTGAGATTTTGCTCCAAAATACAGAAAATTTCTGCCTTATTGCCCGATATTAAGTGGAATTTCTGCCTTTTTGCCCTGAAATATTTGAAATTTCTGCAATTTTACCCAAAAAAAAGGGGAATTTCTATTTTTGTCCCTAAAATTAGGGGAATTTCTGTTTTCTCCCGCAAAATAAGGCAAATTTCTGACTTTTTGCCCTGAAATAAGTGAAATTTCTGCAATTTTGTCCAAAAATAAGGGGAATTTCTGCCTTTTTGCTTAAAATAAGGGGAATTTCAGCATTTTACCTCCAAATGAGGGGAATTTCTGCCTTTTTGCCACAAAATATGGGGAATTACTGCCTTTTTGCCTTCAAATAAGGAAAATTTCTGCTTTTCTGCCCCAATTAACAAGAATTTCTCCTTTTTTGCCACAAAGTAAAGGAAATTTTTGCCTTTTTGCCCTAAAATAAGGGGAATTTCATCCTTTTTACCTCATCATAAGGGGAATTTTTGCCTTTTACTCCAAAATATGAGGAATTTCTGCCTTTTTGTTCCAAAATCAGAAAAATTTCTTCCACTTTGTAACAAAATAAAAGAAATTTCTGTTTTTTGTTCCAAAATAAAAGGAATTTCTGACTTTTTGCCTTGAAATAAATGAAATTTCTTTAATTTTGCCCGAAAATAAGAAAAATTTGTGCCTTTTTGCCCCAAATTGAGGGAAATTTCTGCCTTTTTGCCCCAAAATATGGGGAATTTCAGCATTTTACCTCAAAATAAGGGGAATTTCAGCATTTTTGCACCAAAATATGGGGAATTTTAGCCTTTTTGCCACAATATAAAAAAAATTTCTGCAATTCTGTACCAAAATAAAAGAAATTTCTAAAATTTTGCCCCAAAATAAGGGAAATTTCTGCAATTTTTCCCGAAAATAAGGGAAAGTTCTTCAATTTTGCCCCAAAATAAGGGGAATTTCTGAATTTTTGCCGCGAAATAAGGAGAATTTCTGTATTTTTGCCCCAAAATAAAGGAAATTTCTGCCTTTTTGCCCCAAAATTAAGGGAGTTTCTGCAATTTTGCTTCAAAATACAAGGAATTTCTGCCTTTTTTCCCGAAAATAAGGGGAACTTCTGCTTTTGCCCCAAATAAAGGGAATTTCTGCATTTTTGCCCCGATATTAGGGGAATTTCTGCAATTTTGCTCCAAAATACGGGGAATTTCTGCCTTTATGCCCGAAATTAAAAGGATTTTCTGCCTTTTTGCCCCCAAATAAGGGAAATTTCTGCAATTTTATCCCAAAATAAGGAGAATTTCTGCCTTTTTGCCCCAAATATAAGGAATTTCTGCCTTTTTGCCCCAAAATAAGAAATATTTCTGCAATTTTGCCGCAAAATAAGGGGAATTTCTCACGTTTTGCCCAAAAATAAAGGAAATATCAGCCTTTTTACCTGAAAGTAAGTGAAATTTCTCCAATTTTGCCCCAAATTAAAGGAAATTTCTGGAATTTTTCCCCAAAATAAGGGGAATTGCTGATTTTTGCCCCAAAATAAAAGGAATGTCTGCCTTTTACCCCAAAATTAGGGGAATTTCTGCAATTTTGCTTCAAAATAAGGGGAATTTCTGCCTTTTTGCCTGAAAATAAGGGGAATGCATACCTTTTTGCCATAAAAAAGGGAAATTTCTTCATTTTTGCCACAAATTAAGAGGAACTTCTGCCTTTTGCCTCTAAATAAGTGGAATTTCTGTCTTTTTTACCCCAAAACAAAAAAAAAATTTCTGTCTTTTTTGCCTCAAAATAAGGAAAATTTCTGACTTATTACCCTGACATAAGTGAAATTTCTGCAACTTTGCCCCAAAATAAGGAAAAATTCTGCCTTTTTGCCCCCAAATAAGAGGATTTTCAGCCTTTTTACCTCAAAATAAGGGGAATTTCTGCATTGTTGCCACAATATATTAGGAATTTCTGCTTTTTTGCCCTAAAATAAAAGAAATTTCTGGAATTTTGCCCCAAAGTAAGTGGAATTTCTGAGTTATGCCACAAAATAAGGAGAATTTCTGTCTTTTTGCCCCAACATATAGGGAATTTCTGCCGTTTTGCCTCACAATTAGGGGAATTTCTGCAATTTTGCTTCAAAATACGGGGAATTTCTGCTTTTTTGCCTGAAAATAAGGGGAATGTATACCTTTTGCCACAAAAAAAAGAAATTTCTTCATTTTAGCCCCAAAATAAGAGTAATTTCTGCCTTTTTACCTCAAATTAAGTGAAATTTCTGCCTTTTAACCCAAAAATGAACTGAATTTCTGTCTTTTTGCCCCAAAATTAGAGGACTTTTTGAATTTTTCCTTGAAATAAGTGAAATTTCTGCAATTTTTCCCCAAAATAAGGGAAATTTCTGCCTTTTTGCCACAAAATAAGGGGAATTTCTGCATTTTTGTCCCAAAATATAGAAAATTTCTGCAATTTTGTACCAAAATAAAAGAAATTTCTGCCTTTTTGTCCCAAAATAAGAGAAATTCCTGCCTTCTTTGCCTGAAATACGTGAAATTTCTGCAATTTTGCCCAAAATAAGAAAAATTTCTGCAATTTTGCCACAAAATAAGGGAAATTTCTGCAATTTTTCCCCAAAATAAGGGGAATTTCTGACTTTTTGCCGTGAAATAAGGAGAATTTCTGTCTTTTTGCCCCAAAATAATGTGAATTTCTGCATTTTCCCTCAAAATTAGGGGAATTTGTGCAATTTTCCTTCAAAATATGAGGAATTTCTGCCTTATTGCACCAAAATAAAGGAAATTTCTGCAATTTTGCCCCAAAATAAGGGAAATTTCTGCCTTTTTGCCACAAAATAAGGGGAATTTCTGCATTTTTGCCCCAAAATAAAGAAAATTTCTGCAATTTTGTACCAAAATAAAAGAAATTTCTGCCTTTTTGCCCCAAAATAAGAGAAATTCCTGCCTTCTTTCCCTGAAATAAGTGAAATTTCTGCAATTTTGCCCAAAATAAGAAAAATTTCTGCAATTTTGCCACAAAAAAGGGAAATTTCTTCATTTTAGCCCAAAAATAAGAGTAATTTCTGCCTTTTTACCTCAAAATAAGTGAAATTTCTGCCTTTTTACCAAAAAATAAACGGAATTTCTGTCTTTTTGCCCCAAAATATAAGGAATTTCTGAATTTGGCCTTGAAATAAGTGAAATTTCTGCAATTTTGCCCCAAAATAAGGGAAATTTCTGTTTTTTTGCCACAAAATAAGAGGAATTTCTTCATTTTTGCCCCAAAATAAAGAAAATTTCTGCAATTGTGTACCAAAATAAAAGAAATTTCTGCCCTTTTGCCCCAAAATAAGAGAAATTCCTGACTTCTTTCCCTGAAATAAGTGAAATTTCTGCAATTTTGCCCAAAATAAGAAAAATTTCTGCAATTTTGCCACAAAATAAGGAAAATTTCTGCAATTTTGCCCCAAAATAATTTGAATTTCTGTATTTTCACTCAAAATTAGATGAATTTGCAATTTTGCTTCAAAACACGGGGAATTTCTGCCTTTTTACACCAAAATAAAGGGAATTTCTGCATTTTTGCATCATTATAAGAGGAATTTCTGAGATTTTGCTCCAAAATACGAAAAATTTGTGCCTTATTGTCTAAAATTAAGTGGAATTTCTGCCTTTTTGCACTGAAATATTTGAAATTTCTGCAATTTTACACAAAATATGGGGAATTTCTGTTTTTGGCCCCCAAATTGGTGGAATTTCTTCTTTTTGCCCCAAAATAAGGGAAATTTCTGACTTTTTGCCCTAAAATAAGTGAAATTTCTGCAATTTTGCCCCAAAATAAGGGAAATTTCTGCAATTTTTCCCGAAAATAAGGGAAAGTTCTTCAATTTTGCCCCAAAATAAGGGGAATTTCTGAATTTTTGCCGTGAAATAAGGAGAATTTCTGTATTTTTGCCCCAAAATAAAGGAAATTTCTGCCTTTTTGCCCCAAAATTAAGGGAGTTTCTGCAATTTTGCTTCAAAATACAAGGAATTTCTGCCTTTTTTCCCGAAAATAAGGGGAACTTCTGCTTTTGCCCCAAATAAAGGGAATTTCTGCATTTTTGCCCCGATATTAGGGGAATTTCTGCAATTTTGCTCCAAAATACGGGGAATTTCTGCCTTTATGCCCGAAATTAAAAGGATTTTCTGCCTTTTTGCCCCCAAATAAGGGAAATTTCTGCAATTTTATCCCAAAATAAGGAGAATTTCTGCCTTTTTGCCCCAAATATAAGGAATTTCTGCCTTTTTGCCCCAAAATAAGAAATATTTCTGCAATTTTGCCGCAAAATAAGGGGAATTTCTCACGTTTTGCCCAAAAATAAAGGAAATATCAGCCTTTTTACCTGAAAGTAAGTGAAATTTCTCCAATTTTGCCCCAAATTTAAAGGAAATTTCTGGAATTTTTCCCCAAAATAAGGGGAATTGCTGATTTTTGCCCCAAAATAAAGGGAATGTCTGACTTTTACCCCAAAATTAGGGGAATTTCTGCAATTTTGCTTCAAAATAAGGGGAATTTCTGCCTTTTTGCCTGAAAATAAGGGGAATGCATACCTTTTTGCCATAAAAAAGGGAAATTTCTTCATTTTTGCTACAAATTAAGAGGAACTTCTGCCTTTTGCCTCTAAATAAGTGGAATTTCTGTCTTTTTTACCCCAAAACAAAAAAAAATTTCTGTCTTTTTTGCCTCAAAATAAGGAAAATTTCTGACTTGTTACCCTGACATAAGTGAAATTTCTGCAACTTTGCCCCAAAATAAAGAAAAATTCTTCTTTTTTGCCCCCAAATAAGAGGAATTTCAGCCTTTTTACCTCAAAATAAGGGGTATTTCTGCATTGTTGCCACAATATATTAGGAATTTCTGCTTTTTTCCCTGAAATAAAAGAAATTTCTGGAATTTTGCCCCAAAATAAGTGGAATTTCTGAGTTTTGCCACAAAATAAGGAGAATTTCTGCATTTTTGTCCCAAAATATAGAAAATTTCTGCAATTTTGTACCAAAATATAAGAAATTTCTGCCTTTTTGTCACAAAATAAGAGAAATCCTGCCTTCTTTGCCTGAAATAAGTGAAATTTCTGCAATTTTGCCCAAAATAAGAAAAATTTCTGCAATTTTGCCACAAAATAAGGGAAATTTCTGCAATTTTTCCCCAAAATAAGGGGAATTTCTGACTTTTTGCCGTGAAATAAGGAGAATTTCTGTCTTTTTGCCCCAAAATAATGTGAATTTCTGCATTTTCCCTCAAAATTAGGGGAATTTGTGCAATTTTCCTTCAAAATATGAGGAATTTCTGCCTTATTGCACCAAAATAAAGGAAATTTCTGCAATTTTGCCCCAAAATAAAAGAAATTTCTGCCTTTTTGCTACAAAATAAGGGGATTTTCTGCATTTTTGCCCCAAAATAAAGAAAATTTCTGCAATTTTGTACCAAAATAAAAGAAATTTCTGCCTTTTTGCCCCAAAATAAAAGGAATTTCTGAATTTTGCCTTGAAATAAGTGAAATTTCTGCAATTTTGCCCCAAAATAAGGGAAATTTCTGTTTTTTTGCCACAAAATAAGAGGAATTTCTTCATTTTTGCCCCAAAATAAAGAAAATTTCTGCAATTGTGTACCAAAATAAAAGAAATTTCTGCCCTTTTGCCCCAAAATAAGAGAAATTCCTGACTTCTTTCCCTGAAATAAGTGAAATTTCTGCAATTTTGCCCATAATAAGAAAAATTTCTGCAATTTTGCCACAAAATAAGGAAAATTTCTGCAATTTTGCCCCAAAATAAGGGGAATTTCTGAAGTTATGCCCTGAAATAAGGAGAATTTCTGTATTTTTGCCCCAAAATAATTTGAATTTCTGTATTTTCACTCAAAATTAGATGAATTTGCAATTTTGCTTCAAAACACGGGGAATTTCTGCCTTTTTACACCAAAATAAAGGGAATTTCTGCATTTTTGCATCATTATAAGAGGAATTTCTGAGATTTTGCTCCAAAATACGGAAAATTTGTGCCTTATTGTCTAAAATTAAGTGGAATTTCTGCCTTTTTGCACTGAAATATTTGAAATTTCTGCAATTTTACACAAAATAAGGGGAATTTCTGTTTTTGGCCCCCAAATTGGTGGAATTTCTTCTTTTTGCCCCAAAATAAGGGAAATTTCTGCAATTTTGCCCCAAAATAAGGGGAATTTCTGCCTATTGCCCCAAATAAGGCGAATTTAAGCATTTTACCTCCAAATAAGGGGAATTTCTGCCTTTTTGCCACAAAATATGGGGAATCTCTGCATTATTGCCCCAAATAAGAAAAGTTTCTGCTTTTCTGCCCCAACTAATGGGAATTTCTGCCTTTTTGCCAGAAAATAAAGGGAATTTCTGCCTTTTTGCCCCAAAACAAGGGGAATTTCAGCCTTTTTACCTCAAAATAATGGGAATTTCTGTCTTTTGCCCCAAATTTGGGGAATTTCTGCCTTTTTGTTCCAAAATAAGAAAAATTTCTTCAACTTTGTACCAAAATAAAAGAAATTTCTGCTTTTTGACCCAAAATAAAAGGAATTTCTGACTCTTTGCCCTGAAATAAATGAAATTTCTGCAATTTTTCCCGAAAATAAGGGAAATTTGTGCCTTTTTGCCCCAAAATGTAGGGAATTTCTGCCTTTTTGCCCCAAAATATGGGGAATTTCAGCATTTTACCTCAAAATAAGGGGAATTTCAGACTTTTTGCACCAAAATATGGGGAATTTCTGCCTTTTTGCCACAAACGAAGAAAAATTTCTGCAATTCTGTACCAAAATAAAAGAAATTTCTAAAATTTTGCCCCAAAATAAGGGAAATTTCTGCTATTTTGCCGAAAATAAGGGAAATTTCTGCTTTTTTGCCACAAAATAAGGGGATTTCTGTATTTTTGCCCCAAAATAAAAGGAATTTCAGCCTTTTTACCTCATAATAAAGGGATTATCTGCCTTTTTGCCCCAAAATATGGGGAATTTCTGCATTTTTGCCTCAAAATAAAGAAAATTTTTGCAATTTTGTACCAAAATAAAAGAAATTTCTGCCTTTTTGCCCCAAATAAGCGAAATTCCTGCCTTCTTTACGTGAAATAAGTGAAATTTCTGCAATTTTTTCCCAAAATAAGAAAAATTTCTGCAATTTTGCCACAAAATAAGGGAAATTTATGCAATTTTGCCCCAAAATAAGGGGAATTTCTGACTTTTTGCTGTGTAATAAGGAGAATTTCTGTCTTTTTGCCCCAAAATAATGTGAATTTCTGCATTTTCCCTCAAAATTAGGGGAATTAGTGCAATTTTGCTTCAAAATATGGGGAATTTCCGCCTTATTGCACCAAAATAAAGGGAATTTCTGAATTTTTGCACCAATATAAGGGGAATTTCTGAGATTTTGCTCCAAAATACAGAAAATTTCTGCCTTATTGCCCGAAATTAAGTGGAATTTCTGCCTTTTTGCCCTGAAATATTTGAAATTTCTGCAATTTTACCCCAAAATAAAGGGAATTTCAATTTTTGGCCCCAAAATTAGGGGAATTTTTTCTTTTTGCCCCAAAATAAGGCAAATTTCTTACTTTTTGCCCTGAAATAAGTGAAATTTCTGCAATTTTGTCCAAAAATAAGGGGAATTTCTGCCTTTTTGCCCAAAATAAGGGGAATTTCAGCATTTTACCTCCAAATGAGGGGAATTTCTGCCTTTTTGCCACAAAATATGGGGAATTACTGCCTTATTGCCTTCAAATAAGGAAAATTTCTGCTTTTCAGCACCAATTAACAAGAATTTCTGCCTTTTTGCCACAAAGTAAAAAAAATTTTTGCCTTTTTGCCCTAAAATAAGAGGAATTTAATCCTTTTTACCTCAAAATAAGGGGAATTTCTGCCTTTTACCCCAAAATATGATGAATTTCTGCCTTTTTGTTCCAAAATAAGAAAAATTTCTTCAACTTTGTACCAAAATAAAAGAAATTTCTGTTTTTTGTCCCAAAATAAATGGAATTTCTGACTTTTTGCCCTGAAATAAATGAAATTTCTGCAATTTTGCCCGAATATAAGAAAAATTTGTGCCTTTTTGCCCCAAAATGAGGGAAATTTCGGCCTTTTTGCCCCAAAATAAGGGGAATTTCAGCATTTTACCTCAAAATAAGGGGAATTTCAGCATTTTTGCACCAAAATATGGGGAATTTTAGCCTTTTTGCCACAATATAAGAAAAATTTCTGCAATTATGTACCAAAATAAAAGAAATTTCTAAAATTTTGCCCCAAAATAAGGGAAATTTCTGCAATTTTGCCCCAAAAAATGAGAAAGTTCTTCAATTTTGCCCCAAAATAAGGGGAATTTCTGACTTTTTGCCGCGAAATAAGGAGAATTTCTGTATTTTTGCCCCAAAATAAAGGAAATTTCTGCCTTTTTGCCCCAAAATTAGGGGAGTTTCTGCAATTTTGCTTCAAAATACAAAGAATTTCTGCCTTTTTTCTTGAAAATAAGGGGAACTTCTGCTTTTGCCCCAAATAAAGGGAATTTCTGCATTTTTGCCCCGATATTAGGGGAAATTCTGCAATTTTGCTCCAAAATACGGGTATTCCTGCCTTTTTGCCCGAAATTAAAAGGATTTTCTGCCTTTTTGCTTCCAAATAAGGGAAATTTCTGCAAATTTATCCCAAAATAAGGGGAATTTCTTCCTTTTTGCCCCAAAATATAAGGAGTTTCTGCCTTTTTGCCCCAAAATAAGAAATATTTCTGCAATTTTGCCCCAAAATAAGGGGAATTTCTCACTTTTTGCCCAAAAATAAAGGAAATTTCAGCCTTTTTACCTGAAAATAAGTGAAATTTCTGCAATTTTGCCCCAAATATCAGAAATTTCTGCAATTTTGCACCAAAATAAGGTAAATTTCTGCAATTTTGCCCCAAATTAAAGGAAATTTCTGGAATTTTTCCCCAAAATAAGGGAAATTTCTGATTTTTGCCCCAAAATAAAGGGAATGTCTGACTTTTACCCCAAAATTAGGGGAATTTCTGCAATTTTGCTTCAAAATAAGGGGAATTTCTGCCTTTTTGCCCGAAAATAAGGGGAATGCATATTTTTTTGCCATAAAAAAGGAAAATTTCTTCATTTTTGCACAAAATTAAGGGGAACTTCTGCCTTTTGCCTCTAAACAAGTGGAATTTCTGTCTTTTTTACCCCAAAACAAAAGAAATTTCTGTTTTTTTTGCCACAAAATAAGGAAAATTTCTGACTTATTACCCTGAAATAAGTGAAATTTCTGCAACTTTGCCCCAAAATAAAGAAAAATTCTTCTTTTTTGCCCCCAAATAAGAGGAATTTCAGCCTTTTTACCTCAAAATAAGGGGAATTTCTGCATTTTTGCCACAATATATTAGGAATTTCTGCTTTTTTGCCCTAAAATAAGGGAAATTTCTGGAATTTTGCCCCAAAATAAGTGGAATTTCTGAGTTTTGCCACAAAATAAGGAGAATTTCTGTCTTCTTGCCCCAACATATAGGGAATTTCTGCCGTTTTGCCTCACAATTAGGGGAATTTCTGCAATTTTGCTTCAAAATACTGGGAATTTCTGCTTTTTTGCCTGAAAATAAGGGGAATGTATACCTTTTGCCACAAAAAGGGAAATTTCTTCATTTTAGCCCCAAAATAAGAGTAATTTCTGCTTTTTACCTCAAATTAAGTGAAATTTCTGCTTTTTAACCCAAAACTAAACTGAATTTCTGTCTTTTTGCCCCAAAACAAAAGGACTTTTGGAATTTTGCCTTGAAATAAGTGAAATTTCTGCAATTTTGCCCCAAAATAAAGGAAATTTCTGCCTTTTTGCCACAAAATAAGGGGAATTTCTGCATTTTTGTCCCAAAATATAGAAAATTTCTGCAATTTTGTACCAAAATATAAGAAATTTCTGCCTTTTTGCCCCAAAATAAGAGAAATTCCTGCCTTCTTTCCCTGAAATAAGTGAAATTTCTGCAATTTTGCCCAAAATAAGAAAAATTTCTGCAATTTTGCCACAAAATAAGGAAAATTTCTGCAATTTTGCCCCAAAATAAGGGAAATTTCTGCCATTTTGCCACAAAATAAGGGGAATTTCTGCATTTTTGTCCCAAAATATAGAAAATTTCTGCAATTTTGTACCAAAATATAAGAAATTTCTGCCTTTTTGCCCCAAAATAAGAGAAATTCCTGCCTTCTTTCCCTGAAATAAGTGAAATTTCTGCAATTTTGCCCAAAATAAGAAAAATTTCTGCAATTTTGCCACAAAATAAAGAAAATTTCTGCAATTTTGCCCCAAAATAAGAAAAATTTCTGCCTTTTTGCCACAAAATAAGGGGAATTTCTGTCTTTTTGCCCCAAAATAAAAGGAATTTCAGCCTTTTTACCTCATAATAAGGGAAATCTCTGCCTTTTTGACCCAAAATATGGGTAATTTCTGCATTTTTGCCTAAAAATAAAGAAAATTTCTGCAATTTTGTACCAAAATAAAAGAAATTTCTGCCTTTTTGCCTCAAAATAAGAGAAATTCCTGCCTTCTTTCCCTGAAATAAGTGAAATTTCTGCAATTTTGCCCAAAATAAGAAAAATTTCTGCAATTTTGCCACAAAATAAGGGAAATTTCTGCAACTTTGCCCAAAATAAGGGGAATTTCTGACTTTTTGCCGTGAAATAAGGAAAATTTCTGCCTTTTTGCCCCAAAATAATGTGAACTTCTGCATTTTCCCTCAAAATTAGGGGAATTTGTGCAATTTTGCTTCAAAATATTGGGAATTTCTGCCTTATTTCACCAAAATAAAAGGAATTTCTGCAATTTTGCCTCAAAATAAGGGAAATTTCTGCCTTTTTGCCACAAAATAAGGGGAATTTTTGCATTTTTGCCCCAAAATAAAGAAAATTTCTGCAATTTTGTACCAAAATAAAAGAAATTTCTGCCTTTTTGCCCCAAAATAAGAGAAATTCCTGCCTTCTTTCGATGAAATAAGTGAAATTTCTGCAATTTTGCCCAAAATAAGAAAAATTTCTGCAATTTTGCCACAAAATAAAGGAAATTTCTGCAATTTTGCCCAAAAATAAGGGGAATTTCTGACTTTTTGCCGTGAAATAAGGAGAATTTCTGTCTTTTTGCCCAAAAATAATGTGAATTTCTGCATTTCCCTCAAAATTAGGGGAATTTGTGCAATTTTGCTTCAAAATACGGGGAATTTCTGCCTTATTGCACCAAAATAAAGGGAATTTCTGCAATTTTGCCTCAAAATAAGGGAAATTTCTGCCTTTTTGCCACAAAATAAGGGGGAATTTCTTCATTTTTGCCCCAAAATAAAAAAATCTCTGCAATTTTGTACCAAAATAAAAGAAATTTCTGCCTTTTTGCCCCAAAATGAGAGAAATTCCTGCCTTCTTTCCTGAAATAAGTGAAATTTCTGCAATTTTGCCCAAAATAAGAAAAATTTCTGTAATTTTGCTACAAAAAAGGGAAATTTCTTCATTTTAGCCCCAAAGTAAGAGTAATTTCTGCCTTTTTACCTCAAAATAAGTGAAATTTGTGCCTTTTTACCCAAAAATAAACGGAATTTTTGTTTTTTTGCCCCAAAATAAAAGGAATTTTTGAATTTTGCCTTGAAATAAGTGAAATTTCTGCAATTTTGCCCCAAAATAAGGAAAATTTCTTCCTTTTTGCCACAAAAGAAGGGGAATTTCTTCATTTTTGCCCCAAAATAAAGAAAATATCTGCAATTTTGTACCAAAATAAAAGAAATTTCTGCTCTTTTGCCCCAAAATAAGAGAAATTCCTGCCTTCTTTCCCTTAAATAAGTGAAATTTCTGCAATTTTGCCCAAAATAAGAAAAATTTCTGCAATTTTGCCCCAAAATAAGGGGAATTTCTGACGTTATGCCCTGAAATAAGGAGAATTTCTGTCTTTTTGCCCCAAAATAATTTGAATTTCTGCATTTTCCCTCAAAATTAGATGAATTTGTGCAATTTTGCTTCAAAACACGGGGAATTTCTGCCTTATTACACCAAAATAAAAGGAATTTCTGCATTCTTGCACCATTATAAGGGGAATTTCTGAGATTTTGCTCCAAAATACGGAAAATTTGTGCCTTATTGTCTAAAATTAAGCGGAAATTCTGCCTTTTTGCACTGAAATATTTGAAATTTCTGCAATTTTACCCCAAAATAAGCGGAATTTCTGTTTTTGGCCCCAAAATTAGGGGAATTTCTGCTTTTTGCCCCAAAATAAGGCAAATTTCTGACTTTTTGCCCTAAAATAAGTGAAATTTCTGAAATTTTGCCCCAAAATAATGGGAATTTCTGCCTTTTGCCCCAAATAAGGGGAATTTCAGCATTTTACCTTCAAATAACGGGAATTTCTGACTTTTTGCCTCAAAATATGGGGAATCTCTGCATTATTGCCCCCAAATAAGGAAAGTTTCTGCTTTTCTGCACCAATAAATGGGAATTTCTGCCTTTTTGCCAGAAAATAAAGGGAATTTCTGCCTTATTGCCCCAAAACAAGGGGCATTTCAGCCTTTTTACCTCAAAATAAGGGGAATTTCTGCCTTTTGCCCCAAAATATGGGGAATTTCTGCCTTTTTGTTCCAAAATAAGAAAAATTTCTTCAACTTTGTACCAAAATAAAAGAAATTTCTGCTTTTTGCCCCAAAATAAAAGTAATTTCTGACTTTTTGCCCTGAAATAAATGAAATTTCTGCAATTTTGCCTGAAAATAAGGGAAATTTGTGCCTTTTTGCCTCAAAATGTAGGGAATTTCTGCATTTTTCTTCCAAAATATGGGGAATTTAAGCATTTTACCTCAAAATAAGGGGAATTTCAGCCTTTTTGCACCAAAATATGGGGAATTTCTGCCTTTTTGCCACAAAAGAAGAAAAATTTCTGCAATTCTGTACCAAAATAAAAGAAATTTCTAAAATTTTGCCCCAAAATAAGGGAAATTTCTGCAATTTTGTCCCAAAATAAGGGAAATTTCTGCCTTTTTGCCACAAAGTAAGGGGGATTTCTGTCTTTTTGCCCCAAAATAAAAGGAATTTCAGCCTTTTTACCTCATAATAAGGGGAATCTCTGCTTTTTTGCCCCAAAATATGGGGAATTTCTGCATTTTTGCCTCAAAATAAAGAAAATTTTTGCAATTTTGTACCAAAATAAAAGAAATTTCTGCCTTTTTCCCCAAAATATAAGAAATTCCTGCCTTCTTTCCCTGAAATAAGTGAAATTTCTGCAATTTTGCCCAAAATAAGAAAAATTTCTGCAATTTTGCCACAAAATAAGGGAAATTTTTGCAATTTTGCCCCAAAATAAGGGGAATTTCTGACTTTTTACCGTGAAATAAGGAGAATTTCTGTCTTTTTGCCCCAAAATAATGTGAATTTCTGCATTTTCCCTAAAAATTAGGGGAATTAGTGCAATTTTGCTTCAAAATACGGGGAATTTCTGCCTTATTGCACCAAAATAAAGGGAATTTCTGCATTTTTGCACCAATATAAGGGGAATTTCTGAGATTTTGCTCCAAAATACAGAAAATTTCTGCCTTATTGCCCGAAATTAAGTGGAATTTCTGCCTTTTTGCCCTGAAATATTTGAAATTTCTGCAATTTTACCCCAAAATAAGGGGAATTTCTATTTTTGGCCCCAAAATTAGGGGAATTTCTTCTTTTTGCCCCAAAATAAGGCAAATTTCTGGCTTTTTGCCCTGAAATAAGTGAAATTTCTGCAATTTTGTCCAAAAATAAGGGGAATTTCTGCCTTTTTGCACAAAATAAGGGGAATTTCAGCATTTTACCTCCAAATGAGGGGAATTTCTGCCTTTTTGCCACAAAATATGGGGAATTACTGCCTTATTGCCTTCAAATAAGGAAAATTTCAGCTTTTCTGCCCCAATTAACAAGAATTTCTGTCATTTTGCCACAAAGTAATGGAAATTTTTGCATTTTTGCCCTAAAATAAGGGGAATTTCATTCTTTTTACCTCAAAATAAGGGGAATTTATGCCTATTTGCCACAAAATATGGGGAATTTCTGCATTATTGCCCCCAAATAAGGAAAGTTTCTGCTTTACTGCCCCAATTAACAGGAATTTCTGCCTTTTTGCCAGAAAATAAAGGGAATTTCTGCCTTTTTGCCCCAAAACAAGGGGCATTTCAGCCTTTTTACCTCAAAATAAGGAGAATTTCTGCCTTTTGCCCCAAAATATGGGGAATTTCTGCCTTTTTGTTCCATAATAAGAAAAATTTCTTCAACTTTGTACCAAAATAAAAGAAATTTCTGCTTTTTGCCCCAAAATAAAAGGAATTTCTGGCTTTTTGCCCTGAAATAAATGAAATTTCTGCAATTTTGCCTGAAAATAAGGGAAATTTGTGCCTTTTTGCCTCAAAATGTAGGGAATTTCTGCATTTTTCTTCCAAAATATGGGGAATTTAAGCATTTTACCTCAAAATAAGGGGAATTTCAGCCTTTTTGCACCAAAATATGGGGAATTTCTGCTTTTTTGTCACAAAAGAAGAAAAATTTCTGCAATTCTGTACCAAAATAAAAGAAATTTCTAAAATTTTGCCCCAAAATAAGGGAAATTTCTGCAATTGTGCCCCAAAATAAGGGAAATTTCTGCCTTTTTGCCACAAAATAAGGGGGATTTCTGTCTTTTTGCCCCAAAATAAAAAGAATTTCAGCCTTTTTACCTCATAATAAGGGGAATCTCTGCTTTTTTGCCCCAAAATATGGGGAATTTCTGCATTTTTGCCTCAAAATAACGAAAATTTTTGCAATTTTGTACCAAAATAAAAGAAATTTCTGCCTTTTTGCCCCAAAATAAGAGAAATTCCTGCCTTCTTTCCATGAAATAAGTGAAATTTCTGCAATTTTGCCCAAAATAAGAAAAATTTCTGCAATTTTGCCACAAAATAAGGGAAATTTTTGCAATTTTGCCCCAAAATAAGGGGAATTTCTGACTTTTTGCCATGAAATAAGGAGAATTTCTGTCTTTTTGCCCCAAAATAATGTGAATTTCTGCATTTTCCCTCAAAATTAGGGGAATTAGTGCAATTTTCCTTCAAAATACGGGGAATTTCTGCCTTATTGCACCAAAATAAAGGGAATTTCTGCATTTTTGCACCAATATAAAGGGAATTTCTGAGATTTTGCTCCAAAATATAGAAAATTTCTGCCTTATTGCCCGAAATTAAGTGGAATTTCTGCCTTTTTGCCCTGAAATATTTGAAATTTCTGCAATTTTACCCCAAAATAAGGGGAATTTCTATTTTTGGCCCCATAATTAGGGGAATATCTTTTTTTTGCCCCAAAATAAGGCAAATTTCTGACTTTTTGCCCTGAAATAATTGAAATTTCTGCAATTTTGTCCAAAAATAAGGGGAATTTCTGCCTTTTTGCCCAAAATAAGGGGAATTTCAGCATTTTACCTCCAAATGAGGGGAATTTCTGCCTTTTTGCCACAAAATATGGGGAATTACTGCCTTTTTGCCTTCAAATAAGGAAAATTTCTGCTTTTCTGCCCCAATTAACAAGAATTTCTGCCATTTTGTCACAATGTAAAGGAAATTTTTGCCTTTTTGCCCTAAAATAAGGGGAATTTCATCCTTTTTACCCAAAATAAGGGGAATTTATGCCTTTTTGCCACAAAATATGGGGAATTTCTGCATTATTGCCCCCAAATAAGGAAAGTTTCTGCTTTTCTGCCCCAATTAACAGGAATTTCTGCCTTTTTTCCACAAAATAAAGGGAATTTCTGCATTTTGCCCCAAAATAAAAGGAATTTCTGACTTTTTGCCCTGAAATAAATGAAATTTCTGCAATTTTGCCTGAAAATAAGGGAAATTTGTGCCTTTTTGCCCCAAAATGCAGGAAATTTCTGCCTTTTTGCCCCAAAATATGGGGAATTTCAACATTTTACCTCAAAATAAGGAGAATTTCAGCATTTTTGCACCAAAATATGGGGAATTTCTGCCTTTTTGCCACAAATTAAGAAAAATTTCTGCAATTCTGTACCAAAATAAAATAAATTTCTAAAATTTTGCCAGAAAATAAGGGAAATTTCTGCAATTTTGCCCCAAAATAAGGGAAATTTCTGTTTTTTTGCCACAAAATAAGGGGAATTTCTGTCTTTTTGCCCCAAAATAAAAGCAATTTCAGCCTTTTTACGTCATAATAAGGGGTATCTCAGCCTTTTTGCCTCAAAATATGGGAAATTTCTGCATTTTTGCCTCAAAATAAAGAAAATTTCTGCAATTTTGTACCAAAATAAAAGAAATTTCTGCCTTTTTGCCCCAAAATAAAAAAAATTCCTGCCTTCTTTTTCTGAAATAAGTGAAATTTCTGCAATTTTGCCCAAAATAAGAAAAATTTCTGCAATTTTGCCCCAAATTAAGGGGAATTTCTGACTTTTTTGCCGTGAAATAAAGAGAATTTCTGTCTTTTTGCCCCAAAATAATGTGAATTTCTGCATTTTCCCTCAAAATTAGGGGAATTTGTGCAAATTTGCTTCAAAATATTGGTAATTTCTGCTTTATTGCACCAAAATAAAGGAAATTTCTGCAATTTTCCCCAAAATAAGGGAAATTTCTGCCTTTTTGCCACAAAATAAGGGGAATTTCTGCATTTTTGCCCCAAAAGAAAGAAAATTTCTGCAATTTTGTACCAAAATAAAAGAAATTTCTGCCTTTTTGCCCCAAAATAAGAGAAATTCCTGCCTTCTTTCCCTGAAATAAGTGAAATTTCTGCAATTTTGCCCAAAATAAGAAAAATTTCTGCAATTTTGCCACAAAATAAGGGAAATTTCTGCAATTTTGCCCCAAAATAAGGCGAATTTCTGACTTTTTGCCGTGAAATAAGGAGAATTTCTTTCTTTTTCACCAAAATAATGTGAATTTCTTCATTTTCCCTCAAAACTAGGGGAATTTGTGCAATTTTGCTTCAAAATATGGGGAATTTCCGCCTTATTGCACCAAAATAAAGGGAATTTCTGCAGTTTTGCCCCAAAATAAGGGAAATTCTACCTTTTTGCCACAAAATAAGGGGAATTTCTGCATTTTTGCCCCAAAATAAAGAAAATTTCTGCAATTTTGTACCAAAATAAAAGAAATTTCTGCCTTTTTGCCCCAAAATAAGAGAAATTCTTGCCTTTTTTCCCTGAAATAAGTGAAATTTCTGCAATTTTGCCCAAAATAAGAAATATTTCTGCAATTTTGCCACAAAAAAGGGAAATTTCTTCATTTTATCACCAAAATAAGAGTAATTTCTGTCTTTTTACCTCAAAACAAGTGAAATTTCTGCCTTTTTACCAAAAATAAACAGATTTTCTGTCTTTTTGCCCCAAAATAAAAGGAATTTTTAAATATTGCCTTGAAATAAGTGAAATTTGTGCAATTTTGCCCCAAAATAAGAGAAATTTCTGCCTTTTTGCCACAAAATAAGGGGAATTTCTTCATTTTTGACCCAAAATATAGAAAATTTCTGCAATTTTCTACAAAATAAAAAAAATTTGTGCTTTTTTGCCCCAAAATAAGAGAAATTCCTGCCTTCTTTCCATGAAATAAGTGAAATTTCTGCAATTTTGCCCAAAATAAGAAAAATTTCTGCAATTTTGCCACAAAATAAGGGAAATTTCTGCAATTTTGCCCCAAAATAAGGGCAATTTCTGACTTTTTGCCGTGAAATAATGAGAATTTCTTTCTTTTTGCCCCAAAATAATGTGAATTTCTGCATTTTCCCTCAAAATTAGGGGAATTTGTGCAATTTGCTTCAAAACATTGGGAATTTCCACCTTATTGGAACAAAATAAAGGGAATTTCTGCAATTTTTCCCCAAAATAAGGGAAATTTCTGCCTTTTTCCCACAAAATAAGGGGAATTTTTGCATTTTTGCCCCAAAAGAAAGAAAATTTCTGCAATTTTGTACCAAAATAAAAGAAATTTCTGCCTTTTTGCCCCAAAATAAGAGAAATTCCTGCCTTCTTTCCCTGAAATAAGTGAAATTTCTGCAATTTTGCCCAAAATAAGAAAAATTTCTGCAATTTTGCCACAAAATAAGGGAAATTTCTGCAATTTTGCCCTAAAATAAGGCGAATTTCTGACTTTTTGCCGTGAAATAAGGAGAATTTCTTTCTTTTTCCGCAAAATAATGTGAATTTCTGCATTTTCCCTCAAAATTAGGGGAATTTGTGCAATTTTGCTTCAAAATATGGGGAATTTCTGCCTTATTGCACCAAAATAAAGGGAATTACTGCAATTTTGCCCCAAAATAAGGGAAATTTCTGCCTTTTTGCCACAAAATAAGGGGAATTTCTTCATTTTTGCCCCAAAATAAAAAAATATCTGCAATTTTGTACCAAAATAAAAGAAATTTCTGCCTTTTTCCCCAAAATAAGAGAAATTCCTGCCTTCTTTCCCTGAAATAAGTGAAATTTCTGCAATTTTGCCCAAAATAAGAAAAATTTCTGCAATTTGGCCACAAAAACGGAAATTTTCTTCATTTTAGACCCAAAGTAAGAGTAATTTCTGCCTTTTTACCTCAAAATAAGTGAAATTTGTGCCTTTTTACCCAAAAATAAACGGAATTTTTGTCTGTTTGCCCCAAAATAAAAGAAATTTTTGAATTTTGCCTTGAAATAAGTGAAATTTCTGCAATTTTGCCCCAAAATAAGGAAAATTTCTGCTTTTGCTACAAAATAAGGGGAATTTCTTCATTTTTGCCCCAAAATAAAGAAAATATCTGCAATTTTGTACCAAAATAAAAGAAATTTCTGCCCTTTTGCCCCAAAATAAGAGAAATTCCTGACTTCTTTCCCTTAAATAAGTGAAATTTCTTAAATTTTGCCCAAAATAAGAAAAATTTCTGCAATTTTGCCCCAAAATAAGTGGAATTTCTGACGTTATGCCCTGAAATAAGGAGAATTTCTGTCTTTTTGCCCCAAAATAATTTGAATTTCTGCATTTTCCCTCAAAATTAGGGGAATTTGTGCAATTTGCTTCAAAATATTGGGAATTTCTGCCTTATTGCAACAAAATAAAGGGAATTTCTGCAATTTTTCCCCAAAATAAGGGAAATTTCTGCCTTTTTTGCCACAAAATAAGCGGAATTTCTGCATTTTTGCCCCAAAATAAAGAAAATTTCTGCAATTTTGTACCAAAATAAAAGAAATTTCTGCCTTTTTGCCCCAAAATAAGAGAAATTCCTGCCTTCTTTCCCTGAAATAAGTTAAGTTTCTGCAATTTTGCCCAAAATAAAAAAAATTTCTGCAATTTTGCCACAAAAAGGGAAATTTCTTCATTTTAGCCCCAAAATAAGAGTAATTTCTGTCTTTTTACCTCAAAATAAGTGAAATTTCTGCCTTTTTACCCAAAAATAAACAGAATTTCTGTCTTTTTGCCCCAAAATAAAAGGAATTTATGAATATTGCCTTGAAATAAGTGAAATTTCTGCAATTTTGCCCCAAAATAAAAGAAATTTCTGCCTTTTTGCCACAAAATAAGGGGAATTTCTATATTTTTGCCCCAAAATATAGAAAATTTCTGCAATTTTGTACCAAAATAAAAAAAATTTCTGCCCTTTTGCCCCAAAATAAGAGAAATTCCTGCCTTCTTTCTCTGAAATATGTGAAATTTCTGCAATTTAGCCCAAAATAAGAAAAATTTCTGCAATTTTGCCACAAAATAAGGGAAATTTCTGCAATTTTGCCCCACAATAACGAGAATTTCTGACCTTATGCCATGAAATAAAGAAAATTTCTGTATTTTTGCCTCAAAATAATTTGAATTTATGCATTTTCCCTCAAAATTAGATTAATTTGTGCAATTTTGCTTCAAAACACGGGGAATTTCTGCCTTATTACACCAAAATAAAGAGAATTTCTGCATTTTTGCACCATTATAAGAGGAATTTCTGAGATTTTGCTCCAAAATACGGAAAATTTGTGCCTTATTGCCTAAAATTAAGTGGAATTTCTGCCTTTTTGCACTGAAATATTTGAAATTTCTGCAATTTTACCCCAAAATAAGGGAAATTTCTGTTTTGGCCCCAAAATTAGGGGAATTTCTGCTTTTTGCCCCAAAATAAGGGAAATTTCTGACTTTTTGGCCTAAAATAAGTGAAATTTTTGCAATTTTGCCCCAAAATAAGGGGAATTTCTTCCTTTTGCCCAAAATAAGGGGAATTTCAGCATTTTACCTCCAAATAAGGGGAATTTCTGCCTTTTTGCCACAAAATATGGGGAATTTCTGCATTATTGCCCCCAAATAAGGAAAGTTTCTGCTTTTCTGCCCCAATTAATGGGAATTTCTGCCTTTTTGCCACAAAATAAAGGGAATTTCTGCCTTTTTGCCCCAAAATAAGGGGAATTTCAGCCTTTTTACTTCAAAATAAGGGGAATTTCTGCCTTTTGCCCCAAAATATGGGGAATTTCTGCCTTTTTTTTCCAAAATAAAAAAAATTTCTTCAACTTTGTACCAAAATAAAAGAAATTTCTTCTTTTTGCCCCAAAATAAAAGGAATTTCTGAATTTTTGCCCTGAAATAAATGAAATTTCTGCAATTATGCCCGAAAATAAAGGAAATTTGTGCCTTTTTGCCCCCAAATATAGGGAATTTCTGCCTTTTTGCCCCAAAATATGGGGAATTTCAGCATTTTACCTCAAAATAAGGGGAATTTCAGCCTTTTTGCACCAAAATATGGGGAATTTCTGCCTTTTTGCCACAAACGAAGAAAAATTTCTGCAATTCTGTACCAAAATAAAAGAAATTTCTAAAATTTTACCCCAAAATAAGGGAAATTTCTGCAATTTTGCCCAAAAATAAGGGAAATTTCTGCCTTTTTGCCACAAAATAAGGGGGATTTCTGTCTTTTTGCCCCAAAATAAAAGGAATTTCAGCCTTTTTACCTCATAATAAAGGGATTATCTGCCTTTTGCCCCAAAATATAGGGAATTTCTGCATTTTTGCCTCAAAATAAAGAAAATTTTTGCAATTTTGTACCAAAATAAAAGAAATTTCTGACTTTTTGCCCCATATAAGAGAAATTCCTGCCTTCTTTCCCTGAAATAAGTGAAATTTCTGCAATTTTGCCAAAAATAAGAAAAATTTCTGCAATTTTGCCACAAAATAAGGGAAATTTTTGCAATTTTGCCCCCAAATAAGGGGAATTTCTGACTTTTTGCTGTGTAATAAGGAGAATTTCTGTCTTTTTGCCCCAAAATAATGTGAATTTCTGCATTTTCCCTAAAAATTAGGGGAATTAGTGCAATTTTGCTTCAAAATACGGGGAATTTCTGCCTTATTGCACCAAAATAAAGGGAATTTCTGCATTTTTGCACCAATATAAGGGGAATTTCTGAGGTTTTGCTCCAAAATACAGAAAATTTCTGCCTTATTGCCCGAAATTAAATGGAATTTCTGCCTTTTTGCCCTGAAATATTTGAAATTTCTGCAATTTTACCCCAAAATAAGAAGAATTTCTATTTTTGGCCCCAAAATTAGGGGAATTTTTGCTTTTTGCCCCAAAATAAGGCAAATTTCTGACTTTTTGCCCTAAAATAAGTGGAATTTCTGCAATTTTGCCCCAAAATAAGGGGAATATCTGCCTTTTGCCCAAAATAAGGGGAATTTCAGCATTTTACCTCAAAATAAGGGGAATTTCTGCCTTTTTGCCACAAAATATGGGGCATTTCTGCATTATTTCCCCCAAATAAGGAAAGTTTCTGCTTTTCTGCCCCAATTAATGGGAATTTCTGCCTTTTTGCCACAAAATAAAGGGAATTTCTGCCTTTTTGCCGCAAAATAAGGAGAATTTTAGCCTTTTTACCTCAAAATAAGGAGAATTTCTGCCTTTTGCCCCAAAATATGGGGAATTTCTGCCTTTTTGTTCCAAAATAAGAAAAATTTCTTCAACTTTGTACCAAAATAAAAGAAATTTCTGCTTTTTGCCCCAAAATAAGAAGAATTTCTGACTTTTTGCCACAAAAAAAGGAAATTTCTTCATTTTAGCCCCAAAATAAGAGTAATTTCTGCCTTTTTACCTCAAAATAAGTGAAATTTCTGCATTTTTACCCAAAATAAACGGAATTTCTGTCTTTTTGCCCCAAAATAAAAGGAATTTTTGAATTTTGCCTTGAAATAAGTGAAATTTCTGCAATTTTGCCCCAAAATAAAGGAAAATTTTCCCTTTTTGCCACAAAATAAGGGGAATTTCTGCATTTTCGCCACAAAATAAAGAAAATTTCTGCAATTTTGTACCAAAATAAAAGAAATTTCTGCCTTTTTGCCCCAAAATGAGAGAAATTCCTGCCTTCTTTCCCTTAAATAAGTGAAATTTCTGCAATTTTGCCCAAAATAAGAAAAATTTCTGCCATTTTGCCACAAAAAAGAGAAATTTCTTCATTTTAGCCCCAAAATAAGAGTAATTTCTGCCTTTTTACCTCAAAATAAGTGAAATTTCTGCATTTTACCCAAAAATAAACGGAATTTCTGTCTTTTTGCCCCAAAATAAAAGGAATTTTTGAATTTTGCCTTGAAATAAGTGAAATTTCTGCAATTTTGCCCAAAATAAGAAAAATTTCTGCAATTTTGCCACAAAATAAGGGAAATTTCTGCAATTTTGCCCCAAAACAAGGGGAATTTCTGACGTTATGCCCTGAAATAAGGAAAATTTCTGTCTTTTTGCCCCAAAATAATTTGAATTTCTGCATTTTCCCTCAAAATTAGATGAATTTGTGCAATTTTGCTTCAAAACACGGGGAATTTCTGCCTTATTACACCAAAATAAAGGCAATTTCCTTTTCGCACAATTATAAGGAGAATTTCTGAGATTTTGCTTTAAATACAGAAAATTTGTGCCTTATTGCCTAAAATTAAGTGGAATTTCTGCCTTTTTGCACTGAAATATTTGAAATTTCTGCAATTATACCCCAAAATAAGGGGAATTTCTGTTTTTGGCCCCAAAATTTGGGGAATTTCTGCTTTTTGCCCCAAAATAAGGCAAATTTCTGACTTTTTGCCCTAAATAAGTGAAATTTCTGCAATTTTGCCCCAAAATAAGGGGAATTTCTGCCTTTTGCCCAAAATAAGGGGAATTTCAGAATTTTACCTCCAAATAAGGGGAATTTCTGCCTTTTTGCCACAAAATATGGGGAATTTCTGCATTATTGCCCCCAAATAAGGAAAGTTTCTGCTTTTCTGCCCCAACTAATGGGAATTTCTGCCTTTTTGCCACAAAATAATGGGAATTTTTGCCTTTTTGCCCCAAATTATGGGGAATTTCAGCATTTTACCTCAAAATAAGAGGAATTTCAGCCTTTTTGCACCAAAATATGGGGAATTTCTGCCTTTTTGCCACAAAATAAGAATAATTTCTGCAATTCTATACCAAAATAAAAGAAATTTCTAAAATTTTGCCTGAAAATAAGGGAAATTTCTGGAATTTTGCCCCAAAATAAGGGAAATTTCTGCCTTTATGCCACAAAATAAGGGGAATTTCTGTCTTTATGCCCCAAAATTAAAGGAATTTCAGCCTTTTTACCTCATAATAGGGGGAATCTCTGCCTTTTTGACCCAAAATATTGGGAATTTCTGCATTTTTGCCTCAAAATAAAGAAAATTTCTGCAATTTTGTACCAAATAAAAAAAATTCTGCATTTTTGCCCCAAAATAAGAGAAATTCCTGCCTTCTTTCCCTGAAATAAGTGAAATTTCTGCAATTTTGCCCAAAATAAAAAATTTGGCAATTTTGCCACAAAATAAGGGAAATTTCTGCAATTTTGCCCCAAAATAAGGGGAATTTCTGACGTTATGCCCTGAAATAAGGAGAATTTCTGTCTTTTTGCCCCAAAATAATTTGAATTTCTGCATTTTCCCTCAAAATTAGATGAATTTGTGCAATTTTGCTTCAAAACACGGGGAATTTCTGCCTTATTACACCAAAATAAAGGGAATTTCTGCATTTTTGCACCATTATAAGGGGAATTTCTGAGATTTTGCTTTAAAATACGGAAAATTTGTGCCTTATTGCCTAAAATTAAGTGGAATTTCTGCCTTTTTGCACTGAAATATTTGAAATTTCTGCAATTTTACCCCAAAATAAGGGGAATTTCTGTTTTTGGCCCCAAAATTAGGGGAATTTCTGCTTTTTGCCCCAAAATAAGGCAAATTTCTGACTTTTTGCCCTAAAATAAGTGAAATTTCTGCAATTTTGCACCAAAATAAGGGGAATTTCTGCCTTTTGCCCAAAATAAGGGGAATTTCAGCATTTTACCTCCAAATAAGGGGAATTTCTGCCTTTTTGCCACAAAATATGGGGAATTACTGCCTTATTGCCTTCAAATAAAGAAAATTTCTGCTTTTCTGCCCCAATTAACAAGAATTTCTGCCTTTTTGCCACAAAGTAAAGGAAATTTTTGACTTTTTGCCCCAAAATAAGGGGAATTTCATCCTTTTTCCCTCAAAATATGGGGAATTTCTGCATTTTACCCCAAAATATGGGGAATTTGTGTTTTTTTGTTTTAAAATAAGAAAAATTTCTTCAACTTTGTACCAAAATAAAAAAAAATTCTGCTTTTTGCCCCAAAATAAAAGGAATTTCTGACTTTTTGCCCTGAAATAAGTGAAATTTCTGCAATTTTGCCCAAAATAAGAAAAATTTCTGCAATTTTGCCACAATATAAGGGAAATTTTTGCAATTTTGCCCCAAAATAAAGGGAATTTCTGACTTTTTAGGATGAAATAAGGAGAATTTCTGTCTTTTTGCCCCAAAATAATGTGAATTTTTGCATTTTCCCTCAAAATTAGGGGAATTTGTGCAATTTTGCTTCAAAATACGGGGAATTTCTGCCTTATTGCACCAAAATAAAGGGAATTTCTGCATTTTTGCACCAATATAAGGGGAATTTCTGAGATTTTACTCCAATATACAGAAAATTTCTGCCTTATTGCCAGAAATTAAGTGGAATTTCTGCCTTTTTGCACTGAAATATTTGAAATTTCTGCAATTATACCCCAAAATAAGGGGAATTTCTATTTTTGGCCCCAAGATTAGGGAAATTTCTGCTTTTTGCCCCAAAATAAGGCAAATTTCTGACTTTTTGCCCTGAAATAAGTGAAATTTCTGCAATTTTGTCCCAAAATAAGGGGAATATCTGCCTTTTTGCCCAAAATAAGGGGAATTTCAGCATTTTACCCCCAAATGAGGGGAATTTCTGCCTTTTTGCCACAAAATATGGAGAATTACTGCCTTATTGCCTTCAAATAAGGAAAATTTCTGCGTTTCTGCCCCAATTAACAAGAATTTCTGCTTTTTTGCCACAAAGTAAAGGAAATTTTTGCTTTTTTGCCCTAAAATAAGGGGAATTTCATTCTTTTTACCTCAAAATGAGGGGAATTTCTGCCTTTTACCCCAAAATATGGGGAATTTCTTCCTTTTTATTCCAAAATATGAAAAATTTCTTTAACTTTTTACCAAAATAAAAGAAATTTCTGCTTTTTGTTCCAAAATAAAAGGAATTTCTGACTTTTAGCCCTGAAATCAATGAAATTTCTGCAATTTTGCCCGAAAATAAGGAAAATTTGTGCTTTTTTGCCCCAAAATGAGGGAAATTTCTCCCTTTTTGCCCCAAAATATGAGGAATTTAAGCATTTTACCTCAAAATAAGGGGAATTTCAGCCTTTTTGCCACAAAATAAGGGGAATTTCTCCATTTTTGCCCCAAAATAAAGAAAATTTCTGCAATTTTGTACCAAAATAAAAGAAATTTCTGCCTTTTTGCCCAAAAATGAGAGAAATTCCTGCCTTCTTTCCCTGAAATAAGTGAAATTTCTGCAATTTTGCCCAAAATAAGAAAAATTTCTGCAATTTTGCCACAAAAAAGGGAAATTTCTTCATTTTAGCCCCAAAATAAGAGTAATTTCTGCCTTTTTACCTCAAAATAAGTGAAATTTCTGCCTTTTTACCCAAAAATAAACGGAATTTCTGTCTTTTTGCCCCAAAATAAAAGGAATTTTTGAATTTTGCCTTGAAATAAGTGAAATTTCTGCAATTTTGCCCCAAAATAAGGGAAATTTTTCCCTTTTTGCCACAAAATAATGGGAATTTCTGTATTTTTGCCACAAAATAAAGAAAATTTCTGCAATTTTGTACCAAAATAAAAGAAATTTCTGCCTTTTTGCCCCAAAATGAGAGAAATTCCTGCCTTCTTTCCCTGAAATAAGTGAAATTTCTGCAATTTTGCCCAAAATAAGAAAAATTTCTGCAATTTTGCCACAAAAAAAGAAATTTCTTCATTTTAGCCCCAAAATAAGAGTAATTTCTGCCTTTTTACCTCAAAATAAGTGAAATTTCTGCATTTTTACCCAAAAATAAACGGAATTTCTGTCTTTTTGCCCCAAAATAAAAGGAATTTTTGAATTTTGCCTTGAAATAAGTGAAATTTCTGCAATTTTGCCCCAAAATAAGGGAAAATTTTCCCTTTTTGCCACAAAATAAGGGGAATTTCTGCATTTTTGCCACAAAATAAAGAAAATTTCTGCAATTTTGTACCAAAATAAAAGAAATTTCTGCCTTTTTGCCCCAAAATGAGAGAAATTCCTGCCTTCTTTCCCTGAATAAGTGAAATTTCTGCAATTTTGCCCAAAATAAGAAAAATTTCTGCCATTTTGCCACAAAAAGAGAAATTTCTTCATTTTAGCCCCAAAATAAGAGTAATTTCTGCCTTTTTACCTCAAAATAAGTGAAATTTCTGCATTTTACCCAAAAATAAACGGAATTTCTGTCTTTTTGCCCCAAAATAAAAGGAATTTTTGAATTTTGCCTTGAAATAAGTGAAATTTCTGCAATTTTGCCCAAAATAAGAAAAATTTCTGCAATTTTGCCACAAAATAAGGGAAATTTCTGCAATTTTGCCCCAAAACAAGGGGAATTTCTGACGTTATGCCCTGAAATAAGGAAAATTTCTGTCTTTTTGCCCCAAAATAATTTGAATTTCTGCATTTTCCCTCAAAATTAGATGAATTTGTGCAATTTTGCTTCAAAACACGGGGAATTTCTGCCTTATTACACCAAAATAAAGGCAATTTCCTTTTCGCACAATTATAAGGAGAATTTCTGAGATTTTGCTTTAAATACAGAAAATTTGTGCCTTATTGCCTAAAATTAAGTGGAATTTCTGCCTTTTTGCACTGAAATATTTGAAATTTCTGCAATTATACCCCAAAATAAGGGGAATTTCTGTTTTTGGCCCCAAAATTTGGGGAATTTCTGCTTTTTGCCCCAAAATAAGGCAAATTTCTGACTTTTTGCCCTAAATAAGTGAAATTTCTGCAATTTTGCCCCAAAATAAGGGGAATTTCTGCCTTTTGCCCAAAATAAGGGGAATTTCAGAATTTTACCTCCAAATAAGGGGAATTTCTGCCTTTTTGCCACAAAATATGGGGAATTTCTGCATTATTGCCCCCAAATAAGGAAAGTTTCTGCTTTTCTGCCCCAACTAATGGGAATTTCTGCCTTTTTGCCACAAAATAATGGGAATTTTTGCCTTTTTGCCCCAAATTATGGGGAATTTCAGCATTTTACCTCAAAATAAGAGGAATTTCAGCCTTTTTGCACCAAAATATGGGGAATTTCTGCCTTTTTGCCACAAAATAAAAAAATTTCTGCAATTCTATACCAAAATAAAAGAAATTTCTAAAATTTTGCCTGAAAATAAGGGAAATTTCTGGAATTTTGCCCCAAAATAAGGGAAATTTCTGCCTTTATGCCACAAAATAAGGGGAATTTCTGTCTTTATGCCCCAAAATTAAAGGAATTTCAGCCTTTTTACCTCATAATAGGGGGAATCTCTGCCTTTTTGACCCAAAATATTGGGAATTTCTGCATTTTTGCCTCAAAATAAAGAAAATTTCTGCAATTTTGTACCAAATAAAAAAATTCTGCATTTTTGCCCCAAAATAAGAGAAATTCCTGCCTTCTTTCCCTAAATAAGTGAAATTTCTGCAATTTTGCCCAAAATAAAAAATTTGGCAATTTTGCCACAAAATAAGGGAAATTTCTGCAATTTTGCCCCAAAATAAGGGGAATTTCTGACGTTATGCCCTGAAATAAGGAGAATTTCTGTCTTTTTGCCCCAAAATAATTTGAATTTCTGCATTTTCCCTCAAAATTAGATGAATTTGTGCAATTTTGCTTCAAAACACGGGGAATTTCTGCCTTATTACACCAAAATAAAGGGAATTTCTGCATTTTTGCACCATTATAAGGGGAATTTCTGAGATTTTGCTTTAAAATACGGAAAATTTGTGCCTTATTGCCTAAAATTAAGTGGAATTTCTGCCTTTTTGCACTGAAATATTTGAAATTTCTGCAATTTTACCCCAAAATAAGGGGAATTTCTGTTTTTGGCCCCAAAATTAGGGGAATTTCTGCTTTTTGCCCCAAAATAAGGCAAATTTCTGACTCTTTGCCCTAAAATAAGTGAAATTTCTGCAATTTTGCACCAAAATAAGGGGAATTTCTGCCTTTTGCCCAAAATAAGGGGAATTTCAGCATTTTACCTCCAAATAAGGGGAATTTCTGCCTTTTTGCCACAAAATATGGGGAATTACTGCCTTATTGCCTTCAAATAAAGAAAATTTCTGCTTTTCTGCCCCAATTAACAAGAATTTCTGCCTTTTTGCCACAAAGTAAAGGAAATTTTTGACTTTTTGCCCCAAAATAAGGGGAATTTCATCCTTTTTCCCTCAAAATATGGGGAATTTCTGCATTTTACCCTAAAATATGGGGAATTTGTGCCTTTTTGTTCCAAAATAAGAAAAATTTCTTCAACTTTGTACCAAAATAAAAAAAAATTCTGCTTTTTGCCCCAAAATAAAAGGAATTTCTGACTTTTTGCCCTGAAATAAGTGAAATTTCTGCAATTTTGCCCAAAATAAGAAAAATTTCTGCAATTTTGCCACAATATAAGGGAAATTTTTGCAATTTTGCCCCAAAATAAAGGGAATTTCTGACTTTTTAGGATGAAATAAGGAGAATTTCTGTCTTTTTGCCCCAAAATAATGTGAATTTTTGCATTTTCCCTCAAAATTAGGGGAATTTGTGCAATTTTGCTTCAAAATACGGGGAATTTCTGCCTTATTGCACCAAAATAAAGGGAATTTCTGCATTTTTGCACCAATATAAGGGGAATTTCTGAGATTTTACTCCAATATACAGAAAATTTCTGCCTTATTGCCAGAAATTAAGTGGAATTTCTGCCTTTTTGCACTGAAATATTTGAAATTTCTGCAATTATACCCCAAAATAAGGGGAATTTCTATTTTTGGCCCCAAGATTAGGGAAATTTCTGCTTTTTGCCCCAAAATAAGGCAAATTTCTGACTTTTTGCCCTGAAATAAGTGAAATTTCTGCAATTTTGTCCCAAAATAAGGGGAATATCTGCCTTTTTGCCCAAAATAAGGGGAATTTCAGCATTTTACCCCCAAATGAGAGGAATTTCTGCCTTTTTGCCACAAAATATGGAGAATTACTGCCTTATTGCCTTCAAATAAGGATAATTTCTGCGTTTCTGCCCCAATTAACAAGAATATCTGCTTTTTTGCCACAAAGTAAAGGAAATTTTTGCTTTTTTGCCCTAAAATAAGGGGAATTTCATTCTTTTTACCTCAAAATGAGGGGAATTTCTGCCTTTTACCCCAAAATATGGGGAATTTCTTCCTTTTTATTCCAAAATATGAAAAATTTCTTTAACTTTTTACCAAAATAAAAGAAATTTCTGCTTTTTGTCCCAAAATAAAAGGAATTTCTGACTTTTAGCCCCGAAATAAATGAAATTTCTGCAATTTTGCCCGAAAATAAGGAAAATTTGTGCTTTTTTGCCCCAAAATGAGGGAAATTTCTCCCTTTTTGCCCCAAAATATGAGGAATTTAAGCATTTTACCTCAAAATAAGGGGAATTTCAGCCTTTTTGCCACAAAATAAGGGGAATTTCTCCATTTTTGCCCCAAAATAAAGAAAATTTCTGCAATTTTGTACCAAAATAAAAGAAATTTCTGCCTTTTTGCCCAAAAATGAGAGAAATTCCTGCTTTCTTTCCCTGAAATAAGTGAAATTTCTGCAATTTTGCCCAAAATAAGAAAAATTTCTGGAATTTTGCCACAAAAAAGGGAAATTTCTTCATTTTAGCCCCAAAATAAGAGTAATTTCTGCCTTTTTACCTCAAAATAAGTGAAATTTCTGCCTTTTTACCCAAAAATAAACGGAATTTCTGTCTTTTTGCCCCAAAATAAAAGGAATTTTTGAATTTTGCCTTGAAATAAGTGAAATTTCTGCAATTTTGCCCCAAAATAAGGGAAATTTTTCCCTTTTTGCCACAAAATAAGGGGAATTTCTGTATTTTTGCCACAAAATAAAGAAAATTTCTGCAATTTTGTACCAAAATAAAAGAAATTTCTGCCTTTTTGCCCCAAAATGAGAGAAATTCCTGCCTTCTTTCCCTGAAATAAGTGAAATTTCTGCAATTTTGCTCAAAATAAGAAAAATTTCTGCAATTTTGCCACAAAAAAGGAAATTTCTTCATTTTAGCCCCAAAATAAGAGTAATTTCTGCCTTTTTACCTCAAAATAAGTGAAATTTCTGCATTTTTACCCAAAAATAAACGGAATTTCTGTCTTTTTGCCCCAAAATAAAAGGAATTTTTGAATTTTGCCTTGAAATAAGTGAAATTTCTGCAATTTTGCCCCAAAATAAGGGAAAATATTCCCTTTTTGCCACAAAATAAGGGGAATTTCTGCATTTTTGCCACAAAATAAAGAAAATTTCTGCAATTTTGTACCAAAATAAAAGAAATTTCTGCCTTTTTGCCCCAAAATGAGAGAAATTCCTGCTTTCTTTCCCTGAAATAAGTGAAATTTCTGCAATTTTGCCCAAAATAAGAAAAATTTCTGCCATTTTGCCACAAAAAAGAGAAATTTCTTCATTTTAGCCCCAAAATAAGAGTAATTTCTGCCTTTTAACCTCAAAATAAGTGAAATTTCTGCATTTTACCCAAAAATAAACGGAATTTCTGTCTTTTTGCCCCAAAATAAAAGGAATTTTTGAATTTTGCCTTGAAATAAGTGAAATTTCTGCAATTTTGCCCAAAATAAGAAAAATTTCTGCAATTTTGCCACAAAATAAGGGAAATTTCTGCAATTTTGCCCCAAAACAAGGGGAATTTCTGACGTTATGCCCTGAAATAAGGAAAATTTCTGTCTTTTTGCCCCAAAATAATTTGAATTTCTGCATTTTCCCTCAAAATTAGATGAATTTGTGCAATTTTGCTTCAAAACACGGGGAATTTCTGCCTTATTACACCAAAATAAAGGCAATTTCCTTTTCGCACAATTATAAGGAGAATTTCTGAGATTTTGCTTTAAATACAGAAAATTTGTGCCTTATTGCCTAAAATTAAGTGGAATTTCTGCCTTTTTGCACTGAAATATTTGAAATTTCTGCAATTATACCCCAAAATAAGGGGAATTTCTGTTTTTGGCCCCAAAATTTGGGGAATTTCTGCTTTTTGCCCCAAAATAAGGCAAATTTCTGACTTTTTGCCCTAAATAAGTGAAATTTCTGCAATTTTGCCCCAAAATAAGGGGAATTTCTGCCTTTTGCCCAAAATAAGGGGAATTTCAGAATTTTACCTCCAAATAAGGGGAATTTCTGCCTTTTTGCCACAAAATATGGGGAATTTCTGCATTATTGCCCCCAAATAAGGAAAGTTTCTGCTTTTCTGCCCCAACTAATGGGAATTTCTGCCTTTTTGCCACAAAATAATGAGAATTTTTGCCTTTTTGCCCCAAATTATGGGGAATTTCAGCATTTTACCTCAAAATAAGAGGAATTTCAGCCTTTTTGCACCAAAATATGGGGAATTTCTGCCTTTTTGCCACAAAATAAGAAAAATTTCTGCAATTCTATACCAAAATAAAAGAAATTTCTAAAATTTTTCCTGAAAATAAGGGAAATTTCTGGAATTTTGCCCCAAAATAAGGGAAATTTCTGCCTTTATGCCACAAAATAAGGGGAATTTCTGTCTTTATGCCCCAAAATTAAAGGAATTTCAGCCTTTTTACCTCATAATAGGGGGAATCTCTGCCTTTTTGACCCAAAATATTGGGAATTTCTGCATTTTTGCCTCAAAATAAAGAAAATTTCTGCAATTTTGTACCAAATAAAAAAAATTCTGCATTTTTGCCCCAAAATAAGAGAAATTCCTGCCTTCTTTCCCTGAAATAAGTGAAATTTCTGCAATTTTGCCCAAAATAAAAAATTTGGCAATTTTGCCACAAAATAAGGGAAATTTCTGCAATTTTGCCCCAAAATAAGGGGAATTTCTGACGTTATGCCCTGAAATAAGGAGAATTTCTGTCTTTTTGCCCCAAAATAATTTGAATTTCTGCATTTTCCCTCAAAATTAGATGAATTTGTGCAATTTTGCTTCAAAACACGGGGAATTTCTGCCTTATTACACCAAAATAAAGGGAATTTCTGCATTTTTGCACCATTATAAGGGGAATTTCTGAGATTTTGCTTTAAAATACGGAAAATTTGTGCCTTATTGCCTAAAATTAAGTGGAATTTCTGCCTTTTTGCACTGAAATATTTGAAATTTCTGCAATTTTACCCCAAAATAAGGGGAATTTCTGTTTTTGGCCCCAAAATTAGGGGAATTTCTGCTTTTTGCCCCAAAATAAGGCAAATTTCTGACTTTTTGCCCTAAAATAAGTGAAATTTCTGCAATTTTGCACCAAAATAAGGGGAATTTCTGCCTTTTGCCCAAAATAAGGGGAATTTCAGCATTTTACCTCCAAATAAGGGGAATTTCTGCCTTTTTGCCACAAAATATGGGGAATTACTGCCTTATTGCCTTCAAATAAAGAAAATTTCTGCTTTTCTGCCCCAATTAACAAGAATTTCTGCCTTTTTGCCACAAAGTAAAGGAAATTTTTGACTTTTTGCCCCAAAATAAGGGGAATTTCATCCTTTTTCCCTCAAAATATGGGGAATTTCTGCATTTTACCCCAAAATATGGGGAATTTGTGCCTTTTTGTTCCAAAATAAGAAAAATTTCTTCAACTTTGTACCAAAATAAAAAAAATTTCTGCTTTTTGCCCCAAAATAAAAGGAATTTCTGACTTTTTGCCCTGAAATAAGTGAAATTTCTGCAATTTTGCCCAAAATAAGAAAAATTTCTGCAATTTTGCCACAATATAAAGGAAATTTTTGCAATTTTGCCCCAAAATAAAGGGAATTTCTGACTTTTTGCGATGAAATAAGGAGAATTTCTGTCTTTTTGCCCCAAAATAATGTGAATTTTTGCATTTTCCCTCAAAATTAGGGGAATTTGTGCAATTTTGCTTCAAAATACGGGAAATTTCTGCCTTATTGCACCAAAATAAAGGGAATTTCTGCATTTTTGCACCAATATAAGGGGAATTTCTGAGATTTTACTCCAATATACAGAAAATTTCTGCCTTATTGCCAGAAATTAAGTGGAATTTCTGCCTTTTTGCACTGAAATATTTGAAATTTCTGCAATTATACCCCAAAATAAGGGGAATTTCTATTTTTGGCCCCAAAATTAGGGAAATTTCTGCTTTTTGCCCCAAAATAAGGCAAATTTCTGACTTTTTGCCCTGAAATAAGTGAAATTTCTGCAATTTTGTCCCAAAATAAGGGGAATATCTGCCTTTTTGCCCAAAATAAGGGGAATTTCAGCATTTTACCCCCAAATGAGAGGAATTTCTGCCTTTTTGCCACAAAATATGGAGAATTACTGCCTTATTGCCTTCAAATAAGGAAAATTTCTGCGTTTCTGCCCCAATTAACAAGAATTTCTGCTTTTTTGCCACAAAGTAAAGGAAATTTTTGCTTTTTTGCCCTAAAATAAGGGGAATTTCATTCTTTTTACCTCAAAATGAGGGGAATTTCTGCCTTTTACCCCAAAATATGGGGAATTTCTTCCTTTTTATTCCAAAATATGAAAAATTTCTTTAACTTTTTACCAAAATAAAAGAATTTTCTGCTTTTTGTCCCAAAATAAAAGGAATTTCTGACTTTTAGCCCTGAAATAAATGAAATTTCTGCAATTTTGCCCGAAAATAAGGAAAATTTGTGCTTTTTTGCCCCAAAATGAGGGAAATTTCTCCCTTTTTGCCCCAAAATATGAGGAATTTAAGCATTTTACCTCAAAATAAGGGGAATTTCAGCCTTTTTGCCACAAAATAAGGGGAATTTCTCCATTTTTGCCCCAAAATAAAGAAAATTTCTGCAATTTTGTACCAAAATAAAAGAAATTTCTGCCTTTTTGCCCCAAAATGAGAGAAATTCCTGCCTTCTTTCCCTGAAATAAGTGAAATTTCTGCAATTTTGCCCAAAATAAGAAAAATTTCTGCAATTTTGCCACAAAAAAGGAAATTTCTTCATTTTAGCCCCAAAATAAGAGTAATTTCTGCCTTTTTACCTCAAAATAAGTGAAATTTCTGCATTTTTACCCAAAAATAAACGGAATTTCTGTCTTTTTGCCCCAAAATAAAAGGAATTTTTGAATTTTGCCTTGAAATAAGTGAAATTTCTGCAATTTTGCCCCAAAATAAGGGAAAATTTTCCCTTTTTGCCACAAAATAAGGGGAATTTCTGCATTTTTGCCACAAAATAAAGAAAATTTCTGCAATTTTGTACCAAAATAAAAGAAATTTCTGCCTTTTTGCCCCAAAATGAGAGAAATTCCTGCCTTCTTTCCCTGAAATAAGTGAAATTTCTGCAATTTTGCCCAAAATAAGAAAAATTTCTGCCATTTTGCCACAAAAAAGAGAAATTTCTTCATTTTAGCCCCAAAATAAGAGTAATTTCTGCCTTTTTACCTCAAAATAAGTGAAATTTCTGCATTTTACCCAAAAATAAACGGAATTTCTGTCTTTTTGCCCCAAAATAAAAGGAATTTTTGAATTTTGCCTTGAAATAAGTGAAATTTCTGCAATTTTGCCCAAAATAAGAAAAATTTCTGCAATTTTGCCACAAAATAAGGGAAATTTCTGCAATTTTGCCCCAAAACAAGGGGAATTTCTGACGTTATGCCCTGAAATAAGGAAAATTTCTGTCTTTTTGCCCCAAAATAATTTGAATTTCTGCATTTTCCCTCAAAATTAGATGAATTTGTGCAATTTTGCTTCAAAACACGGGGAATTTCTGCCTTATTACACCAAAATAAAGGCAATTTCCTTTTCGCACAATTATAAGGAGAATTTCTGAGATTTTGCTTTAAATACAGAAAATTTGTGCCTTATTGCCTAAAATTAAGTGGAATTTCTGCCTTTTTGCACTGAAATATTTGAAATTTCTGCAATTAAACCCCAAAATAAGGGGAATTTCTGTTTTGGGCCCCAAAATTTGGGGAATTTCTGCTTTTTGCCCCAAAATAAGGCAAATTTCTGACTTTTTGCCCTAAATAAGTGAAATTTCTGCAATTTTGCCCCAAAATAAGGGGAATTTCTGCCTTTTGCCCAAAATAAGGGGAATTTCAGAATTTTACCTCCAAATAAGGGGAATTTCTGCCTTTTTGCCACAAAATATGGGGAATTTCTGCATTATTGCCCCCAAATAAGGAAAGTTTCTGCTTTTCTGCCCCAACTAATGGGAATTTCTGCCTTTTTGCCACAAAATAATGGGAATTTTTGCCTTTTTGCCCCAAATTATGGGGAATTTCAGCATTTTACCTCAAAATAAGAGGAATTTCAGCCTTTTTGCACCAAAATATGGGGAATTTCTGCCTTTTTGCCACAAAATAAGAAAAATTTCTGCAATTCTATACCAAAATAAAAGAAATTTCTAAAATTTTTCCTGAAAATAAGGGAAATTTCTGGAATTTTGCCCCAAAATAAGGGAAATTTCTGCCTTTATGCCACAAAATAAGGGGAATTTCTGTCTTTATGCCCCAAAATTAAAGGAATTTCAGCCTTTTTACCTCATAATAGGGGGAATCTCTGCCTTTTTGACCCAAAATATTGGGAATTTCTGCATTTTTGCCTCAAAATAAAGAAAATTTCTGCAATTTTGTACCAAATAAAAAAATTCTGCATTTTTGCCCCAAAATAAGAGAAATTCCTGCCTTCTTTCCCTGAAATAAGTGAAATTTCTGCAATTTTGCCCAAAATAAAAAATTTGGCAATTTTGCCACAAAATAAGGGAAATTTCTGCAATTTTGCCCCAAAATAAGGGGAATTTCTGACGTTATGCCCTGAAATAAGGAGAATTTCTGTCTTTTTGCCCCAAAATAATTTGAATTTCTGCATTTTCCCTCAAAATTAGATGAATTTGTGCAATTTTGCTTCAAAACACGGGGAATTTCTGCCTTATTACACCAAAATAAAGGGAATTTCTGCATTTTTGCACCATTATAAGGGGAATTTCTGAGATTTTGCTTTAAAATACGGAAAATTTGTGCCTTATTGCCTAAAATTAAGTGGAATTTCTGCCTTTTTGCACTGAAATATTTGAAATTTCTGCAATTTTACCCCAAAATAAGGGGAATTTCTGTTTTTGGCCCCAAAATTAGGGGAATTTCTGCTTTTTGCCCCAAAATAAGGCAAATTTCTGACTTTTTGCCCTAAAATAAGTGAAATTTCTGCAATTTTGCACCAAAATAAGGGGAATTTCTGCCTTTTGCCCAAAATAAGGGGAATTTTAGCATTTTACCTCCAAATAAGGGGAATTTCTGCCTTTTTGCCACAAAATATGGGGAATTACTGCCTTATTGCCTTCAAATAAAGAAAATTTCTCCTTTTCTGCCCCAATTAACAAGAATTTCTGCCTTTTTGCCACAAAGTAAAGGAAATTTTTGACTTTTTGCCCCAAAATAAGGGGAATTTCATCCTTTTTCCCTCAAAATATGGGGAATTTCTGCATTTTACCCCAAAATATGGGGAATTTGTGCCTTTTTGTTCCAAAATAAGAAAAATTTCTTCAACTTTGTACCAAAATAAAAAAAATTTCTGCTTTTTGCCCCAAAATAAAAGGAATTTCTGACTTTTTGCCCTGAAATAAGTGAAATTTCTGCAATTTTGCCCAAAATAAGAAAAATTTCTGCAATTTTGCCACAATATAAGGGAAATTTTTGCAATTTTGCCCCAAAATAAAGGGAATTTCTGATTTTTGCGATGAAATAAGGAGAATTTCTGTCTTTTTGCCCCAAAATAATGTGAATTTTTGCATTTTCCCTCAAAATTAGGGGAATTTGTGCAATTTTGCTTCAAAATACGGGGAATTTCTGCCTTTTTGCACCAAAATAAAGGGAATTTCTGCATTTTTGCACCAATATAAGGGGAATTTCTGAGATTTTACTCCAATATACAGAAAATTTCTGCCTTATTGCCAGAAATTAAGTGGAATTTCTGCCTTTTTGCACTGAAATATTTGAAATTTCTGCAATTATACCCCAAAATAAGGGGAATTTCTATTTTTGGCCCAAAATTAGGGAAATTTCTGCTTTTTGCCCCAAAATAAGGCAAATTTCTGACTTTTTGCCCTGAAATAAGTGAAATTTCTGCAATTTTGTCCCAAAATAAGGGGAATATCTGCCTTTTTGCCCAAAATAAGGGGAATTTCAGCATTTTACCCCCAAATGAGAGGAATTTCTGCCTTTTTGCCACAAAATATGGAGAATTACTGCCTTATTGCCTTCAAATAAGGAAAATTTCTGCGTTTCTGCCCCAATTAACAAGAATTTCTGCTTTTTTGCCACAAAGTAAAGGAAATTTTTGCTTTTTTGCCCTAAAATAAGGGGAATTTCATTCTTTTTACCTCAAAATGAGGGGAATTTCTGACTTTTACCCCAAAATATGGGGAATTTCTTCCTTTTTATTCCAAAATATGAAAAATTTCTTTAACTTTTTACCAAAATAAAAGAAATTTCTGCTTTTTGTCCCAAAATAAAAGGAATTTCTGACTTTTAGCCCTGAAATCAATGAAATTTCTGCAATTTTGCCCGAAAATAAGGAAAATTTGTGCTTTTTTGCCCCAAAATGAGGGAAATTTCTCCCTTTTTGCCCCAAAATATGAGGAATTTAAGCATTTTACCTCAAAATAAGGGGAATTTCAGCCTTTTTGCCACAAAATAAGGGGAATTTCTCCATTTTTGCCCCAAAATAAAGAAAATTTCTGCAATTTTGTACCAAAATAAAAGAAATTTCTGCCTTTTTGCCCCAAAATGAGAGAAATTCCTGCCTTCTTTCCCTGAAATAAGTGAAATTTCTGCAATTTTGCCCAAAATAAGAAAAATTTCTGCAATTTTGCCACAAAAAAGGAAATTTCTTCATTTTAGCCCCAAAATAAGTGTAATTTCTGCCTTTTTACCTCAAAATAAGTGAAATTTCTGCATTTTTACCCAAAAATAAACGGAATTTCTGTCTTTTTGCCCCAAAATAAAAGGAATTTTTGAATTTTGCCTTGAAATAAGTGAAATTTCTGCAATTTTGCCCCAAAATAAGGGAAAATTTTCCCTTTTTGCCACAAAATAAGGGGAATTTCTGCATTTTTGCCACAAAATAAAGAAAATTTCTGCAATTTTGTACCAAAATAAAAGAAATTTCTGCCTTTTTGCCCCAAAATGAGAGAAATTCCTGCCTTCTTTCCCTGAAATAAGTGAAATTTCTGCAATTTTGCCCAAAATAAGAAAAATTTCTGCCATTTTGCCACAAAAAAGAGAAATTTCTTCATTTTAGCCCCAAAATAAGAGTAATTTCTGCCTTTTTACCTCAAAATAAGTGAAATTTCTGCATTTTACCCAAAAATAAACGGAATTTCTGTCTTTTTGCCCCAAAATAAAAGGAATTTTTGAATTTTGCCTTGAAATAAGTGAAATTTCTGCAATTTTGCCCAAAATAAGAAAAATTTCTGCAATTTTGCCACAAAATAAGGGAAATTTCTGCAATTTTGCCCCAAAACAAGGGGAATTTCTGACGTTATGCCCTGAAATAAGGAAAATTTCTGTCTTTTTGCCCCAAAATAATTTGAATTTCTGCATTTTCCCTCAAAATTAGATGAATTTGTGCAATTTTGCTTCAAAACACGGGGAATTTCTGCCTTATTACACCAAAATAAAGGCAATTTCCTTTTCGCACAATTATAAGGAGAATTTCTGAGATTTTGCTTTAAATACAGAAAATTTGTGCCTTATTGCCTAAAATTAAGTGGAATTTCTGCCTTTTTGCACTGAAATATTTGAAATTTCTGCAATTATACCCCAAAATAAGGGGAATTTCTGTTTTTGGCCCCAAAATTTGGGGAATTTCTGCTTTTTGCCCCAAAATAAGGCAAATTTCTGACTTTTTGCCCTAAATAAGTGAAATTTCTGCAATTTTGCCCCAAAATAAGGGGAATTTCTGCCTTTTGCCCAAAATAAGGGGAATTTCAGAATTTTACCTCCAAATAAGGGGAATTTCTGCCTTTTTGCCACAAAATATGGGGAATTTCTGCATTATTGCCCCCAAATAAGGAAAGTTTCTGCTTTTCTGCCCCAACTAATGGGAATTTCTGCCTTTTTGCCACAAAATAATGGGAATTTTTGCCTTTTTGCCCCAAATTATGGGGAATTTCAGCATTTTACCTCAAAATAAGAGGAATTTCAGCCTTTTTGCACCAAAATATGGGGAATTTCTGCCTTTTTGCCACAAAATAAGAAAAATTTCTGCAATTCTATACCAAAATAAAAGAAATTTCTAAAATTTTTCCTGAAAATAAGGGAAATTTCTGGAATTTTGCCCCAAAATAAGGGAAATTTCTGCCTTTATGCCACAAAATAAGGGGAATTTCTGTCTTTATGCCCCAAAATTAAAGGAATTTCAGCCTTTTTACCTCATAATAGGGGGAATCTCTGCCTTTTTGACCCAAAATATTGGGAATTTCTGCATTTTTGCCTCAAAATAAAGAAAATTTCTGCAATTTTGTACCAAATAAAAAAAATTCTGCATTTTTGCCCCAAAATAAGAGAAATTCCTGCCTTGTTTCCCTGAAATAAGTGAAATTTCTGCAATTTTGCCCAAAATAAAAAATTTGGCAATTTTGCCACAAAATAAGGGAAATTTCTGCAATTTTGCCCAAAATAAGAAAAATTTCTGCCATTTTGCCACAAAAAAGAGAAATTTCTTCATTTTAGCCCCAAAATAAGAGTAATTTCTTCCTTTTTACCTCAAAATAAGTGAAATTTCTGCATTTTACCCAAAAATAAACGGAATTTCTGTCTTTTTGCCCCAAAATAAAAGGAATTTTTGAATTTTGCCTTGAAATAAGTGAAATTTCTGCAATTTTGCCCAAAATAAGAAAAATTTCTGCAATTTTGCCACAAAATAAGGGAAATTTCTGCAATTTTGCCCCAAAACAAGGGGAATTTCTGACGTTATGCCCTGAAATAAGGAAAATTTCTGTCTTTTTGCCCCAAAATAATTTGAATTTCTGCATTTTCCCTCAAAATTAGATGAATTTGTGCAATTTTGCTTCAAAACACGGGGAATTTCTGCCTTATTACACCAAAATAAAGGCAATTTCCTTTTCGCACAATTATAAGGAGAATTTCTGAGATTTTGCTTTAAATACAGAAAATTTGTGCCTTATTGCCTAAAATTAAGTGGAATTTCTGCCTTTTTGCACTGAAATATTTGAAATTTCTGCAATTATACCCCAAAATAAGGGGAATTTCTGTTTTGGGCCCCAAAATTTGGGGAATTTCTGCTTTTTGCCCCAAAATAAGGCAAATTTCTGACTTTTTGCCCTAAATAAGTGAAATTTCTGCAATTTTGCCCCAAAATAAGGGGAATTTCTGCCTTTTGCCCAAAATAAGGGGAATTTCAGAATTTTACCTCCAAATAAGGGGAATTTCTGCCTTTTTGCCACAAAATATGGGGAATTTCTGCATTATTGCCCCCAAATAAGGAAAGTTTCTGCTTTTCTGCCCCAACTAATGGGAATTTCTGCCTTTTTGCCACAAAATAATGGGAATTTTTGCCTTTTTGCCCCAAATTATGGGGAATTTCAGCATTTTACCTCAAAATAAGAGGAATTTCAGCCTTTTTGCACCAAAATATGGGGAATTTCTGCCTTTTTGCCACAAAATAAGAAAAATTTCTGCAATTCTATACCAAAATAAAAGAAATTTCTAAAATTTTTCCTGAAAATAAGGGAAATTTCTGGAATTTTGCCCCAAAATAAGGGAAATTTCTGCCTTTATGCCACAAAATAAGGGGAATTTCTGTCTTTATGCCCCAAAATTAAAGGAATTTCAGCCTTTTTACCTCATAATAGGGGGAATCTCTGCCTTTTTGACCCAAAATATTGGGAATTTCTGCATTTTTGCCTCAAAATAAAGAAAATTTCTGCAATTTTGTACCAAATAAAAAAAATTCTGCATTTTTGCCCCAAAATAAGAGAAATTCCTGCCTTCTTTCCCTGAAATAAGTGAAATTTCTGCAATTTTGCCCAAAATAAAAAATTTGGCAATTTTGCCACAAAATAAGGGAAATTTCTGCAATTTTGCCCCAAAATAAGGGGAATTTCTGACGTTATGCCCTGAAATAAGGAGAATTTCTGTCTTTTTGCCCCAAAATAATTTGAATTTCTGCATTTTCCCTCAAAATTAGATGAATTTGTGCAATTTTGCTTCAAAACACGGGGAATTTCTGCCTTATTACACCAAAATAAAGGGAATTTCTGCATTTTTGCACCATTATAAGGGGAATTTCTGAGATTTTGCTTTAAAATACGGAAAATTTGTGCCTTATTGCCTAAAATTAAGTGGAATTTCTGCCTTTTTGCACTGAAATATTTGAAATTTCTGCAATTTTACCCCAAAATAAGGGGAATTTCTGTTTTTGGCCCCAAAATTAGGGGAATTTCTGCTTTTTGCCCCAAAATAAGGCAAATTTCTGACTTTTTGCCCTAAAATAAGTGAAATTTCTGCAATTTTGCACCAAAATAAGGGGAATTTCTGCCTTTTGCCCAAAATAAGGGGAATTTCAGCATTTTACCTCCAAATAAGGGGAATTTCTGCCTTTTTGCCACAAAATATGGGGAATTACTGCCTTATTGCCTTCAAATAAAGAAAATTTCTGCTTTTCTGCCCCAATTAACAAGAATTTCTGCCTTTTTGCCACAAAGTAAAGGAAATTTTTGACTTTTTGCCCCAAAATAAGGGGAATTTCATCCTTTTTCCCTCAAAATATGGGGAATTTCTGCATTTTACCCCAAAATATGGGGAATTTGTGCCTTTTTGTTCCAAAATAAGAAAAATTTCTTCAACTTTGTACCAAAATAAAAAAAATTTCTGCTTTTTGCCCCAAAATAAAAGGAATTTCTGACTTTTTGCCCTGAAATAAGTGAAATTTCTGCAATTTTGCCCAAAATAAGAAAAATTTCTGCAATTTTGCCACAATATAAGGGAAATTTTTGCAATTTTGCCCCAAAATAAAGGGAATTTCTGACTTTTTGCGATGAAATAAGGAGAATTTCTGTCTTTTTGCCCCAAAATAATGTGAATTTTTGCATTTTCCCTCAAAATTAGGGGAATTTGTGCAATTTTGCTTCAAAATACGGGGAATTTCTGCCTTATTGCACCAAAATAAAGGGAATTTCTGCATTTTTGCACCAATATAAGGGGAATTTCTGAGATTTTACTCCAATATACAGAAAATTTCTGCCTTATTGCCAGAAATTAAGTGGAATTTCTGCCTTTTTGCACTGAAATATTTGAAATTTCTGCAATTATACCCCAAAATAAGGGGAATTTCTATTTTTGGCCCAAAATTAGGGAAATTTCTGCTTTTTGCCCCAAAATAAGGCAAATTTCTGACTTTTTGCCCAAAATAAGTGAAATTTCTGCAATTTTGTCCCAAAATAAGGGGAATATCTGCCTTTTTGCCCAAAATAAGGGGAAGTTCAGCATTTTACCCCCAAATGAGAGGAATTTCTGCCTTTTTGCCACAGAATATGGAGAATTACTGCCTTATTGCCTTCAAATAAGGAAAATTTCTGCGTTTCTGCCCCAATTAACAAGAATTTCTGCTTTTTTGCCACAAAGTAAAGGAAATTTTTGCTTTTTTGCCCTAAAATAAGGGGAATTTCATTCTTTTTACCTCAAAATGAGGGGAATTTCTGCCTTTTATCCCAAAATATGGGGAATTTCTTCCTTTTTATTCCAAAATATGAAAAATTTCTTTAACTTTTTACCAAAATAAAAGAAATTTCTGCTTTTTGTCCCAAAATAAAAGGAATTTCTGACTTTTAGCCCTGAAATAAATGAAATTTCTGCAATTTTGCCCGAAAATAAGGAAAATTTGTGCTTTTTTGCCCCAAAATGAGGGAAATTTCTCCCTTTTTGCCCCCAAATATGAGGAATTTAAGCATTTTACCTCAAAATAAGGGGAATTTCAGCCTTTTTGCCACAAAATAAGGGGAATTTCTCCATTTTTGCCCCAAAATAAAGAAAATTTCTGCAATTTTGTACCAAAATAAAAGAAATTTCTGCCTTTTTGCCCCAAAATGAGAGAAATTCCTGCCTTCTTTCCCTGAAATAAGTGAAATTTCTGCAATTTTGCCCAAAATAAGAAAAATTTCTGCAATTTTGCCACAAAAAAGGAAATTTCTTCATTTTGGCCCCAAAATAAGAGTAATTTCTGCCTTTTTACCTCAAAATAAGTGAAATTTCTGCATTTTTACCCAAAAATAAACGGAATTTCTGTCTTTTTGCCCCAAAATAAAAGGAATTTTTGAATTTTGCCTTGAAATAAGTGAAATTTCTGCAATTTTGCCCCAAAATAAGGGAAAATTTTCCCTTTTTGCCACAAAATAAGGGGAATTTCTGCATTTTTGCCACAAAATAAAGAAAATTTCTGCAATTTTGTACCAAAATAAAAGAAATTTCTGCCTTTTTGCCCCAAAATGAGAGAAATTCCTGCCTTCTTTCCCTGAAATAAGTGAAATTTCTGCAATTTTGCCCAAAATAAGAAAAATTTCTGCCATTTTGCCACAAAAAAGAGAAATTTCTTCATTTTAGCCCCAAAATAAGAGTAATTTCTGCCTTTTTACCTCAAAATAAGTGAAATTTCTGCATTTTACCCAAAAATAAACGGAATTTCTGTCTTTTTGCCCCAAAATAAAAGGAATTTTTGAATTTTGCCTTGAAATAAGTGAAATTTCTGCAATTTTGCCCAAAATAAGAAAAATTTCTGCAATTTTGCCACAAAATAAGGGAAATTTCTGCAATTTTGCCCCAAAACAAGGGGAATTTCTGACGTTATGCCCTGAAATAAGGAAAATTTCTGTCTTTTTGCCCCAAAATAATTTGAATTTCTGCATTTTCCCTCAAAATTAGATGAATTTGTGCAATTTTGCTTCAAAACACGGGGAATTTCTGCCTTATTACACCAAAATAAAGGCAATTTCCTTTTCGCACAATTATAAGGAGAATTTCTGAGATTTTGCTTTAAATACAGAAAATTTGTGCCTTATTGCCTAAAATTAAGTGGAATTTCTGCCTTTTTGCACTGAAATATTTGAAATTTCTGCAATTATACCCCAAAATAAGGGGAATTTCTGTTTTTGGCCCCAAAATTTGGGGAATTTCTGCTTTTTGCCCCAAAATAAGGCAAATTTCTGACTTTTTGCCCTAAATAAGTGAAATTTCTGCAATTTTGCCCCAAAATAAGGGGAATTTCTGCCTTTTGCCCAAAATAAGGGGAATTTCAGAATTTTACCTCCAAATAAGGGGAATTTCTGCCTTTTTGCCACAAAATATGGGGAATTTCTGCATTATTGCCCCCAAATAAGGAAAGTTTCTGCTTTTCTGCCCCAACTAATGGGAATTTCTGCCTTTTTGCCACAAAATAATGGGAATTTTTGCCTTTTTGCCCCAAATTATGGGGAATTTCAGCATTTTACCTCAAAATAAGAGGAATTTCAGCCTTTTTGCACCAAAATATGGGGAATTTCTGCCTTTTTGCCACAAAATAAGAAAAATTTCTGCAATTCTATACCAAAATAAAAGAAATTTCTAAAATTTTTCCTGAAAATAAGGGAAATTTCTGGAATTTTGCCCCAAAATAAGGGAAATTTCTGCCTTTATGCCACAAAATAAGGGGAATTTCTGTCTTTATGCCCCAAAATTAAAGGAATTTCAGCCTTTTTACCTCATAATAGGGGGAATCTCTGCCTTTTTGACCCAAAATATTGGGAATTTCTGCATTTTTGCCTCAAAATAAAGAAAATTTCTGCAATTTTGTACCAAATAAAAAAAATTCTGCATTTTTGCCCCAAAATAAGAGAAATTCCTGCCTTCTTTCCCTGAAATAAGTGAAATTTCTGCAATTTTGCCCAAAATAAAAAATTTGGCAATTTTGCCACAAAATAAGGGAAATTTCTGCAATTTTGCCCCAAAATAAGGGGAATTTCTGACGTTATGCCCTGAAATAAGGAGAATTTCTGTCTTTTTGCCCCAAAATAATTTGAATTTCTGCATTTTCCCTCAAAATTAGATGAATTTGTGCAATTTTGCTTCAAAACACGGGGAATTTCTGCCTTATTACACCAAAATAAAGGGAATTTCTGCATTTTTGCACCATTATAAGGGGAATTTCTGAGATTTTGCTTTAAAATACGGAAAATTTGTGCCTTATTGCCTAAAATTAAGTGGAATTTCTGCCTTTTTGCACTGAAATATTTGAAATTTCTGCAATTTTACCCCAAAATAAGGGGAATTTCTGTTTTTGGCCCCAAAATTAGGGGAATTTCTGCTTTTTGCCCCAAAATAAGGCAAATTTCTGACTTTTTGCCCTAAAATAAGTGAAATTTCTGCAATTTTGCACCAAAATAAGGGGAATTTCTGCCTTTTGCCCAAAATAAGGGGAATTTCAGCATTTTACCTCCAAATAAGGGGAATTTCTGCCTTTTTGCCACAAAATATGGGGAATTACTGCCTTATTGCCTTCAAATAAAGAAAATTTCTGCTTTTCTGCCCCAATTAACAAGAATTTCTGCCTTTTTGCCACAAAGTAAAGGAAATTTTTGCCTTTTTGCCCCAAAATAAAAGGAATTTCTGACTTTTTGCCCTGAAATAAGTGAAATTTCTGCAATTTTGCCCAAAATAAGAAAAATTTCTGCAATTTTGCCACAATATAAGGGAAATTTTTGCAATTTTGCCCCAAAATAAAGGGAATTTCTGACTTTTTGCGATGAAATAAGGAGAATTTCTGTCTTTTTGCCCCAAAATAATGTGAATTTCTGCATTTTCCCTCAAAATTAGGGGAATTTGTGCAGTTTTCCTTTAAAATACGGGGAATTTCTGCCTTATTGCACCAAAATAAAGGGAATTTCTGCATTTTTGCACCAATATAAGGGGAATTTCTGAGATTTTGCTCCAATATACAGAAAATTTCTGCCTTATTGCCAGAAATTAAGTGGTATTTCTGCCTTTTTGCACTGAAATATTTGAAATTTCTGCAATTTTACCCCAAAATAAGGGGAATTTCTATTTTTGGCCCCAAAATTAGGGGAATTTCTTCTTTTTGCCCCAAAATAAGGCAAATTTCTGACTTTTTGCCCTGAAATAAGTGAAATTTCTGCAATTTTGTCCCAAAATAAGGGGAATATCTGCCTTTTTGCCCAAAATAAGGGGAATTTCAGCATTTTACCCCCAAATGAGGGGAATTTCTGCCTTTTTCCACAAAATATGGAGAATTACTGCCTTATTGCCTTCAAATAAGGAAAATCTGCGTTTCTGCCCCAATTAACAAGAATTTCTGCTTTTTTGCCACAAAGTAAAGGAAATTTTTGCTTTTTTGCCCTAAAATAAGGGGAATTTCATTCTTTTTACCTCAAAATGAGGGGAATTTCTGCCTTTTACCCCAAAATATGGGGAATTTCTTTCTTTTTATTCCAAAATATGAAAAATTTCTTCAACTTTTTACCAAAATAAAAGAAATTTCTGCTTTTTGTCCCAAAATAAAAGGTATTTCTGACTTTTAGCCCTGAAATAAATGAAATTTCTGCAATTTTGCCCGAAAATAAGGAAAATTTGTGCCTTTTTGCCCCAAAATGAGGGAAATTTCTCCCTTTTTGCCTCAAAATATGAGGAACTTAAGCATTTTACCTCAAAATAAGGGGAATTTCAGCCTTTTTGCACCAAAATATGGGGAATTTTAGCCTTTTTGTCACAATATAAGAAAAATTTCTGCAATTCTGTACCAAAATAAAAGAAATTTCTAAAATTTTGCCCCAAAATAAAAGAAATTTCTGCAATTTTGCCCCAAAATAAGGGAAAGTTCTTCAATTTTGCCCCAAAATAAGGGGAATTTCTGACTTTTTGCCGCGAAATAAGGAGAATTTCTGTATTTTTGCCCCAAAATAAAGGGAATTTCTGCCTTTTTGCCCCAAATTTAGGGGAGTTTCTGCAATTTTGCTTCAAAATACAAGGAATTTCTGCCTTTTTTCCCAAAATAAGAGGAACTTCTGCTTTTGCACCAAATAAAGGGAATTTCTGCCTTTTTGCCCCGATATTAGGGGAATTTCTGCAATTTTGCTCCAAAATACGGGGAATTTCTGCCTTTTTGCCTGTAATTAAAAGGATTTTCTGCCTTTTTGCCCCCAAATAAGGAAAATTTCTACAATTTTATCCCAAAATAAGGGGAATTTTTGCCTTTTTTCCCAAAAATATAAGGAATTTCTGCCTTTTTGCCCCAAAATAAGAAATATTTCTGCAATTTTGCCCCAAAATAAGGGGAATTTCTCACTTTTTGCCCAAAAATAAAGGAAATTTCAGCCTTTTTACCTGAAAATAAGTGAAATTTCTGCAATTTTGCCCCAAAAGGAAATTTCTGCAATTTTGCCCCAAAATAAGGTAAATTTCTGCAATTTTGCCCCAAATTAAATAAATTTCTGGAATTTTGCCCCAAAATAAGGGGAATTTCTGATTTTTGCCCTAAAATAAAGGAATTGTCTGCCTTTTGCCCCAAAATTAGAGGAATTTCTGCAATTTTGCTTCAAAATAAGAGGGATTTCTGCCTATTTGCCCGAAAATAAGGGGAATGCTTACCTTTTTGCCATAAAAAAGGGAAATTTCTTCATTTTTGCGCCAAATTAAGATGAACTTCTGCCTTTTGCCTCTAAATAAATGGAATTTCTGTCTTTTTTACCTTCAAAAAAATTTCTGTCTTTTTTGCCCCAAAATAAGGGGAATTTCTGACTTATTACCCTGAAATAAGTGAATTTTCTGCAATTTTGCCACAAAATAAGGAAAAATTCTTCTTTTTTGCCCCCAAATAAGTGGAATTTCAGCCTTTTTACCTCAAAATAAGGGGAATTTCTGCATTTTTGCCACAATATATTAGAAATTTCTGCCTTTTTGCCCTAAAATAAGGGAAATTTCTGGAATTTTGCCCCAAAATAAGTGGAATTTCTGAGTTTTGCCACAAAATAAGGAGAATTTCTGTCTTTTTGCCCCAACATATAGGGAATTTCAGCCGTTTTGCCTCACAATTAGGGGAATTTCTGCAATTTTACTTCAAAATACAGGGAATTTCTGCTTTTTTGCCTGAAAATAAGGGGAATGTATACCTTTTGCCACAAAAAAGGGAAATTTCTTCATTTTAACCCCAAAATAAGAGTAATTTCTGCCTTTTTACCTCAAAATAAGTTAAATTTCTGCCTTTTTACCCAAAAATAAATGGAATTTCTGTCTTTTTGCCCCAAAATAAAAGGAATTTTTGAATTTTGCCTTGAAATAAGTGAAATTTCTGCAATTTTGCCCCAAAATTAGGGACATTTCTGCAATTTTGCCCCAAAATAAGGGGAATTTTTCACGTTATGCTCTGAAATAAGGAGAATTTCTGTCTTTTTGCCCCAAAATAATTTGAATTTCTGCATTTTCCCTCAAAATTAGATGAATTTGTGCAATTTTGCTTCAAAACATGGGGAATTTCTGCCTTATTACACAAAATAATGGGAATTTCTGCATTTTTGCACCAATATAAGTGGAATTTCTGAGATTTTGCTCCAAAATACGGAAAATTTGTGGCTTATTGCCTAAAATTAAGTGGAATTTCTGCCTTTTTGCACTGAAATATTTGAAATTTCTGCAATTTTACCCAAAAATAAGGGGAATTTCTGTTTTTGGCCCCAAAATTAGGGGAATTTCTGCTTTTTGCCCAAAAATAAGGCAAATTTCTGACTTTTTGCCCTAAAATAAGTGAAATTTCTGCAATTTTGCCCCAAAATAAGGGGAATTTCTGCCTTTTGCCCAAAATAAGGGGAATTTCAGCATTTTACCTCCAAATAAGGGGAATTTCTGCCTTTTTGCCACAAAATATGGGGAATTTCTGCATTATTGCCCTCAAATAAGGAAAGTTTCTGCTTTTCTGCGCCAATTAATGGGAATTTCTGCCTTTTTGCCACAAAATATAGGGAATTTCTGCCTTTTTGCCCCAAAATAAGGGGAATTTCATCCTTTTTACCTCAAAATAAGAGGAATTTCTGCCTTTTGCCCCAAAATATGGGGAATTTCTGCCTATTTGTTCCAAAATAAGAAAAATTTCTTCAACTTTGTACCATAATAATAGAAATTTCTGCCCTTTTGCCCCAAAATAAGAGAAATTCCTGCCTTATTTCCCTGAAATAAGTGAAATTTCTGCAATTTTGCCCAAAATAAGAAAAATTTTTGCAATTTTGCCACAAAATAAGGGAAATTTTTGCAATTTTGCCCCAAAATAAGGGGAATTTCTGACTTTTTGCCTTGAAATAAGGAGAATTTCTGTCTTTTTACCCCAAAATAATGTGAATTTCTGCATTTTCCCTCAAAATTAGGGTAATTTGTGCAATTTTGCTTCAAAATATGGGGAATTTCTGCCTTATTGCACCAAAATAAAGGGAATTTCTGCATTTTTGCACCAATATAAGGGGAATTTCTGAGATTTTGCTCCAAAATTCAGAAAATTTTCTGCCTTATTGCCCGAAATTAAGTGGAATTTTGGCCTTTTTGCACTGAAATATTTGAAATTTCTGCAATTTTACCCCAAAATAAGGGGAATTTCTATTTTTGGCCCCAAAATTAGGGGAATTTCTGCTTTTTGCCACAAAATAAGGCAAATTTCTGACTTTTTGCCTTGAAATAAGTGAAAATTCTGCAATTTTTCCCAAAATAAGGGGAATATCTGCCTTTTTCCCCAAAATAAGGGGAATTCCAGCATTTTACCCCCAAATAAGGGGAATTTCTGCCTTTTTGCCACAAAATATGGGGAATTACTGCCTTATTGCCTTCAAATAAGGAAAATTTCTGCTTTTCTGCCCCAATTAACAAGAATTTCTGCCTTTTTGCCACAAAGTAAAGGAAATTTCTGCCTTTTTGTGCTAAAATAAGGGGAATTTCATCCTTTTTACCTCAAAATAAAGGGAATTTCTGCCCTTTACCCCAAAATATGGGGAATTTCTGCCTTTTTATTCCAAAATATGAAAAATTTCTTCAACTTTGTACCAAAATAAAAGAAATTTCTGATTTTTGTCCCAACATAAAAGGAATTTCTGACTTTTTGCCCTGAAATAATTGAAATTTCTGCAATTTTGCCCGATAATAAGGAAAATTTGTGCCTTTTTGCCCCAAAATGAGGGAAATTTCTGCCTTTTTGCCCCAAAATATGGGGAATTTCAGCATTTTACCTCAAAATAAGGGGAATTTCAGCCTTTTTGCACCAAAATATGGGGAATTTTAGCCTTTTTGCCACAATATAAAAAAAATTTCTGCAATTCTGTACCAAAATAAAAAAAAATTTCTAAAATTTTGCCCCAAAATAAGGGAAATTTCTGCAATTTTGCCCCAAAATAAGGGAAAGTTCTTCAATTTTGCCCCAAAATAAGGGGAATTTCTGACTTTTTGCCGCGAAATAAGGAGAATTTCTGTATTTTTGCCCCAAAATAAAGAGAATTTCTGCATTTTTGCCCCAAAATTAGGGGAGTTTCTGCAATTTTGCTTCAAAATACAAGGAATTTCTGCCTTTTTTCCTGAAAATAAGGGGAACTTCTGCTTTTGCACCAAATAAAGGGAATTTCTGCATTTTTGCCACGATATTAGGAGAATTTCTGCAATTTTGCTCCAAAATAAGGGGAATTTCTGCATTTTTGCCCGAAATTAAAAGGATTTTCTGCCTTTTTGCCCCCAAATAAGAAAAATTTCTGCAATTTTATCCCAAAAAAGGGGAATTTCTGCCTTTTTGCCCTAAAATATAAGGAATTTCTACCTTTTTGCCCCAAAATAAGAAATATTTCTGCAATTTTGCCCCAAAATAAGGGGAATTTCTCACTTTTTGCCCAAAAATAAAGGAAATTTCAGCCTTTTTACACGAAAATAAGTTAAATTTCTGCAATTTTGCCCCAAATAAGGGAAATTTCTGCAATTTTGCCCCAAAATAAAGTAAATTTCTGCAATTTTGCCCCAAATTAAAGGAAATTTCTGGAATTTTGCCCCAAAATAAAAGGAATTTCTGACTTTTTGCCCTGAAATAAGGAGAATTTCTGTCTTTTTGCCCCAAAATAATGTGAATTTCTACATTTTCCCTCAAAATTAGGGGAATTTGTGCAATTTTGCTTCAAAATACGGGGAATTTCTGCCTTATTGCACCAAAATAAAGGGAATTTCTGCATTTTTGCACCAATATAAGGGGAATTTCTGAGATTTTGCTCCAAAATACAGAAAATTTATGCCTTATTGCCCGAAATTAAGTGGAATTTCTGCCTTTTTGAACTGAAATATTTGAAATTTCTGCAATTTTATCCCAAAATAAGGGGAATATCTGCCTTTTTGCCCAAAATAAGGAAAATTTCAGCATTTTACCCCCAAATAAGGGGAATTTCTGCCTTTTTGCCACAAAATATGGGGAATTACTGCCTTATTGCCTTCAAATAAGGAAAATTTCTGCTTTTCTGCCCCAATTAACAAGAATTTCTGCCTTTTTGCCACAAAGTAATGGAAATTTTTGCCTTTTTGCCCTAAAATAAGAGGAATTTCATCCTTTTTACCTCAAAATAAGGGGAATTTCTGCCTTTTACCCCAAAATATGGAGAATTTCTTCCTTTTTATTCCAAAATATGAAAAATTTCTTCAACTTTGTACCAAAATAAAAGAAATTTCTGCTTTTTGTCCCAAAATAAAAGGAATTTCTGAATTTTAGCCCTGAAATAAATGAAATTTCTGCAATTTGCCCGAAAATAAGGAAAATTTGTGCCTTTTTGCCCCAAAATGAGGGAAATTTCTGCCTTTTTGCCCCAAAATATGGGGAATTTCAGCATTTTACCTCAAAATAAGGGGAATATCAGCCTTTTTGCACCAAAATATGGGGAATTTTAGCCTTTTTGCCACAATATAAGAAAAATTTCTGCAATTCTGTAACAAAATAAAAGAAATTTCTAAAATTTTGTTCCAAAATAAGGGAAATTTCTGAAATTTTGCCCCAAAATATAGGAAAGTTCTTCAATTTTGCCCCAAAATAAGAAGAATTTCTGACTTTTGCACCAAATAAAGGGAATTTCTGCATTTTTGCTCCAAAATACGGGGAATTTCTGCATTTTTGCCCGAAATTAAAAGGATTTTCTGCCTTTTTGCCCCCAAATAAGGAAAATTTCTACAATTTTATCCCAAAATAAGGGGAATTTCTGCCTTTTTCCCCCAAAATATAAGGAATTTCTGCATTTTGCCCCAAAATAAGAAATATTTCTGCAATTTTGCCCCAAAATAAGGGGAATTTCTCACTTTTTGCCCAAAAATAAAGGAAATTTCAGCTTTTTTACCTGAAAATAAGTGAAATTTCTGCAATTTTGCCCCAAAAGGAAATTTCTGCAATTTTGCCCTAAAATAAGGTAAATTTCTGCAATTTTGCCCCAAATTAAAGAAAATTTCTGGAATTTTGCCCCAAAATAAGGGGAATTTCTGATTTTAGCCCCAAAATAAAAGAAATGTCTGCCTTTTGCCCCAAAATTAGGGGAATTTCTGCAATTTGGCTTCAAAATAAGGGGAATTTCTGCCTTTTTGCCCTAAAATAAGGGGAATGCATACCTTTTTGCCATAAAAATGGAAATTTCTTCATTTTTGCGCCAAATTAAGATGAACTTCTGCCTTTTGCCTCTAAATAAGTGGAATTTCTGTATTTTTTACCCCAAAAAAAGGAATTTCTGTCTTTTTTGCCCCAAAATAAGGGGAATTTCTGACTTATTACCCTCAAGTAAGTGAAATTTCTGCAATTTTGCCACAAAATAAGGAAAAAATTTTATTTTTTGTCCATAAATAAGAGAAATTTCAGCATTTTACCTCCAAATAAGGGGAATTTCTGCCTTTTTGCCACAAAATATGGGGAATTTCTGCATTATTGCACCAAAATAAGGAAAGTTTCTGCTTTTCTGCCCCTATTAACAAGAATTTCTGACTTTTTGCCACAAAATAAAGGGAATTTCTCCCTTTTTGCCCCAAAATATGGGGAATTTCTGCCTTTTTGTTCCAAAATAAGAACAATTTCTTCAACTTTGTACCAAGATAAAAGAAATTTCTGCTTTTTGCCCCAAAATAAAAGGAATTTCTGACTTTTTGCCCTGAAATAAATGAAATTTCTGCAATTTTGCCCGAAAATAAGGGAAATTTGTGCCTTTTTGCCCCAAAATGTAGGGAATTTCTGCCTTTTTGCCCCAAAATATGGGGAATTTCAGCATTTTACCTCAAAATAAGGGGAATTTCAGCCTTTTTGCACCAAAATATGGGGAATTTTAGCCTTTTTGCCACAATATAAGAAAAATTTCTGCAATTCTGTACCAAAATAAAAGAAATTTCTAAAATTTTGCCCCAAAATAAGGAAAATTTCTGCAATTTTGCCCCAAAATAAGGGAAAGTTCTTCAATTTTGCCCCAAAATAAGGGGAATTTCTGACTTTTTGCCGCGAAATAAGGAGAATTTCTGTATTTTTGCCCCAAAAAAAAGGGAATTTCTGCCTTTTTGCCCCAAAATTAGGGGAGTTTCTGCAATTTTGCTTCAAAATACAAAGAATTTCTGCCTTTTTTCCCGAAAATAAGGGGAACTTCTGCTTTTGCACCAAATAAAGGGAATTTCTGCATTTTTGCCCCGATATTAGGGGAATTTCTGCAATTTTGCTCCAAAATAAGGGGAATTTCTGCCTTTTTTCCCCAAAATATAAGGAATTTCTGCCTTTTTGCCCCAAAATAAGGTAAATTTCTGCAATTTTGCCCCAAATTAAAGGAAATTTCTGGAATTTTGCCCCAAAATAAGGGGAATTTCTGATTTTTGTCCCAAAATAAAGGAAATGTCTGCCTTTTGCCCCAAAATTAGGAGAATTTCTGCAATTTTGCTTCAAAATAAGATGAATTTCTGCCTTTTTGCCCGAAAATAAGAAGAATGCATACCTTTTTGCCATAAAAAAGGGAAATTTCTTTATTTTTGTGCCAAATTAAGAGGAACTTCTGCCTTTTGCCTCTAAATAAGTGGAATTTCTGTCTTTTTTACCCCAAAAAAAGGAAATTTCTGTCTTTTTTGCCCCAAAATATGGGGAATTTCTGAATTATTACCCTGAAATAAGTGAAATTTCTGCAATTTTGCCACAAAATAAGGAAAAATTCTTCCTTTTTGTCCCCAAAAAAGAGGAATTTCAGCCTTTTTACCTCAAAATAAGGGGAATTTCTGCATTTTTGCCACAATATATTAGGAATTTCTGCCTTTTTGCCCTAAAATAAGGGAAATTTCTGGAATTTTGCCCCAAAATAAGTGGAATTTCTGAGTTTTGCCACAATATAATGGGAATTTCTGCATTTTTGCCCCAAAATAAAGAAAATTTCTGCAATTTTGTACCAAATAAAAAAGAAATTTCTGCCCTTTTGCCCCAAAATAAGAGAAATTCCTGCCTTCTTTCCCTGAAATAAGTGAAATTTCTGCAATTTTGCCCAAAATAAAAAATTTGGAAATTTTGCCACAAAATAAGGGAAATTTCTGCAATTTTGCCCCAAAATAAGGAGAATTTCTGACGTTATGCCCTGAAATAAGGAGAATTTCTGTCTTTTTGCCCCAAAATAATTTGAATTTCTGCATTTTCCCTCAAAATTAGATGAATTTGTGCAATTTTGCTTCAAAACACGGGGAATTTCTGCCTTATTACACCAAAATAAAGGGAATTTCTGCATTTTTGCACCATTATAAGTGGAATTTCTGAGATTTTGCTCCAAAATACGGAAAATTTGTGCCTTATTGCCTAAAATTAAGTGGAATTTCTGCCTTTTTGCACTGAAATATTTGAAATTTCTGCAATTTTACCCCAAAATAAGGGGAATTTCTGTTTTTGGCCCCAAAATTAGGGGAATTTCTGCTTTTTGCCCCAAAATAAGACAAATTTCTGACTTTTTGCCCTAAAATAAGTGAAATTTCTGCAATTTTGCACCAAAATAAGGGGAATTTCTGCCTTTTGCCCAAAATAAGGGGAATTTCAGCATTTTACCTCCAAATAAGGGGAATTTCTGCCTTTTTGCCACAAAATATGGGGAATTACTGCCTTACTGCCTTCACATAAAGAAAATTTCTGCTTTTCTGCTCCAATTAACAAGAATTTCTGCCTTTTTGCCACAAAGTAAAGGAAATTTTTGCCTTTTTGCCCTAAAATAAGGAGAATTTCATCCTTTTTCCCTCAAATAAGGGGAATTTCTGCCTTTTACCTCAAAATATGGGGAATTTGTGCCTTTTTGTTCCAAAATAAGAAAAATTTCTTCAACTTTGTTCCAAAATAAAAGAAATTTCTGCTTTTTGCCCCAAAATAAAAGGAATTTCTGAATTTTTGCCCTGAAATAAAAGAAATTTCTGCAAGTTTCCCGAAAATAAGGGAAATTTGTGCCTTTTTGCCCCAAAATGTAGGGAATTTCTGCTTTTTTGCCCCAAAATATAGGGAATTTCAGCATTTTACCTCAAAATAAGGGGAATTTCAGCCTTTTTGCACCAAAATATGGGAAATTTCTGCTTTTTTGCCACAAAATAAGAAAAATTTCTGCAATTCTGTAGCAAAATAAAAGAAATTTCTAAAATTTTGCCCAAAAATAAGGGAAATTTCAGCAATTTTGCCCAAAAATAAGGGAAATTTCTGCCTTTTTGCCACAAAATAAGGGGAATTTCTGTCTTTTTGCCCCAAAATAAAAGGAATTTCAGCCTTTTTACCTCATAATAAAGGGAATCTCTGACTTTTTGCCCCAAAATATGGGGAATATCTGCATTTTTGCCTCAAAATAAAGAAAATTTCTGCAATTTTGTACCAAAATAAAAGAAATTTCTGCCTTTTTGCCCCAAAATAAGAGAAATTCCTGCCTTCTTTCCCTGAAATAAGTGAAATTTCTGCAATTTTGCCCAAAATAAGAAAAATTTCTGCAATTTTGCAACAAAATAAGGGAAATTTTTGCAATTTTGCCCCAAAATAAGGGGAATTTCTGACTTTTTGCCGTGAAATAAGGAGAATTTCTGTTTTTTTGCCCCAAAATAATGTGAATTTCTGCATTTTCCCTCAAAATTAGGGGAATTTGTGCAATTTTTCTTCAAAATATGGGAAATTTCTGCCTTATTGCACCAAAATAAAGGGAATTTCTGCATTTTTGCACCAATAAAAGGGGAATTTCTGAGATTTTGCTCCATAATACAGAAAATTTCTGCCTTATTGCCCGAAAGTAAGTGGTATTTCTGCCTTTTTTCCCTGAAATATTTGAAATTTCTGCAATTTTACCCCAAAATAAGGGGAATTTCTATTTTTGGCCGCAAAATTAGGGGAATTTCTGCTTTTTGCCTCAAAATAAGGCAAATTTCTGACTTTTTGCCCTGAAATAAGTGAAATTTCTGCAATTTTGTCCCAAAATAAGGGGAATTTCTGCCTCTTTGCCCAAAATAAGGGGAATTTCAGCATTTTACCTCCAAATAAGGGGAATTTCTTCATTTTGCCACAAAATATGGGGAATTACTGCCTTATTGCCTTCAAATAAGAAAAATTTCTGCTTTTCTGCCCCAATTAACAAGAATTTCTGCCTTTTTGCCACAAATAAAGGAAATTTTTGCCTTTTTGCGCTAAAATAAGGGGAATTTCATCCTTTTTACCTCAAAATAAGGGGAATTTCTGCCTTTTACCCCAAAATATGGGGAATTTCTTCCTTTTTATTCCAAAATATGAAAAATTTCTTCAACTTTGTACCAAAATAAAAGAAATTTCTGCTTTTTGTCCCAAAATAAAAGGAATTTCAGACTTTTAGCCCTGAAATAAATGAAATTTCTGCAATTTTGCCCAAAAATAAGGAAAATTTGTGCCTTTTTGCCCCAATGAGGGAAATTTCTCCCTTTTTGCCCCAAAATATGGGGAATTTCAGCATTTTACCTCAAAATAAGGGGAATTTCAGCCTTTTTGCACCAAAATATGGGGAATTTTAGCCTTTATGCCACAATATAAAAAAAATTTCTGCAATTCTGTACCAAAATAAAAGAAATTTCTAAAATTTTGCCTTAAAATAAGGGAAATTTCTGCAATTTTGCCCCAAAATAAGGGAAAGTTCTTCAATTTTGCCCCAAAATAAGGGGAATTTCTGACTTTTTGCCGCGAAATAAGGAGAATTTCTGTATTTTTGCCCCAAAATAAAGGGAATTTCTGCCTTTTTGCCCCAAATTTAGGGGAGTTTCTGCAATTTTGCTTCAAAATACAAGGAATTTCTGCCTTTTTTTCCCGAAAATAAGGGGAACTTCTGCTTTTGCACCAAATAAAGGGAATTTCTGCATTTTTGCCCCGATATTAGGGGAATTTCTGCAATTTTGCTCCAAAATACGGGGAATTTCTGCCTTTTTGCCCGTAATTAAAAGGATTTTCTGCCTTTTTGCCCCCAAATAAGAGAAATTTCTGCAATTTTATCCCAAAATAAGGGGAATTTCTGCCTTTTTTCCCCAAAATATAAGGAATTTCTGCCTTTTTGCCCCAAAATAAGAAATATTTCTGCAATTTTGCCCCAAATTAAAGGAAATTTCTGGAATTTTGCGCCAAAATAAGGGGAATTTCTGATTTTTGCCCCAAAATAAAGGAAATGTCTACCTTTTGCCCCAAAATTAGAGGAATTTCTGCAATTTTGCTTCAAAATAAGGGGAATTTCTGCCTTTTTGCCCTAAAATACGGGGAATGCATACCTTTTTGCCATAAAAAAATGGAAATTTCTTCATTTTTGCGCCAAATTAAGAGGAACTTCTGCCTTTTGCCTCTAAATAAGTGGAATTTCTGTCTTTTTTACCCCCCAAAAAGGGAATTTCTGTCTTTTTTGCCCCAAAATAAGGGGAATTTCTGACTTATTACCCTGAAATAAGTGAAATTTCTGCAATTTTGCCACAAAATAAGTGAAATTTCTGAGTTTTGCCACAATATAATGGGAATTTCTGCATTTTTGCCCCAAAATAAAGAAAATTTCTCCAATTTTGTACCAAATAAAAAAGAAATTTCTGCCCTTTTGCCCCAAAATAAGAGAAATTCCTGCCTTCTTTCCCTGAAATAAGTGAAATTTCTGCAATTTTGCCCAAAATAAAAAATTTGGTAATTTTGCCACAAAATAAGGGAAATTTCTGCAATTTTGCCCCAAAATAAGGAGAATTTCTGACGTTATGCCCTGAAATAAGGAGAATTTCTGTCTTTTTGCCCCAAAATAATTTGAATTTCTGCATTTTCCCTCAAAATTAGATGAATTTGTGCAATTTTGCTTCAAAACACGGGGAATTTCTGCCTTATTACACCAAAATAAAGGGAATTTCTGCATTTTTGCACCATTATAAGTGGAATTTCTGAGATTTTGCTCCAAAATACGGAAAATTTGTGCCTTATTGCCTAAAATTAAGTGGAATTTCTGCCTTTTTGCACTGAAATATTTGAAATTTCTGCAATTTTACCCCAAAATAAGGGGAATTTCTGTTTTTGGCCCCAAAATTAGGGGAATTTCTGCTTTTTGCCCCAAAATAAGACAAATTTCTGACTTTTTGCCCTAAAATAAGTGAAATTTCTGCAATTTTGCACCAAAATAAGGGGAATTTCTGCCTTTTGCCCAAAATAAGGGGAATTTCAGCATTTTACCTCCAAATAAGGGGAATTTCTGCCTTTTTGCCACAAAATATGGGGAATTTTGCCTTACTGCCTTCACATAAAGAAAATTTCTGCTTTTCTGCTCCAATTAACAAGAATTTCTGCCTTTTTGCCACAAAGTAAAGGAAATTTTTGCCTTTTTGCCATAAAATAAGGAGAATTTCATCCTTTTTCCCTCAAATAAGGGGAATTTCTGCCTTTTACCTCAAAATATGGGGAATTTGTGCCTTTTTGTTCCAAAATAAGAAAAATTTCTTCAACTTTGTTCCAAAATAAAAGAAATTTCTGCTTTTTGCCCCAAAATAAAAGGAATTTCTGAATTTTTGCCCTGAAATAAAAGAAATTTCTGCAAGTTGCCCGAAAATAAGGGAAATTTGTGCCTTTTTGCCCCAAAATGTAGGGAATTTCTGCTTTTTTGCCCCAAAATATAGGGAATTTCAGCATTTTACCTCAAAATAAGGAGAATTTCAGCCTTTTTGCACCAAAATATGGGAAATTTCTGCTTTTTTGCCACAAAATAAGAAAAATTTCTGCAATTCTGTAGCAAAATAAAAGAAATTTCTAAAATTTTGCCCAAAAATAATGGAAATTTCAGCAATTTTGCCCAAAAATAAGGGAAATTTCTGCCTTTTTGCCACAAAATAAGGGGAATTTCTGTCTTTTTGCCCCAAAATAAAAGGAATTTCAGCCTTTTTACCTCATAATAAAGGGAATCTCTGACTTTTTGCCCCAAAATATGGGGAATATCTGCATTTTTGCCTCAAAATAAAGAAAATTTCTGCAATTTTGTACCAAAATAAAAGAAATTTCTGCCTTTTTGCCCCAAAATAAGAGAAATTCCTGCCTTCTTTCCCTGAAATAAGTGAAATTTCTGCAATTTTGCCCAAAATAAGAAAAATTTCTGCAATTTTGCAACAAAATAAGGGAAATTTTTGCAATTTTGCCCCAAAATAAGGGGAATTTCTGACTTTTTGCCGTGAAATAAGGAGAATTTCTGTTTTTTTGCCCCAAAATAATGTGAATTTCTGCATTTTCCCTCAAAATTAGGGGAATTTGTGCAATTTTTCTTCAAAATATGGGAAATTTCTGCCTTATTGCACCAAAATAAAGGGAATTTCTGCATTTTTGCACCAATAAAAGGGGAATTTCTGAGATTTTGCTCCAAAATACAGAAAATTTCTGCCTTATTGCCCGAAAGTAAGTGGTATTTCTGCCTTTTTTCCCTGAAATATTTGAAATTTCTGCAATTTTACCCCAAAATAAGGGGAATTTCTATTTTTGGCCGCAAAATTAGGGGAATTTCTGCTTTTTGCCTCAAAATAAGGCAAATTTCTGACTTTTTGCCCTGAAATAAGTGAAATTTCTGCAATTTTGTCCCAAAATAAGGGGAATTTCTGCCTCTTTGCCCAAAATAAGGGGAATTTCAGCATTTTACCTCCAAATAAGGGGAATTTCTGCATTTTGCCACAAAATATGGGGAATTACTGCCTTATTGCCTTCAAATAAGAAAAATTTCTGCTTTTCTGCCCCAATTAACAAGAATTTCTGCCTTTTTGCCACAAATAAAGGAAATTTTTGCCTTTTTGCGCTAAAATAAGGGGAATTTCATCCTTTTAACCTCAAAATAAGGGGAATTTCTGCCTTTTACCCCAAAATATGGGAAATTTCTTTTTTTTTATTCCAAAATATGAAAAATTTCTTCAATTGTACCAAAATAAAAGAAATTTCTGCTTTTTGTCCCAAAATAAAAGGAATTTCAGACTTTTAGCCCTGAAATAAATGAAATTTCTGCAATTTTGCCCAAAAATAAGGAAAATTTGTGCCTTTTTGCCCCAATGAGGGAAATTTCTCCCTTTTTGCCCCAAAATATGGGGAATTTCAGCATTTTACCTCAAAATAAGGGGAATTTCAGCCTTTTTGCACCAAAATATGGGGAATTTTAGCCTTTATGCCACAATATAAAAAAAATTTCTGCAATTCTGTACCAAAATAAAAGAAATTTCTAAAATTTTGCCTTAAAATAAGGGAAATTTCTGCAATTTTGCCCCAAAATAAGGGAAAGTTCTTCAATTTTGCCCCAAAATAAGGGGAATTTCTGACTTTTTGCCGCGAAATAAGGAGAATTTCTGTATTTTTGCCCCAAAATAAAGGGAATTTCTGCCTTTTTGCCCCAAATTTAGGGGAGTTTCTGCAATTTTGCTTCAAAATACAAGGAATTTCTGCCTTTTTTTCCCGAAAATAAGGGGAACTTCTGCTTTTGCACCAAATAAAGGGAATTTCTGCATTTTTGCCCCGATATTAGGGGAATTTCTGCAATTTTGCTCCAAAATACGGGGAATTTCTGCCTTTTTGCCCGTAATTAAAAGGATTTTCTGCCTTTTTGCCCCCAAATAAGAGAAATTTCTGCAATTTTATCCCAAAATAAGGGGAATTTCTGCCTTTTTTCCCCAAAATATAAGGAATTTCTGCCTTTTTGCCCCAAAATAAGAAATATTTCTGCAATTTTGCCCCAAATTAAAGGAAATTTCTGGAATTTTGCGCCAAAATAAGGGGAATTTCTGATTTTTGCCCCAAAATAAAGGAAATGTCTACCTTTTGCCCCAAAATTAGGGGAATTTCTGCAATTTTGCTTCAAAATAAGGGGAATTTCTGCCTTTTTGCCCTAAAATACGGGGAATGCATACCTTTTTGCCATAAAAAATGGAAATTTCTTCATTTTTGCGCCAAATTAAGAGGAACTTCTGCCTTTTGCCTCTAAATAAGTGGAATTTCTGTCTTTTTTACCCCCCAAAAAGGGAATTTCTGTCTTTTTTGCCCCAAAATAAGGGGAATTTCTGACTTATTACCCTGAAATAAGTGAAATTTCTGAAATTTTGCCACAAAATAAAGAAAAATTCTTCCTTTTTGTCCCCAAATAAGAGGAATTTCAGCCTTTTTACCTCAAAATAAGGGGAATTTCTGCATTTTTGCCACAATATATTAGGAATTTCTGCCTTTTTGCCCTAAAATAAGGAAAATTTCTGGAATTTTGCCCCAAAATAAGTGGAATTTCTGAGTTTTGCCACAAAATAAGGAGAATTTCTGTCTTTTTGCCCCAACATATAGGGAATTTCTGCCGTTTTGCCTCACAATTAGGAGAATTTCTGCAACTTTACTTCAAAATACGGGGAATTTCTGCTTTTTGGCATGAAAATAAGGGGAATGTATACCTTTTGCCACAAAAAGGGGAAATTTCTTCATTTTAACCCCAAAATAAGAGTAATTTCTGCCTTTTTACCTCAAAATAAGTGAAATTTCTGCCTTTTTACCCAAAAATAAACGGAATTTCTGTCTTTTTGCCCCAAAATAAAAAAAATTTTTTAATTTTGCCTTGAAATAAGTGAAATTTCTGCAATTTTGCCCCAAAATAAGGGAAATTTCTGCCTTTTTGCCCCAAAATAAGGGGAATTTCTGCATTTTTGCCCCAAAAAAAAAATTTCTGCAATTTTGTACCAAAATAATAGAAATTTCTGCATTTTGCCCCAAAATAAGAGAAATTCCAGCCTTCTTTCCCTGAACTAAGTGAAATTTCTACAATTTTGCCCAAAATAAGAAAAATTTCTGCAATTTTGCCACAAAAAAGGGAAATTTCTTCATTTTAGCTCCAAAATAAGAGTAATTTCTGCCTTTTTTACCTCAAAATAAGTGAAATTTCTGCCTTTTTACCCAAAAATAAACGGAATTTCTGTCTTTTTGCCCCAAAATAAAAGTAATTTTTGAATTTTGCCTTGAAATAAGTGAAATTTCTGCAATTTTGCCACAAAATGAGGGAAATTTTTGCCTTTTTGCCACAAAATCAGGGGAATTTCTGCATTTTTGCCCCAAAATAAAGAAAATTTCTGCAATTTTGTACCAAAATAAAAGAAATTTCTGCCCTTTTACCCCAAAATAAGAGAAATTCCTAACTTCTTTCCCTGAAATAAGTGAAATTTCTGCAATTTTCCCCAAAATAAGAAAAATTTCTACAATTTTGCCACAAAATAAGGGATATTTCTGCAATTTTGCCCCAAAATAAGGGGAATTTCTGACGTTATGCTCTGAAATAAGGAGAATTTCTGTCTTTTTGCCCCAAAATAATTTGAATTTCTGCATTTTCCCTCAAAATTAGAGGAATTTGTGCAATTTTGCTTCAAAACACGGGGAATTTCTGCCTTATTACACCAAAATAATGGGAATTTCTGCATTTTTGCACCAATATAAGGGGAATTTCTTAGATTTTGCTCCAAAATACAGAAAATTTCTGCCTTATTGCCTAAAATTAAGTGGAATTTCTGCCTTTTTGCACTGAAATATTTGAAATTTCTGCAATTTTACCCCAAAATAAGGGGAATTTCTGTTTTTGGCCCCAAAATTAGGGGAATTTCTGCTTTTTGCCACAAAATAAGGCAAATTTCTGACTTTTTGCCCTAAAATAAGTGAAATTTCTGCAATATTGCCCCAAAATAAGGGGAATTTCTGCCTTTTGCCCAAAATAAGGGGAATTTCAGCATTTTACCTCCAAATAAGGGGAATTTCTGCCTTTTTGCCACAAAATATGGGGAATTTCTGCATTATTGCACCCAAATAAGGAAAGTTTCTGCTTTTCTGCCCCAATTAAAAAGACTTTCTGCCTTTTTGCCACAAAACAAAGGGAATTTCTGCCTTTTTGCCCCAAAACAAGGGGAATTTCAGCCTTTTTACCTCAAAATAAGGGGAATTTCTGCCTTTTGCCCCAAAATATGGGGAATTTCTGCCTTTTTGTTCTAAAATAAGAAAAATTTCTTCAACTTTGTACCAAAATAAAAGAAATTTCTGCTTTTTGCCCCAAAATAAAAGGAATTTCTGACTTTTTGCCCAGAAATAAATGAAATTTGTGCAATTTTGCCCGAAAATAAGGGAAATTTGTGCCTTTTTGCCCCAAAATGTAGGGAATTTCAGCCTTTTTGCACGATAATATGGGGAATTTTAGCATTTTACCTCAAAATAAGGGGAATTGCAGCTTTTTTGCACCAAAATATGAGGAATTTCTGCCTTTTTGCCACAAAATAAGAAAAATTTCTGCAATTCTGTACCAAAATAAAAGAAATTTCTAAAATTTTGCCCGAAAATAAAGGAAATTTCTGCAATTTTGCCCCAAAATAAGAGAAATTTCTGCCTTTCAGCCACAAAATAAGGGAAATTTCTGTCTTTTTGCCCCAAAATAAAAGGAATTTCAGCCTTTTTACCTCATAATAAGGGGAATATCTGCATTTTTGCCCCAAAATATGGGGAATTTCTGCATTTTTGCCTCAAAATAAAGAAAATTTCTTCAATTTTGTACCAAAATAAAAGAAATTTCTGCCTTTTTGCCCCAAAATAAAAGAAATTCCTGCCTTCTTTCCCTGAAATAAGTGAAATTTCTGCAATTTTGCCCATAATAAGAAAAATTTCTGCAATTTTTCCACAAAATAAGGGAAATTTCTGCAATTTTGCCCCAAAATAAGGGGAATTTCTGACTTTTTGCCGTGAAATAAGGAGAATTTCTTTCTTTTTGCCCCAAAATAATGTGAATTTCTGCATTTTCTCTCAAAATTTGGGGAATTTGTGCAATTTTGCTTCAAAATATGGGGAATTTCTGCCTTATTGCACCAAAATAAAGGGAATTTCTGCAATTTTGCCCCAAAATAAGGGAAATTTCTGCATTTTTGCCACAAAATAAGGGGAATTTCTGCATTTTAGCCCCAAAATAAAGAAAATTTCTGCAATTTTGTACCAAAATAACAGAAATTTCTGCCTTTTTGCCCCAAAATAAGAGAAAGTCCTGCCTTCTTTCCCTGAAATAAGTGAAATTTCTGCAATTTTGCCCAAAATAAGAAAAATTTCTGCAATTTTGCCACAAAATAAGGGATATTTCTGCAATTTTGCCCCAAAATAAGGGGAATTTCTGACGTTATGCCCTGAAATAAGGAGAATTTCTGTCTTTTTGCCCCAAAATAATGTGAATTTCTGCATTTTCCCTCAAAATTAGGGGAATTTGTGCAATTTTGCTTCCAAACACAGGGAATTTCTTCCTTATTACACCAAAATAATGGGAATTTCTCCATTTTTGCACCAATATAAGGGGAATTTCTTAGATTTTGCTCCAAAATACAGAAAATTTCTGCCTTATTGCCTAAAATTAAGTGGAATTTCTGCCTTTTTGCACTTAAATATTTGAAATTTCTGCAATTTTACCCCAAAATAAGGGGAATTTCTGTTTTTGGCCCCAAAATTAGGGGAATTTCTGCTTTTTGCCACAAAATAAGGCAAATTTCTGACTTTTTGCCCTAAAATAAGTGAAATTTCTGCAATTTTGCCCCAAAATAAGAGAAATTTCTGCCTTTTTACCTCCAAATAAGGGGAATTTCAGCCTTTTTACCTCAAAATGAGAGAATTTCTGAATTTTCCCCCAAAATATGGGAAATTTCTGCCTTTTTGCCCAAAATAAGAAAAATTTCGGCAATTTTGTACCACAATATGGGAAATTTCTGCCTTTATGCCCCAAAATAAGAAAATTTCTGCTTTTTTTCCCTGAAATAAGTGAAATTTCTCCAATTTTGCCCCAAAATAAGTGAAATTTCTGCAATTTTGCCCCAAAATAAAGGAAATTTCTGGAATTTTGCCCCAAAATAAGTGGAATTTCTGAGTTTTGCCCCAAAATAAGGAAAATTTCTGTCTTTTTGCCCCAACATATAGGGAATTTCTGCCTTTTTGCCCCACAATTAGGTTAATTTCTGCAATTTTGCTCCAAAATACAGGGAATTTCTGCCTTTTTGCCCGAAAATAAGAAGAATGCATACCTTTTTGCCATAAAAAAGGGAAATTTCTGTAATTTTGCTCCAAAATAAAAGGAATTTCTGCTTTTTTGCCTCGAAATATGTGGAATTTCTGTCTTTTTCCCCCAAAACAAAGGGAATTTCTGTCTTTTTTGCACCAAAATAAGGAAAATTTCTGACTTAATATTCTGAAATAAGTGAAATTTCTGCAATTTTCCCCCAAAATAAGGGAAATTTCTGCCTTTTTGCCCCCAAATAAGGGGAATTTTTCCTTTTTACCTCAAAATAAGGGGAATTTCTGCATTTTTGCCACAAAATATTAGGAATTTCTGTGTTTTGCCCCAAAATAAGGAAAATTTCTGCCTTTTTTCCCTGAAATAAGTGAAATTTCTGCAATTTTTCCCAAAAATAAGTGAAATATCTGCAATTTTGCCCCAAAATATGGGAAATATCTGGAATTTTGCCCCAAAATAAATGGAATTTCTGAGTTTTGCCCCAAAATAAGGAGAATTTCTGTTTTTTGCCCTAACATATATGGAATTTCTGCCTTTTTGCCCCACAATTAGGGGAATTTCTGCAATTTTGCTCCAAAATACAAAGAATTTCTGCTTTTTAGCCTGAAAATAAGAGGAATGTATACCTTTTGCCACAAAAGAGAGAAATTTCTTCATTTTTGCTCCAAAATAAGGGGAATTTCTGCTTTTTGCCTCTAAAATGTGGAATTTCTGTCTTGTTCCCCCAAAACAAAGGGAATTTCTGTCTTTTTGCCCCAAAATAAAGAAAATTTCTGACTTATTACCCTGAAATAAGTGAAATTTTTCAATTTTGTCCCAAAATAAGGAAATTTCTGCCTTTTTGCCCCCAATTAAGGGGAATTTCAGCCTTTTTCCTCAAAATAAGAAGAATTTCTGCATTTTTGCCCCAAAATATAGGAAATTTCTGCCTTTTTATTCCAAAATAAGAAAAATTTCTGCAATTTTGTACCAAAATAAAAAAATTTCTGCCTTTTTGCCCCAAAATAAGAAAATTTCATTTTTTTTAAATAAGTGAAATTTCTGCAATTTTGCCACAAAATAAGTGTAATTTCTGCAATTTTGCCCCAAAATAAGTGAAATTTCTGGAATTTTGCTCCAAAATAAGTGGAATTTCTGAGTTTTGCCCTAATAAGGAGAATTTCTGTCTTTTTGCCCCAACATATAGGGAATTTCTGCCTTTCTGTCCCACAATTTGGGAAATTTCTCCAATTTTGCTCCAAAATAAGGGGAATTTTGGCCTTTTTGCCCAAAAATAAGAAGAATGCATACCTTTTTGTCCTTAAAATTGATATTTCTTCATTTTTGCTCCAAAATAAGGGGAATTTCTGCTTTTTGCCTCTAAAAAAGTGGAATTTCTTTCTTTACCCCCCAAAACAAAGGGAATTTCTGTTTTTTGGCCCCAAAATAAGGAAAATTTCTGACTTATTACCCTGAAATAAGTGAAATTTTTGCAATTTTGCCCCAAAATAAGAGAAATTTCTGCCTTTTTTCCCCCAAATTAGGGGAATTTCAGCCTTTTACCTCAAAATAAGAGAAATTTCTGCATTTTTGCCTCAAAATATGGGAAATTTCTGCCTTTTTGCCCCAAAATAAGAAAAAATTCTGCAATTTTGTAACAAAATAAAAGAAATTTCTGCCTTTTGGCCTCAAAATAAAAAAATTTCTGCTTTTTGTTCTGAAATAAGTGAAATTTCTGCAATTTTGCCCCAAAATACGTTAAATTTCTGCGTTTTGCCCTAAAATTAGGAGAATTTCTGTTTTTTGCCCCAACATATAGGGAATTTCTGCCTTTTTGCCCCACAATTAGTGGAATTTCTGCAATTTTGCTCCAAAATACGGGGAATTTCTGCCTTTTTTTCTCCGAAAATAATAAGAATGCATACCTTTTTGCCATAAAAAAGGGAAATTTCTTCATTTTTGCTCCAAAATGAGGGGAATTTATGCTTTTATGCCTCTAAATAAGTGGAATTTCTGTCTTTTTCCCCCAAAACAAAAGGATTTTCTGTCTTTTTTGCTTCAAAATAAGGAAAATTTCTGACTTATTACCCTGAAATAAGTGAAATTTCTGCAATTTTGCCTCAAAATAAGGGAAATTTCTGCCTTTTTACCCCCAAATAAAGAGAATTTCAGCCTTTTTACCTCAAAATAAGGGGAATTTCTGCATTTTTGCCCCAAAATATGGGAAATTTCTGTCTTTTTGCCCAAAATAAGAAAAATTTCTGCAATTTTGTACCAAAATATGGGAAGTTTCTGTCTTTTTGCCCCAAAATAAGGAAAATTTCTGCCTTTTTTCCCTGAAATAAGTGAAATTTCTCCAATTTTGTCCCAAAATAATTGAAATTTCTGCAATTTTGCCCCAAAATATGGGAAATTTCTGGAATTTTGCCCCAAAACAAGTGGAATTTCTGAGTTTTGCCCCAAAATAAGAATTTCTGTTTTTTGCCCTTACATATAGGGAATTTCTGCCTTTTTGCCCCACAATTAGGGGAATTTCTCCAATTTTGCTCCAAAATACAAAGGATTTCTGCTTTTTAGCCTGAAAATAAGGGGAATGTATACCTTTTGCCACAAAAAAGAGAAATTTCTTCATTTTTGCTCCAAAATAAAAAGAAGTTCTGGTTTTTTGCCTCTCAAAAAGTGGAATTTCTGTCTTTTTCCCCAAAAACAAAGGGAATTTTCTGTCTTTTTGCCCCAAAATAAAGAAAATTTCTGACTTATTACCCTGAAATAAGTGAAATTTTTCAATTTTGCCACAAAATAAGGAAATTTCTGCCTTTTTGCCCCCAATTAAGGGGAATTTCAGCCTTTTTTCCTCAAAATAAGGGGAATTTCTGCATTTTTGCCCCAAAATATAGGAAATTTCTGCCTTTTTACTCCAAAATAAGAAAAATTTCTGCAATTTTGTACCAAAATAAAAAAATTTCTGCCTTTTTGCCCCAAATTAAGAAAATTTCATTTTTTTTGAAATAAGTGAAATTTCTGCAATTTTGCCACAAAATAAGTGTAATTTCTGCAATTTTGCCCCAAAATAAGTGAAATTTCTGGAACTTTGCTCCAAAATAAGTGGAATTTCTGAGTTTGGCCCTAAAATAAGGAGAATTTCTGTCTTTTTGCCCCAACTTATTGGGAATTTCTGCCTTTCTGTCCCACAATTTGGGAAATTTCTGCAATTTTGCTCCAAAATAAGGGGGATTTTGGCCTTTTTGCCCAAAAATAAGAAGAATGCATACCTTTTTGCCCTTAAAAAGTGATATTTCTTCATTTTTGCTCCAAAATAAGGGGAATTTCTGGTTTTTTGCCTCTAAAAAAGTGGAATTTCTGTCTTTTCCCCCAAAACAAAAAGAATTTCTGTTTTTTGGCCCCAAAATAAGGAAAATTTCTGACTTATTACCCTTAAATAAGTGAAATTGCTGCAATTTTTGCTGCCTTTTTACCCCCAAATAAGGGGAATTTCAGCCTATTTACCTCAAAATAAGGGAAATTTCTGCATTTTTGCCCCAAAATATGGGAAATTTCTGCGTTTTAGCCCCAAAATAAGAAAAATTTCGGCAATTTTGTACCAAAATAAAAAAAAATTCTGCCTTTTTGCCCCAAAATAAGAAAATTTCTGCATTTTTTCTAAAATAAGTGAAATTTCTTCAATTTTGCCCAAAATAAGTGAAATTTATGCAATTTTGTTCCAAAATAAGGGAAATTTCTGGAATTTTGCTCCAAAATAAGTGGTATTTCTGAGTTTTGCCCCAAAATAAGGAGAATTTCTGTCCTTTTGCCCCAACATATAGGGAATTTCTGCCTTTTTGCCCCACCTTTAAAGGAATTTCTGCAATTTTGTTCCAAAATACGGGGAATTTCTGCCTTTTTGTCCGAAAATAAGAAGAATGCATAACTTTTTGCCATAAAAAATGGAAATTTCTTCATTTTTGCTTCAAAATAAAGGGAATTTCTGCTTTTTTGCCTCTAAATAAGTGTAATTTCTGTCTTTTTCCCCCAAAACAAAGGGAATTTTTGTCTTTTTTGCACTAAATAAAAAAAATTTCTGACTTATTACCCTGAAATAAGTGAAATTTCTGCAATTTTGCCCCAAAATAAGGGAAATTTCTGCCCTTTTCCCCCAAATATGGGGAATTTCAGCCTTTTTACCTAAAAGTAAGGGGAATTTCTGCATTTTGCCACAAAATATTAGGAATTTCAGCCCTTTTGCCCCAAAATAAAGAAAATTTCTGCCTTTTTTCCCTGAAATAAGTGAAATTTCTACAATTTTTTCCCAAAATAAGTGAAATTTCTGCAATTTTGCCCCAAAATAAGGGAAATTTCTGGAATTTTGCCCCAAAATAAGTGGAATTTCTGAGTTTTGCCCCAAAATAAGGAGAATTTCTGTCTTTTTGCCCCAACATATAGGAAATTTCTGCCTTTTTGACCCACAATTAGGGGAATTTCTGCAATTTTGCTCCAAAATATGGGGAATTTCTGCCTTTTTGTCCGAAAATAAGAAGAATGCATACCTTTTTTCCATAAAAAAGGGAAATTTCTTCATTTTTGCTCCAAAATAAGGAAAATTTCTGCTTTTTTGCCTCTAAATAAGTAGAATTTCTGTCTTTTTGCCCCAAAACAAAGGGAAATTCTGTCTTTTTTGCCCCAAAATTAAAAAAATTTCTGACTTATTACCCTGAAATAAGTGAAATTTCTGCAATTTTGCCCCAAAATAAGGGAAATTTCTGTTTTTTTGCCCCCAAATATGGGAAATTTCAGCCTTTTTACCTAAAAGTAAAAGGAATTTCTGCATTTTTGCCACAAAATATTAGGAATTACAGCCTTTTTGCTTCAAAATAAAGAAAATTACTGCCTTTTTTCTCTGAAATATTTGAAATTTCTGAAATTTTGCCCCCAAATAAGTGAAATTTCTGCAATTTTGTCCCAAAATAAGGGAAATTTATGGAATTTTGCCCCCAAATATGTGGAATTTTTGAGTTTTGCCCCAAAATAATGAGAATTTCTGTATTTTTGCCCCAACATATAGGGAATTTCTGCCTTGTTGCCCCACAATTAGGGGAATTTCTGCAATTTTGCTCCAAAATACGGGTAATTTCTGCCTTTTTGCCCGAAAATAAGTAGAATGCATACCTTTTTGCCATAAAAAAGGAAAATTTCTTCATTTTTGCTCCAAAAAAAAGGGGAATTTCTGCATTTTTGCCCCAAAATATGGGAAATTTCTGCCTTTTTGCCCCAAAATAAGAAAAAATTCTGCAATTTTGTACCAAAATAAAAGAAATTTCTGCCTTTTTGCCTTAAAATAAGAAAATTTCTGCTTTTTTTTCTGAAATAACTGAAATTTCTGCAATTTTGCCCCAAAATAAGTGAAATTTCTGAGTTTTGCTACAAAATAAAGAGAATTTCTGTTATTTTGCCCCAACATATAAGGAATTTCTGCCTTTTTGCCCCACAATTAGGGGAATTTATGCAATTTTGCTCTATAATACGAGGAATTTCTGCCTTTTTGTCCGAAAATAAGAATGCATACCTTTTTGCCATAAAAAAGTGAAATTTTTTCATTTTTGCTCCAAAATAAGAGGAATTTCTGCTTTTTTCCTCTAAATAATTGGAATTTCTGTTTTTTCCCCCAAAACAAAAGGAATTTCTGTCTTTTTTGCCCCAAAATAAGGGAAATTTCTGATTTATTACCCTGAAATAAGTAAAATTTCTGCAATTTTGCCCCAAAATTTGGGAAATTTCTGCCTTTTTACCTTCAAATAAGGGGAATTTCAGCCTTTTTACCTCAATATAAGTAACATTTCTGCATTTTTGCCACAAAATATTAGGAATTTCTGCCTTTTTGCCCCAAAATAAGAAAAATTTCTGACTTATTACCCTGAAATAAGTGAAATATCTGCAATTTTGCCCCAAAATATGGGAAATTTCTGCTTTTTTTCCTGCAAAATAAGAAAAATTTCTACAATTTTGTACCAAAATAATAGAAATTACTGCCTTTTTGCCCCAAAATAAGTGAAATTTCTGAAATTTTGCTCCAAAATAAGAGGAATTTCTGAGTTTTGTCCCAAAATAAAGAGAATTTCTGTTTTTTTGCCTTAACATATAGGGAATTTCTGCCTTTTTGCCCCACAATTAGGGGAATTCCTGCAATTTTGCTCCAAAATACGGGGAATTTCTGCTTTTTTGCCTGAAAATAAGAAGAATGCATACCTTTTTGCCATAAAAAAGGGAAATTTCTTCATTTTTGCTCCTAAGTAAGGGGAATTTCTGCTTTTTTGCCTCTAAATAAGTGGAATTTATGTATTTTTCCCCCAAAACAAAGGGAATTTCTGTCTTTTTTGCCCAAAATAAGGAAAATTTCTGACTTATTATCCTGAAATAAGTGAAATTTCTGCAATTTTGCCCCAAAATAAGGGAAATTTCTGCTTTTTTGCCCCCAAATAATGGGAATTTCAGCCTTTTTACCTCAAAATAAGGGGAATTTTTGCATTTGTGCCACAAAATATTAGGAATTTCTGCCTTTTTGCCCCAAAATAAGGAAAATTTCTTACTTATTACCCTGAATTAAGTGAAATTTTTGCAATTTTGCCCCAAAATAAGGAAATTTCTGACTTTTTGCTTCCAATTAAGGGGAATTTCAGCCTTTTTCATCAAAATAAGGGGAATTTCGGCATTTTTGCCCCAAAATATGGGAAATTTCTGCTTTTTTGCTCCAAAATAAGAAAAATTTCTGCAATTTTTTACCAAAATAAAAGAAATTTCTGCCTTCTTGCCCCAAAATAAGAAAATTTCTGCTTTTTTTTGAAATAAGTGAAATTTCTGCAATTTTGCCCAAAAATAAGGGAAATCTTTAGAATTTTGCCCCAAAATAAGTGGAATTTCTGAGTTCTGCCCCAAAATTAGGAGAATTTCTGTCTTTTTGCCCCAACATATAGGGAATTTCTGCCTTTTTGCCCCACAATTATGGGAATTTCTGCAATTTTGCTCCAAAATACGGGGAATTTCTGCCTTTTTTCCTGAAAATAAGAAGAATGCATAACTGTTTGCCATAAAAAGGGAAATTTCTTCATTTTTGCTCCAAAATAAGGGGAATTTCTGCTTTTTTGCCTCTAAATAAGTGGAATTTCTGTTTTTTTCCCCGAAAACAAAGGTAATTTCTGTATTTTTTGCCACAAAATAAGGAAAATTTCTGACTTATTACCCTGAAGTAAGTGAAATTTCTGCAATTTTGCCCCAAAATAAGGAGAATTTCTGCTTTTTTGCCTCTAAATAAGTGGAATTTATGTATTTTTCCGACAAAACAAAGGGAAATTTTGTCTTTTTTGCCCAACATAAGGAAAATTTCTGACTTATTACCCTAAAATAAGTGAAATTTCTGCAATTTTGCCCCAAAATAATGGAAATTTCTGCCTTTTTGCCCCCAAATAAGGGGAATTTCAGCCTTTTTATCTCAAAATAAGGGGAATTTCTGCATTTTGCCACAAAATATTAGGAATTTCTGCCTTTTTGCCCCAAAATAAGAAAAATTTCTGACTTATTACCCTGAAGTAAGTGAAATTTTTGCAATTTTGCCACAAAATAAGGAAATTTCTTCCTGTTTGCCCCCAATTAAGGGGAATTTCAGGCTTTTTCCTCAAAATAAGGGGAATTTCTGCATTTTTGCCCTAAAATATGGGAAATTTCTGCCTTTTTGCTACAAAATAAGAAAAATTTCTACAATTTTGTACCAAAATAATAGAAATTACTGCCGTTTTGCCCCAAAATAAGTGAAATTTCTGGAATTTTGCTCCAAAATAAGAGGAATTTCTGAGTTTTGTCCCAAAATAAAGAGAATTTCTGTCTTTTTGCCTTAACATATAGGGAATTTCTGCATTTTTGCCACACAATTAGGGGAATTCCTGCAATTTTGCTCCAAAAGACGGGGAATTTCTGCCTTTTTGCCCGAAAATAAGAAGAATGCATACCTTTTTGCCATAAAAAAGGGAAATTTCTTCATTTTTGCTCCTAAATAAGGGGAATTTCTGCTTTTTTGCCTCTAAATAAGTGGAATTTATGTATTTTTCCCCCAAAACAAAGGGAATTTCTGTCTTTTTTGCCCAAAATAAGGAAAATTTCTGACTTATTATCCTGAAATAAGTGAAATTTCTGCAATTTTGCCCCAAAATAAGGGAAATTTCTGCATTTTTGCCCCCAAATAATGGGAATTTCAGCCTTTTTACCTCAAAATAAGGGGAATTTTTGCATTTGTGCCACAAAATATTAGGAATTTCTGCCTTTTTGCCCCAAAATAAGGAAAATTTCTTACTTATTACCCTGAATTAAGTGAAATTTTTGCAATTTTGCCCCAAAATAAGGAAATTTCTGACTTTTTGCTTCCAATTAAGGGGAATTTCAGCCTTTTTCATCAAAATAAGGGGAATTTCGGCATTTTTGCCCCAAAATATGGGAAATTTCTGCTTTTTTGCTCCAAAATAAGAAAAATTTCTGCAATTTTTTACCAAAATAAAAGAAATTTCTGCCTTCTTGCCCCAAAATAAGAAAATTTCTGCTTTTTTTTGAAATAAGTGAAATTTTGCAATTTTGCCCAAAAATAAGGGAAATCTTTAGAATTTTGCCCCAAAATAAGTGGAATTTCTGAGTTCTGCCCCAAAATTAGGAGAATTTCTGTCTTTTTGCCCCAACATATAGGGAATTTCTGACTTTTTGCCCCACAATATGGGAATTTCTGCAATTTTGCTCCAAAATACGGGGAATTTCTGCCTTTTTTCCTGAAAATAAGAAGAATGCATAACTTTTTGCCATAAAAAAGGGAAATTTCTTCATTTTTGCTCCAAAATAAGGGGAATTTCTGCTTTTTTGCCTCTAAATAAGTGGAATTTCTGTCTTTTTCCCCGAAAACAAAGGTAATTTCTGTATTTTTTGCCACAAAATAAGGAAAATTTCTGACTTATTACCCTGAAGTAAGTGAAATTTCTGCAATTTTGCCCCATAATAAGGAGAATTTCTGCTTTTTTGCCTCTAAATAAGTGGAATTCATGTATTTTCCTCCAAAACAAAGGGAAATTCTGTCTTTTTTGCCCAAAATAAGGAAAATTTCTGACTTATTACCCTAAAATAAGTGAAATTTCTGCAATTTTGCCCCAAAATAATGGAAATTTCTGCTTTTTTGCCCCCAAATAAGGGGAATTTCAGCCTTTTTATCTCAAAATAAGGGGAATTTCTGCATTTTGCCACAAAATATTAGGAATTTCTGCCTTTTTGCCCCAAAATAAGAAAAATTTCTGACTTATTACCCTGAAGTAAGTGAAATTTTTGCAATTTTGCCACAAAATAAGGAAATTTCTGCCTGTTTGCCCCCAATTAAGGGGAATTTCAGGCTTTTTCCTCAAAATAAGGGGAATTTCTGCATTTTTGCCCTAAAATATGGGAAATTTCTGCCTTTTTGCTACAAAATAAGAAAAATTTCTACAATTTTGTACCAAAATAATAGAAATTTCTGCCTTTTTGCCCCAAAATAAGTGAAATTTCTGGAATTTCGCTCCAAAATAAGAGGAATTTCTGAGTTTTGCCCCAAAATAAAGAGAATTTCTGTCTTTTTGCCTTAACATATAGTGAATTTCTGCATTTTTGCCCCACAATTAGGGGAATTTCTGCAATTTTGCTCCAAAATATGGAGAATTTCTGCTTTTTTGCCCAAAAATAAGAAGAATGCATAGCTTTTTGCCATAAAAAAGTGAAATTTCTTCATTATTGCTCCAAAATAATAGGAATTTCTCCTTTTTTGCATCTAAATAAGTGGAATTTCTGTCTTTTTCCCCCAAAACAAAGGGAATTTCTTTCTTTTTTGCCCCAAAATAAGGAAAATTCCTGACTTATTACCCTGAAATAAGTGAAATTTCTGCAATTGTGGCCCAAAATAATGGAAATTTCTGCCTTTTTGCACCCAAATAAGGGGAATTTCAGCCTTTTTACCTCAAAATAAGGGGAATTTTTGCATTTGTGCCACAAAATATTAGGAATTTCTGCCTTTTTGCCCCAAAATAAGGAAAATTTCTGACTTATTACCCTGAAATAAGTGAAATTTCTGCAATTTTGCCCCAAAATAAAAAAATTTCTGCTTTTTTTCTGAAATAAGTGAATTTTCTGCAATTTTGCCCAAAATAAGTGAATTTCTGCAATTTTGCCCCAAAATAAGGGAAATTATTGGAATTATGCCCCAAAATAAGTGGAATTTCTGAGTTTTGCCCCAAAATAAGGAGAATTTCTGTATTTTTGCCCCAACATATTGGGAATTTCTGCATTTTTGCCCCACAATTTGGGAAATTTCTGCAATTTTGCTCCAAAATAAGGGGACTTTCTGCTTTTTTGCCCAAAAATAAGAAGAATGCAGACCTTTTTGCCCTTAATAAGTGAAATTTCTTCATTTTTGCTCCAAATTAAGGGGAATTTCTGCTTTTTTGCCTCTAAAAAAGTGGAATTACTGTCTTTTTCCCCCAAAACAAAGGTTATTTCTGATTTTTGGCCCCAAAATAAGGAAAATTTCTGACTTATTACCCTAAAATAAGTGAAATTTCTGCAATTTTGCCCCAAAATAAGAGAAATTTCTGCCTTTTTGCCCCCAAATAAGGGGAATTTCAGCCTTTTACTTCAAAATAAGAGAAATTACTGCATTTTTGCCCCAAAATATGGGAAATTTCTGCCTTTTTGCCCCAAAATAAAAAAAATTCTGCAATTTTGTAACAAAATAAAAGAAATTTCTGCCTTTTGGCCCCCAAATAAAGTTAATTTCAGCCATTTTACCTCAAAATAAGGGGAATTTCTGCATTTTTGCGACAAAATATTAGGAATTTCTGCCTTTTTGCCCCAAAATAAGGAAAATTTCTTACTTATTACCCTGTAATAAGTGAAATTTTTGCAATTTTGCCCTAAAATAAGGAAATTTCTGACTTTTTGCCCCCAATTTAGGGGAATTTCAGCCTTTTTCCTCAAAATAAAAGGAATTTCTGCATTTTTGCCCCAAAATATGGGAAATTTCTGCTTTTTTGCTCCAAAATAAGAAAAATTTCTGAAATTTTGTACCAAAATAAAAGAAATTTCTGCAATTTTGCCTGAAAATAAGGGAAATCTCTGGAATTCTGCCCCAAAATAAGTGGAATTTCTGAGTTCTACCCCAAAATAAGGAGAATTTCTGTCTTTTTGCCCCAACATATAGGGAATTTCTGCCTTTTTGCCCCACAATTAGGGGAATTTCTGCAAATTTGCTCCAAAGTACGGGGAATTTCTGCCTTTTGCCCGAAAAAAGAAGAATACATAACTTTTTGCCATAAAAAAGGGAAATTTCTTCATTTTTCCTCCAAAATAAAGGGAATTTCTGCTTTTTTGCCTCTTAATAAGTGGAATTTCTGTTTTTTCCCCCAAAACAAAGGTAATTTTTGTATTTTTTGCCCCAAAATAAAAAAAATTTCTGACTTATTACCCTGAAGTAAGTGAAATTTCTGCAATTTTGCCCCAAAATAAGGGTAATTTCTGCTTTTTTGCCTCTAAATTAGTGGAATTTATGTATTTTTTTTCCCAAAGCAAAGGGAATTTCTGTCTATTTTGCCCAAACTAAGGAAAATTTCTGACTTATTACCCTAAAATAAGTGAAATTTCTGCAATTTTGCCCCAAAATAATGGAAATTTCTGCCTTTTTGCCCCCAAATAAGGGGAATTTCAGCCTTTTTATCTCAAAATAAGGGGAATTTCTGCATTTTTGCCACAAAATATTAGTAATTTCTGCCTTTTGTCCCAAAATTAGGAAAATTTCTGACTTATTACCCTTAAATAAGTGAAATTTTTGCAATTTTGTCACAAAATAAGGAAATTTCTGCCTGTTTGCCCCCAATTAAGGGGAATTTCAGCCTTTTATCTCAAAATAAGGGGAATTTCTGCATTTTTGTCCCATAATATGGGAAATTTCTGATTTTTGCTACAAAATAAGAAAAATTTCTAAAATTTTGTAACAAAATGAAAGAAATTTCAGCCTTTTTGCCCAAAAATAAGTGAAATTTCTGGAATTTTGCTCCAAAATAAGTGGAATTTCTGTGTTTTCCCCCAAAATAAGGAGAATTTCTGCAATTTTGCCCCACAATTTGGAAAATTTCTGCAATTTTGCTCCAAAATAAGGGGAATTTCTGCTTTTTTGCCCAAAAATAAGAAGAATGCATACCTTTTTGCCTTTAAAAGGTGAAATTTCTTTATTTTTGCTCCAAAATAAAGGGAATTTCTGCTTTTTTGCCTCTAAAAAAGTGGAATTTCTGTCTTTTTCCCCCAAAACAAAGTTTATTTCTGTTTGTTGGCCCCAAAATAAGAAAAATTTCTGACTTATTACCCTGAAATAAGTGAAATTTCTGCAATTTTGCCCCAAATAAGAGAAATTTCTGCCTTTTTGCCCCCAAATAAGGGGAATTTCAGCCTTTTACTTCAAAATAAGAGAAATTTCTGCATTATTGCCCCAAAATATGGGAAATTTCTGCATTTTTGCCCCAAAATAAAAAAAAATTCTGCAATTTTGTTACAAAATAAAAGAAATTTCAGGCTTTTGGCCCCAAAATAAGAAAATTTCTGCTTTTTTTTCTGAAATAAGTGAAATTTCTGCAATTTTGCCCCAAAATAAGTTAAATTTCTGAGTTTTGCCCTAAAATAAGGAGAATTTCTGTCTTTTTGCCCCAACATATAGGGAATTACTGCATTTTTGCCCCACAATTTGGGGAATTTCTGCAATTTTGCTCCAAAATACGGGGAATTTCTGCCTTTTTTGTCCGAAAATAATAAGAATGCATACCTTTTTGCCATAAAAAAGGGAAATTTCTTCATTTTTGTCCAAAATGCGGGGAATTTCTGCTTTTATGCCTCTAAATAAGTGGAATTTCTGTCTTTTTCCCCCAAAACAAAGGGTATTTCTGTCTTTTTTGCCCCAAAATAAGGAAAATTTCTGACTTATTACCCTGAAATAAGTGAAATTTCTACAAATTTGCCCAAAAGTAAGGGAAATTTCTGCTTTTTTACCCTCAAATAAGGGGAATTTCAGCCTTTTTACCTCAAAATAAAGGAAATTTCTGCATTTTTGCCCCAAAATATGGGAAATTTCTGACTTTTTGCCCAAAATAAGAAAAATTTCTGCAATTTTGTACCAAAATATGGGAAATTTCTGCCTTTTTGCCCCAAAATAAGGAAAATTTCTGCCTTTTTTCCCTGAAATAAGTGAAATTTCTCCAATTTTGTCCCAAAATAAGTGAAATTTCTGCAATTTTGCCCCAAAATAAGGGAAATTTCTGGAATTTTGCCCCAAAATAAGTGGAATTTCTGAGTTTTGCCCCAAAATAAAGAGAATTTCTGTGTTTTTGCCCCAACATATAGGGAATTTCTGCCTTTTTGCCCGAAAATAAGAAGAATGCATACCTTTTTGCGATAAAAAAGGGAAATTTCTGTAATTTTGCTCCAAAATAAGGGGAATTTCTGCTTTTTGCCTATACATATGGCGAATTTCTCTTCTTTTCCCCCAAAACAAAAGGAATTTCTGTCTTTTTTGCAACAAAATAAGGAAATTTTCTGACTTATTACTCTGAAATAAGGGAAATTTCTGCAATTTTGCCACAAAATAAGGGAAATTTCAGTCTTTTTGCCCCCAAATAAGGGGAATTTCTCCCTTTTACCTCAAAATAAGGGGAATTTCTGCATTTTTGCAACAAAATATTAGGAATTTCTGCCTTTTTGCCCCAAAATAAGGAAAAATTCTGCCTTTTTTCCCTGAAATAAATGAAATTTCTGCAATTTTGCCCCAAAATAAGTGAAATTTCTGCAATTTTGTCCCAAAATAAGGGAAATCTCTGGAATTTTGCCCCAAAATAAGTGGAATTTCTGAGTTTTGCACCAAAATAAGGAGAATTTCTGTCTTTTTGCCCTAACATATAGGGAATTTCTGCCTTTTTGCCCCACAATTAGGGGAATTTCTAGAATTTTGCTCCAAAATACGGGGAATTTCTGCTTTTTAGCCCGAAAATTAGGGGAATGTATACCTTTTGCCACAAAAAAATGAAATTTCTTCATTTTTGCTCCAAAATAAGGGAATTTCTTCTTTTTTGCCTCTAAATAAGTGGAATTTCTGTCTTTTTCCCCCAAAACAAAAAGAATTTCTGTATTTTTTGCCCCAAGATAAGGAAAATTTCTGATTTATTACCCTTAAATAAGTGAAATTGCTGAAATTTTGCCTCAAAATAAGAAAAATTTCTCCCTTTTTGCCGCCAAATAAGGGGAATTTCAGTCTTTTTACGTCAAAATAAGGGAAATTTCTGCATTTTTGCCCCAAAATATGGGAAATTTCTGCGTTTTTGCCCCAAAATAAGAAAAATTTCTTCAATTTTGTACCAAAATACAAGAAATTTCTGCCTTTTTGCCCCAAAATAAAAAAATTTCTGTTTTATTCTGAAATAAGTGAAATTTCTTCATTTTTGCTCCAAAATAAGTGAAATTTCTGCAATTTTGCTCCAAAATAAGGGAAATTTCTGGAATTTTGCCCCAAAATAAGTGGTATTTCTGAGTTTTGCCCCAAAATAAGGAGAATTTCTGTCTTTTTGCCCCAACATATAGGGAATTTCTGCCTTTTTGCCCCACAATTAGGGGAATTTCTGCAATTTTGCTCCAAAATACGGGGAATTTCTGCCTTTTTGCCCGTAAATAAGAAAAATGCATACCTTTTTGCCATAAAAAGGGAAATTTCTTCATTTTTGCTCCAAAATGGGAATTTCTGCTTTTTTGCCTCTAAATAAGTGGAATTTCTGTCTTTTTTCCCCAAAACAAAAGGAATTTCTGTCTTTTTGCCCCAATATAAGGAAAATTTCTGACTTTTTTCCCTGAAATAAGTGAAATTTTTGCAATTTTGACCCAAAATAAGTTAAATTTCTGATTTTTTGCCCCCAAATAAGGGAATTTCAGAGTTTTTACCCCAAAATAAGAGGAATTTCTGCATTTTTGCCCCAAAATATGGGAAATTTCTTCCTTTTTGCCCCAAAATAAGGAAAATTTCTGCAATTTTGTACCAAAATAAAAGAAATTTCTGCATTTTTGCCCCAAAATAAGAAAATTTCTGCTTTTTTTTTTCTAAAATAACTGAAATTTTTGCAATTTTGCCCCAAAATAAGTGAAATATCTGAGTTTTGCCACAAAATAAAGAGAATTTCTGTTTTTTTGCCCCAACATAAGGAATTTCTGCTTTTTTGCCCCACAATTAGGAAAATTTCTGCAATTTTGCACCAAAATACGGGGAATTTCTGCCTTTTTGTCTGAAAATAAGAAGAATGCATACCTTTTTGCCATAAAAAAGAGAAATTTTTTCATTTTTGCTCCAAAATAAGAAGAATTTCTGCTTTTTTTCTCTAAATAATTCGGATTTCTGTTTTTTCCCCCAAAACAAAGAGAATTTCTGTCTTTTTTGCCACAAAATAAAAAAAAATTTCTGATTTCTTACCCTGAAATAAGTGAAATTTCTGCAATTTTGCCTCAAAATAAGAGAAATTTCTGCCTTTTTGCCCCCAAATAAGGGGAATTTCAGCCTTTTTACCTCAAAATAAGGGGAATTTCTGCATTTTTGCTTCAAAATATGGGAAATTTCTGCCTTTTTGCCCCAAAATAAGAAAATTTTTGCTTTTTCTCCTTGAAATAAGTGAAATTTCTGCAATTTGGCCCCAAAATATGGGAAATTTCTGGAATTTTGCCCCAAAATAAGTGGAATTTCTCAGTTTTGCCCCAAAATAAGAAGAATGTCTGTCTTTTTGCCCCAACATATAGGGAATTTCTGCCTTTTTGCCCCACAATTAGGGGAATTTCTGCAATGTTGCTCAAAATACGGGGAATTTCTGCCTTTTTGTCTGAAAATAAGAAGAATGCATACCTTTTTGCCATAAAAAAGGGAAATTTCTTCATTTTTGCTCCAAAATAAAGGGAATTTCTGCCTTTTTGACTCTAAATAAGAGGAATTTCTGTCTTTTTCCCCTAAAACAATTGGAATTTCTGTCTTTTTTGTTCCAAAATAAGGAAAATTTCTTACTTATTACCGTGAAATAAGTGAAATTTCTGCAATTTTGCCCTAAAATAAGGGAAATTACTGCCTTTTTGCCCCCAAATAAGGGAAATTTCAGCCTTTTTACCTCAAAATAAAGGGAATTTCTGCATTTTTGCCACAAAGTAGTAGGAATTTCTGTTTTTTGCCCCAAAATAAGGAAAATTTCTGCCTTTTTTCCCTGAAATAAGTGAAATTTCTGCAATTTTGCCCCAAAATATGTGAAATTTCTGCAATTTTGCCATAAAATAAGGTAAATTTCTGGAATTTTGCCCCAAATAAGTGGAATTTCTGAGTTTTGCCCCAAAATAAGGAGAATTTCTGTCTTTTTGCCCCAACATATAGGGAATTTCTACCTTTTTGCCCGACAATTAGGGGAATTTCTGCAATTTTGCTCCAAAATACGGGGCATTTCTGCCTTTTTGCCCGAAAATAAGAAGAATGCATACCTTTTTGCCATAAAAAAGGGAAATTTCTTCATTTTTGCTCCAAAATAAGGAAAATTTTTTTTTTGCCTCTAAATAAGTGGAATTACTGTCTTTTTCCCCCAAAACAAAGGAAATTTCTGTATTTTTTGCCCCAAGATAAGGAAAATTTCTGACTTATTACCCTGAAATAAGTGAAATTGCTGCAATTTTGCCTCAAAATAAAAAAAGTTTCTCTCTCTTTGCCCCCAAATAATGGGAATTTCATCCTTTTTACGTCAAAATAAGGGAAATTTCTGCATTTTTGCCCCAAAATATGGGAAATTTCTGCGTTTTTGCCCCAAAATAAAAAAAATTTCTTCAATTTTGTACCAAAATAAAAGAAATTTCTGCCTTTTGCCCCAAAATAAAAAATTTCTGCTTTTTTTCTGAAATAAGTGAAATTTCTGCAATTTTGCCCAAAATAAGTGAAATTTCTGCAATTTTTCCCCAAAATAAGGGAAATTTCTGGAATTTTGCCCCAAAATAAGTGGTATTTCTGAGTTTTGCCCCAAAATAAGGAGAATTTCTGCCTTTTTGCCCCAACATATAGGGAATTTCTGCCTTGTTGCCCCACAATTAGGGGAATTTCTTCAATTTTGCTCCAAAATACGGGGAATTTCTGCCTTTTTGCCCGAAAATAAGTAGAATTCATACCTTTTTGCCATAAAAAAGGGAAATTTCTTCATTTTTGCTTCAAAATGAGAAGATTTTCTGCTTTTTTGCCTCTAAATAAGTGGAATTTCTGTCTTTTTTCCCCAAAACAAAAGGAATTTCTGTCTCTTTGGCCCAAAATAAGGAAAATTTCTGACTTTTTTCCCTGAAATAAGTGAAATTTCTGCAATTTTGCCCCAAAATAAGTGAAATTTCTGCTTTTTTGCCTCCAAATAAGGGAATTTCAGACTTTTTACCCCAAAATAAAAGGAATTTCTGCATTTTTGCACCAAAATAAGAACAATTTCTGCAATTTTGTACCAAAATAAAAGAAATTTCTGCCTTTTTGCCCCAAAATAAGAAAATTTCTGCTTTTTTTTCTGAAATAACTGAAATTTCTGCAATTTTACCCGAAAATAAGTGAAATTTCTGAGTTTTGCCATAAAATAAGGAGAATTTCTGTTTTTTTGGCCCAACATATAATAAATTTCTGCCTTTTTGCCCCACAATAAGGGGAATTTCTGCAATTTTGCTCCAAAATACGAGGAATTTCTGCCTTTTTGTCTGAAAATAAGAAGAATGCATACCTTTTTGCCATAAAAAAAGGAAATTTTTTCATTTTTGCTCTAAAATAAGAAGAATTTATGCTTTCTTACTCTAAATAATTCGAATTTCTGTTTTTTCCCCCAAAACAAAGGGAATTTCATTATTTTTTGCCCCAAAATAAAGAAAATTTCTGATTTATTACCCTGAAGTAATGAAATTTCGGCAATTTTGCCTCAAAATAAGAGAAATTTCTGCCTTTTTGCCCACAAATAAGGGGAATTTCAGCCTTTTTACCTCAAAATACGGAAAATTTCTGCATTTTTGCTTCAAAATATGGGAAATTTCTGCCTTTTTGCCCCAAAATAAGAAAATTTTTGCTTTTTTTCCTTGAAATAAGTGAAATTTCTGAAATTTTGCCCCAAAATAAGTGAAATTTCTGCAATTTGGCCCCAAAATATGGAAATTTCTGAAATTTTGCCCCCAAATAAGTGGAATTTCATAGTTTTGCTACAAAATAAGAAGAATGTCTGTCTTTTTGCCCAAACATATAGGGAATTTCGGCCTTTTTGCCACACAATTAGGGGAATTTCTGCAATGTTGCTCAAAATACGGGGAATTTCTGCCTTTTTGCCTGAAAATAAGAAAAATGCATACCTTTTTGCCATAAAAAAGGGAAATTTCTTCATTTTTGCTCCAAAATAAGGGGAATTTTTGCCTTTTTGACTCCAAATAAGTGGAATTTCTGTCTTTTTCCCCCAAAACAAAGGGATTTTCTGTCTTTTTTGTTCCAAAATAAGGAAAATTTCTTACTTATTACCCTGAAATAAGTGAAATTTCTGCAATTTTGCCCCAAAATAAGGGAAATTACTGCCTTTTTGCCCCCAAATAAGGGGAATTTCAGCCTTTTTACCTCAAAATAAGGGGAATTTCTGCATTTTTGCCACAAAATATTAATAATTTCTGTTTTTTGCTCCAAAATGAGGAAAATTTCTACCTTTTTTCACTGAAATAAGTGAAATTTTTGCAATTTTGCCCCAAAAGAAGTGAAATTTCTGCAATTTTGCCCGAAAATAAGGTAAATTTCTGGAATTTTGCCCCAAATAAATGGAATTTCTGAGTTTTGCCACAAAATAAAGAGAATTTCTGTCTTTTTGCTCCAACATATAGGGAATTTCTACCTTTTTGCCCGACAATTAGGGGAATTTCTGCAATTTTGCTCCAAAATACGGGGAATTTCTGCCTTTTTGCCCGAAAATAAGTAGAATTCATACCTTTTTGCCATAAAAAAGGGAAATTTCTTCATTTTTGCTTCAAAATGAGAAGATTTTCTGCTTTTTTGCCTCTAAATAAGTGGAATTTCTGTCTTTTTTCCCCAAAACAAAAGGAATTTCTGTCTCTTTGGCCCAAAATAAGGAAAATTTCTGACTTTTTTCCCTGAAATAAGTGAAATTTCTGCAATTTTGCCCCAAAATAAGTGAAATTTCTGCTTTTTTGCCTCCAAATAAGGGAATTTCAGACTTTTTACCCCAAAATAAAAGGAATTTCTGCATTTTTGCACCAAAATAAGAACAATTTCTGCAATTTTGTACCAAAATAAAAGAAATTTCTGCCTTTTTGCCCCAAAATAAGAAAATTTCTGCTTTTTTTTCTGAAATAACTGAAATTTCTGCAATTTTACCCGAAAATAAGTGAAATTTCTGAGTTTTGCCATAAAATAAGGAGAATTTCTGTTTTTTTGGCCCAACATATAATAAATTTCTGCCTTTTTGCCCCACAATAAGGGGAATTTCTGCAATTTTGCTCCAAAATACGAGGAATTTCTGCCTTTTTGTCTGAAAATAAGAAGAATGCATACCTTTTTGCCATAAAAAAAGGAAATTTTTTCATTTTTGCTCTAAAATAAGAAGAATTTATGCTTTCTTACTCTAAATAATTCGAATTTCTGTTTTTTCCCCCAAAACAAAGGGAATTTCATTATTTTTTGCCCCAAAATAAAGAAAATTTCTGATTTATTACCCTGAAGTAATGAAATTTCGGCAATTTTGCCTCAAAATAAGAGAAATTTCTGCCTTTTTGCCCACAAATAAGGGGAATTTCAGCCTTTTTACCTCAAAATACGGAAAATTTCTGCATTTTTGCTTCAAAATATGGGAAATTTCTGCCTTTTTGCCCCAAAATAAGAAAATTTTTGCTTTTTTTCCTTGAAATAAGTGAAATTTCTGAAATTTTGCCCCAAAATAAGTGAAATTTCTGCAATTTGGCCCCAAAATATGGAAATTTCTGAAATTTTGCCCCCAAATAAGTGGAATTTCATAGTTTTGCTACAAAATAAGAAGAATGTCTGTCTTTTTGCCCAAACATATAGGGAATTTCGGCCTTTTTGCCACACAATTAGGGGAATTTCTGCAATGTTGCTCAAAATACGGGGAATTTCTGCCTTTTTGCCTGAAAATAAGAAAAATGCATACCTTTTTGCCATAAAAAAGGGAAATTTCTTCATTTTTGCTCCAAAATAAGGGGAATTTTTGCCTTTTTGACTCCAAATAAGTGGAATTTCTGTCTTTTTCCCCCAAAACAAAGGGATTTTCTGTCTTTTTTGTTCCAAAATAAGGAAAATTTCTTACTTATTACCCTGAAATAAGTGAAATTTCTGCAATTTTGCCCCAAAATAAGGGAAATTACTGCCTTTTTGCCCCCAAATAAGGGGAATTTCAGCCTTTTTACCTCAAAATAAGGGGAATTTCTGCATTTTTGCCACAAAATATTAATAATTTCTGTTTTTTGCTCCAAAATGAGGAAAATTTCTACCTTTTTTCACTGAAATAAGTGAAATTTTTGCAATTTTGCCCCAAAAGAAGTGAAATTTCTGCAATTTTGCCCGAAAATAAGGTAAATTTCTGGAATTTTGCCCCAAATAAATGGAATTTCTGAGTTTTGCCACAAAATAAAGAGAATTTCTGTCTTTTTGCTCCAACATATAGGGAATTTCTACCTTTTTGCCCGACAATTAGGGGAATTTCTGCAATTTTGCTCCAAAATACGGGGAATTTCTGCCTTTTTGCCCGAAAATAAGAAGAATGCATACCTTTTTGCCATAAAAAAGGGAAATTTCTTCATTTTTGCTCCAAAATAAGGATAATTTCTGCTTTTTTGCCTCTAAATAAGTGTAATTTCTGTTTTTTCCCCCAAAACAGAGGGAATTTCTGTCTTTTTTGCCCCAAAATATGGAAAATTTCTTACTTATTACCCTGAAATAAGTGAAATTTCTGCAATTTTGCCCCAAAATAAGGAAAATTTCGGCCTTTTTACCCCCAAATAAGGGGAATTTCACCGTTTCTACCTCAAAATAAAGGGAATTTCTGCATTTTTGACACAAAATATTAGGAATTTCTGAATTTTTGCCCCAAAATAAGGAAAATTTCTGCCTTTTTTCCCTGAAATACGTGAAATTTCTGCAATTTTGGCCCAAAATAAGTGAAATTTCTTCCTTTTTGCCCCCAAATAAGGGGAATTTTAGCCTTTTTACCTCAAAATAAGGGGAATTTCTGCATTTTTGCCCCAAAATATGGGAAATTTCTGCCTTTTTGCCCCAAACTAAGAAAAATTTCTGCAATTTTGTACCAAAATAAAAGAAATTTCTGCCATTTTGCTTCCAAATAAAAAAATTTCTACATTTTTTCTGAAAAAAGTGAAATTTCTGAAATTTTGCCCCAAAATAAGTGAAATTTCTACAATTTTGCCCCAAAATAAGTGAAATTTCTGGAATTTTGCCCCATAATAAGTGGAATTTCTGTCTTTTTTCCCCAAAACAAAGGGAATTTCTGTATTTTTGCCTCAACATATTGGGAATTTCTGCATTTTTGCCCCACAATTTGGGAAATTTCTGCAATTTTGCTCTAAAATAAGGGGAATTTCTGCCTTTTTGCCCAAAAATAAGAAGAATGCATACCTTTTTGCCCTTAATAACTGAAATTTCTTCATTTTTGCTCCAAAATAAGGGGAATTTCTGCTTTTTTGCCTCTAAAAAAGTGGAATTTCTGTCTTTTTCCCCCAAAAACAAAGGTTATTTCTGTTTTTTGGCTACAAAATAAGTTAAATTTCTAACTTATTACCCTGAAATAAGTGAAATTTCTGCAATTTTGCCCAAAAATAAGAGAAATTTCTGCCTTTTTGCCCCCAAATAACGGGAATTTCAGCCTTTTACCTCAAAATAAGAGAAATTTCTGCATTTTTACCCCAAAATATGGGAAATTTCTGCCTTTTTGCCGCAAAATAAAAAAAATTCTGCATTTTGTAACAAAATAAAAGAAATTTCTGCCTTATGGCCCCAAAATAAGAAAATTTCTGCTTTTTGTTTCTGAAATAAGTGAAATTTCTGCAATTTTGCCCCAAAATAATTTAAATTTCTGAGTTTTGCCCTAAAATAAGGAGAATTTCTGTCTTTTTGCCCCAACATATAGGGAATTACTGCATTTTTGCGCCACAATTAGGGGAATTTTGGCAATTTTGCTCTAAAATATGGGGAATTTCTGCCTTTTTTGTCCGAAAATAATAATAATGCATACCTTTTTGCCATAAAAAAGGGAATTTTCTTCATTTTTGTCTAAAATTAGGGGAATTTTTGCTTTTATGCCTCTAAATAAGTGGAATTTCTGTCACTTTCCCCCAAAACAAAGGGAATTTCTGTCTTTTTTGCCCCAAAATAAGGAAAATTTCTGACTTATTACCCTGAAATAAGTGAAGTTTCTGCAATTTTGCCCCAAAATTAGAGAAATTTCTGTTTTTTAACCCCAAATAAGGGGAATTTCAGCATTTTACCTCAAAATAAGGGGAATTTCTGCATTTTTTTCCCCAAAATATGGGAAATTTTTGCCTTTTTGCCAAAAATAAGAAAAAATTTCTGCAATTTTGTACCAAAATATGGGAAATTTCTGCCTTTTTGCCCCAAAATAAGGAAAATTTCTGCCTTTTTTCTCTGAAATAAGTGAAATTTCTCCAATTTTGTCCCAAAATAAGTGCAATTTCTGCAATTATGCCCCAAAATAAGGGAAATTTCTGGAATTTTGCCACAAAATATGTGGAATTTCTGAGTTTTGCCCCAAAATAAGGAGAATTTCTGTCTTTTTGCCCCAACATATAGGGAATTTCTGCATTTTTGCCCCACAATTAGGTTAATTTCTGCAATTTTGTTCCAAAATACAGAGAATTTCTGCCTTTTTGCCAGAAAATAAGAAGAATGCATACCTTTTTGCCATAAAAAAGGGAAATTTCTGTAATTTTGCTCCAAAATAAGGGGAATTTCTGCTTTTTGCCTCTAAATATGTGGAGTTTCTTCCTTTTTCCCCCAAAACAAAGAAAATTTCTGTCTTTTTTGCAACAAAATAAAGAAATTTTCTGACTTATTACCCTGAAATAAGTGAAATTTCTGCAATTTTCCCCAAAATAAGGGAAATTTCTGCCCTTTTGCCCCCAAATAAGAGGAATTTCACCCTTCTACCTCAAAATAAGGAGAATTTCTGCATTTTTGCAACAAAATATTAGGAATTACTGCCTTTTTGCCCCAAAATAAGGAAAATTTCTGCCTTTTTTACCTGAAATAAGTGAAATTTCTGCAATTTTGCCCCAAAATAAGGGACATCTCTGAAATTTTGCCCCAAAATAAGTGAAATTTCTGCAATTTTGTTCTAAAATAAGGTAAATTTCTGGAATTTTGCCCCAAATAAGTGGAATTTCTGAGTTTCGCCCCAAAATAAGGAGAATTTCTGTCTTTTTGCCCCAACATATAGGGAATTTCTACCTTTTTGCCCGAAAATTAGGGGAATATCTGCAATTTTGCTCCAAAATACGGGGAATTTCTGCCTTTTTGCCCGAAAATAAGAAGAATGCATACCTTTTTGCCATAAAAAAGGGAAATTTCTTCATTTTTGCTCCAAAATAAGGATAATTTCTGCTTTTTTGCCTCTAAATAAGTGTAATTTCTGTTTTTTTCCCCCAAAACAGAGGGAATTTCTGTCTTTTTTGCCCCAAAATATGGAAAATTTCTTACTTATTACCCTGAAATAAGTGAAATTTCTGCAATTTTGCCCCAAAATAAGGAAAATTTCGGCCTTTTTACCCCCAAATAAGGGGAATTTCACCGTTTCTACCTCAAAATAAAGGGAATTTCTGCATTTTTGACACAAAATATTAGGAATTTCTGAATTTTTGCCCCAAAATAAGGAAAATTTCTGCCTTTTTTCCCTGAAATAAGTGAAATTTCTGCAATTTTGGCCCAAAATAAGTGAAATTTCTTCCTTTTTGCCCCCAAATAAGGGGAATTTTAGCCTTTTTACCTCAAAATAAGGGGAATTTCTGCATTTTTGCCCCAAAATATGGGAAATTTCTGCCTTTTTGCCCCAAACTAAGAAAAATTTCTGCAATTTTGTACCAAAATAAAAGAAATTTCTGCCTTATGGCCCCAAAATAAGAAAATTTCTGCTTTTTGTTTCTGAAATAAGTGAAATTTCTGCAATTTTGCCCCAAAATAATTTAAATTTCTGAGTTTTGCCCTAAAATAAGGAGAATTTCTGTCTTTTTGCCCCAACATATAGGGAATTACTGCATTTTTGCGCCACAATTAGGGGAATTTTGGCAATTTTGCTCTAAAATATGGGGAATTTCTGCCTTTTTTGTCCGAAAATAATAATAATGCATACCTTTTTGCCATAAAAAAGGGAATTTTCTTCATTTTTGTCTAAAATTAGGGGAATTTTTGCTTTTATGCCTCTAAATAAGTGGAATTTCTGTCACTTTCCCCCAAAACAAAGGGAATTTCTGTCTTTTTTGCCCCAAAATAAGGAAAATTTCTGACTTATTACCCTGAAATAAGTGAAGTTTCTGCAATTTTGCCCCAAAATTAGAGAAATTTCTGTTTTTTAACCCCAAATAAGGGGAATTTCAGCATTTTACCTCAAAATAAGGGGAATTTCTGCATTTTTTTCCCCAAAATATGGGAAATTTTTGCCTTTTTGCCAAAAATAAGAAAAAATTTCTGCAATTTTGTACCAAAATATGGGAAATTTCTGCCTTTTTGCCCCAAAATAAGGAAAATTTCTGCCTTTTTTTCTCTGAAATAAGTGAAATTTCTCCAATTTTGTCCCAAAATAAGTGCAATTTCTGCAATTATGCCCCAAAATAAGGGAAATTTCTGGAATTTTGCCACAAAATATGTGGAATTTCTGAGTTTTGCCCCAAAATAAGGAGAATTTCTGTCTTTTTGCCCCAACATATAGGGAATTTCTGCCTTTTTGCCCCACAATTAGGTTAATTTCTGCAATTTTGTTCCAAAATACAGAGAATTTCTGCCTTTTTGCCAGAAAATAAGAAGAATGCATACCTTTTTGCCATAAAAAAGGGAAATTTCTGTAATTTTGCTCCAAAATAAGGGGAATTTCTGCTTTTTGCCTCTAAATATGTGGAGTTTCTTTCTTTTTCCCCCAAAACAAAGAAAATTTCTGTCTTTTTTGCAACAAAATAAAGAAATTTTCTGACTTATTACCCTGAAATAAGTGAAATTTCTGCAATTTTCCCCAAAATAAGGGAAATTTCTGCCCTTTTGCCCCCAAATAAGAGGAATTTCACCCTTCTACCTCAAAATAAGGAGAATTTCTGCATTTTTGCAACAAAATATTAGGAATTACTGCCTTTTTGCCCCAAAATAAGGAAAATTTCTGCCTTTTTTACCTGAAATAAGTGAAATTTCTGCAATTTTGCCCCAAAATAAGGGACATCTCTGAAATTTTCCCCCAAAATAAGTGAAATTTCTGCAATTTTGTTCTAAAATAAGGTAAATTTCTGGAATTTTGCCCCATATAAGTGGAATTTCTGAGTTTCGCCCCAAAATAAGGAGAATTTCTGTCTTTTTGCCCCAACATATAGGGAATTTCTACCTTTTTGCCCGAAAATTAGGGAAATATCTGCAATTTTGCTCCAAAATACGGGGAATTTCTGCCTTTTTGCCCGAAAATAAGAAGAATGCATACCTTTTTGCCATAAAAAAGGGAAATTTCTTCATTTTTGCTCCAAAATAAGGATAATTTCTGCTTTTTTGCCTCTAAATAAGTGTAATTTCTGTTTTTTTCCCCCAAAACAGAGGGAATTTCTGTCTTTTTTGCCCCAAAATATGGAAAATTTCTTACTTATTACTCTGAAATAAGTGAAATTTCTGCAATTTTGCCCCAAAATAAGGAAAATTTCGGCCTTTTTACCCCCAAATAAGGGGAATTTCACCGTTTCTACCTCAAAATAAAGGGAATTTCTGCATTTTTCACACAAAATATTAGGAATTTCTGAATTTTTGCCCCAAAATAAGGAAAATTTCTGCCTTTTTTCCCTGAAATAAGTGAAATTTCTGCAATTTTGGCCCAAAATAAGTGAAATTTCTTCCTTTTTGCCCCCAAATAAGGGGAATTTTAGCCTTTTTACCTCAAAATAAGGGGAATTTCTGCATTTTTGCCCCAAAATATGGGAAATTTCTGCCTTTTTGCCCCAAACTAAGAAAAATTTCTGCAATTTTGTACCAAAATAAAAGAAATTTCTGCCTTATGGCCCCAAAATAAGAAAATTTCTGCTTTTTGTTTCTGAAATAAGTGAAATTTCTGCAATTTTGCCCCAAAATAATTTAAATTTCTGAGTTTTGCCCTAAAATAAGGAGAATTTCTGTCTTTTTGCCCCAACATATAGGGAATTACTGCATTTTTGCGCCACAATTAGGGGAATTTTGGCAATTTTGCTCTAAAATATGGGGAATTTCTGCCTTTTTTGTCCGAAAATAATAATAATGCATACCTTTTTGCCATAAAAAAGGGAATTTTCTTCATTTTTGTCTAAAATTAGGGGAATTTTTGCTTTTATGCCTCTAAATAAGTGGAATTTCTGTCACTTTCCCCCAAAACAAAGGGAATTTCTGTCTTTTTTGCCCCAAAATAAGGAAAATTTCTGACTTATTACCCTGAAATAAGTGAAGTTTCTGCAATTTTGCCCCAAAATTAGAGAAATTTCTGTTTTTTAACCCCAAATAAGGGGAATTTCAGCATTTTACCTCAAAATAAGGGGAATTTCTGCATTTTTTTCCCCAAAATATGGGAAATTTTTGCCTTTTTGCCAAAAATAAGAAAAAATTTCTGCAATTTTGTACCAAAATATGGGAAATTTCTGCCTTTTTGCCCCAAAATAAGGAAAATTTCTGCCTTTTTTCTCTGAAATAAGTGAAATTTCTCCAATTTTGTCCCAAAATAAGTGCAATTTCTGCAATTATGCCCCAAAATAAGGGAAATTTCTGGAATTTTGCCACAAAATATGTGGAATTTCTGAGTTTTGCCCCAAAATAAGGAGAATTTCTGTCTTTTTGCCCCAACATATAGGGAATTTCTGCCTTTTTGCCCCACAATTAGGTTAATTTCTGCAATTTTGTTCCAAAATACAGAGAATTTCTGCCTTTTTGCCAGAAAATAAGAAGAATGCATACCTTTTTGCCATAAAAAAGGGAAATTTCTGTAATTTTGCTCCAAAATAAGGGGAATTTCTGCTTTTTGCCTCTAAATATGTGGAGTTTCTTTCTTTTTCCCCCAAAACAAAGAAAATTTCTGTCTTTTTTGCAACAAAATAAAGAAATTTTCTGACTTATTACCCTGAAATAAGTGAAATTTCTGCAATTTTCCCCAAAATAAGGGAAATTTCTGCCCTTTTGCCCCCAAATAAGAGGAATTTCACCCTTCTACCTCAAAATAAGGAGAATTTCTGCATTTTTGCAACAAAATATTAGGAATTACTGCCTTTTTGCCCCAAAATAAGGAAAATTACTGCCTTTTTTACCTGAAATAAGTGAAATTTCTGCAATTTTGCCCCAAAATAAGGGACATCTCTGAAATTTTGCCCCAAAATAAGTGAAATTTCTGCAATTTTGTTCTAAAATAAGGTAAATTTCTGGAATTTTGCCCCAAATAAGTGGAATTTCTGAGTTTCGCCCCAAAATAAGGAGAATTTCTGTCTTTTTGCCCCAACATATAGGGAATTTCTACCTTTTTGCCCGAAAATTAGGGGAATATTGCAATTTTGCTCCAAAATACGGGGAATTTCTGCCTTTTTGCCCGAAAATAAGAAGAATGCATACCTTTTTGCCATAAAAAAGTGAAATTTCTTCATTTTTGCTCCAAAATAAAAAAAATTTCTGCTTTTTTGCCTCTAAATAAGTGGCATTTCTGTCTTTTTCCCCCAAAACAAAGGGAATTTCTTTCTTTTTTGCCCCAAAATATGGAAAATTTCTTACTTATTACCCTGAAATAAGTGAAATTTCTGCAAATTTGCCCCAAAATAAGCGAAATTTCGGCATTTTGACCCCCAAATAAGGGGAATTTCACCCTTTTTACCTCAAAATAAAGAGAATTTCTGCATTTTTGCCACAAAATATTAGGAATTTCTTCCTTTTTTCCCCAAAATAAGGAAAATTTCTGCCTTTTTTTCCCTGAAATAAGTGAAATTTCCGCAAGTTTGGCCAAAATAAGTGAAATTTCTGCCTTTTTGCCCCCAAATAAGGGGAATATTAGCCTTTTTACCTCAAAATAAGGAGAATTTCTGCATTTTTGCCCTAAATATGGGAAATTTCTGCCTTTTTGCCCCAAAATAAGAAAAATTTCTGCAATTTTGTACCAAAATAAAAGAAATTTCTGCCTTTTTGCTTCCAAATAGAAAAATTTCTACTTTTTTTTCTGAAAAAAGTGAAATTTCTGAAATTTTGCCCCAAAATAAGTGAAATTTCTACAATTTTGCCCCAAAATAAGTGAAATTTCTGGAATTTTGCCCCCAAAATAAGTGGAATTTCTGTCTTTTTCCCCTAAAACAAAGGGAATTTCTATATTTTTTGCACCAAGATAAGGAAAATTTCTGACTTATTACCCTGAAATAAGTGAAATTGCTGCAATTTTGCCTCAAAATAAGAAAAATTTCTCGCTTTTTGCCCCCAAATAAGGGGAATTTCAGCCTTTTTACGTCAAAAAAGGGAAATTTCTGCAGTTTTGCCCCAAAATATGGGAAATTTCTGCGTTTTTGCCCCAAAATAAGAAAAATTTCTTCAATTTTGTACCAAAATAAAAGAAATTTCTGCCTTTTTGCCCCAAAATAAAAAAAATTCTGCTTTTTTTCTGAAATAAGTGAAATTTCTGCAATTTTGCCCAAAATAAGTGAAATTTCTGCAATTTTTCCACAAAATAAGGGAAATTTCTGGAATTTTGCCTCAAAATAAGTGGTATTTCTGAGTTTTGCCACAAAATAAGGAGAATTTCTGTCCTTTTGCCCCAACATATAGGGAATTTCTGCCTTTTTGCCCCACAATTAGCGGAATTTCTGCAATTTTGCTCCAAAATACAGGGAATTTCTGCCTTTTTATCCGAAAATAAGAAGAATGCATACCTTTTTGCCATAAAAAAGGGAAATTTCTTAATTTTTGCTCCAAAATAAAGGGAATTTCTGCATTTGCCTCTAAATAAGTGTAATTTCTGTCTTTTTCCCCCCAAACAAAGGGAATTTCTGTCTTTTTTGCCCCAAAATAAGGAAAATTTCTGACTTATTACCCTGAAATAAGTGAAATTTCTGCAATTTTGCCTCAAAATAAAGGAAATTTCTGCCTTTTTGCCCCCAAATAAGGGGAATTTCAGCCTTTTTACCTCAAAATAAGGGGAATTTCTGCATTTTTGCTTCAAAATATGGGAAATTTCTGCATTTTTGCCCCAAAATAAAAAAATTTCTGCTTTTTTTCCCTGAAATAAGTGAAATTTCTGAAATTTTGCCCCAAAATAAGTGAAATTTCTGCAATTTGGCCCCAAAATATGGGAAATTTCTGGAATTTTGCCCCAAAATAAGTGGAATTTCTCAGTTTTGCCCCAAAATAAGAAGAATGTCTGTCTTTTTGCCCCAACATATAGGGAATTTCTGCCTTTTTGCCCCACAATTAGAGGAATTTATGCAATGTAGCTCAAAATACAGGGAATTTCTGCCTTTTCCCTGAAAATAAGAAGAATGCATACCTTTTTGCCATAAAAAAGGGAAATTTCTTCATTTTTGCTTCAAAATAAGGGGAATTTCTGCCTTTTTGACTCTAAATAAGTGGAATTTCTGTCTTTTTCCCCCAAAACAAAGGGAATTTCTGTCTTTTTTCTTCCAAAATAAAAAAAAATTCTTACTTATTACCCTGAAATAACTGAAATTTCTTCAATTTTGCCCCAAAATAAGGGAAATTACTGCCTTTTTGCCTCCAAATAAGGGTAATTTCAGCCTTTTTACCTCAAAATAAGGGGAATTTCTGCATTTTTGCCACAAAATATTAGGAATTTCTGCTTTTTGCCCCAAAATAAGGAAAATTTCTGCCTTTTTTCCCTGAAATAAGTGAAATTTCTGCAATTTTGCCCCAAAATAAGTGAAATTTCTGCAATTTTGTTCTAAAATAAGGTAAATTTCTGGAATTTTTCCCCAAATAAGTGGAATTTCTGAGTTTCGCCCCAAAATAAGGAGAATTTCTGTCTTTTTGCCCCAACATATAGGGAATTTCTACCTTTTTGCCCGAAAATTAGGGGAATTTCTGCAATTTTGCTCCAAAATACGGGGAATTTCTGCCTTTTTGCCCGAAAATAAGAAGAATGCATACCTTTTTGCCATAAAAAAGGGAAATTTCTTCATTTTTGCTCCAAAATAAAAAAAATTTCTGCTTTTTTGCCTCTAAATAAGTGGTATTTCTGTCTTTTTCCCCCAAAACAAAGGGAATTTCTGTCTTTTTTGCCCCAAAATATGGAAAATTTCTTACTTATTACCCTGAAATAAGTGAAATTTCTGCAATTTTGCCCCAAAATAAGCGAAATTTCGGCATTTTTACCCCCAAATAAGGGGAATTTCACCCTTTTTACCTCAAAATAAAGAGAATTTCTGCATTTTTGCCACAAAATATTAGGAATTTCTGCCTTTTTGCCCCAAAATAAGGAAAATTTCTGCCTTTTTTTCCCTGAAATAAGTGAAATTTCCACAAGTTTGGCCAAAATAAGTGAAATTTCTGCCTTTTTGCCCCCAAATAAGGGGAATTTTCGCCTTTTTACCTCAAAATAAGGAGAATTTCTGCATTTTTGCCCTAAAATATGGGAAATTTCTGCCTTTTTGCCCCAAAATAAGAAAAATTTCTGCAATTTTGTACCAAAATAAAAGAAATTTCTGCCTTTTTGCTTCCAAATAGAAAAATTTCTACTTTTTTTTCTGAAAAAAGTGAAATTTCTGAAATTTTGCCCCAAAATAAGTGAAATTTCTACAATTTTGCCCCAAAATAAGTGAAATTTCTGGAATTTTGCCCCAAAATAAGTGGAATTTCTGTCTTTTTCCCCTAAAACAAAGGGAATTTCTGTATTTTTTGCACCAAGATAAGGAAAATTTCTGACTTATTACCATGAAATTAGTGAAATTGCTGCAATTTTGCCTCAAAATAAGAAAAATTTCTCCCTTTTTGCCCCCAAATAAGGGGAATTTCAGCCTTTTTACGTCAAAAAAAGGGAAATTTCTGCAGTTTTGCCCCATAATATGGGAAATTTCTGCGTTTTTGCCCCAAAATAAGAAAAATTTCTTCAATTTTGTACCAAAATAAAAGAAATTTCTGCCTTTTTGCCCCAAAATAAAAAAATTCTGCTTTTTTTCTGAAATAAGTGAAATTTCTGCAATTTTGCCCAAAATAAGTGAAATTTCTGCAATTTTTTCACAAAATAAGGGAAATTTCTGGAATTTTGCCTCAAAATAAGTGGTATTTCTGAGTTTTGCCACAAAATAAGGAGAATTTCTGTCCTTTTGCCCCAACATATAGGGAATTTCTGCCTTTTTGCCCCACAATTAGCGGAATTTCTGCAATTTTGCTCCAAAATACAGGGAATTTCTGCCTTTTTATCCGAAAATAAGAAGAATGCATACCTTTTTGCCATAAAAAAGGGAAATTTCTTAATTTTTGCTCCAAAATAAGGGGAATTTCTGCATTTGCCTCTAAATAAGTGGAATTTCTGTCTTTTTCCCCCAAAACAAAGGGAATTTCTCTCTTTTTTGCCCCAAAATAAGGAAAATTTCTGACTTATTACCCTGAAATAAGTGAAATTTCTGCAATTTTGCCTCAAAATAAAGGAAATTTCTGCCTTTTTGCCCCCAAATAGGGGAATTTCAGCCTTTTTACCTCAAAATAAGGGGAATTTCTGCATTTTTGCTTAAAAATATGGGAAATTTCTGCCTTTTTGCCCCAAAATAAAAAAATTTCTGCTTTTTTTCCCTGAAATAAGTGAAATTTCTGAAATTTTGCCCCAAAATAAGTGAAATTTCTGCAATTTGGCCCCAAAATATGGGAAATTTCTGGAATTTTGCCCCAAAATAAGTGGAATTTCTCAGTTTTGCCCCAAAATAAGAAGAATGTCTGTCTTTTTGCCCAAACATATAGGGAATTTCTGCCTTTTTGCCCCACAATTAGAGGAATTTCTGCAATGTTGCTCAAAATACAGAAAATTTCTGCCTTTTTGCCTGAAAATAAGAAGAATGCATACCTTTTTGCCATAAAAAAGGGAAATTTCTTCATTTTTGCTTCAAAATAAGGGGAATTTCTGCCTTTTTGACCCTAAATAAGTGGAATTTCTGTCTTTTTCCCCAAAACAAAGGGAATTTCTGTCTTTTTTCTTCCAAAATAAAAAAAATTTCTTACTTATTACCCTGAAATAACTGAAATTTCTTCAATTTTGCCCCAAAATAAGGGAAATTACTGCCTTTTTGCCCCCAAATAAGGGTAATTTCAGCCTTTTTACCTCAAAATAAGGGGAATTTCTGCATTTTTGCCACAAAATATTAGGAATCTCTGCTTTTTGCCCCAAAATAAGGAAAATTTCTGCCTTTTTTCCCTGAAATAAGTGAAATTTCTGCAATTTTGCCCCAAAATAAGTGAAATTTCTGCAATTTTGTTCTAAAATAAGGTAAATTTCTGGAATTTTGCCCCAAATAAGTGGAATTTCTGAGTTTCGCCCCAAAATAAGGAGAATTTCTGTCTTTTTGCCCCGACATATAGGGAATTTTTACCTTTTTGCCCGACAATAAGGGGAATTTCTGCAATTTTGCTCCAAAATACGGGGAATTTCTGACTTTTTGCCCGAAAATAATAAGAATGCATACCTTTTTGCCATAAAAAAGGGAAATTTCTTCATTTTTGCTCCAAAATAAGGAAAATTTCTGCTTTTTTGCCTCTAAATAAGTGGTATTTCTGTCTTTTTCCCCCAAAACAAAGGGAATTTCTGTCTTTTTTGCCCCAAAATATGGAAAATTTCTTACTTATTACCCTGAAATAAGTGAAATTTCTGCAATTTTGCCCCATAAAAAGCGAAATTTCGGCATTTTTACCCCCAAATAAGGGGAATTTCACCCTTTTTACCTCAAAATAAAGGGAATTTCTGCATTTTTGCCACAAAATATTAGGAATTTCTGCCTTTTTGCCCCAAAATAAGGAAAATTTCTGCCTTTTTTCCCTGAAATAAGTGAAATTTCCGCAAGTTTGGCCAAAATAAGTGAAATTTCTGCCTTTTTGCCCCCAAATAAGGGGAATTTTAGCCTTTTTACCTCAAAATAAAGAGAATTTCGGCATTTTTGCCCTAAAATATGGGAAATTTCTGCCTTTTTGCCCCAAAATAAGAAAAATTTCTGCAATTTTGTACCAAAATAAAAGAAATTTCTGCCTTTTTGCTTCCAAATAGAAAAATTTCTACTTTTTTTTTTGAAAAAAGTGAAATTTCTGAAATTTTGCCCCAAAATAAGTGAAATTTTTACAATTTTACCCCAAAATAAGTGAAATTTCTGGAATTTTGCCCCAAAATAAGTGGAATTTCTGTCTTTTTCCCCCAAAACAAAGGGAATTTCTGTATTTTTTGCCCCAAGATAAGGAAAATTTCTGACTTATTACCCTGAAATAAGTGAAATTGCTGCAATTTTGCCTCAATATAAGAAAAATTTCTCCCTTTTTGCCCCCAAATAAGGGGAATTTCAGCCTTTTTACGTCAAAAAAAGGGAAATTTCTGCAGTTTTGCCCCAAAATATGGGAAATTTCTGCGTTTTTGCCCCAAAATAAGAAAAATTTCTTCAATTTTGTACCAAAATAAAAGAAATTTCTGCCTTTTTGCCCCAAAATAAAAAAAATTCTGCTTTTTTCTGAAAAAAGTGAAATTTCTGCAATTTTGCCCAAAATAAGTGAAATTTCTGCAATTTTTCCACAAAATAAGGGAAATTTCTGGAATTTTGCCTCAAAATAAGTGGTATTTCTGAGTTTTGCCACAAAATAAGGAGAATTTCTGTCCTTTTGCCCCAACATATAGGGAATTTCTGCCTTTTTGCCCCACAATTAGGGGAATTTCTGCAATGTTGCTCAAAATACAGGGAATTTCTGCCTTTTTGCCTGAAAATAAGAAGAATGCATACCTTTTTGCCATAAAAAAGGGAAATTTCTTCATTTTTGCTTCAAAATAAGGGGAATTTCTGCCTTTTTGACTCTAAATAAGTGGAATTTCTGTCTTTTTCCCCCAAAACAAAGGGAATTTCTGTCTTTTTTCTTCCAAAATAAAAAAAATTTCTTACTTATTACCCTGAAATAACTGAAATTTCTTCAATTTTGCCCCAAAATAAGGGAAATTACTGCCTTTTTGCCCCCAAATAAGGGTAATTTCAGCCTTTTTACCTCAAAATAAGGGGAATTTCTGCATTTTTGCCACAAAATATTAGGAATTTCTGCTTTTTGCCCCAAAATAAGGAAAATTTCTGCCTTTTTTCCCTGAAATAAGTGAAATTTCTGCAATTTTGCCCCAAAATTAGTGAAATTTCTGCAATTTTGTTCTAAAATAAGGTAAATTTCTGGAATTTTGCCCCAAATAAGTGGAATTTCTGAGTTTCGCCCCAAAATAAGGAGAATTTCTGTCTTTTTGCCCCAACATATAGAAAATTTTTACCTTTTTGCCCGACAATTAGGGGAATTTCTGCAATTTTGCTCCAAAATACGGGGAATTTCTGCCTTTTTGCCCGAAAATAAGAAGAATGCATACCTTTTTGCCATAAAAAAGGGAAATTTCTTCATTTTTGCTCCAAAATAAGGAAAATTTCTGCTTTTTTGCCTCTAAATAAGTGGTATTTCTGTCTTTTTCCCCCAAAACAAAGGGAATTTCTGTCTTTTTTGCCCCAAAATATGGAAAATTTCTTACTTATTACCCTGAAATAAGTGAAATTTCTGCAATTTTGCCCCAAAATAAGCGAAATTTCGGCATTTTTACCCCCAAATAAGGGGAATTTCACCCTTTTTACCTCAAAATAAAGGGAATTTCTGCATTTTTGCCACAAAATATTAGGAATTTCTGCCTTTTTGCCCCAAATTAAGGAAAATTTCTGCCTTTTTTTCCCTGAAATAAGTGAAATTTCCGCAAGTTTGGCCCAAAATAAGTGAAATTTCTGCCTTTTTGCCCCCAAATAAGGGGAATTTTAGCCTTTTTACCTCAAAATAAGGGGAATTTCTGCATTTTTGCCATAAAATATGGGAAATTTCTGCCTTTTTGCCCCAAAATAAGAAAAATTTCTGCAATTTTGTACCAAAATAAAAGAAATTTCTGCCTTTTTGCTTTCAAATAGAAAAATTTCTACTTTTTTTTCTGAAAAAAGTGAAATTTCTGAAATTTTGCCCCAAAATAAGTGAAATTTCTGGAATTTTGCCCCAAAATAAGTGGAATTTCTGTCTTTTTCCCCCAAAACAAAGGGAATTTCTGTATTTTTTGCCCCAAGATAAGGAAAATTTCTGACTTATTACCCTGAAATAAGTGAAATTGCTGCAATTTTGCCTCAAAATAAGAAAAATTTCTCCCTTTTTGCCCCCAAATAAGGGGAATTTCAGCCTTTTTACGTCAAAAAAAGGGCAATTTCTGCAGTTTTGCCCCAAAATATGGGAAATTTCTGCGTTTTTGCCCCAAAGTAAGAAAAATTTCGTCAATTTTGTACCAAAATAAAAGAAATTTCTGCCTTTTTGCCCCAAAATAAAAAAAATTCTGCTTTTTTTCTGAAATAAGTGAAATTTCTGCAATTTTGCCCAAAATAAGTGAAATTTCTGCAATTTTTCCACAAAATAAGGGAATTTCTGGAATTTTGCCTCAAAATAAGTGGTATTTCTGAGTTTTGCCACAAAATAAGGAGAATTTCTGTCCTTTTGCCCCAACATATAGGGAATTTCTGCCTTTTTGCCCCACAATTAGGGGAATTTCTGCAATTTTGCTCCAAAATACAGGGAATTTCTGCCTTTTTGCCTGAAAATAAGAAGAATGCATACCTTTTTGCCATAAAACAGGGAAATTTCTTCATTTTTGCTCCAAAATAAGGGGAATTTCTGCATTTGCCTCTAAATAAGTGGAATTTCTGTCTTTTTCCCCCAAAACAAAGGGAATTTCTGTCTTTTTTGCCCCAAAATAAGGAAAATTTCTGACTTATTACCCTGAAATAAGTGAAATTTCTGCAATTTTGCCTCAAAATAAAGGAAATTTCTGCCTTTTTGCCCCCAAATAAGGGGAATTTCAGCCTTTTTACCTCAAAATAAGGGGAATTTCTGCATTTTTGCTTCAAAATATGGGAAATTTCTGCCTTTTTGCCCCAAAATAAAAAAATTTCTGCTTTTTTTCCCTGAAATAAGTGAAATTTCTGAAATTTTGCCCCAAAATAAGTGAAATTTCTGCAATTTGGCCCCAAATATGGGAAATTTCTGGAATTTTGCCCCAAAATAAGTGGAATTACTCAGTTTTGCCCCAAAATAAGAAGAATGTCTGTCTTTTTGCCCCAACATATAGGGAATTTCTGCCTTTTTTCCCCACAATTAGGAGAATTTCTGCAATGTTGCTAAAAATACAGGGAATTTCTGCCTTTTTGCCTGAAAATAAGAAGAATGCATACCTTTTTGCCATAAAAAAGGGAAATTTCTTCATTTTTGCTTCAAAATAAGGGGAATTTCTGCCTTTTTGACTCTAAATAAGTGGAATTTCTGTCTTTTTCCCCCAAAACAAAGGGAATTTCTGTCTTTTTTCTTCCAAAATAAAAAAAATTTCTTACTTATTACCCTGAAATAACTGAAATTTCTTCAATTTTGCCCCAAAATAAGGGAAATTACTGCCTTTTTGCCCCCAAATAAGGGTAATTTCAGCCTTTTTACCTCAAAATAAGGGGAATTTCTGCATTTTTGCCACAAAATATTAGGAATTTCTGCTTTTTGCCCCAAAATAAGGAAAATTTCTGCCTTTTTTCCCTGAAATAAGTGAAATTTCTGCAATTTTGCCCCAAAATTAGTGAAATTTCTGCAATTTTGTTCTAAAATAAGGTAAATTTCTGGAATTTTGCCCCAAATAAGTGGAATTTCTGAGTTTCGCCCCAAAATAAGGAGAATTTCTGTCTTTTTGCCCCAACATATAGAAAATTTTTACCTTTTTGCCCGACAATTAGGGGAATTTCTGCAATTTTGCTCCAAAATACGGGGAATTTCTGCCTTTTTGCCCGAAAATAAGAAGAATGCATACCTTTTTGCCATAAAAAAGGGAAATTTCTTCATTTTTGCTCCAAAATAAGGAAAATTTCTGCTTTTTTGCCTCTAAATATGTGGTATTTCTGTCTTTTTCCCCCAAAACAAAGGGAATTTCTGACTTTTTTGCCACAAAATATGGAAAATTTCTTAGTTATTACCCTGAAATAAGTGAAATTTCTGCAATTTTGCTCCAAAATAAGCGAAATTTCGGCATTTTTACCCCCAAATAAGGGGAATTTCACCCTTTTTACCTCAAAATAAAGGGAATTTCTGCATTTTTGCCACAAAATATTAGGAATTTCTGCCTTTTTGCCCCAAATTAAGGAAAATTTCTGCCTTTTTTTCCCTGAAATAAGTGAAATTTCCGCAAGTTTGGCCCAAAATAAGTGAAATTTCTGCCTTTTTGCCCCCAAATAAGTGGAATTTTAGCTTTTACCTCAAAATAAGGGGAATTTCTGCATTTTTGCCCTAAAATATGGGAAATTTCTGCCTTTTTGCCCCAAAATAAGAAAAATTTCTGCAATTTTGTACCAAAATAAAAGAAATTTCTGCCTTTTTGCTTCCAAATAGAAAAATTTCTACTTTTTTTTCTGAAAGAAGTGAAATTTCTGAAATTTTGCCTCAAAATAGGTGAAATTTCTACAAATTTGCCCCAAAATAAGTGAAATTTCTGGAATTTTGCCCCAAAATAAGTGGAATTTCTGTCTTTTTCCCCCAAAACAAAGGGAATTTCTGTATTTTTTGCCCCAAGATAAGGAAAATTTCTGACTTATTACCCTGAAATAAGTGAAATTGCTGCAATTTTGCCTCAAAATAAGAAAAATTTCTCCCTTTTTGCCCCCAAATAAGGGGAATTTCAGCCTATTTACGTCAAAAAAAGGGAAATTTCTGCAGTTTTGCCCCAAAATATGGGAAATTTCTGCGTTTTTGCTCCAAAATAAGAAAAATTTCTTCAATTTTGTACCAAAATAAAAGAAATTTCTGCCTTTTTGCCCCAAAATAAAAAAAATTCTGCTTTTTTTCTGAAATAAGTGAAATTTCTGCAATTTTGCCCAAAATAAGTGAAATTTCTGCAATTTTTCCACAAAATAAGGGAATTTCTGGAATTTTGCCTCAAAATAAGTGGTATTTCTGAGTTTTGCCACAAAATAAGGAGAATTTCTGTCCTTTTGCCCCAACATATAGGGAATTTCTGCCTTTTTGCCCCACAATTAGGGGAATTTCTGCAATTTTGCTCCAAAATACGGGGAATTTCTGCCTTTTTGTCCGAAAATAAGAAGAATGCATACCTTTTTGCCATAAAAAAGGGAAATTTTTTCATTTTTGCTCCAAAATAAGGGGAATTTCTGCATTTGCCTCTAAATAAGTGGAATTTCTGTCTTTTTCCCCCAAATCAAAGGGAATTTCTGTCTTTTTTGCCCCAAAATAATGAAAATTTCTGACTTATTACACTGAAATAAGTGAAATTTCTGCAATTTTGCCTCATAATAAAGGAAATTTCTGCCTTTTTGCCCCCAAATAAGGGGAATTTCAGCCTTTTTACCTCAAAATAAGAGGAATTTCTGCATTTTTGCTTCAAAATATGAGAAATTTCTGCCTTTTTGCCCCAAAATAAAAAAAATTTCTGCTTTTTTTCCCTGAAATAAGTGAAATTTCTGAAATTTTGCCCCAAAATAAGTGAAATTTCTGCAATTTGGCCCCAAAATATGGGAAATTTCTGGAATATTGCCCCAAAATAAGTGGAATTTCTCAGTTTTGCCCCAAAATAAGAAGAATGTCTGTCTTTTTGCCCCAACATATAGGGAATTTCTGCCTTTTTACCCCACAATTAGGGGAATTTCTGCAATGTTGCACAAAATACAGGGAATTTCTGCCTTTTTGCCTGAAAATAAGAAGAATGCATACCTTTTTGCCATAAAAAAGGGAAATTTCTTCATTTTTGCTTCAAAATAAGGGGAATTTCTGCATTTTTGACTCTAAATTAGTGGAATTTCTGTCTTTTTCCCCCAAAACAAAGGGAATTTCTGTCTTTTTTCTTCCAAAATAAAAAAAATTTCTTACTTATTACCCTGAAATAACTGAAATTTCTTCAATTTTGCCCCAAAATAAGGGAAATTACTGCCTTTTTGCCCCCAAATAAGGGTAATTTCAGCCTTTTTACCTCAAAATAAGGGGAATTTCTGCATTTTTGCCACAAAATATTAGGAATTTCTGCTTTTTGCCCCAAAATAAGGAAAATTTCTGCCTTTTTTCCCTGAAATAAGTGAAATTTCTGCAATTTTGCCCCAAAATAAGTGAAATTTCTGCAATTTTGTTCTAAAATAAGGTAAATTTCTGGAATTTTGCCCCAAATAAGTGGAATTTCTGAGTTTCGCCCCAAAATAAGGAGAATTTCTGTCTTTTTGCCCCAACATATAGGGAATTTCTACCTTTTTGCCCGACAATTAGGGGAATTTCTGCAATTTTGCTCCAAAATACAGGGAATTTCTGCCTTTTTGCCCGAAAATAAGAAGAATGCATACCTTTTTGCCATAAAAAAGGGAAATTTCTTCATTTTTGCTCCAAAATAAGGAAAATTTCTGCTTTTTTGCCTCTAAATAAGTGGTATTTCTGTCTTTTTCCCCCAAAACAAAGGGAATTTCTGTCTTTTTTGCCCCAAAATATGGAAAATTTTTTACTTATTACCCTGAAATAAGTGAAATTTCTGCAATTTTGCCCCAAAATAAGCGAAATTTCGGCATTTTTACCCCCAAATAAGGGGAATTTCATCCTTTTTACCTCAAAATAAAGGGAATTTCTGCATTTTTGCCACAAAATATTAGGAATTTCTGCCTTTTTACCCCGAAATAAGGAAAATTTCTGCCTTTTTTCCCTGAAATAAGTGAAATTTCCGCAAGTTTGGCCCAAAATAAGTGAAATTTCTGCCTTTTTGCCCCCAAATAAGGGGAATTTTAGCCTTTTTACCTGAAAATAAGGGGAATTTCTGCATTTTTGGCCCAAAATAAGAAAAATTTCTGCAATTTTGTACCAAAATAAAAGAAATTTCTGCCTTTTTGCTTCCAAATAGAAAAATTTCTACTTTTTTTTCTGAAAAAAGTGAAATTTCTGAAATTTTGCCCCAAAATAAGTGAAATTTCTACAAATTTGCCCCAAAATAAGTGAAATTTCTGGAATTTTGCCCCAAAATAAGTGGAATTTCTGTCTTTTTCCCCCAAAACAAAGGGAATTTCTGTATTTTTTGCCCCAAGATAAGGAAAATTTCTGACTTATTACCCTGAAATAAGTGAAATTGCTGCAATTTTGCCTCAAAATAAGAAAAATTTCTCCCTTTTTGCCCCCAAATAAGGGGAATTTCAGCCTTTTTACGTCAAAAAAAGGGAAATTTCTGCAGTTTTGCCCCAAAATATGGGAAATTTCTGCGTTTTTGCCCCAAAATAAGAAAAATTTCTTCAATTTTGTACCAAAATAAAAGAAATTTCTGCCTTTTTGCCCCAAAATAAAAAAAAATTCTGCTTTTTTTCTGAAATAAGTGAAATTTCTGCAATTTTGCCCAAAATAAGTAAAATTTCTGCAATTTTTCCACAAAATAAGGGAAATTTCTGGAATTTTGCCTCAAAATAAGTGGTATTTCTGAGTTTAGCCACAAAATAAGGAGAATTTCTGTCCTTTTGCCCCAACATATAGGGAATTTCTGCCTTTTTGCCCCACAATTAGGGGAATTTCTGCAATTTTGCTCCAAAATACGGGGAATTTCTGCCTTTTTGTCCGAAAATAAGAAGAATGCATACCTTTTTGCCATAAAAAAGGGAAATTTCTTCATTTTTGCTCCAAAATAAGGGGAATTTCTGCATTTTCCTCTAAATAAGTGGAATTTCTGTCTTTTTCCCCCAAAACAAAGGGAATTTCTGTCTTTTTTGCCCCAAAATAAGGAAAATTTCTGACTTATTACCCTGAAATAAGTGAAATTTCTGCAATTTTGCCTCAAAATAAAGGAAATTTCTGCCTTTTTGCCCCCAAATAAGGGGAATTTCAGCCTATTTACGTCAAAAAAAGGGAAATTTCTGCAGTTTTGCCCCAAAATATGGGAAATTTCTGCGTTTTTGCTCCAAAATAAGAAAAATTTCTTCAATTTTTTACCAAAATAAAAGAAATTTCTGCCTTTTTGCCCCAAAATAAAAAAAATTCTGCTTTTTTTCTGAAATAAGTGAAATTTCTGCAATTTTGCCCAAAATAAGTGAAATTTCTGCAATTTTTCCACAAAATAAGGGAAATTTCTGGAATTTTGCCTCAAAATAAGTGGTATTTCTGAGTTTAGCCACAAAATAAGGAGAATTTCTGTCCTTTTGCCCCAACATATAGGGAATTTCTGCCTTTTTGCCCCACAATTAGGGGAATTTCTGCAATTTTGCTCCAAAATACGGGGAATTTCTGCCTTTTTGTCCGAAAATAAGAAGAATGCATACCTTTTTGCCATAAAAAAGGGAAATTTCTTCATTTTTGCTCCAAAATAAGGGGAATTTCTGCATTTGCCTCTAAATAAGTGGAATTTCTGTCTTTTTCCCCCAAAACAAAGGGAATTTCTGTCTTTTTTGCCCCAAAATAAGGAAAATTTCTGACTTATTACCCTGAAATAAGTGAAATTTCTGCAATTTTGCCTCAAAATAAAGGAAATTTCTGCCTTTTTGCCCCCAAATAAGGGGAATTTCAGCCTATTTACGTCAAAAAAAGGGAAATTTCTGCAGTTTTGCCCCAAAATATGGGAAATTTCTGCGTTTTTGCTCCAAAATAAGAAAAATTTCTTCAATTTTTTACCAAAATAAAAGAAATTTCTGCCTTTTTGCCCCAAAATAAAAAAAATTCTGCTTTTTTTCTGAAATAAGTGAAATTTCTGCAATTTTGCCCAAAATAAGTGAAATTTCTGCAATTTTTCCACAAAATAAGGGAATTTCTGGAATTTTGCCTCAAAATAAGTGGTATTTCTGAGTTTTGCCACAAAATAAGGAGAATTTCTGTCCTTTTGCCCCAACATATAGGGAATTTCTGCCTTTTTGCCCCACAATTAGGGGAATTTCTGCAATTTTGCTCCAAAATACGGGGAATTTCTGCCTTTTTGTCCGAAAATAAGAAGAATGCATACCTTTTTGCCATAAAAAAGGGAAATTTTTTCATTTTTGCTCCAAAATAAGGGGAATTGTTGCATTTGCCTCTGAATAAGTGGAATTTCTGTCTTTTTCCCCCAAATCAAAGGGAATTTCTGTCTTTTTTGCCCCAAAATAATGAAAATTTCTGACTTATTACACTGAAATAAGTGAAATTTCTGCAATTTTGCCTCAAAATAAAGGAAATTTCTGCCTTTTTGCCCCCAAATAAGGGGAATTTCAGCCTTTTTACCTCAAAATAAGAGGAATTTCTGCATTTTTGCTTCAAAATATGAGAAATTTCTGCCTTTTTGCCCCAAAATAAAAAAAAATTCTGCTTTTTTTCTCTGAAATAAGTGAAATTTCTGAAATTTTGCCCCAAAATAAGTGAAATTTCTGCAATTTGGCCCCAAAATATGGGAAATTTCTGGAATATTGCCCCAAAATAAGTGGAATTTCTCAGTTTTGCCCCAAAATAAGAAGAATGTCTGTCTTTTTGCCCCAACATATAGGGAATTTCTGCCTTTTTACCCCACAATTAGGGGAATTTCTGCAATGTTGCACAAAATACAGGGAATTTCTGCCTTTTTGCCTGAAAATAAGAAGAATGCATACCTTTTTGCCATAAAAAAGGGAAATTTCTTCATTTTTGCTTCAAAATAAGGGGAATTTCTGCATTTTTGACTCTAAATAAGTGGAATTTCTGTCTTTTTCCCCCAAAACAAAGGGAATTTCTGTCTTTTTTCTTCCAAAATAAAAAAAAATTTCTTACTTATTACCCTGAAATAACTGAAATTTCTTCAATTTTGCCCCAAAATAAGGGAAATTACTGCCTTTTTGCCCCCAAATAAGGGTAATTTCAGCCTTTTTACCTCAAAATAAGGGGAATTTCTGCATTTTTGCCACAAAATATTAGGAATTTCTGCTTTTTGCCCCAAAATAAGGAAAATTTCTGCCTTTTTTCCCTGAAATAAGTGAAATTTCTGCAATTTTGCCCCAAAATAAGTGAAATTTTTGCAATTTTGTTCTAAAATAAGGTAAATTTCTGGAATTTTGCCCCAAATAAGTGGAATTTCTGAGTTTCGCCCCAAAATAAGGAGAATTTCTGTCTTTTTGCCCCAACATATAGGGAATTTCTACCTTTTTGCCCGACAATTAGGGGAATTTCTGCAATTTTGCTCTAAAATACGGGGAATTTCTGCCTTTTTGCCCGAAAATAAGAAGAATGCATACCTTTTTGCCATAAAAAAGGGAAATTTCTTCATTTTTGCTCCAAAATAAGGAAAATTTCTGCTTTTTTGCCTCTAAATAAGTGGTATTTCTGTCTTTTTCCCCCAAAACAAAGGGAATTTCTGTCTTTTTTGCCCCAAAATATGGAAAATTTTTTACTTATTACCCTGAAATAAGTGAAATTTCTGCAATTTTGCCCCAAAATAAGCGAAATTTCGGCATTTTTACCCCCAAATAAGGGGAATTTCACCCTTTTTACCTCAAAATAAAGGGAATTTCTGCATTTTTGCCACAAAATATTAGGAATTTCTGCCTTTTTACCCCAAAATAAGGAAAATTTCTGCCTTTTTTCCCTGAAATAAGTGAAATTTCCGCAAGTTTGGCCCAAAATAAGTGAAATTTCTGCCTTTTTGCCCCCAAATAAGGGGAATTTTAGCCTTTTTACCTGAAAATAAGGGGAATTTCTGCATTTTTGCCCCAAAATAAGAAAAATTTCTGCAATTTTGTACCAAAATAAAAGAAATTTCTGCCTTTTTGCTTCCAAATAGAAAAATTTCTACTTTTTTTTCTGAAAAAAGTGAAATTTCTGAAATTTTGCCCCAAAATAAGTGAAATTTCTACAAATTTGCCCCAAAATAAGTGAAATTTCTGGAATTTTGCCCCAAAATAAGTGGAATTTCTGTCTTTTTCCCCCAAAACAAAGGGAATTTCTGTATTTTTTGCCCCAAGATAAGGAAAATTTCTGACTTATTACCCTGAAATAAGTGAAATTGCTGCAATTTTGCCTCAAAATAAGAAAAATTTCTCCCTTTTTGCCCCCAAATAAGGGGAATTTCAGCCTTTTTACGTCAATAAAAGGGAAATTTCTGCAGTTTTGCCCCAAAATATGGGAAATTTCTGCGTTTTTGCCCCAAAATAAGAAAAATTTCTTCAATTTTGTACCAAAATAAAAGAAATTTCTGCCTTTTTGCCCCAAAATAAAAAAAAATTCTGCTTTTTTTCTGAAATAAGTGAAATTTCTGCAATTTTGCCCAAAATAAGTAAAATTTCTGCAATTTTTCCACAAAATAAGGGAAATTTCTGGAAATTTGCCTCAAAATAAGTGGTATTTCTGAGTTTAGCCACAAAATAAGGAGAATTTCTGTCCTTTTGCCCCAACATATAGGGAATTTCTGCCTTTTTGCCCCACAATTAGGGGAATTTCTGCAATTTTGCTCCAAAATACGGGGAATTTCTGCCTTTTTGTCCGAAAATAAGAAGAATGCATACCTTTTTGCCATAAAAAAGGGAAATTTCTTCATTTTTGCTCCAAAATAAGGGGAATTTCTGCATTTGCCTCTAAATAAGTGGAATTTCTGTCTTTTTCCCCCAAAACAAAGGGAATTTCTGTCTTTTTTGCCCCAAAATAAGGAAAATTTCTGACTTATTACCCTGAAATAAGTGAAATTCCTGCAATTTTGCCTCAAAATAAAGGAAATTTCTGCCTTTTTGCCCCCAAATAAGGGGAATTTCAGCCTTTTTACCTCAATATAAGGGGAATTTCTGCATTTTTGCTTCAAAATATGGGAAATTTCTGCCTTTTTGCCCCAAAATAAAAAAATTTCTGCTTTTTTTCCCTGAAATAAGTGAAATTTCTGAAATTTTGCCCCAAAATAAGTGAAATTTCTGCAATTTGGCCCCAAAATATGGGAAATTTCTGGAATTTTGCCCCAAAATAAGTGGAATTACTCAGTTTTGCCCCCAAATAAGAAGAATGTCTGTCTTTTTGCCCCAACATATAGGGAATTTCTGCCTTTTAGCCCCACAATTAGGGGAATTTCTGCAATGTTGCTCAAAATACAGGGAATTTCTGCCTTTTTGCCTGAAAATAAGAAGAATGCATAACTTTTTGCCATAAAAAAGGGAAATTTCTTCATTTTTGCTTCAAAATAAGGGGAATTTCTGCCTTTTTGACTCTAAATTAGTGGAATTTCTGTATTTTTCCCCCAAAACAAAGGGAATTTCTGTCTTTTTTCTTCCAAAATAAAAAAAATTTCTTACTTATTACCCTGAAATAACTGAAATTTCTTCAATTTTGCCCCAAAATAAGGGAAATTACTGCCTTTTTGCCCCCAAATAAGGGTAATTTCAGCCTTTTTACCTCAAAATAAGGGGAATTTCTGCATTTTTGCCACAAAATATTAGGAATTTCTGCTTTTTGCCCCAAAATAAGGAAAATTTCTGCCTTTTTTCCCTGAAATAAGTGAAATTTCTGCAATTTTGCCCCAAAATAAGTGAAATTTCTGCAATTTTGTTCTAAAATAAGGTAAATTTCTGGAATTTTGCCCCAAATAAGTGGAATTTCTGAGTTTCGCCCCAAAATAAGGAGAATTTCTGTCTTTTTGCCCCAACATATAGGGAATTTCTACCTTTTTGCCCGACAATTAGGGGAATTTCTGCAATTTTGCTCCAAAATACGGGGAATTTCTGCCTTTTTGCCCGAAAATAAGAAGAATGCATACCTTTTTGCCATAAAAAAGGGAAATTTCTTCATTTTTGCTCCAAAATAAGGAAAATTTCTGCTTTTTTGCCTCTAAATAAGTGGTATTTCTGTCTTTTCCCCCCAAAACAAAGGGAATTTCTGTCTTTTTTACCCTTAAATAAGGAAAATTTCTTACTTATTACCCTTAAATAAGTGAAATTTCTGCAATTTTGCCCCAAAATAAGCGAAATTTCGGCATTTTTACCCCCAAATAAGGGGAATTTCACCCTTTTTACCTCAAAATAAAGGGAATTTCTGCATTTTTGCCACAAAATATTAGGAATTTCTGCCTTTTTGCCCCAAATTAAGGAAAATTTCTGCCTTTTTTTTCCTGAAATAAGTGAAATTTCTGCAAGTTTGGCCCAAAATAAGTGAAATCTGCCTTTTTGCCCCCAAATAAGTGGAATTTTAGCTTTTACCTCAAAATAAGGGGAATTTCTGCATTTTTGCCCTAAAATATGGGAAATTTCTGCCTTTTTGCCCCAAAATAAGAAAAATTTCTGCAATTTTGTACCAAAATAAAAGAAATTTCTGCCTTTTTGCTTCCAAATAGAAAAATTTCTACTTTTTTTTCTGAAAGAAGTGAAATTTCTGAAATTTTGCCCCAAAATAAGTGAAATTTCTACAAATTTGCCCCAAAATAAGTGAAATTTCTGGAATTTTGCCCCAAAATAAGTGGAATTTCTGTCTTTTTCCCCCAAAACAAAGGGAATCTCTGTATTTTTTGCCCCAAGATAAGGAAAATTTCTGACTTATTACCCTGAAATAAGTGAAATTGCTGCAATTTTGCCTCAAAATAAGAAAAATTTCTCCCTTTTTGCCCCCAAATAAGGGGAATTTCAGCCTTTTTACGTCAAAAAAAGGGAAATTTCTGCAGTTTTGCCCCAAAATATGGGAAATTTCTGCGTTTTTGCCCCAAAATAAGAAAAATTTCTTCAATTTTGTACCAAAATAAAAGAAATTTCTGCCTTTTTGCCCCAAAATAAAAAAAATTCTGCTTTTTTTTCTGAAATAAGTGAAATTTCTGCAATTTTGCCCAAAATAAGTGAAATTTCTGCAATTTTTCCACAAAATAAGGGAATTTCTGGAATTTTGCCTCAAAATAAGTGGTATTTCTGAGTTTTGCCACAAAATAAGGAGAATTTCTGTCCTTTTGCCCCAACATATAGGGAATTTCTGCCTTTTTGCCCCACAATTAGGGGAATTTCTGCAATTTTGCTCCAAAATACGGGGAATTTCTGCCTTTTTGTCCGAAAATAAGAAGAATGCATACCTTTTTGCCATAAAAAAGGGAAATTTCTTCATTTTTGCTCCAAAATAAGGGGAATTTCTGCATTTGCCTCTAAATAAGTGGAATTTCTGTTTTTTTCCCCCAAAACAAAGGGAATTTCTGTCTTCTTTGCCCCAAAATAAGGAAAATTTCTGACTTATTACCCTGAAATAAGTGAAATTTCTGCAATTTTGCCTCAAAATAAAGGAAATTTCTGCCTTTTTGCCCCCAAATAAGGGGAATTTCAGCCTTTTTACCTCAAAATAAGGGGAATTTCTGCATTTTTGCTTCAAAATATGGGAAATTTCTGCATTTTTGCCCCAAAATAAAAAAATTTCTGCTTTTTTTCCCTGAAATAAGTGAAATTTCTGAAATTTTGCCCCAAAATAAGTGAAATTTCTGCAATTTGGCCCCAAAATATGGGAAAATTCTGGAATTTTGCCCCAAAATAAGTGGAATTTCTCAGTTTTGCCCCAAAATAAGAAGAATGTCTGTCTTTTTGCCCCAACATATAGGGAATTTCTGCCTTTTTGCCCCACAATTAGGGGAATTTCTGCAATGTTGCTCAAAATACAGGGAATTTCTGCCTTTTTGCCTGAAAATAAGAAGAATGCATACCTTTTTGCCATAAAAAAGGGAAATTTCTTCATTTTTGCTTCAAAATAAGGGGAATTTCTGCCTTTTTGACTCTAAATAAGTGGAATTTCTGTATTTTTTCCCCCAAAACAAAGGGAATTTCTGTCTTTTTTCTTCCAAAAAAAAATTTCTTACTTATTACCCTGAAATAACTGAAATTTCTTCAATTTTGCCCCAAAATAAGGGAAATTACTGCCTTTTGCCCCCAAATAAGGGTAATTTCAGCCTTTTTACCTCAAAATAAGGGGAATTTCTGCATTTTTGCCACAAAATATTAGGAATTTCTGCTTTTTGCCCCAAAATAAGGAAAATTTCTGCCTTTTTTCCCTGAAATAAGTGAAATTTCTGCAATTTTGCCCCAAAATAAGTGAAATTTCTGCAATTTTGTTCTAAAATAAGGTAAATTTCTGGAATTTTGCCCCAAATAAGTGGAATTTCTGAGTTTCGCCCCAAAATAAGGAGAATTTCTGTCTTTTTGCCCCAACATATAGAAAATTTTTACCTTTTTGCCCGACAATTAGGGGAATTTCTGCAATTTTGCTCCAAAATACGGGGAATTTCTGCCTTTTTGCCCGAAAATAAGAAGAATGCATAACTTTTTGCCATAAAAAAGGGAAATTTCTTCATTTTTGCTCCAAAATAAGGAAAATTTCTGCTTTTTTGCCTCTAAATAAGTGGTATTTCTGTCTTTTTCCCCCAAAACAAAGGGAATTTCTGTCTTTTTTGCCCCAAAATATGGAAAATTTCTTACTTATTACCCTGAAATAAGTGAAATTTCTGCAATTTTGCCCCAAAATAAGCGAAATTTCGGCCTTTTTACTCCCAAATAAGGGGAATTTCACCCTTTTTACCTCAAAATAAAGGGAATTTCTGCATTTTTGCAACAAAATATTAGGAATTTCTGCCTTTTTGCCCCAAATTAAGGAAAATTTCTGCCTTTTTTTCCCTGAAATAAGTGAAATTTCTGCAAGTTTGGCCCAAAATAAGTGAAATTTCTGCCTTTTTGCCCCCAAATAAGTGGAATTTTAGCTTTTACCTCAAAATAAGGGGAATTTCTGCATTTTTGCCCTAAAATATGGGAAATTTCTGCCTTTTTGCCCCAAAATAAGAAAAATTTCTGCAATTTTGTACCAAAATAAAAGAAATTTCTGCCTTTTTGCTTCCAAATAGAAAAATTTCTACTTTTTTTTCTGAAAGAAGTGAAATTTCTGAAATTTTGCTCCAAAATAAGTGAAATTTCTACAAATTTGCCCCAAAATAAGTGAAATTTCTGGAATTTTGTCCCAAAATAAGTGGAATTTCTGTCTTTTTCCCCCAAAACAAAGGGAATTTCTGTATTTTTTGCCCCAAGATAAGGAAAATTTCTGACTTATTACCCTGAAATAAGTGAAATTGCTGCAATTTTGCCTCAAAATAAGAAAAATTTCTCCCTTTTTGCCCCCAAATAAGGGGAATTTCAGCCTTTTTACGTCAAAAAAAGGGAAATTTCTGCAGTTTTGCCCCAAAATATTGGAAATTTCTGCGTTTTTGCCCCAAAATAAGAAAAATTTCTTCAATTTTGTACCAAAATAAAAGAAATTTCTGCCTTTTTGCCCCAAAATAAAAAAAATTCTGCTTTTTTTCTGAAATAAGTGAAATTTCTGCAATTTTGCCCAAAATAAGTAAAATTTCTGCAATTTTTCCACAAAATAAGGGAAATTTCTGGAATTTTGCCTCAAAATAAGTGGTATTTCTGAGTTTAGCCACAAAATAAGGAGAATTTCTGTCCTTTTGCCCCAACATATAGGGAATTTCTGCCTTTTTGCCCCACAATTAGGGGAATTTCTGCAATTTTGCTCCAAAATACGGGGAATTTCTGCCTTTTTGTCCGAAAATAAGAAGAATGCATACCTTTTTGCCATAAAAAAGGGAAATTTCTTCATTCTTGCTCCAAAATAAGGGGAATTTCTGCATTTGCCTCTAAATAAGTGGAATTTCTGTTTTTTTCCCCCAAAACAAAGGGAATTTCTGTCTTCTTTGCCCCAAAATAAGGAAAATTTCTGACTTATTACCCTGAAATAAGTGAAATTTCTGCAATTTTGCCTCAAAATAAAGGAAATTTCTGCCTTTTTGCCCCCAAATAAGGGGAATTTCAGCCTTTTTACCTCAAAATAAGGGGAATTTCTGCATTTTTGCTTCAAAATATGGGAAATTTCTGCATTTTTGCCCCAAAATAAAAAAATTTCTGCTTTTTTTCCCTGAAATAAGTGAAATTTCTGAAATTTTGCCCCAAAATAAGTGAAATTTCTGCAATTTGGCCCCAAAATATGGGAAAATTCTGGAATTTTGCCCCAAAATAAGTGGAATTTCTCAGTTTTGCCCCAAAATAAGAAGAATGTCTGTCTTTTTGCCCCAACATATAGGGAATTTCTGCCTTTTTGCCCCACAATTAGGGGAATTTCTGCAATGTTGCTCAAAATACAGGGAATTTCTGCCTTTTTGCCTGAAAATAAGAAGAATGCATACCTTTTTGCCATAAAAAAGGGAAATTTCTTCATTTTTGCTTCAAAATAAGGGGAATTTCTGCCTTTTTGACTCTAAATAAGTGGAATTTCTGTATTTTTTCCCCCAAAACAAAGGGAATTTCTGTCTTTTTTCTTCCAAAAAAAAATTTCTTACTTATTACCCTGAAATAACTGAAATTTCTTCAATTTTGCCCCAAAATAAGGGAAATTACTGCCTTTTGCCCCCAAATAAGGGTAATTTCAGCCTTTTTACCTCAAAATAAGGGGAATTTCTGCATTTTTGCCACAAAATATTAGGAATTTCTGCTTTTTGCCCCAAAATAAGGAAAATTTCTGCCTTTTTTCCCTGAAATAAGTGAAATTTCTGCAATTTTGCCCCAAAATAAGTGAAATTTCTGCAATTTTGTTCTAAAATAAGGTAAATTTCTGGAATTTTGCCCCAAATAAGTGGAATTTCTGAGTTTCGCCCCAAAATAAGGAGAATTTCTGTCTTTTTGCCCCAACATATAGAAAATTTTTACCTTTTTGCCCGACAATTAGGGGAATTTCTGCAATTTTGCTCCAAAATACGGGGAATTTCTGCCTTTTTGCCCGAAAATAAGAAGAATGCATAACTTTTTGCCATAAAAAAGGGAAATTTCTTCATTTTTGCTCCAAAATAAGGAAAATTTCTGCTTTTTTGCCTCTAAATAAGTGGTATTTCTGTCTTTTTCCCCCAAAACAAAGGGAATTTCTGTCTTTTTTGCCCCAAAATATGGAAAATTTCTTACTTATTACCCTGAAATAAGTGAAATTTCTGCAATTTTGCCCCAAAATAAGCGAAATTTCGGCCTTTTTACTCCCAAATAAGGGGAATTTCACCCTTTTTACCTCAAAATAAAGGGAATTTCTGCATTTTTGCAACAAAATATTAGGAATTTCTGCCTTTTTGCCCCAAATTAAGGAAAATTTCTGCCTTTTTTTCCCTGAAATAAGTGAAATTTCTGCAAGTTTGGCCCAAAATAAGTGAAATTTCTGCCTTTTTGCCCCCAAATAAGTGGAATTTTAGCTTTTACCTCAAAATAAGGGGAATTTCTGCATTTTTGCCCTAAAATATGGGAAATTTCTGCCTTTTTGCCCCAAAATAAGAAAAATTTCTGCAATTTTGTACCAAAATAAAAGAAATTTCTGCCTTTTTGCTTCCAAATAGAAAAATTTCTACTTTTTTTTCTGAAAGAAGTGAAATTTCTGAAATTTTGCTCCAAAATAAGTGAAATTTCTACAAATTTGCCCCAAAATAAGTGAAATTTCTGGAATTTTGTCCCAAAATAAGTGGAATTTCTGTCTTTTTCCCCCAAAACAAAGGGAATTTCTGTATTTTTTGCCCCAAGATAAGGAAAATTTCTGACTTATTACCCTGAAATAAGTGAAATTGCTGCAATTTTGCCTCAAAATAAGAAAAATTTCTCCCTTTTTGCCCCCAAATAAGGGGAATTTCAGCCTTTTTACGTCAAAAAAAGGGAAATTTCTGCAGTTTTGCCCCAAAATATTGGAAATTTCTGCGTTTTTGCCCCAAAATAAGAAAAATTTCTTCAATTTTGTACCAAAATAAAAGAAATTTCTGCCTTTTTGCCCCAAAATAAAAAAAATTCTGCTTTTTTTCTGAAATAAGTGAAATTTCTGCAATTTTGCCCAAAATAAGTAAAATTTCTGCAATTTTTCCACAAAATAAGGGAAATTTCTGGAATTTTGCCTCAAAATAAGTGGTATTTCTGAGTTTAGCCACAAAATAAGGAGAATTTCTGTCCTTTTGCCCCAACATATAGGGAATTTCTGCCTTTTTGCCCCACAATTAGGGGAATTTCTGCAATTTTGCTCCAAAATACGGGGAATTTCTGCCTTTTTGTCCGAAAATAAGAAGAATGCATACCTTTTTGCCATAAAAAAGGGAAATTTCTTCATTTTTGCTCCAAAATAAGGGGAATTTCTGCATTTGCCTCTAAATAAGTGGAATTTCTGTCTTTTTCCCCCAAAACAAAAAGAATTTCTGTCTTCTTTGCCCCAAAATAAGGAAAATTTCTGACTTATTACCCTGAAATAAGTGAAATTTCTGCAATTTTGCCTCAAAATAAAGGAAATTTCTGCCTTTTTGCCCCCAAATAAGGGGAATTTCAGCCTTTTTACCTCAAAATAAGGGGAATTTCTGCATTTTTGCTTCAAAATATGGGAAATTTCTGCCTTTTTGCCCCAAAATAAAAAAATTTCTGCTTTTTTTCCCTAAAATAAGTGAAATTTCTGAAATTTTGCCCCAAAATAAGTGAAATTTCTGCAATTTGGCCCCAAAATATGGGAAATTTCTGGAATTTTGCCCCAAAATATGTGGAATTACTCAGTTTTGCCCCCAAATAAGAAGAATGTCTGTCTTTTTGCCCCAACATATAGGGAATTTCTGCCTTTTTGCCCCACAATTAGGGGAATTTCTGCAATGTTGCTCAAAATACAGGGAATTTCTGCCTTTTTGCCTGAAAATAAGAAGAATGCATACCTTTTTGCCATAAAAAAGGGAAATTTCTTCATTTTTGCTTCAAAATAAGGGGAATTTCTGCCTTTTTGACTCTAAATAAGTGGAATTTCTGTCTTTTTCCCCCAAAACAAAGGGAATTTCTGTCTTTTTTCTTCCAAAATAAAAAAAATTTCTTACTTATTACCCTGAAATAACTGAAATTTCTTCAATTTTGCCCCAAAATAAGGGAAATTACTGCCTTTTGCCCCCAAATAAGGGTAATTTCAGCCTTTTTACCTCAAAATAAGGGGAATTTCTGCATTTTTGCCACAAAATATTAGGAATTTCTGCTTTTTGCCCCAAATTAAGGAAAATTTCTGCCTTTTTTCCCTGAAATAAGTGAAATTTCTGCAATTTTGCCCCAAAATAAGTGAAATTTCTGCAATTTTGTTCTAAAATAAGGTAAATTTCTGGAATTTTGCCCCAAATAAGTGGAATTTCTCAGTTTCGCCACAAAATAAGGAGAATTTCTGTCTTTTTGCCCCAACATATAGGGAATTTCTACCTTTTTGCCCGACAATTAGGGGAATTTCTGCAATTTTGCTCCAAAATACGGGGAATTTCTGCCATTTTGCCCGAAAATAAGAAGAATGCATACCTTTTTGCCATAAAAAAGGGAAATTTCTTCATTTTTGCTCCAAAATAAGGAAAATTTCTGCTTTTTTGCCTCTAAATAAGTGGTATTTCTGTCTTTTTCCCCCAAAACAAAGAGAATTTCTGTCTTTTTTACCCTTAAATAAGGAAAATTTCTTACTTATTACCCTTAAATAAGTGAAATTTCTGCAATTTTGCCCCAAAATAAGCGAAATTTCGGCATTTTTACCCCCAAATAAGGGAAATTTCACCCTTTTTACCTCAAAATAAAGGGAATTTCTGCATTTTTGCCACAAAATATTAGGAATTTCTGCCTTTTTGCCCCAAATTAAGGAAAATTTCTGCCTTTTTTTTCCTGAAATAAGTGAAATTTCCGCAAGTTTGGCCCAAAATAAGTGAAATCTGCCTTTTTGCCCCCAAATAAGTGGAATTTTAGCTTTTACCTCAAAATAAGGGGAATTTCTGCATTTTTGCCCTAAAATATGGGAAATTTCTGCCTTTTTGCCCCAAAATAAGAAAAATTTCTGCAATTTTGTACCAAAATAAAAGAAATTTCTGCCTTTTTGCTTCCAAATAGAAAAATTTCTACTTTTTTTTCTGAAAGAAGTGAAATTTCTGAAATTTTGCCCCAAAATAAGTGAAATTTCTACAAATTTGCCCCAAAATAAGTGAAATTTCTGGAATTTTGCCCCAAAATAAGTGGAATTTCTGTCTTTTTCCCCAAAACAAAGGGAATCTCTGTATTTTTTGCCCCAAGATAAGGAAAATTTCTGACTTATTACCCTGAAATAAGTGAAATTGCTGCAATTTTGCCTCAAAATAAGAAAAATTTCTCCCTTTTTGCCCCCAAATAAGGGGAATTTCAGCCTTTTTACGTCAAAAAAAGGGAAATTTCTGCAGTTTTGCCCCAAAATATGGGAAATTTCTGCGTTTTTGCCCCAAAATAAGAAAAATTTCTTCAATTTTGTACCAAAATAAAAGAAATTTCTGCCTTTTTGCCCCAAAATAAAAAAAATTCTGCTTTTTTTCTGAAATAAGTGAAATTTCTGCAATTTTGCCCAAAATAAGTGAAATTTCTGCAATTTTTCCACAAAATAAGGGAATTTCTGGAATTTTGCCTCAAAATAAGTGGTATTTCTGAGTTTTGCCACAAAATAAGGAGAATTTCTGTCCTTTTGCCCCAACATATAGGGAATTTCTGCCTTTTTGCCCCACAATTAGGGGAATTTCTGCAATTTTGCTCCAAAATACGGGGAATTTCTGCCTTTTTGTCCGAAAATAAGAAGAATGCATACCTTTTTGCCATAAAAAAGGGAAATTTCTTCATTTTTGCTCCAAAATAAGGGGAATTTCTGCATTTGCCTCTAAATAAGTGGAATTTCTGTCTTTTTCCCCCAAAACAAAGGGAATTTCTGTCTTCTTTGCCCCAAAATAAGGAAAATTTCTGACTTATTACCCTGAAATAAGTGAAATTTCTGCAATTTTGCCTCAAAATAAAGGAAATTTCTGCCTTTTTGCCCCCAAATAAGGGGAATTTCAGCCTTTTTACCTCAAAATAAGGGGAATTTCTGCATTTTTGCTTCAAAATATGGGAAATTTCTGCATTTTTGCCCCAAAATAAAAAAAATTTCTGCTTTTTTTCCCTGAAATAAGTGAAATTTCTGAAATTTTGCCCCAAAATAAGTGAAATTTCTGCAATTTGGCCCCAAAATATGGGAAAATTCTGGAATTTTGCCCCAAAATAAGTGGAATTTCTCAGTTTTGCCCCAAAATAAGAAGAATGTCTGTCTTTTTGCCCCAACATATAGGGAATTTCTGCCTTTTTGCCCCACAATTAGGGGAATTTCTGCAATGTTGCTCAAAATACAGGGAATTTCTGCCTTTTTGCCTGAAAATAAGAAGAATGCATACCTTTTTGCCATAAAAAAGGGAAATTTCTTCATTTTTGCTTCAAAATAAGGGGAATTTCTGCCTTTTTGACTCTAAATAAGTGGAATTTCTGTCTTTTTCCCCCAAAACAAAGGGAATTTCTGTCTTTTTTCTTCCAAAATAAAAAAAATTTCTTACTTATTACCCTGAAATAACTGAAATTTCTTCAATTTTGCCCCAAAATAAGGGAAATTACTGCCTTTTTGCCCCCAAATAAGGGTAATTTCAGCCTTTTTACCTCAAAATAAGGGGAATTTCTGCATTTTTGCCACAAAATATTAGGAATTTCTGCTTTTTGCCCCAAAATAAGGGAAATTTCTGCCTTTTTTCCCTGAAATAAGTGAAATTTCTGCAATTTTGCCCCAAAATAAGTGAAATTTCTGCAATTTTGTTCTAAAATAAGGTAAATTTCTGGAATTTTGCCCCAAATAAGTGGAATTTCTGAGTTTCGCCACAAAATAAGGAGAATTTCTGTCTTTTTGCCCCAACATATAGGGAATTTCTACCTTTTTGCCCGACAATTAGGGGAATTTCTGCAATTTTGCTCCAAAATACGGGGAATTTCTGCCTTTTTGCCCGAAAATAAGAAGAATGCATACCTTTTTGCCATAAAAAAGGGAAATTTCTTCATTTTTGCTCCAAAATAAGGAAAATTTCTGCTTTTTTGCCTCTAAATAAGTGGTATTTCTGTCTTTTTCCCCCAAAACAAAGGGAATTTCTGTCTTTTTTACCCTTAAATAAGGAAAATTTCTTACTTATTACCCTTAAATAAGTGAAATTTCTGCAATTTTGCCCCAAAATAAGCGAAATTTCGGCATTTTTACCCCCAAATAAGGGGAATTTCACCCTTTTTACCTCAAAATAAAGGGAATTTCTGCATTTTTGCCACAAAATATTAGGAATTTCTGCCTTTTTGCCCCAAATTAAGGAAAATTTCTGCCTTTTTTTTCCTGAAATAAGTGAAATTTCCGCAAGTTTGGCCCAAAATAAGTGAAATCTGCCTTTTTGCCCCCAAATAAGTGGAATTTTAGCTTTTACCTCAAAATAAGGGGAATTTCTGCATTTTTTCCCTAAAATATGGGAAATTTCTGCCTTTTTGCCCCAAAATAAAAAAATTTCTGCAATTTTGTACCAAAATAAAAGAAATTTCTGCCTTTTTGCTTCCAAATAGAAAAATTTCTACTTTTTTTTCTGAAAGAAGTGAAATTTCTGAAATTTTGCCCCAAAATATGTGAAATTTCTACAAATTTGCCCCAAAATAAGTGAAATTTCTGGAATTTTGCCCCAAAATAAGTGGAATTTCTGTCTTTTTCCCCAAAACAAAGGGAATCTCTGTATTTTTTGCCCCAAGATAAGGAAAATTTCTGACTTATTACCCTGAAATAAGTGAAATTGCTGCAATTTTGCCTCAAAATAAGAAAAATTTCTCCCTTTTTGCCCCCAAATAAAGGGAATTTCAGCCTTTTTACGTCAAAAAAAGGGAAATTTCTGCAGTTTTGCCCCAAAATATGGGAAATTTCTGCGTTTTTGCCCCAAAATAAGAAAAATTTCTTCAATTTTGTACCAAAATAAAAGAAATTTCTGCCTTTTTGCCCCAAAATAAAAAAAATTCTGCTTTTTTTCTGAAATAAGTGAAATTTCTGCAATTTTGCCCAAAATAAGTGAAATTTCTGCAATTTTTCCACAAAATAAGGGAATTTCTGGAATTTTGCCTCAAAATAAGTGGTATTTCTGAGTTTTGCCACAAAATAAGGAGAATTTCTGTCCTTTTGCCCCAACATATAGGGAATTTCTGCCTTTTTGCCCCACAATTAGGGGAATTTCTGCAATTTTGCTCCAAAATACGGGGAATTTCTGCCTTTTTGTCCGAAAATAAGAAGAATGCATACCTTTTTGCCATAAAAAAGGGAAATTTCTTCATTTTTGCTCCAAAATAAGGGGAATTTCTGCATTTGCCTCTAAATAAGTGGAATTTCTGTCTTTTTCCCCCAAAACAAAGGGAATTTCTGTCTTCTTTGCCCCATAATAAGGAAAATTTCTGACTTATTACCCTGAAATAAGTGAAATTTCTGCAATTTTGCCTCAAAATAAAGGAAATTTCTGCCTTTTTGCCCCCAAATAAGGGGAATTTCAGCCTTTTTACCTCAAAATAAGGGGAATTTCTGCATTTTTGCTTCAAAATATGGGAAATTTCTGCATTTTTGCCCCAAAATAAAAAAAATTTCTGCTTTTTTTCCCTGAAATAAGTGAAATTTCTGAAATTTTGCCCCAAAATAAGTGAAATTTCTGCAATTTGGCCCCAAAATATGGGAAAATTCTGGAATTTTGCCCCAAAATAAGTGGAATTTCTCAGTTTTGCCCCAAAATAAGAAGAATGTCTGTCTTTTTGCCCCAACATATAGGGAATTTCTGCCTTTTTGCCCCACAATTAGGGGAATTTCTGCAATGTTGCTCAAAATACAGGGAATTTCTGCCTTTTTGCCTGAAAATAAGAAGAATGCATACCTTTTTGCCATAAAAAAGGGAAATTTCTTCATTTTTGCTTCAAAATAAGGGGAATTTCTGCCTTTTTGACTCTAAATAAGTGGAATTTCTGTCTTTTTCCCCCAAAACAAAGGGAATTTCTGTCTTTTTTCTTCCAAAAAAAAAATTTCTTACTTATTACCCTGAAATAACTGAAATTTCTTCAATTTTGCCCCAAAATAAGGGAAATTACTGCCTTTTCCCCCAAATAAGGGTAATTTCAGCCTTTTTACCTCAAAATAAGGGGAATTTCTGCATTTTTGCCACAAAATATTAGGAATTTCTGCTTTTTGCCCCAAAATAAGGAAAATTTCTGCCTTTTTTCCCTGAAATAAGTGAAATTTCTGCAATTTTGCCCCAAAATAAGTGAAATTTCTGCAATTTTGTTCTAAAATAAGGTAAATTTCTGGAATTTTGCCCCAAATAAGTGGAATTTCTGAGTTTCGCCCCAAAATAAGGAGAATTTCTGTCTTTTTGCCCCAACATATAGGGAATTTCTACCTTTTTGCCCGACAATTAGGGGAATTTCTGCAATTTTGCTCCAAAATACGGGGAATTTCTGCCTTTTTGCCCGAAAATAAGAAGAATGCATAACTTTTTGCCATAAAAAAGGGAAATTTCTTCATTTTTGCTCCAAAATAAGGAAAATTTCTGCTTTTTTGCCTCTAAATAAGTGGTATTTCTGTCTTTTCCCCCCAAAACAAAGGGAATTTCTGTCTTTTTTGCCCCAAAATATGGAAAATTTCTTACTTATTACCCTGAAATAAGTGAAATTTCTGCAATTTTGCCCCAAAATAAGCGAAATTTCGGCATTTTTACCCCCAAATAAGGGGAATTTCACCCTTTTTACCTCAAAATAAAGGGAATTTCTGCATTTTTGCAACAAAATATTAGGAATTTCTGCCTTTTTGCCCCAAATTAAGGAAAATTTCTGCCTTTTTTTCCCTGAAATAAGTGATATTTCCGCAAGTTTGGCCCAAAATAAGTGAAATTTCTGCCTTTTTGCACCCAAATAAGTGGAATTTTAGCTTTTACCTCAAAATAAGGGGAATTTCTGCATTTTTGCCCTAAAATATGGGAAATTTCTGCCTTTTTGCCCCAAAATAAGAAAAATTTCTGCAATTTTGTACCAAAATAAAAGAAATTTCTGCCTTTTTGCTTCCAAATAGAAAAATTTCTACTTTTTTTTCTGAAAGAAGTGAAATTTCTGAAATTTTGCCCCAAAATAAGTGAAATTTCTACAAATTTGCCCCAAAATAAGTGAAATTTCTGGAATTTTGTCCCAAAATAAGTGGAATTTCTGTCTTTTTCCCCCAAAACAAAGGGAATTTCTGTATTTTTTGCCCCAAGATAAGGAAAATTTCTGACTTATTACCCTGAAATAAGTGAAATTGCTGCAATTTTGCCTCAAAATAAGAAAAATTTCTCCCTTTTTGCCTCCAAATAAGGGGAATTTCAGCCTTTTTACGTCAAAAAAAGGAAAATTTCTGCAGTTTTGCCCCAAAATATGGGAAATTTCTGCGTTTTTGCCCCAAAATAAGAAAAATTTCTTCAATTTTGTACCAAAATAAAAGAAATTTCTGCCTTTTTGCCCCAAAATAAAAAAAATTCTGCTTTTTTTCTAAAATAAGTGAAATTTCTGCAATTTTGCCCAAAATAAGTGAAATTTCTGCAATTTTTCCACAAAATAAGGGAATTTCTGGAATTTTGCCTCAAAATAAGTGGTATTTCTGAGTTTTGCCACAAAATAAGGAGAATTTCTGTCCTTTTGCCCCAACATATAGGGAATTTCTGCCTTTTTGCCCCACAATTAGGGGAATTTCTGCAATTTTGCTCCAAAATACGGGGAATTTCTGCCTTTTTGTCCGAAAATAAGAAGATTGCATACCTTTTTGCCATAAAAAAGGGAAATTTCTTCATTTTTGCTCCAAAATAAGGGGAATTTCTGCATTTGCCTCTAAATAAGTGGAATTTCTGTCTTTTTCCCCCAAAACAAAGGGAATTTCTGTCTTCTTTGCCCCAAAATAAGGAAAATTTCTGACTTATTACCCTGAAATAAGTGAAATTTCTGCAATTTTGCCTCAAAATAAAGGAAATTTCTGCCTTTTTGCCCCCAAATAAGGGGAATTTCAGCCTTTTTACCTCAAAATAAGGGGAATTTCTGCATTTTTGCTTCAAAATATGGGAAATTTCTGCATTTTTGCCCCAAAATAAAAAAAATTTCTGCTTTTTTTCCCTGAAATAAGTGAAATTTCTGAAATTTTGCCCCAAAATAAGTGAAATTTCTGCAATTTGGCCCCAAAATATGGGAAAATTCTGGAATTTTGCCCCAAAATAAGTGGAATTTCTCAGTTTTGCCCCAAAATAAGAAGAATGTCTGTCTTTTTGCCCCAACATATAGGGAATTTCTGCCTTTTTGCCCCACAATTAGGGGAATTTCTGCAATGTTGCTCAAAATACAGGGAATTTCTGCCTTTTTGCCTGAAAATAAGAAGAATGCATACCTTTTTGCCATAAAAAAGGGAAATTTCTTCATTTTTGCTTCAAAATAAGGGGAATTTCTGCCTTTTTGACTCTAAATAAGTGGAATTTCTGTCTTTTTCCCCCAAAACAAAGGGAATTTCTGTCTTTTTTCTTCCAAAAAAAAAATTTCTTACTTATTACCCTGAAATAACTGAAATTTCTTCAATTTTGCCCCAAAATAAGGGAAATTACTGCCTTTTCCCACAAATAAGGGTAATTTCAGCCTTTTTACCTCAAAATAAGGGGAATTTCTGCATTTTTGCCACAAAATATTAGGAATTTCTGCTTTTTGCCCCAAAATAAGGAAAATTTCTGCCTTTTTTCCCTGAAATAAGTGAAATTTCTGCAATTTTGCCCCAAAATAAGTGAAATTTCTGCAATTTTGTTCTAAAATAAGGTAAATTTCTGGAATTTTGCCCCAAATAAGTGGAATTTCTGAGTTTCGCCCCAAAATAAGGAGAATTTCTGTCTTTTTGCCCCAACATATAGGGAATTTCTACCTTTTTGCCCGACAATTAGGGGAATTTCTGCAATTTTGCTCCAAAATACGGGGAATTTCTGCCTTTTTGCCCGAAAATAAGAAGAATGCATAACTTTTTGCCATAAAAAAGGGAAATTTCTTCATTTTTGCTCCAAAATAAGGAAAATTTCTGCTTTTTTGCCTCTAAATAAGTGGTATTTCTGTCTTTTTCCCCCAAAACAAAGGGAATTTCTGTCTTTTTTGCCCCAAAATATGGAAAATTTCTTACTTATTACCCTGAAATAAGTGAAATTTCTGCAATTTTGCCCCAAAATAAGCGAAATTTCGGCATTTTTACCCCCAAATAAGGGGAATTTCACCCTTTTACCTCAAAATAAAGGGAATTTCTGCATTTTTGCAACAAAATATTAGGAATTTCTGCCTTTTTGCCCCAAATTAAGGAAAATTTCTGCCTTTTTTTCCCTGAAATAAGTGAAATTTCCGCAAGTTTGGCCCAAAATAAGTGAAATTTCTGCCTTTTTGCACCCAAATAAGTGGAATTTTAGCTTTTACCTCAAAATAAGGGGAATTTCTGCATTTTTGCCCTAAAATATGGGAAATTTCTGCCTTTTTGCCCCAAAATAAGAAAAATTTCTGCAATTTTGTACCAAAATAAAAGAAATTTCTGCCTTTTTGCTTCCAAATAGAAAAATTTCTACTTTTTTTTCTGAAAGAAGTGAAATTTCTGAAATTTTGCCCCAAAATAACTGAAATTTCTACAAATTTGCCCCAAAATAAGTGAAATTTCTGGAATTTTGTCCCAAAATAAGTGGAATTTCTGTCTTTTTCCCCCAAAACAAAGGGAATTTCTGTATTTTTTGCCCCAAGATAAGGAAAATTTCTGACTTATTACCCTGAAATAAGTGAAATTGCTGCAATTTTGCCTCAAAATAAGAAAAATTTCTCCCTTTTTGCCTCCAAATAAGGGGAATTTCAGCCTTTTTACGTCAAAAAAAGGAAAATTTCTGCAGTTTTGCCCCAAAATATGGGAAATTTCTGCGTTTTTGCCCCAAAATAAGAAAAATTTCTTCAATTTTGTACCAAAATAAAAGAAATTTCTGCCTTTTTGCCCCAAAATAAAAAAAATTCTGCTTTTTTTCTGAAATAAGTGAAATTTCTGCAATTTTGCCCAAAATAAGTGAAATTTCTGCAATTTTTCCACAAAATAAGGGAATTTCTGGAATTTTGCCTCAAAATAAGTGGTATTTCTGAGTTTTGCCACAAAATAAGGAGAATTTCTGTCCTTTTGACCCAACATATAGGGAATTTCTGCCTTTTTGCCCCACAATTAGGGGAATTTCTGCAATTTTGCTCCAAAATACGGGGAATTTCTGCCTTTTTGTCCGAAAATAAGAAGATTGCATACCTTTTTGCCATAAAAAAGGGAAATTTCTTCATTTTTGCTCCAAAATAAGGGGAATTTCTGCATTTGCCTCTAAATAAGTGGAATTTCTGTCTTTTTCCCCCAAAACAAAGGGAATTTCTGTCTTCTTTGCCCCAAAATAAGGAAAATTTCTGACTTATTACCCTGAAATAAGTGAAATTTCTGCAATTTTGCCTCAAAATAAAGGAAATTTCTGCCTTTTTGCCCCCAAATAAGGGGAATTTCAGCCTTTTTACCTCAAAATAAGGGGAATTTCTGCATTTTTGCTTCAAAATATGGGAAATTTCTGCATTTTTGCCCCAAAATAAAAAAAATTTCTGCTTTTTTTCCCTGAAATAAGTGAAATTTCTGAAATTTTGCCCCAAAATAAGTGAAATTTCTGCAATTTGGCCCCAAAATATGGGAAAATTCTGGAATTTTGCCCCAAAATAAGTGGAATTTCTCAGTTTTGCCCCAAAATAAGCAGAATGTCTGTCTTTTTGCCCCAACATATAGGGAATTTCTGCCTTTTTGCCCCACAATTAGGGGAATTTCTGCAATGTTGCTCAAAATACAGGGAATTTCTGCCTTTTTGCCTGAAAATAAGAAGAATGCATACCTTTTTGCCATAAAAAAGGGAAATTTCTTCATTTTTGCTTCAAAATAAGGGGAATTTCTGCCTTTTTGACTCTAAATAAGTGGAATTTCTGTCTTTTTCCCCCAAAACAAAGGGAATTTCTGTCTTTTTTCTTCCAAAAAAAAAATTTCTTACTTATTACCCTGAAATAACTGAAATTTCTTCAATTTTGCCCCAAAATAAGGGAAATTACTGCCTTTTCCCCCAAATAAGGGTAATTTCAGCCTTTTTACCTCAAAATAAGGGGAATTTCTGCATTTTTGCCACAAAATATTAGGAATTTCTGCTTTTTGCCCCAAAATAAGGAAAATTTCTGCCTTTTTTCCCTGAAATAAGTGAAATTTCTGCAATTTTGCCCCAAAATAAGTGAAATTTCTGCAATTTTGTTCTAAAATAAGGTAAATTTCTGGAATTTTGCCCCAAATAAGTGGAATTTCTGAGTTTCGCCCCAAAATAAGGAGAATTTCTGTCTTTTTGCCCCAACATATAGGGAATTTCTACCTTTTTGCCCGACAATTAGGGGAATTTCTGCAATTTTGCTCCAAAATACGGGGAATTTCTGCCTTTTTGCCCGAAAATAAGAAGAATGCATAACTTTTTGCCATAAAAAAGGGAAATTTCTTCATTTTTGCTCCAAAATAAGGAAAATTTCTGCTTTTTTGCCTCTAAATAAGTGGTATTTCTGTCTTTTTCCCCCAAAACAAAGGGAATTTCTGTCTTTTTTGCCCCAAAATATGGAAAATTTCTTACTTATTACCCTGAAATAAGTGAAGTTTCTGCAATTTTGCCCCAAAATAAGCGAAATTTCGGCATTTTTACCCCCAAATAAGGGGAATTTCACCCTTTTTACCTCAAAATAAAGGGAATTTCTGCATTTTTGCAACAAAATATTAGGAATTTCTGCCTTTTTGCCCCAAATTAAGGAAAATTTCTGCCTTTTTTTCCCTGAAATAAGTGAAATTTCCGCAAGTTTGGCCCAAAATAAGTGAAATTTCTGCCTTTTTGCCCCCAAATAAGTGGAATTTTAGCTTTTACCACAAAATAAGGGGAATTTCTGCATTTTTGCCCTAAAATATGGGAAATTTCTGCCTTTTTGCCCCAAAATAAGAAAAATTTCTGCAATTTTGTACCAAAATAAAAGAAATTTCTGCCTTTTTGCTTCCAAATAGAAAAATTTCTACTTTTTTTTCTGAAAGAAGTGAAATTTCTGAAATTTTGCCCCAAAATAAGTGAAATTTCTACAAATTTGCCCCAAAATAAGTGAAATTTCTGGAATTTTGTCCCAAAATAAGTGGAATTTCTGTCTTTTTCCCCCAAAACAAAGGGAATTTCTGTATTTTTTGCCCCAAGATAAGGAAAATTTCTGACTTATTACCCTGAAATAAGTGAAATTGCTGCAATTTTGCCTCAAAATAAGAAAAATTTCTCCCTTTTTGCCTCCAAATAAGGGGAATTTCAGCCTTTTTACGTCAAAAAAAGGGAAATTTCTGCAGTTTTGCCCCAAAATATGGGAAATTTCTGCGTTTTTGCCCCAAAATAAGAAAAATTTCTTCAATTTTGTACCAAAATAAAAGAAATTTCTGCCTTTTTGCCCCAAAATAAAAAAAATTCTGCTTTTTTTCTGAAATAAGTGAAATTTCTGCAATTTTGCCCAAAATAAGTGAAATTTCTGCAATTTTTCCACAAAATAAGGGAATTTCTGGAATTTTGCCTCAAAATAAGTGGTATTTCTGAGTTTTGCCACAAAATAAGGAGAATTTCTGTCCTTTTGCCCCAACATATAGGGAATTTCTGCCTTTTTGCCCCACAATTAGGGGAATTTCTGCAATTTTGCTCCAAAATACGGGGAATTTCTGCCTTTTTGTCCGAAAATAAGAAGAATGCATACCTTTTTGCCATAAAAAAGGGAAATTTCTTCATTTTTGCTCCAAAATAAGGGGAATTTCTGCATTTGCCTCTAAATAAGTGGAATTTCTGTCTTTTTCCCCCAAAACAAAGGGAATTTCTGTCTTCTTTGCCCCAAAATAAGGAAAATTTCTGACTTTTTTCCCTGAAATAAGTGAAATTTCTGCAATTTTGCCTCAAAATAAAGGAAATATCTGCCTTTTTGCCCCCAAATAAGGGGAATTTCAGCCTTTTTACCTCAAAATAAGGGGAATTTCTGCATTTTTGCTTCAAAATATGGGAAATTTCTGCATTTTTGCCCCAAAATAAAAAAAATTTCTGCTTTTTTTCCCTGAAATAAGTGAAATTTCTGAAATTTTGCCCCAAAATAAGTGAAATTTCTGCAATTTGGCCCCAAAATATGGGAAAATTCTGGAATTTTGCCCCAAAATAAATGGAATTTCTCAGTTTTGCCCCAAAATAAGAAGAATGTCTGTCTTTTTGCCCCAACATATAGGGAATTTCTGCCTTTTTGCCCCACAATTAGGGGAATTTCTGCAATGTTGCTCAAAATACAGGGAATTTCTGCCTTTTTGCCTGAAAATAAGAAGAATGCATACCTTTTTGCCATAAAAAAGGGAAATTTCTTCATTTTTGCTTCAAAATAAGGGGAATTTCTGCCTTTTTGACTCTAAATAAGTGGAATTTCTGTCTTTTTCCCCCAAAACAAAGGGAATTTCTGTCTTTTTTCTTCCAAAAAAAAAATTTCTTACTTATTACCCTGAAATAACTGAAATTTCTTCAATTTTGCCCCAAAATAAGGGAAATTACTGCCTTTTCCCCCAAATAAGGGTAATTTCAGCCTTTTTACCTCAAAATAAGGGGAATTTCTGCATTTTTGCCACAAAATATTAGGAATTTCTGCTTTTTGCCCCAAAATAAGGAAAATTTCTGCCTTTTTTCCCTGAAATAAGTGAAATTTCTGCAATTTTGCCCCAAAATAAGTGAAATTTCTGCAATTTTGTTCTAAAATAAGGTAAATTTCTGGAATTTTGCCCCAAATAAGTGGAATTTCTGAGTTTCGCCCCAAAATAAGGAGAATTTCTGTCTTTTTGCCCCAACATATAGGGAATTTCTACCTTTTTGCCCGACAATTAGGGGAATTTCTGCAATTTTGCTCCAAAATACGGGGAATTTCTGCCTTTTTGCCCGAAAATAAGAAGAATGCATAACTTTTTGCCATAAAAAAGGGAAATTTCTTCATTTTTCCTCGAAAATAAGGAAAATTTCTGCTTTTTTGCCTCTAAATAAGTGGTATTTCTGTCTTTTTCCCCCAAAACAAAGGGAATTTCTGTCTTTTTTGCCCCAAAATATGGAAAATTTCTTACTTATTACCCTGAAATAAGTGAAATTTCTGCAATTTTGCCCCAAAATAAGCGAAATTTCGGCATTTTTACCCCCAAATAAGGGGAATTTCACCCTTTTTACCTCAAAATAAAGGGAATTTCTGCATTTTTGCAACAAAATATTAGGAATTTCTGCCTTTTTGCCCCAAATTAAGGAAAATTTCTGCCTTTTTTTCCCTGAAATAAGTGAAATTTCCGCAAGTTTGGCCCAAAATAAGTGAAATTTCTGCCTTTTTGCCCCCAAATAAGTGGAATTTTAGCTTTTACCTCAAAAAAAGGGGAATTTCTGCATTTTTGCCCTAAAATATGGGAAATTTCTGCCTTTTTGCCCCAAAATAAGAAAAATTTCTGCAATTTTGTACCAAAATAAAAGAAATTTCTGCCTTTTTGCCCCAAAATAAAAAAATTTCTGCATTTTTTTCTGAAATAAGTGAAATTTCTGCAATTTTGCCCCAAAATAAGGAAAATTTCTGCCTTTATGCCCCCAAATACGGGGAATTTAAGCCTTTTTACCTCAAAATAAGGGGAATTTCTGCATTTTTGCCCCAAAATATAGGAAATTTCTGCCTTTTTGCCCCAAAATAAGAAAATTTCTGCTTTTTTCCATGAAATAAGTGAAATTTCTGCAATTTTGCCAAAAAATAAGTGAAATTTCTGCAATTTTGCCACAAAATAAAAGAAATTTCTGGAATTTTGCCCCAAAATAAGTGGAATTTCTGAGTTTTTCTCCAAAATAAGGAGAATTTCTGTCTTTTTGCCCCAAAATAAGGAAAATTTCTGACTTATTACCCTGAAATAAGTGAAATTTCTGCAATTTTGCCTCAAAATAAAGGAAATTTCTGCCTTTTTGCCCCCAAATAAGGGGAATTTCAGCCTTTTTACCTCAAAATAAGGGGAATTTCTGCATTTTTGCTTCAAAATATGGGAAATTTCTGCATTTTTGCCCCAAAATAAAAAAAATTTCTGCTTTTTTTCCCTGAAATAAGTGAAATTTCTGAAATTTTGCCCCAAAATAAGTGAAATTTCTGCAATTTGGCCCCAAAATATGGGAAAATTCTGGAATTTTGCCCCAAAATAAGTGGAATTTCTCAGTTTTGCCCCAAAATAAGAAGAATGTCTGTCTTTTTGCCCCAACATATAGGGAATTTCTGCCTTTTTGCCCCACAATTAGGGGAATTTCTGCAATGTTGCTCAAAATACAGGGAATTTCTGCCTTTTTGCCTGAAAATAAGAAGAATGCATACCTTTTTGCCATAAAAAAGGGAAATTTCTTCATTTTTGCTTCAAAATAAGGGGAATTTCTGCCTTTTTGACTCTAAATAAGTGGAATTTCTGTCTTTTTCCCCCAAAACAAAGGGAATTTCTGTCTTTTTTCTTCCAAAATAAAAAAAATTTCTTACTTATTACCCTGAAATAACTGAAATTTCTTCAATTTTGCCCCAAAATAAGGGAAATTACTGCCTTTTGCCCCCAAATAAGGGTAATTTCAGCCTTTTTACCTCAAAATAAGGGGAATTTCTGCATTTTTGCCACAAAATATTAGGAATTTCTGCTTTTTGCCCCAAATTAAGGAAAATTTCTGCCTTTTTTCCCTGAAATAAGTGAAATTTCTGCAATTTTGCCCCAAAATAAGTGAAATTTCTGCAATTTTGTTCTAAAATAAGGTAAATTTCTGGAATTTTGCCCCAAATAAGTGGAATTTCTCAGTTTCGCCACAAAATAAGGAGAATTTCTGTCTTTTTGCCCCAACATATAGGGAATTTCTACCTTTTTGCCCGACAATTAGGGGAATTTCTGCAATTTTGCTCCAAAATACGGGGAATTTCTGCCTTTTTGCCCGAAAATAAGAAGAATGCATAACTTTTTGCCATAAAAAAGGGAAATTTCTTCATTTTTGCTCCAAAATAAGGAAAATTTCTGCTTTTTTGCCTCTAAATAAGTGGTATTTCTGTCTTTTTCCCCCAAAACAAAGGGAATTTCTGTCTTTTTTGCCCCAAAATATGGAAAATTTCTTACTTATTACCCTGAAATAAGTGAAATTTCTGCAATTTTGCCCCAAAATAAGCGAAATTTCGGCATTTTTACCCCCAAATAAGGGGAATTTCACCCTTTTTACCTCAAAATAAAGGGAATTTCTGCATTTTTGCAACAAAATATTAGGAATTTCTGCCTTTTTGCCCCAAATTAAGGAAAATTTCTGCCTTTTTTTCCCTGAAATAAGTGAAATTTCCGCAAGTTTGGCCCAAAATAAGTGAAATTTCTGCCTTTTTGCCCCCAAATAAGTGGAATTTTAGCTTTTACCTCAAAATAAGGGGAATTTCTGCATTTTTGCCCTAAAATATGGGAAATTTCTGCCTTTTTGCCCCAAAATAAGAAAAATTTCTGCAATTTTGTACCAAAATAAAAGAAATTTCTGCCTTTTTGCTTCCAAATAGAAAAATTTCTACTTTTTTTTCTGAAAGAAGTGAAATTTCTGAAATTTTGCCCCAAAATAAGTGAAATTTCTACAAATTTGCCCCAAAATAAGTGAAATTTCTGGAATTTTGCCCCAAAATAAGTGGAATTTCTGTCTTTTTCCCCCAAAACAAAGGGAATTTCTGTATTTTTTGCCCCAAGATAAGGAAAATTTCTGACTTATTACCCTGAAATAAGTGAAATTGCTGCAATTTTGCCTCAAAATAAGAAAAATTTCTCCCTTTTTGCCCCCAAATAAGGGGAATTTCAGCCTTTTTACGTCAAAAAAAGGGAAATTTCTGCAGTTTTGCCCCAAAATATGGGAAATTTCTGCGTTTTTGCCCCAAAATAAGAAAAATTTCTTCAATTTTGTACCAAAATAAAAGAAATTTCTGCCTTTTTGCCCCAAAATAAAAAAAATTCTGCTTTTTTTCTGAAATAAGTGAAATTTCTGCAATTTTGCCCAAAATAAGTGAAATTTCTGCAATTTTTCCACAAAATAAGGGAATTTCTGGAATTTTGCCTCAAAATAAGTGGTATTTCTGAGTTTTGCCACAAAATAAGGAGAATTTCTGTCCTTTTGCCCCAACATATAGGGAATTTCTGCCTTTTTGCCCCACAATTAGGGGAATGTCTGCAATTTTGCTCCTAAATACGGGGAATTTCTGCCTTTTTGCCCGAAAATAAGAATGCATACCTTTTTGCCATAAAAAGGGAAAATTTCTTCATTTTTGCTCCAAAATAAGGGGAATTTCTGCCTTTTTGACTCTAAATAAGTGGAATTTCTGTCTTTTCCCCAAAAATAAAGGGAATTTCTGTCTTTTTTGTTCCAAAATAAGGAAAATTTCTGACTTATTACCCTTAAGTAAGTGAAATTTCTACAATTTTGCCCCAAAAAAAGGGAAATTTCTGCCTTTTTGCCCCCAAATAAGGGGAATTTCAGCCTTTTTACCTCAAAATAAGGGGAATTTCTGCATTTTTGCCACAAAATATTAGGAATTTCTGCCTTTTTGCCCCAAAATAAGGAAAATTTCTGCCTTCTTTTTCAGAAATAAGTGAAATTTCTGAAATTTTGCCCCAAATAAGTGAAATTTCTGCAATTTTGCCCCAAAATAAAGGAAATTTCTGCAATTTTGTACCAAAATAAAAGAAATTTCTGCCTTTTTGCTTCAAAATTAGAAAATTTCTGCTTTTTTTCTGAAATAAGTGAAATTTCTGAAATTTTTCCCCAAAATAAGTGAAATTTCTACAATTTTGCCCCAAAATAAGTGAAATTTCTGGAATTTTGCCTCAAAATAATTGGAATTTCTGAGTTTTGACCCAAAATAAGGAGAATTTCTGTCTTTTTGCCTCAACATATAGGGAATTTCTGCCTTTTTGCCCCACAATTAGGGCAATTTCTGCAATTTTGCTCCAAAATACGGGGAATTTCTGCCTTTTTGCCCGAAAATAAGAAGAATGCATACCTTTTTGCCATAAAAAAGGGAAATTTCTTCATTTTTGCTCTAAAATAAGGGGAATTTCTGCTTTTATGCCTCTAAATATGTAGAATTTCTGTCTTTGTCCCCAAATACAAATAGAATTTCTGTCTTTTTGCCCCAAAATAAGGAAAATTTCTGACTTATTACCCTGAAATAAGTTAAATTTCTGCAATTTTGCCCCAAAATAAGTGAAATTTCTGCAATTTTGCCCCAAAATAAGTGAAATATCTGAAATTTTGCCCCAAAATAAGTCGAATTTCTGAGTTTTGACCAAAAATAAGGAGAATTTCTGTCTTTTTGCCCCAACATATAGGGAATTTCTGCCTTTTTCCCCCACAATTAGGGGAATTTCTGCAATTTTGCTCCAAAATACGGGTAATTTCTTCCTTTTTGCGCGAAAATAAGTAGAATGCATAACTTTTTGCCATAAAAAAGGGAAATTTTTGCAATTTTGCTCCAAAATAAAGGGAATTTCTGCTTTTCTGCCTCTAAATAACTGGAATTTCTGTCTTTTTCTCTCAAAACAAAGGTAATTTTTGTCTTTTTTGCCCAAAAATAAGGAAAATTTCTGACTTATTACCCTGAAGTAAGTGAAATTTATGCAATTTTGCCCCAAAATAAGGGGAATTTCTGCTTTTTTGTCTCAAATAAGTGGAATTTATGTATTTTTCCCCCAAAACAAAGGGAATTTCTGTCTTTTTTGCGCAAAATAAGGAAAATTTCTCACTTATTACTTTGAAATAAGGGAAATTTCTGAAATTTTGCCCCAAATAAGGGAAATTTCTGCCTTTTTGCCCCCAAATAAGGGGGATTTCAGCCTTTTTACCTCAAAATAAGGGGAATTTCTGCAATTTTGCCACAAAATATTAGGAATTTCTGCATTTTTGCCCCAAAATAAAAAAAATTTCTGCCTTTTTTCACTGAAATAAGTAAAATTCCTGCAATTTTGCCCCAAAATAAGTGAAATTTTTGCAATTTTGTCCCAAAATAAGGGAAATCTCTGGAATTTTGCCCCAAAATAAGTGGAAGTTCTGAGTTTTGCCCCAAAATAAGGAGAATTTCTGTTTTTTGCCCTAACATATAGGGAATTTCTGCCTTTTTGCCCCACAATAAGAGGAATTTCTGCAATTTTTCTCCAAAATATGGGGAATTTCTGCTTTTTTGCCCAAAAGTAAGAATGCATAGCTTTTTGCCATAAAAAGGGAAATTTCTTCATTTTTGCTCCAAAATAAGGGGAATTTCTGCTTTTTTTGCATCTAAATAAGTGGAATTTCTGTCTTTTTCCCCCAAAACAAAGGGAATTTCTGTCTTTTTTGCCCCAAAATAAGGAAAATTTCTGACTTATTACCCTGAAATAAGTGAAATTTCCGCAATTTTGCCCTAAAATAAGGGAAATTTCTGCCTTTTTTGCCCCCAAATAAAGGGAATTTCAGCCTTTTTACCTCCAAATAAGGGGAATTTCTGCATTTTTTGCCACAAAATATTAGGAATTTCTGCCTTTTTGCCTCTAAATAAGTGGAATTTCTGTCTTTTCCCCCCAAAACAAAGGGAATTTCTGTCTTTTATGACCCAAAATAAGGAAATTTTCTGACTTATTACCCTGAAATAAGTGAAATTTCTGCAATTTTGCCCCAAAATAAGGGAAATTTCTGCCTTTTTGCAACCAAATAAGGGGAATTTTAGCCTTTTTCCTCAAAATAAGAAGAATTTCTGCATTTTTGCCCCAAAATATGGGAAATTTCTGCATTTTTGCTCCAAAATAAGAAAAATTTCTGCAATTTTGTACCAAAATAAATGAAATGTCTGCCTTTTTGCCCCAAAATAAGAAAATTTCTGCTTTTTTTTTCTGAAATAAGTGAAATTTTTGCAATTTTGCCCCAAAATAGGTGAAATTTCAGCAATTTTGCCCCAAAATAAGTGGAATTTCTGAGTTTTGCCCGAAAATAAGGAGGATTTCTGTCTTTTTGCACAAACATATAAGGAATTTCTTCCTTTTTGCCCCACAATTAAGGGAATTTCTACAATTTTGCTCCAAATACGGGGAATTTCTGCTTTTTAGCCTAAAAATAAGGGGAATGTATACCTTTTGCTATAAAAAAGGGAAATTTCTTCATTTTTGCTAAAAAATAAAAGGAATTTCTGCTTTTTTGCCTCTAAAAAAGTGGAATTTCTGTGTTTTCCCCACAAAACAAAGGGAATTTCTGTGTTTTTTGCCCAAAATAAGGAAAATTTATGACTTATTACCCTGAAATAAGTGAAATTTCTGCAATTTTGCCCCAAAATAAGGGAAATTTCTGCCTTTTTGCCCCCAAATAAGGGGAATTTCAGCCTTTTTCCTCAAAATAAGAAGAATTTCTGCATTTTTGCCCCAAAATATGGGAAATTTCTGCATTTTTGCTCCAAAATAAGAAAAATTTCTGCAATTTTGTACCAAAATAAATGAAATTTCTGCCTTTTTGCCTCAAAATAAGAAAATTTCTGCTTTTTTTTCTGAAATAAGTGAAATTTCTGCAATTTTGCCCCAAAATAGGTGAAATTTCAGCAATTTTCCCCCAAAATAAGGGAAATTTCTGGAATTTTGCCCTATAATAAGTAAACTTCTGAGTTTTGCCTGAAAATAAGGAGAATTTCTGTCTTTTTGCACCAACATATAGGGAATTTCTGCCTTTTTGTTCCACAATTAGGGGAATTTCTGCAATTTTCCTCCAAAATACGGGGAATTTCTGCCTTTTTGCCCAAAAATAAGAAGAATGCATACCTTTTTGCCATAAAAAAGGGAAATTTCTTCATTTTTTCCCCAAATAAGAGGAATTTCTGCATTTTTGACTCTAAATAAGTAGAATTTCTGTCTATTTCCCCCAAAACAAAGGAAATTTCTGTCCTTTTAACTTCAAAATAAGGAAAATTTCTGACTTATTACCCTGAAATAAGTGAAATTTCTGCAATTTTGCCCCAAAATAAGGGAAATTACTGCCTTTTGCCCCCAAATAAGGGGAATTTCAGCCTTTTTACCTCAAAATAAGGGGAATTTCTAGATTTTTGCCACAAAATATTAGGAATTTCTGCCTTTTTCCCAAAAATAAAGAAAATTTCTGCCTTTTTTTCCTGAAATAAGTGAAATTTCTGCAATTTTGCCCCAAAATAAGTGAAATTTCTTCAATTTTGCCCCAAAATAATGGAAATTTTTTGAATTTTGCCCCAAAATAAGTGGAATTTCTGAGTTTTGCCCCAAAATAAGGAGAATTTCTGTCTTTTTGCCCTAACATATAGGAAATTTCTGCATTTTTGCCCCACAATTAGGGGAATTTCTGCAATTTTGCTCCAAAATACGGGGAATTTCTGCCTTTTTGCTCGATAATAAGAAGAATGCATACCTTTTTGCCATAAAAAAGGGAAATTTTTGCAATTTTGCTCCAAAATAAGGGAAATTTCTGCTTTTTTGCCTCTAAATATGTGGAATCTGTCTTTTTCCCCGAAAACAAAGGGAATTTCTGTCTTTTTTGCCCCAAAATAAGGAAAATTTCTGCATTTTTGCCCCCAAAGAAGGGGAATATCAGCCTTTTTACCTCAAAATAAGGGAAATTTCTGCATTTTTGCCACAAAATATTAGGAATTTCTGTTTTTTTGCCCAAAAATAAGGAAAATTTCTGCCTTTTTTCCCTGAAATAAGTGAATTGTCTGCAATTTTGCCCCAAAATAAGTGAAATTTCTGCAATTTTGCCCCAAAATAAGGGAAATTTCTTGAATTTTGCCCCAAAATAAGAGAAATTTCTGGTTTTTGACCGCAAATGAGGGGAATTTCAGCCTTTTTACCTCAAAATAAGGGGAATTTCTGCATTTTTGCCCCAAAATATGGGAAATTTCTGCCTTTTTGCCCCAAATTAAGAAAAATTTCTGCAATTTTGTACCAAAATAAAAGAAATTTCTGCCTTTTTGCCCCAAAATAAGAAAATTTTGCTATTTTTCTGAAATAAATGAAATTTCTGCAATTTTGCCTCAAAATATTTTAAATTTCTGAATTTTGCCCTAAAATAAGGAGAATTTCTGTCTATTTGCCCCAACATATAGGGAATTTTTGCCTTTTTGCACCACAATTAGGGGAATGTCTGCAATTTTGCTCCTAAATACGGGGAATTTCTGCCTTTTTGCCCGAAAATAAGAATGCATACCTTTTTGCCATAAAAAAGGAAAATTTCTTCATTTTTGCTCCAAAATAAGGGGAATTTCTGCATTTTTGACTCTAAATAAATGGAATTTCTGTCTTTTCCCCCAAAACAAAGGGAATTTCTGTATTTTTTGTTCCAAAATAAGGAAAATTTCTGACTTATTACCCTGAAGTAAGTGAAATTTCTACAATTTTGCCCCAAAAAAAGGGAAATTTCTGCCTTTTTGCCCCCAAATAAGGGGAATTTCAGCCTTTTTACCTGAAAATAAGGGGAATTTCTGCATTTTTGCCATAAAATATTAGGAATTTCTGCCTTTTTGCCCCAAAATAAGGAAAATTTCTGCCTTCTTTTTCAGAAAGAAGTGAAATTTCTGAAATTTTGCCCCAAAATAAGTGAAATTTCTGCAATTTTGTCCCAAAATAAAGGAAATTTCTGCAATTTTGTACCAAAATAAAAGAAATTTCTGCTTTTTTGCTTCAAAATTAGAAAATTTCTGCTATTTTTCTGAAATAAGTGAAATTTCTGAAATTTTTCCCCAAAATAAGTGAAATTTCTACAATTTTGCCCCAAAATAAGTGAAATTTCTGGAATTTTGCCTCAAAATAATTGGAATTTCTGAGTTTTGACCCAAAATAAGGAGAATTTCTGTCTTTTTGCCTCAACATATAGGGAATTTCTGCCTTTTTGCCCCACAATTAGGGCAATTTCTGCAATTTTGCTCCAAAATACGGGGAATTTCTGCCTTTTTGCCCGAAAATAAGAAGAATGCATACCTTTTTGCCATAAAAAAGGGAAATTTCTTCATTTTTGCTCTAAAATAAGGGGAATTTCTGCTTTTATGCCTCTAAATATGTAGAATTTCTGTCTTTGTCCCCTAATACAAATAGAATTTCTGTCTTTTTGCCCCAAAATAAGGAAAATTTCTGACTTATTAACCTGAAATAAGTTAAATTTCTGCAATTTTGCCCCAAAATAAGTGAAATTTCTGCAATTTTACCCCAAAATAAGTGAAATATCTGAAATTTTGCCCCAAAATAAGTGGAATTTCTGAGTTTTGACCAAAAATAAGGAGAATTTCTGTCTTTTTGCCCCAACATATAGGGAATTTCTGCCTTTTTGCCCCACAATTAGGGGAATTTCTGCAATTTTGCTCCAAAATACGGGTAATTTCTTCCTTTTTGCGCGAAAAGAAGTAGAATGCATAACTTTTTGCCATAAAAAAGGGAAATTTTTGCAATTTTGCTCCAAAATAAAGGGAATTTCTGCTTTTCTGCCACTAAATAACTGGAATTTCTGTCTTTTTCCCCCAAAACAAAGGTAATTTCTGTCTTTTTTGCCCAAAAATAAGGAAAATTTCTGACTTATTACCCTGAAGTAAGTGAAATTTATGCAATTTTGCCCCAAAATAAGGGAAATTTCTGCTTTTTTGTCTCTAAATAAGTGGAATTTATGTATTTTTCCCCCAAAACAAAGGGAATTTCTGTCTTTTTTGCGCAAAATAAGGAAAATTTCTGACTTATTACTTTGAAATAAGGGAAATTTCTGAAATTTTGCCCCAAATAAGGGAAATTTCTGCCTTTTTGCCCCCAAATAAGGGGGATTTCAGCCTTTTTACCTCAAAATAAGGGGAATTTCTGCAATTTTGCCACAAAATATTAGGAATTTCTGCATTTTTGCCCCAAAATAAAAAAAATTTCTGCCTTTTTTCACTGAAATAAGTAAAATTCCTGCAATTTTGCCCCAAAATAAGTGAAATTTTTGCAATTTTGTCCCAAAATAAGGGAAATCTCTGGAATTTTGCCCCAAAATAAGTGGAAGTTCTGAGTTTTGCCACAAAATAAGGAGAATTTCTGTTTTTTGCCCTAACATATAGGGAATTTCTGCCTTTTTGCCCCACAATAAGAGGAATTTCTGCAATTTCTCTCCAAAATATGGGGAATTTCTGCCTTTTTGCCCAAAAGTAAGAATGCATAGCTTTTTGCCATAAAAAGGGAAATTTCTTCATTTTTGCTCCAAAATAAGGGGAATTTCTGCTTTTTTTGCATCTAAATAAGTGGAATTTCTGTCTTTTTCCCCCAAAACAAAGGGAATTTCTGTCTTTTTTGCCCCAAAATAAGGAAAATTTCTGACTTATTACCCTGAAATAAGTGAAATTTCTGCAATTTTGCCCTAAAATAAGGGAAATTTCTGCCTTTTTTGCCCCCAAATAAAGGGAATTTCAGCCTTTTTACCTCCAAATAAGGGGAATTTCTGCATTTTTGCCACAAAATATTAGGAATTTCTGCCTTTTTGCCTCTAAATAAGTGGAATTTCTGTCTTTTCCCCCCAAAACAAAGGGAATTTCTGTCTTTTATGACCCAAAATAAGGAAAATTTCTGACTTATTACTGTGAAATAAGTGAAATTTCTGCAATTTTGCCCCAAAATAATGGAAATATTTGCCTTTTTGCCCCCAAATAAAAGGAATTTCAGCATTTTTACCTCAAAATAAGGGGAATTTCTGCATTTTTGCCACAAAATATTAGGAATTTCTGCCTTTTTGCCCCAAAATAAAAAAAAAAATTTCTGCCTTTTTTCACTGAAATAAGTGAAATTTCTGCAATTTTGCCTCAAAATAAGTGAAATTTCTGCAATTTTGCCCCAAAATAAGGGAAATTTCTGGAATTTTGCCCCAAAATAAGTGGAAGTTCTGAGTTTTGCTTCAAAATAAGAAGAATATCTGTCTTTTTGCACTAATATATATGGAATTTCTGCCTTTTTGCCCCACAATTAGTGGAATTTCTGCAATTTTGCTCCAAAATAATGGGAATTTCTGCTTTTTTGCCCGAAAATAAAAAGAATGCATACATTTTGGCCATAAAAATAGAGAAATTTCTTCATTTTTGCTCCAAAATAAGGGGAATTTCTGCTTTTTTGCCTTTAAATAAGTAGAATTTCTGTCTCTTTCCCCCAAAACAAAAGAAATTTCTGTCCTTTTAGCCCCAAAATAAAAAAAATTCTGACTTATTACCCTGAAATAAGTAAAATTTCAGCAATTTTGACCCAAAATAAGGGAAATTTCTGCCTTTTTGCCCCCAAATAAGGGGAATTTCAGCCTTTTTCCTCAAAATAAGAATTTCTGCATTTTTGCCTCAAAATATGGGAAATTTCTGCATTTTTGCTCCAAAATAAGAAAAATTTCTGCAATTTTGTACCAAAATAAAAGAAATTTCTGCCTTTTTGCCCCAAAATAAGAAAATTTCTGCTTTTTTTTGAAATAAGTGAAATTTCTGCAATTTTGCCCCAAAATAAGTGAAATTTCTGCAATTTTGCCCCAAAATAAGGGAAATTTCTTCAATTTTGCCCTAAAATAAGTGAAATTTCTGAGTTTTGCCCCAAAATAAGGAGAATTTCTGTCTTTTTGCCCCAACATATAGGGAATTTCTGCCTTTTGGCTTCCAAATAAGAAAATTTCTGCTTTTTTTCTGAAATAAGTGAAATTTCTTCAATTGTGCCCAAAAATAAGTGATATTTCTGCAATTTTGCCCCAAAATAAGTGAAATTTCTGCAATTTTGTACCAAAATAAAAGAAATTTCTGCCTTTTTGCTTCCAAATGAGAAAATTTCTGCTTTTTTTTCTGAAATAAGTGAAATTTCTGAAATTTTGCCACAAAATAAGTGAAATTTCTACAATTTTGCCCCAAAATAAGTGATATTTCTGGAATTTTGCCCCAAAATAAGTGGAATTTCTGAGTTTTGACCCAAAATAAGAATTTCTGTCTTTTTGCCCCACAATTATGGGAATTTCTGCAATTTTGCTCCAAAATACAGGGAATTTTTGCCCTTTAGCCCGAAAATAAGAAGAATGCATGACTTTTTGCCATAAAAAAGGAAAATTTCTTCATTTTTGCTCTAAAATAAGGGAAATTTCTGCTTTTATGCCTCTAAATATGTGGAATTTCTGTCTTTGTCCCCCAAAACAAAGGGAATTTCTGTATTTTTGCCCCAAAATAAGGAAAATTTCTGACTTATTACCCTGAAATAAGTGAAATTTCTGCAATTTTTCCCCAAAATAAGGGAAATTTCTCTCTTTTTGCCCCCAAATAACGGGTATTTCAGCCTTTTTACCTCAAAATAAGGGGAATTTCTGCATTTTGGCCCCAAAATATGGGAAATTTCTGCCTTTTTGCCCAAAATAAAAAAATTTTCTGCAATTTTGTACCAAAATAAAAGAAATTTTTGCCTTTTTGCCCCACAAGAAGAAAATTTCTGCTTTTTTCCCTTAAATAAGTGAAATTTCTGCAATTTTGCCCCAAAATATGTGAAATTTCTGCAATTTTGCCCCAAAATAAGGGAAATTTCTGGAATTTTGCCTTAAAATAAGTGGAATTTCTGAGTTTTGCCCCAAAATAAGGAGAATTTCTGTCTTTATGTCCCAAAATATAGAGAATTTCTGCCTTTTTGCCTCACAATTAGAGGAATTTCTGCAATTTTGCTCCAAAATACAGGAAATTTCTGGTTTTTGCCCGAAAATAAGAAGAATGCATACCTTTTTGCCATAAAAAAAAGAAATTTCTTCATTTTTGCTCCAAAATAAGGGGAATTTCTGCTTTTTGCCTCTAAATAAGTGGAATTTCTGTCTTTTTCCCCCAAAACAAAGGGAATTTCTGTCTTTTTTGCCCCAAAATAAAAAAAAATTTTGACTTATTACCCTGACATAAGTGAAATTTCTCCAATTTTCCCCCAAAATAAGTGAAATTTCTGCAATTTTGCCCCAAAATAAGGAAAATTTCTGCCTTTTTTCCCTGAAATATGTGAAATTTCTGCAATTTTGCCCCAAAATAAGGGAAATGTCTGCCTTTTTGCCCCCAAATATGGGAATTTCATCCTTTTTACCTCAAAAAAAGGGGAATTTCTGCATTTTTGCCCTAAAATATGGGAAATTTCTGCCTTTTTGCCCCAAAATAAAAAAAAAATTTCTGAAATTTTTTACCAAAATATAAGATATTTCTGCCTTTTTGCCCCAAAATAAAATAATTTCTGATTTTTTTCATATAAGTAAGTGAAATTTCTGGAATTTTGCCCCAAAATAAGTGAAATTTCTACAATTTTCCCCAAAATAAGGGAAATTTCTGAAATTTTGCCCCAAAATAATTGGAATTTTTGAGTTTTTCCCCAAAACAAGGAGAATTTCTGTCTTTTTGCAGTAACATATAGGGAATTTCTGCCTTTTTGCCCCACAATTAGGGGAATTTCTGCAATTTTGCTCCAAAATACGGGAAATATCTGCTTTTTAGCCGGAAAATAAGGGGAATGTATACCTTTTGCCACAAAAAAGGGAAATTTCTTCATTTTTGCTAAAAAATAAAAGAAATTTCTGCTTTTTTGCCTCTAAAAAAGTGGAATTTCTGTGTTTTCCCCACAAAACAAAGGGAATTTCTGTGTTTTTTGCCCAAATAAGGAAAATTTCTGACTTATTACCCTGAAATAAGTGAAATTTCTGCAATTTTGCCCCAAAATAAGGGAAATTTCTGCCTTTTTGCCCCCAAATAAGGAGAATTTCAGACTTTTTCCTCAAAATACGAAGAATTTCTGCATTTTTGCCCCAAAATATGGGAAATTTCTGCATTTTTGCTCCAAAATAAGAAAAATTTCTGCAATTTTGTACCAAAATAAAAGAAATTTCTGCCTTTTTGCCTCAAATTAAGAAAATTTCTGCTTTTTTTTTCTGAAATAAGTGAAATTTCTGCAATTTTGCCCCAAAATATGTGAAATTTCAGCAATTTTGCCCCAAAATAAGGGAAATTTCTGGAATTTTGCCCTAAAATAAGTAAACTTCTGAGTTTTGCCCGAAAATAAGGAGAATTTCTGTCTTTTTGCCCCAACATATAGGGAATTTCTGCCTTTTTGTTCCACAATTAGGAAAATTTCTGCAATTTTGCTCCAAAATACGGGGAATTTCTGCCTTTTTGCCCAAAAATAAGAAAAATGCATACCTTTTTGCCATAAAAAAGGGAAATTTCTTCATTTTTTCCCCAAATAAGAAGAATTTCTGCATTTTTGACTCTAAATAAGTAAAATTTCTGTCTTTTTCCCCCAAAACAAAGGAAATTTCTGTCCTTTTAGCCCCAAAATAAAGAAAATTTCTGAATTATTATCCTGAAATAAGTGAAATTTCTGCAATTTTGCCCCAAAATCAGGGAAATTTCTGCGTTTTTGCCCCCAAATAGGGGGAATTTCAGCCTTTTTACCTCAAAATAAGGGGAATTTCTAGATTTTTGCCACAAAATATTAGGAATTTCTGCCTTTTTGCTTCCAAATAAGAAAATTTCTGCTTATTTTTTTCTGAAATAATGAAATTTCTGAAATTTTGCCCCAAAATAAGTGAAATTTCTACAATTTTGCCCCAAAATAAGTGAAATTTCTGGAATTTTGCCCCAAAATAAGTGGAATTTCTGAGTTTTGACCCAAAATAAGGAGAATTTCTGTCTTTTTGCCCCAACATATAGGGAATTTCTGCCTTTTTGCCCCACAATTAGGGGAATTTCTGCAAGTTTGCTCCAAAATAGGGGGAATTTCTGCCTTTGTGCCAAAAATAATAAGAATGCATACCTTTTTGCCATAAAAAAGGGAAATTTCTTCATTTTTTCCCCAAATAAGAGGAATTTCTGCATTTTTGACTCTAAATAAGTAGAATTTCTGTCTTTTTCTCCCAAAACAAAGGAAATTTCTGTCCTTTTAGCCCCAAAATAATGAAAATTTTCGACTTATTACCCTGAAATAAGTGAAATTTCTGCAATTTTGCCCCAAAATAAGGGAAATTTCTGCGTATTTGCCCCCAAATAAAAGGAAATTCAGCCTATTTACCTCAAAATAAGGGGAATTTCTGGATTTTTGCCACAAAATATTAGGAATTTCTGCTTTTTTGCCCCAAAATACGGAAAATTTCTGCCTTTTTTCCCTGAAATAAGTGAAATTTCTGCAATTTTGCCCCAAAATAAGTGGAATTTCTGAGTTTTGCCCCAAAATAAGAATTTCTGTCTTTTTGCCCTAACATATAGGGAATTTCTGCCTTTTTGCCCCACAATTAGGGGAATTTCTGCAATTTTGCTCCAAAATACGGGGAATTTCTGCCTTTTTGCCCGATAATAAGAAGAATGCATACCTTTTTGCCATAAAAAAAAGAATTTTTTGCAATTTTGCTCCAAAATAAGGGAAATTTCTGCTTTTTTGCCTCTAAATATGTGGAATTTCTGTCTTTTTCCCCGAAAACAAAGGGAATTTCTGTCGTTTTTGCCCCAAAATAAGGAAAATTTCTGCCTTTTTGCCCCCAAATAAGGGGAATATCAGCCTTTTTACCTCAAAATAAGGGGAATTTCTGCATTTTTGCCAAAAAATATTAGGAATTTCTGATTTTTGCCCAAAAATAAGGAAAATTTCTGCCTTTTTTCCCTGAAATTTGTGAATTTTCTGCAATTTTGCCCCAAAATAAGTGAAAATTCTGCAATTTTGCCCCAAAATAAGGGAAATTTCTGGAAATTTGCCCCAAAATGAGAGAAATTTCTGCTTTTTGACCCCAAATAAGGGGAATTTCAGCCTTTTTACCTCAAAATAAGGGGAATTTCTGCATTTTTGCCCCAAAATATGGGAAATTTCTGCCTTTTTGCCCCAAATTAAGAAAAATTTCTGCAATTTTGTACCAAAATAAAAGAAATTTCTGCCTTTTTGCCCCAAAATAAGAAAATTTTGCTTTTTTTCTGAAATAAATTAAATTTCTGCAAATTTGCCTCAAAATAAGTTAAATTTCTGAATTTTGCCCTAAAATAAGGAGAATTTCTGTCTTTTTGACCCAACATATAGGGAATTTATGCCTTTTTGCACCACAATTAGGGGAATGTCTGCAATTTTGCTCCAAAATACGGGGAATTTCTGCCTTTTTGCCCGAAAATAAGAATGCATACCTTTTTGCCATAAAAAAGAAAAATTTCTTCATTTTTGCTCCAAAATAAGGGGAATTTCTGCCTTTTTGACTCTAAATAAGTGGAATTTCTGTCTTTCTCCCCCAAAACAAAGGGAATTTCTGTCTTGTTTGTTTCAAAATAAGAAAAAATTTTTACTTAATACCCTGAATTAAGTGAAATTTCTGCAATTTTGCAACAAAATAAGGGAAATTTATGCCTTTATGCCCCCAAAAAAGGGGAATTTCAGCCATTTTTCCTCAAAATAAAGGGAACTTCTGCATTTTTGCCACAAAATATAAGGAATTTCTGCTTTTTTGCCCCAAAATAAGGAAAATTTCTACCTTTTTTCCATGAAATAAGTGAAATTTCTGCAATTTTGCCCCAAAATAAGTGAAATTTCTGCAAATTTGCCCCAAATTAAGGGAAATTTCTGCCATTTTGTACCAAAATAAAAGAAATTTCTGCCTTTTTGCTTCCAAATAAGAAAATTTCTGCTTATTTTTATTCAGAAATAAATGAAATTTCTGAAATTTTGCCCCAAAATAAGTGAAATTTCTACAATTTTGCCCCAAAATAAGTGAAATTTCTGGAATTTTGCCCCAAAATAAGAGGAATTTCTGAGTTTTGACCCAAAATAAGGAGAATTCCTGTCTTTTTGCCCTAACATATAGGGAATTTCTGCCTTTTGGCCCCATAATTAGGGGAATTTCTGCAATTTTGCTCCAAAATACGGGGAATTTCTGCCTTTTTGCCCAAAAATAAGAAGAATGCATACCTTTTTGCCATAAAAAAGGGAAATTTCTTCATTTTTTCCCCAAATAAGAGGAATTTCTGCATTTTTGACTCTAAATAAGTAGAATTTCTGTCTTTTTCTTTCAAAACAAAGGAAATTTCTGTCCTTTTAGCCCCAAAATAAAAAAAATTTCTGACTTATTACCCTGAAATAAGTGAAATTTCTGCAATTTTGCCACAAAATAAGGGAAATTTCTGCGTATTTGCCCCCAAATAAGGGGAATTTCAACCTTTTTACCTCAAAATAAGGGGAATTTCTGGATTTTTGCCACAAAATATTAGGAATTTCTGCCTTTTTGCCCCAAAATAAAGAAAATTTCTGCCTTTTTTCACTGAAATAAGTGAAATTTCTGCAATTTTGCCCCAAAATAAGTGAAATTTCTGCAATTTTGCCCCAAAATAATGGAAATTTCTGGAATTTTGCCCCAAAATAAGTGGAATTTCTGAGTTTTGCCCCAAAATAAGAATTTCTGTCTTTTTGCCCTAACATATAGGGAATTTCTGCCTTTTTGCCCCACAATTAGGGGAATTTCTGCAATTTTGCTCCAAAATACGGGGAATTTCTGCCTTTTTGCACGATAATAAGAAGAATGCATACCTTTTTGCCATAAAAAAGGGAAATTTTTGCAATTTTGCTCCAAAATAAGGGAAATTTCTGCTTTTTTGCCTCTAAATATGTGGAATTTCTGTCTTTTTCCCCGAAAACAAAGGGAATTCCTGTCGTTTTTGCCCCAAAATAAGGAAAATTTCTGCCTTTTTTCCCCCAAATAAGGGGAATATCATCCTTTTTACCTCAAAATAAGGGGAATTTCTGCATTTTTGCCACAAAATATTAGGAATTTCTGTTTTTTTGCCCCAAAATAAGGAAAATTTCTGCCTTTTTTCCCTGAAATAAGTGAATTTTCTGCAATTTTGCCCCAAAATAAGTGAAATTTCTGCAATTTTGCCCCAAAATAAGGAAAATTTCTGGAATTTTGCCCCAAAATAATAGAAAGTTCTGCATTTTGACCCCAAATAAGGGGAATTTCAGCCTTTTTACCTCAAAATAAGGGGAATTTCTGCATTTTTGCCCCAAAATATGGGAAATTTCTGCCTTTTTGCCCCAAATTAAGAAAAATTTCTGCAATTTTGTACCAAAATAAAAGAAATTTCTGCCTTTTTGCCCCAAAATAAGAAAATTTTGCTTTTTTTCTGAAATAAATGAAATTTCTGAAATTTTACCTCAAAATAAGTTAAATTTCTGAATTTTGCCCTAAAATAAGGAGAATTTCTGTCTTTTTGACCTAACATATAGGGAATTTCTGCCTTTTTGCACCACAATTAGTGAAATGTCTGCAATTTTGCTCCAAAATACGGGGAATTTCTGCCTTTTTGCCCGAAAATAAGAAGAATGCATAACTTTTTGCAATTAAAAAGAGAAATTTCTTCATTTTTGCTACAAAATAAGGGGAATTTCTGCGTTTTTGACTCTAAATAAGTGGAATTTCTGTCTTTCTCCCCCAAAACAAAGGGAATTTCTGTCTTTTTTGTTCCAAAATAAGAAAAAAATTCTTACTTATTACCCTGAAGTAAGTGAAATTTCTGCAATTTTGCAACAAAATAAGGGAAATTTCTGCCTTTTTGCCCCCAAATAAGGGGAATTTCAGCCATTTTACCTCAAAATAAAGGGAACTTCTGCATTTTCGCCACAAAATATAAGGAATTTCTGCTTTTTTGCCCCAAAATAAGGAAAATTTCTGCCTTTTTTCCCTGAAATAAGTGAAATTTCTGCAATTTTGCCCCAAAATAAGGGAAATTTCTGCAATTTTGCCCCAAATTAAGAAAAATTTCTGCAATTTTGTACCAAAATAAAAGAAATTTCTGCCTTTTTGCTTCCAAATAAGAAAATTTCTGCTTTTTTTTCTGAAATAAGTGAAATTTCTGAAATTTTGCCCCAAAATAAGTGAAATTTCCGGAATTATGTCAAAAATTAAGTGGCATTTCTGAGTTTTGACCCACAATAAGGAGAATTTCTGTCTTTTTGCCCTAACATATAGGGAATTTCTGCCTTTTTGCCCCACAATTAGGGGAATTTCTGCAATTTTGCTCCAAAATACGGGGAATTTCTGCCTTTTGCCCGATAATAAGAAGAATGCATACCTTTTTGCCATAAAAAAAAGAAATTTTTGCAATTTTGCTCCAAAATAAGGGAAATTTCTGCTTTTTTGCCTCTAAATATGTGGAATTTCTGTCTTTTTTCCCGAAAACAAAGGGAATTTCTGTCGTTTTTGCCCCAAAATAAAGAAAATTTCTGCCTTTTTGCCCCCAAATAAGGGGAATATCAGCCTTTTTACCTCAAAATAAGGGGAATTTCTGCATTTTTGCCAAAAAATATTAGGAATTTCTGATTTTTGCCCAAAAATAAGGAAAATTTCTGCCTTTTTTCCCTGAAATAAGTGAATTTTCTGCAATTTTGCCCCAAAATAAGTGAAATTTCTGCAATTTTGCCCCAAAATAAGGGAAATTTCTGGAATTTTGCCCCAAAATGAGAGAAATTTCTGCTTTTTGACCCCAAATAAGGGGAATTTCAGCCTTTTTACCTCAAAATAAGGGGAATTTCTGCATTTTTGCCCCAAAATATGGGAAATTTCTGCCTTTTTGCCCCAAATTAAGAAAAATTTCTGCAATTTTGTACCAAAATAAAAGAAATTTCTGCCTTTTTGCCCCAAAATAAGAAAATTTTGCTTTTTTTCTGAAATAAATGAAATTTCTGCAATTTTGCCTCAAAATAAGTTAAATTTCTGAATTTTGCCCTAAAATAAGGAGAATTTCTGTCTTTTTGACCCAACATATAGGGAATTTATGCCTTTTTGCACCACAATTAGGGGAATGTCTGCAATTTTGCTCCAAAATACGGGGAATTTCTGCCTTTTTGCCCGAAAATAAGAATGCATACCTTTTTGCCATAAAAAAGGAAAATTTCTTCATTTTTGCTCCAAAATAAGGGGAATTTTTGCGTTTTTGACTCTAAATAAGTGGAATTTCTGTCTTTCTCCCCCAAAACAAAGGGGATTTCTGTCTTTTTTGTTCCAAAATAAGAAAAAATTTTTACTTATTACCCTGAAGTAAGTGAAATTTCTGCAATTTTGCAACAAAATAAGGGAAATTTCTGCCTTTATGCCCCCAAATAATGGGAATTTCAGCCATTTTTCCTCAAAATAAAGGGAACTTCTGCATTTTTGCCACAAAATATAAGGAATTTCTGCTTTTTTGCCCCAAATAATTAAAATTTCTGCCTTTTTTCCCTGAAATAAGTGAAATTTCTGCAATTTTGCCCCAAAATAAGTGAAATTTCTGCAATTTTGCCCCAAATTAAGGGAAATTTCTGCCATTTTGTACCAAAATAAAAGAAATTTCTGCCTTTTTGCTTCCAAATAAGAAAATTTCTGCTTATTTTTTTTCTGAAATAAATGAAATTTCTGAAATTTTGCCCCAAAATAAGTGAAATTTCTACAATTTTGCCCCAAAATAAGTGAAATTTCTGGAATTTTGCCCCAAAATATGTGGAATTTCTGAGTTTTGACCCAAAATAAGGAGAATTCCTGTCTTTTTGCCCCAACATATAGGGAATTTCTGCCTTTTTGCCCCACAATTAGGGGAATTTCTGCAATTTTGCTCCAAAATACGGGGAATTTCTGCCTTTTTGCCCAAAAATAAGAAGAATGCATACCTTTTTGCCATAAAAAAGGGAAATTTCTTCATTTTTTCCCCAAATAAGAGGAATTTCTGCATTTTTGACTCTAAATAAGTAGAATTTCTGTCTTTTTCTTTCAAAACAAAGGAAATTTCTGTCCTTTTAGCCCCAAAATAAAGAAAATTTCTGACTTATTACCCTGAAATAAGTGAAATTTCTGCAATTTTGCCCCAAAATAAGGGAAATTTCTGCGTATTTGCCCCCAAATAAGGGGAATTTCAGCCTTTTTACCTCAAAATAAGGGGAATTTCTGGATTTTTGCCACAAAATATTAGGAATTTCTGCCTTTTTGCCCCAAAATAAGGAAAATTTCTGCCTTTTTTCCCTGAAATAAGTGAAATTTCTGCAATTTTGCCCCAAAATAAGTGAAATTTCTGCAATTTTGCCCCAAAATAATGGAAATTTCTGGAATTTTGCCCCAAAATAAGTGGAATTTCTGAGTTTTGCCCCAAAATAAGAAGAATTTCTGTCTTTTTGCCCTAACATATAGGGAATTTCTGCCTTTTTGCCCCACAATTAGAAGAATTTCTGCAATTTTGCTCCAAAATACGGGGAATTTCTGCCTTTTTGCCCGATAATAAGAAGAATGCATACCTTTTTGCCATAAAAAAGGGAAATTTTTGCAATTTTGCTCCAAAATAAGGGAAATTTCTGCTTTTTTGCCTCTAAATATGTGGAATTTCTGTCTTTTTCCCCGAAAACAAAGGGAATTTCTGTCGTTTTTGCCCCAAAATAAGGAAAATTTCTGCCTTTTTTCCCCCAAATAAGGGGAATATCAGCCTTTTTACCTTAAAATAAGGGGAATTTCTGCATTTTTGCCACAAAATATTAGGAATTTCTTTTTTTTTGCCCAAAAATAAGGAAAATTTCTGCCTTTTTTCCCTGAAATAAGTGAATTTTCTGCAATTTTGCCCCAAAATAAGTGAAATTTCTGCAATTTTGCCCCAAAATAAGGGAAATTTCTGGAATTTTGCCCCAAAATAATAGAAATTTCTGCATTTTGACCCCAAATAAGGGGAATTTCAGCCTTTTTACCTCAAAATAAGGGGAATTTCTGCATTTTTGCCCAAAATTTGGGAAATTTCTGCCTTTTTGCCCCAAATTAAGAAAAATTTCTGAAATTTTGTACCAAAATAAAAGAAATTTCTGCCTTTTTGCCCCAAAATAAGAAAATTTTGCTTTTTTTCTGAAATAAATGAAATTTCTGAAATTTTGCCTCAAAATAAGTTAAATTTCTGAATTTTGCCCTAAAATAAGGAGAATTTCTGTCTTTTTGACCTAACATATAGGGAATTTCTGCCTTTTTGCACCACAATTAGTGAAATGTCTGCAATGTTGCACCAAAATACGGGGAATTTCTGCCTTTTTGCCCGAAAATAAGAAGAATGCATAACTTTTTGCCATTAAAAAGAGAAATTTCTTCATTTTTGCTCCAAAATAAGGGGAATTTCTGCGTTTTTGACTCTAAAAAAGTGTAATTTCTATCTTTCTCCCCCAAACCAAAGGGAATTTCTGTCTTTTTTGTTCCAAAATAAGAAAAAATTCTTACTTATTACCCTGAAGTAAGTGAAATTTCTGCAATTTTGCAACAAAATAAGGGAAATTTCTGCCTTTTTGCCCCCAAATAAGGGGAATTTCAGCCATTTTACCTCAAAATAAAGGGAACTTCTGCATTTTTGCCACAAAATATAAGAAATTTCTGCCTTTTTGCCCCAAAATAAGGAAAATTTCTGCCTTTTTTCCCTGAAATAAGTGAAATTTCTGCAATTTTGCCCCAAAATAAGTGAAATTTCTGCAATTTTGCCCCAAATTAAGGAAAATTTCTGCAATTTTGTACCATAATAAAAGATATTTCTGCCTTTTTGCTTCCAAATAAGAAAATTTCTGCTTTTTTTTCTGAAATAAGTGAAATTTCTGAAATTTTTCCCCAAAATAAGTGAAATTTCTGGAATTATGCCAAAAATTAAGTGGCATTTCTGAGTTTTGACCCACAATAAGGAGAATTTCTGTCTTTTTGCCCTAACATATAGGGAATTTCTGCCTTTTTGCCCCACAATTAGGGGAATTTCTGCAATTTTGCACCAAAATACGGGGAATTTCTGCCTTTTTGCCCGATAATAAGAAGAATGCATACCTTTTTGCCATAAAAAAGGGAAATTTTTGCAATTTTGCTCCAAAATAAGGGAAATTTCTGCTTTTTTGCCTCTAAATATGTGGAATTTCTGTCTTTTTTCCCGAAAACAAAGGGAATTTCTGTCGTTTTTGCCCCAAAATAAAGAAAATTTCTGCCTTTTTGCCCCCAAATAAGGGGAATATCAGCCTTTTTACCACAAAATAAGGAGAATTTCTGCATTTTTGCCACAAAATATTAGGAATTTCTGATTTTTTGCCCCAAAATAAGGAAAATTTCTGCCTTTTTTCCATGAAATAAGTGAAATTTCTGCAATTTTGCCCCAAAATAAGTGAAATTTCTGCAATTTTGCTCCAAATTAAGGGAAATTTCTGCCATTTTGTACCAAAATAAAAGAAATTTCTGCCTTTTTGCTTCCAAATAAGAAAATTTCTGCTTATTTTTTTTCTGAAATAAATGAAATTTCTGAAATTTTGCCCCAAAATAAGTGAAATTTCTACAATTTTGCCCCAAAATAAGTGAAATTTCTGGAATTTTGCCCCAAAATAAGTGGAATTTCTGAGTTTTGACCCAAAATAAGGAGAATTCCTGTCTTTTTGCCCCAACATATAGGGAATTTCTGCCTTTTTGCCCCACAATTAGGGGAATTTCTGCAATTTTGCTCCAAAATACGGGGAATTTCTGCCTTTTTGCCCAAAAATAAGAAGAATGCATACCTTTTTGCCATAAAAAAGGGAAATTTCTTCATTTTTTCCCCAAATAAGAGGAATTTCTGCATTTTTGACGCTAAATAAGTAGAATTTCTGTCTTTTTCTTTCAAAACAAAGGAAATTTCTGTCCTTTTAGCCCCAAAATAAAGAAAATTTCTGACTTATTACCCTGAAATAAGTGAAATTTCTGCAATTTTGCCCCAAAATAAGGGAAATTTCTGCGTATTTGCCCCCAAATAAGGGGAATTTCAGCCTTTTTACCTCAAAATAAGGGGAATTTCTGGATTTTTGCCACAAAATATTAGGAATTTCTGCCTTTTTGCCCCAAAATAAGGAAAATTTCTGCCTTTTTTCCCTGAAATAAGTGAAATTTCTGCAATTTTGCCCCAAAATAAGTGAAATTTCTGCAATTTTGCCCCAAAATAATGGAAATTTCTGGAATTTTGCCCCAAAATAAGTGGAATTTCTGAGTTTTGCCCCAAAATAAGAAGAATTTCTGTCTTTTTGCCCTAACATATAGGGAATTTCTGCCTTTTTGCCCCACAATTAGGGGAATTTCTGCAATTTTGCTCCAAAATACGGGGAATTTCTGCCTTTTTGCCCGATAATAAGAAGAATGCATACCTTTTTGCCATAAAAAAGGGAAATTTTTGCAATTTTGCTCCAAAATAAGGGAAATTTCTGCTTTTTTGCCTCTAAATATGTGGAATTTCTGTCTTTTTCCCCGAAAACAAAGGGAATTTCTGTCGTTTTTGCCCCAAAATAAGGAAAATTTCTGCCTTTTTTCCCCCAAATAAGGGGAATATCAGCCTTTTTACCTTAAAATAAGGGGAATTTCTGCATTTTTGCCACAAAATATTAGGAATTTCTTTTTTTTTGCCCAAAAATAAGGAAAATTTCTGCCTTTTTTCCCTGAAATAAGTGAATTTTCTGCAATTTTGCCCCAAAATAAGTGAAATTTCTGCAATTTTGCCCCAAAATAAGGGAAATTTCTGGAATTTTGCCCCAAAATAATAGAAATTTTTGCATTTTGACCCCAAATAAGGGGAATTTCAGCCTTTTTACATCAAAATAAGGGGAATTTCTGCATTTTTGCCCAAAATTTGGGAAATTTCTGCCTTTTTGCCACAAATTAAGAAAAATTTCTGAAATTTTGTAACAAAATAAAAGAAATTTCTGCCTTTTTGCCCCAAAATAAGAAAATTTTGCTTTTTTTCTGAAATAAATGAAATTTCTGAAATTTTGCCTCAAAATAAGTTAAATTTCTGAATTTTGCCCTAAAATAAGGAGAATTTCTGTCTTTTTGACCTAACATATAGGGAATTTCTGCCTTTTTGCACCACAATTAGTGAAATGTCTGCAATGTTGCACCAAAATACGGGGAATTTCTGCCTTTTTGCCTGAAAATAAGAAGAATGCATAACTTTTTGCCATTAAAAAGAGAAATTTCTTCATTTTTGCTCCAAAATAAGGGGAATTTCTGCGTTTTTGACTCTAAATAAGTGGAATTTCTGACTTTCTCCCCCAAACCAAAGGGAATTTCTGTCTTTTTTGTTCCAAAATAAGAAAAAATTCGTACTTATTACCCTGAAGTAAGTGAAATTTCTGCAATTTTGCAACAAAATAAGGGAAATTTCTGCCTTTTTGCCCCCAAATAAGGGGAATTTCAGCCATTTTACCTCAAAATAAAGGGAACTTCTGCATTTTTGCCACAAAATATAAGAAATTTCTGCCTTTTTGCCCCAAAATAAGGAAAATTTCTGCCTTTTTTCCCTGAAATAAGTGAAATTTCTGCAATTTTGCCCCAAAATAAGTGAAATTTCTGCAATTTTGCCCCAAATTAAGGAAAATTTCTGCAATTTTGTACCAAAATAAAAGAAATTTCTGCCTTTTTGCTTCCAAATAAGAAAATTTCTGCTTTTTTTTCTGAAATAAGTGAAATTTCTGAAATTTTGCCCCAAAATAAGTGAAATTTCTACAATTTTGCCCCAAAATAAGTGAAATTTCTGGAATTTTGCCCCAAAATAAGTGGAATTTCTGAGTTTTGACCCAAAATAAGGAGAATTCCTGTCTTTTTGCCCCAACATATAGGGAATTTCTGCCTTTTTGCCCCACAATTAGGGGAATTTCTGCAATTTTGCTCCAAAATACGGGGAATTTCTGCCTTTTTGCCCAAAAATAAGAAGAATGCATACCTTTTTGCCATAAAAAAGGGAAATTTCTTCATTTTTTCCCCAAATAAGAGGAATTTCTGCATTTTTGACTCTAAATAAGTAGAATTTCTGTCTTTTTCTTTCAAAACAAAGGAAATTTCTGTCCTTTTAGCCCCAAAATAAAGAAAATTTCTGACTTATTACCCTGAAGTAAGTGAAATTTCTGCAATTTTGCCCCAAAATAAGGGAAATTTCTGCGTATTTGCCCCCAAATAAGGGGAATTTCAGCCTTTTTACCTCAAAATAAGGGGAATTTCTGGATTTTTGCCTGATAATAAGAAAAATGCATACCTTTTTGCCATAAAAAAGGGAAATTTTTGCAATTTTGCTCCAAAATAAGGGAAATTTCTGCTTTTTTGCCTCTAAATATGTGGAATTTCTGTCTTTTTCCCCGAAAACAAAGGGAATTTCTGTCGTTTTTGCCCCAAAATAAGGAAAATTTCTGCCTTTTTGCCCCCAAATAAGGGGAATATCAGCCTTTTTACCTCAAAATAAGGGGAATTTCTGCATTTTTGCCACAAAATATTAGGAATTTCTGTTTTTTTGCCCAATAATAAGGAAAATTTCTGCCTTTTTTCCCTGAAATAAGTGAATTTTCTGCAATTTTGCCCCAAAATAAGTGAAATTTCTGCAATTTTGCCCCAAAATAAGGGAAATTTCTGGAATTTTGCCCCAAAATAAGAGAAATTTCTGCTTTTTGACTCCAAATAAAAGGAATTTCAGCCTTTTTACCTCAAAATAAGAGGAATTTCTGCATTTTTGCCCCAAAATATGGGAAATTTCTGCCTTTTTTCCCTGAAATAAGTGAAATTTCTGCAATTTTGCCCCAAAATAAGTGAAATTTCTGCAATTTTGCCCCAAAATAATGGAAATTTCTTGAATTTTGCCCCAAAATAAGTGGAATTTCTGAGTTTTGCCACAAAATAAGAAGAATTTCTGTCTTTTTGCCCTAACTTATAGGGAATTTCTGCCTTTTTGCCCCACAATTAGGGAAATTTCTGCAATTTTGCTCCAAAATACGGGGAATTTCTGCCTTTTTGCCCGATAATAAGAAGAATGCATAACTTTTTGCCATTAAAAAGAGAAATTTCTTCATTTTTGCTCCAAAATAAGGGGAATTTCTGCGTTTTTGACTCTAAATAAGTGGAATTTCTGTCTTTCTCCCCCAAAACAAAGAGAATTTCTGTCTTTTTTGTTCCAAAATAAGAAAAAATTCTTACTTATTACCCTGAAGTAAGTGAAATTTCTGCAATTTTGCAACAAAATAAGGGAAATTTCTGCCTTTTTCCCTCAAATAAGGGGAATTTCAGCCATTTTACCTCAAAATAAAGGGAACTTCTGCATTTTTGCCACAAAATATAAGATATTTCTGCCTTTTTGCCCCAAAATAAGGAAAATTTCTGCCTTTTTTCCCTGAAATAAGTGAAATTTCTGCAATTTTGCCCCAAAATAAGTGAAATTTCTGCAATTTTGCCCCAAATTAAGGAAAATTTCTGCAATTTTGTACCAAAATATAAGAAATTTCTGCCTTTTTGCTTCCAAATAAGAAAATTTCTGCTTATTTTTTTTCTGAAATAAATGAAATTTCTGAAATTTTGCCCCAAAATAAGTGAAATTTCTACAATTTTGCCCCAAAATAAGTAAAATTTCTGCAATTTTGCCCCAAAATAAGTGGAATTTCTGAGTTTTGACCCAAAATAAGGAGAATTTCTGTCTTTTTGCCCCAACATATAGGGATTTTCTGCCTTTTTGCCCCACAATTAGGGGAATTTCTGCAATTTTGCTCCAAAATACGGGGAATTTCTGCCTTTTTGCCCAAAAATAAGAAGAATGCATACCTTTTTGCCATAAAAAAGGGAAATTTTTGCAATTTTGCTCCAAAATAAGGGAAATATCTGCTTTTTTGCCTCTAAATATGTGGAATTTCTGTCTTTTTCCCCGAAAACAAAGGGAATTTCTGTCGTTTTTGCCACAAAATAAGGAAAATTTCTGCCTTTTTGCCCCCAAATAAGGGGAATATCAGCCTTTTTACCTCAAAATAAGGGGAATTTCTGCATTTTTGCCACAAAATATTAGGAATTTCTGTTTTTTTTGCCCAAAAATAAGAAAAATTTCTGCCTTTTTTCCGTGAAATAAGTGAATTTTCTGCAATTTTGCCCCAAAATAAGTGAAATTTCTGCAATTTTGCCCCAAAATAAGGGAAATTTCTGGAATTTTGCCCCCAAATAATAGAAATTTCTGCATTTTGACCCCAAATAAGGGGAATTTCAGCCTTTTTACCTCAAAATAAGGGGAATTTCTGCATTTTTGCCCCAAAATATGGGAAATTTCTGCCTTTTTGCCCCAAATTAAGAAAAATTTCTGCAATTTTGTACCAAAATAAAAGAAATTTCTGCCTTTTTGCCCCAAAATAAGAAAATTTTGCTTTTTTTCTGAAATAAATGAAATTTCTGCAATTTTGCCTCAAAATAAGTTAAATTTCTGAATTTTGCCCTAAAATAAGGAGAATTTCTGTCTTTTTGACCTAACATATAGGGAATTTCTGCCTTTTTGCACCACAATTACTGGAATGTCTGCAATTTTGCTCCAAAATACGGGGAATTTCTGCCTTTTTGCCCGAAAATAAGAAGAATGCATAACTTTTTGCCATTAAAAAGGGAAATTTCTTCATTTTTGCTCCAAAATAAGGGGAATTTCTGCGTTTTTGACTCTAAATAAGTGGAATTTCTGTCTTTCTCCCCCAAAACAAAGGGAATTTCTGTCTTTTTTGTTCCAAAATAAGAAAAAATTCTTACTTATTACCCTGAAGTAAGTGAAATTTCTGCAATTTTGCAACAAAATAAGGGAAATTTCTGCCTTTTTGCCCCCAAATAAGGAGAATTTCAGCCATTTTACCTCAAAATAAAAGGAACTTCTGCATTTTTGCCACAAAATATAAGAAATTTCTGCCTTTTTGCCCCAAAATAAGGAAAATTTCTGCCTTTTTTCCCTGAAATAAGTGAAATTTCTGCAATTTTGCCCCAAAATAAGTGAAATTTCTGCAATTTTGCCCCAAATTAAGGAAAATTTCTGCAATTTTGTACCAAAATAAAAGAAATTTCTGCCTTTTTGCTTCCAAATAAGAAAATTTCTGCTTATTTTTTTTTCTGAAATAAATGAAATTTCTGAAATTTTGCCCCAAAATAAGTGAAATTTCTACAATTTTGCCCCAAAATAAGTGAAAAGTCTGGAATTTTGCCCCAAAATAAGTGGAATTTCTGAGTTTTGACCCAAAATAAGGAGAATTTCTGTCTTTTTGCCCCAACATATAGGGAATTTCTGCCTTTTTGCCCCACAATTAGGGGAATTTCTGCAATTTTGCTCCAAAATACGGGGAATTTCTGCCTTTTTGCCCAAAAATAAGAAGAATGCATACCTTTTTGCCATAAAAAAGGGAAATTTCTTCATTTTTTTCCCAAATAAGTGGAATTTCTGCATTTTTGACTCTAAATAAGTAGAATTTCTGTCTTTTTCCCCCAAAACAAAGGAAATTTCTGTCCTTTTAGCCCCAAAATAAAGAAAATTTCTGACTTATTACCCTGAAATAAGTGAAATTTCTGCAATTTTGCCCCAAAATAAGGGAAATTTCTGCCTTTTTGCCCCCAAATAAGGGGAATTTCAGCCTTTTTACCTCAAAATAAGGGGAATTTCTGGATTTTTGCCACAAAATATTAGGAATTTCTGCCTTTTTGCCCCAAAATAAGGAAAATTTCTGCCTTTTTTCCCTGAAATAAATGAAATTTCTGCAATTTTGCCACAAAATAAGTGAAATTTCTGCAATTTTGCCCCAACATAATGGAAATTTCTTGAATTTTGCCCCAAAATAAGTGGAATTTCTGAGTTTTGCCACAAAATAAGAAGAATTTCTGTCTTTTTGCCTTAACATATAGGGAATTTCTGCCTTTTTGCCCCACAATTAGGGAAATTTCTGCAATTTTGCTCCAAAATACGGGGAATTTCTGCCTTTTTGCCCGATAATAAGAAGAATGCATAACTTTTTGCCATAAAAAAGGTAAATTTTTGCAATTTTGCTCCAAAATAAGGGAAATTTCTGCTTTTTTGCCTCTAAATATGTGGAATTTCTGTCTTTTTTCCCGAAACCAAAGCGAATTTCTGTCTTTTTTGCCCCAAAATAAAGAAAATTTCTTCCTTTTTGCCCCCAAATAAGGGGAATATCAGACTTTTTACCTCAAAATAAGGGGAATTTCTGCATTTTTGCCACAAAATATTAGGAATTTCTGTTTTTTTGCCCAAAAATAAAGAAAATTTCTGCTTTTTTCCCTGAAATTTGTGAATTTTCTGAAATTTTGCCCCAAAATAAGTGAAATTTCTGCAATTTTGCCCCAAAATAAGGGAAATTTCTGGAATTTTGCCCCAAAATAAGAGAAATTTCTGCTTTTTGACCCCAAATAAGGGGAATTTCAGCCTTTTTACCTCAAAATAAGGGGAATTTCTGCCTTTTTGCCCCAAATTAAGAAAAATTTCTGCAATTTTGTACGAAAATAAAAGAAATTTCTGCCTTTTTGCCCCAAAATAAGAAAATTTTGCTTTTTTTCTGAAATAAATGAAATTTCTGCAATTTTGCTTCAAAATAAGTTAAATTTCTGAATTTTGCCCTAAAATAAGGAGAATTTCTGTCTTTTTGACCCAACATATAGGGAATTTCTGCCTTTTTGCCCCACAATTAGGGGAATTTCTGCAATTTTGCTCCAAAATACGGGGAATTTCTGCCTTTTTGCCCGAAAATAATAAGAATGCATACATTTTGCCATTAAAAAGGGAAATTTCTTCATTTTTGCTCCAAAATAAGGGGAATTTCTGCCTTTTTGACTCTAAAAAAGTGGAATTTCTGTCTTTTTCCCCCAATACAAAGGGAATTTCTGTCTTTTTTGTTTCAAAATAAGGAAAATTTCTGAATTATTACCCTGAAGTAAGTGAAATTTATGCCTTTTTGCCCCCAAATAAGGGGAATTTCAGCCTTTTTACCTCAAAATAAGAGGAATTTCTGCATTTTTGCCACAAAATATTAGGAATTTCTGCCTTTTTGCCCCAAAATAAGGAAAATTTCTGCCTTTTTCCCTGAAATAAATGAAATTTCTGCAATTTTGCCCCAAAATAAGTGAAATTTCTGCAATTTTGCCCCAAAATAAGGGAAATTTCTGCAATTTTGTACCATAATAAAAGATATTTCTGCCTTTTTTATTCCAAATAAGAAAATTTCTGCTTTTTTTTCTGAAATAAGTGAAATTTCTGAAATTTTGCCCCAAAATAAGTGAAATTTCTGGAATTATGCCCCAAATTAAGTGGAATTTCTGAGTTTTGACCCACAATAAGGAGAATTTCTGTCTTTTTGCCCTAACATATAGGGAATTTCTGCCTTTTTGCCCCACAATTAGGGGAATTACTGCAATTTTGCTCCAAAATACGGGGAATTTCTGCCTTTTTGCCCGATAATAAGAAGAATGCATACCTTTTTGCCATAAAAAAGGTAAATTTTTGCAATTTTGCTCCAAAGTAAGGGAAATTTCTGCTTTTTTGCCTCTAAATATGTGGAATTTCTGTCTTTTTCCCCGAAAACAAAGGGAATTTCTGTCTTTTTTGCCCCAAAATAAGGAAAATTTCTGTTTTTTTGCCCAAAAATAAGGAAAATTTCTGCCTTTTTTCCCTGAAATAAGTGAATTTTCTGCAATTTTGTGCCAAAATAAGTGAAATTACTGCAATTTTGCCCCAAAATAAGGGAAATTTCTGGAATTTTGCACCAAATAAGAGAAATTTCTGCTTTTTGACCCCAAATAAGGGGAATTTCAGCATTTTTACCTCAAAATAAGAGGAATTTCTGCATTTTTGCCCCAAAATATGGGAAATTTCTGCCTTTTTGCCCCAAATTAAGAAAAATTTCTGAAATTTTGTACGAAAATAAAAGAAATTTCTGCCTTTTTGCCCCAAAATAAGAAAATTTTGCTTTTTTTCTGAAATAAATGAAATTTCTGCAATTTTGCCTCAAAATAAGTTAAATTTCTGAATTTTGCCCTAAAATAAGGAGAATTTCTGTCTTTTTGCCCCAACATATAGGCAATTTCTGCTTTTTTGCCCCAAAATTAGGGGAATGTCTGCAATTTTTCTCCAAAATACGGGGAATTTCTGCCTTTTTGCCCAAAAATAAGAAGAATGCATACCTTTTTGCCATAAAAAAGGGAAATTTCTTCCTTTTTTCCCAAATAAGAAGAATTTCTGCATTTTTGACTCTAAATAAGTAGAATTTCTGTCTTTTTCCCCAAAAACAAAGGAAATTTCTGTCCTTTTAGCCCCAAAATAAAGAAAATTTCTGACTTATTACCCTGAAATAAGTGAAATTTCTGCAATTTTGCCCCAAAATAAGGGAAATTTCTGCGTTTTTGCCCCCAAATAAGGGGAATTTCAGCCTTTTTACCTCAAAATAAGGGGAATTTCTGGATTTTTGCCACAAAATATTAGGAATTTCTGCCTTTTTGCCCCAAAATAAGGAAAATTTCTGCCTTTTTTCCCTGAAATAAATGAAATTTCTGCAATTTTGCCCCAAAATAAGTGAAATTTCTGCAATTTTGCCCCAAAATAATGGAAATTTCTTGAATTTTGCCCCAAAATAAGTGGAATTTCTGAGTTTTGCCACAAAATAAGAAGAATTTCTGTCTTTTTGCCCTAACATATAGGGAATTTCTGCCTTTTTGCCCCACAATTAGGGAAATTTCTGCAATTTTGCTCCAAAATACGGGGAATTTCTGCCTTTTTGCCCGATAATAAGAAGAATGCATAACTTTTTGCCATAAAAAAGGGAAATTTTTGCAATTTTGCTCCAAAATAAGGGAAATTTCTGCTTTTTTGCCTCTAAATATGTGGAATTTCTGTCTTTTTTCCCGAAAACAAAGCGAATTTCTGTCTTTTTTGCCCCAAAATAAAGAAAATTTCTTCCTTTTTGCCCCCAAATAAGGGGAATATCAGACTTTTTACCTCAAAATAAGGGGAATTTCTGCATTTTTGCCACAAAATATTAGGAATTTCTGTTATTTTGCCCAAAAATAAAGAAAATTTCTGCTTTTTTCCCTGAAATTTGTGAATTTTCTGCAATTTTGCCCCAAAATAAGTGAAATTTCTGCAATTTTGCCCCAAAATAAGGGAAATTTCTGGAATTTTGCCCCAAAATAAGAGAAATTTCTGCTTTTTGACCCCAAATAAGGGGAATTTCAGCCTTTTTACCTCAAAATAAGGGGAATTTCTGCATTTTTGCCCCAAAATATGGGAAATTTCTGCCTTTTTGCCCCAAAATAAGAAATATTTCTGCAATTTTGTGCCAAAATAAAAGAAATTTCTGCCTTTTTGCCCCAAAATAAGAAAATTTTGCTTTTTTTCTGAAATAACTGATATTTCTGCAATTTTGCTTCAAAATAAGTTAAATTTCTGAATTTTGCCCTAAAATAAGGAGAATTTCTGTCTTTTTGACCCAACATATAGGGAATTTCTGCCTTTTTGCCCCACAATTAGGGGAATTTCTGCAATTTTGCTCCAAAATACGGGGAATTTCTGCCTTTTTGCCCGAAAATAATAAGAATGCATACCTTTTTGCCATTAAAAAGGGAAATTTCTTCATTTTTGCTCCAAAATAAGGGGAATTTCTGCCTTTTTGACTCTAAAAAAGTGGAATTTCTGTCTTTTTCCCCCAATACAAAGGGAATTTCTGTCTTTTTTGTTTCAAAATAAGGAAAATTTCTGAATTATTACCCTGAAGTAAGTGAAATTTATGCCTTTTTGCCCCCAAATAAGGGGAATTTCAGCCTTTTTACCTCAAAATAAGAGGAATTTCTGCATTTTTGCCACAAAATATTAGGAATTTCTGCCTTTTTGCCCCAAAATAAGGAAAATTTCTGCCTTTTTTCCCTGAAATAAATGAAATTTCTGCAATTTTGCCCCAAAATATGTGAAATTTCTGCAATTTTGCCCCAAAATAAGGGAAATTTCTGGAATTTTGCCCCAAAATAAGAGAAATTTCTGCTTTTTGACCCCAAATAAGGGGAATTTCAGCCTTTTTACCTCAAAATAAGGGGAATTTCTGCATTTTTGCCCCAAAATATGGGAAATTTCTGCCTTTTTGCCCCAAAATAAGAAATATTTCTGCAATTTTGTGCCAAAATAAAAGAAATTTCTGCCTTTTTGCCCCAAAATAAGAAAATTTTGCTTTTTTTCTGAAATAACTGATATTTCTGCAATTTTGCTTCAAAATAAGTTAAATTTCTGAATTTTGCCCTAAAATAAGGAGAATTTCTGTCTTTTTGACCCAACATATAGGGAATTTCTGCCTTTTTGCCCCACAATTAGGGGAATTTCTGCAATTTTGCTCCAAAATACGGGGAATTTCTGCCTTTTTGCCCGAAAATAATAAGAATGCATACCTTTTTGCCATAAAAAAGAAAAATTTCTTCATTTTTGCTCCAAAATAAGGGGAATTTCTGTCTTTTTGACTCTAAATAAGTAGAATTTCTGTCTTTTTCCCCCAAAACAAAGGGAATTTCTGTCTTTTTTGTTTCAAAATTAAGAAAATTTCTGAATTATTACCCTGAAGTAAGTGAAATTTCTGCCTTTTTGCCCCCAAATAAGGGGAATTTCAGCCTTTTTACCTCAAAATAAGAGGAATTTCTGCATTTTTTTCCACAAAATATTAGGAATTTCTGCCTTTTTGCCCCAAAATAAGGAAAATTTCTGCCTTTTTTCCCTGAAATAAATGAAATTTCTGCAATTTTGCCCCAAAATAAGTGAAATTTCTGCAATTTTGCCCCAAAATAAGGGAAATTTCTGCAATTTTGTACCATAATAAAAGATATTTCTGCCTTTTTTATTCCGAATAAGAAAATTTCTGCTTTTTTTTCTGAAATAAGAGAAATTTCTGAAATTTTGCCCCAAAATAAGTGAAATTTCTGGAATTATGCCAAAAATTAAGTGGAATTTCTGAGTTTTGACCCACAATAAGGAGAATGTCTGTCTTTTTGCCCTAACATATAGGGAATTTCTGCCTTTTTGCCCCACAATTAGGGGAATTTCTGCAATTTTGCTCCAAAATACGGGGAATTTCTGCCTTTTTGCCCGATAATAAGAAGAATGCATACCTTTTTGCCATAAAAAAGGGAAATTTTTGCAATTTTGCTCCAAAATAAGGGAAATTTCTGCTTTTTTGCCTCTAAATATGTGGAATTTCTGTCTTTTTCCCCGAAAACAAAGGGAATTTCTGTCGTTTTTGCCACAAAATAAGGAAAATTTCTGCCTTTTTGCCCCCAAATAAGGGGAATATCAGCCTTTTTACCTCAAAATAAGGGGAATTTCTGCATTTTTGCCACAAAATATTAGGAATTTCTGTTTTTTTGCCCAAAAATAAGGAAAATTTCTGCCTTTTTTCCGTGAAATAAGTGAATTTTCTGCAATTTTGCCCCAAAATAAGTGAAATTTCTGCAATTTTGCCCCAAAATAAGGGAAATTTCTGGAATTTTGCCCCAAAATAATAGAAATTTCTGCATTTTGACCCCAAATAAGGGGAATTTCAGCCTTTTTACCTCAAAATAAGGAGAATTTCTGCATTTTTGCCCCAAAATATGGGAAATTTCTGCCTTTTTGCCCCAAATTAAGAAAAATTTCTGCAATTTTGTACCAAAATAAAAGAAATTTCTGCCTTTTTGCCCCAAAATAAGAAAATTTTGCTTTTTTTCTGAAATAAATGAAATTTCTGCAATTTTGCCTCAAAATAAGTTAAATTTCTGAATTTTGCCCTAAAATAAGGAGAATTTCTGTCTTTTTGACCTAACATATAGGGAATTTCTGCCTTTTTGCACCACAATTACTGGAATGTCTGCAATTTTGCTCCAAAATACGGGGAATTTCTGCCTTTTTGCCCGAAAATAAGAAGAATGCATAACTTTTTGCCATTAAAAAGGGAAATTTCTTCATTTTTGCTCCAAAATAAGGGGAATTTCTGCGTTTTTGACTCTAAATAAGTGGAATTTCTGTCTTTCTCCCCCAAAACAAAGGGAATTTCTGTCTTTTTTGTTCCAAAATAAGAAAAAATTGTTACTTATTACCCTGAAGTAAGTGAAATTTCTGCAATTTTTCAACAAAATAATGGAAATTTCTGCCTTTTTGCCCCCAAATAAGGAGAATTTCAGCCATTTTACCTCAAAATAAAGGGAACTTCTGCATTTTTGCCACAAAATATAAGAAATTTCTGCCTTTTTGCCCCAAAATAAGGAAAATTTCTGCCTTTTTTCCCTGAAATAAGTGAAATTTCTGCAATTTTGCCCCAAAATAAGTGAAATTTCTGCAATTTTGCCCCAAATTAAGGAAAATTTCTGCAATTTTGTACCAAAATAAAAGAAATTTCTGCCTTTTTGCTTCCAAATAAGAAAATTTCTGCTTATTTTTTTTTCTGAAATAAATGAAATTTCTGAAATTTTGCCCCAAAATAAGTGAAATTTCTACAATTTTGCCCCAAAATAAGTGAAATTTCCGGAATTTTGCCCCAAAATAAGTGGAATTTCTGAGTTTTGACCCAAAATAAGGAGAATTCCTGTCTTTTTGCCCCAACATATAGGGAATTTCTGCCTTTTTGCCCCACAATTAGGGGAATTTCTGCAATTTTGCTCCAAAATACGGGGAATTTCTGCCTTTTTGCCCAAAAATAAGAAGAATGCATAACTTTTTGCCATAAAAAAGGGAAATTTCTTCATTTTTTTCCCAAATAAGAGGAATTTCTGCATTTTTGACTCTAAATAAGTAGAATTTCTGTCTTTTTCCCCCAAAACAAAGGAAATTTCTGTCCTTTTAGCCCCAAAATAAAGAAAATTTCTGACTTATTACCCTGAAATAAGTGAAATTTCTGCAATTTTGCCCCAAAATAAGGGAAATTTCTGCCTTTTTGCCCCCAAATAAGGGGAATTTCAGCCTTTTTACCTCAAAATAAGGGGAATTTCTGGATTTTTGCCACAAAATATTAGGAATTTTTGCCTTTTTGCACCAAAATAAGGAAAATTTTTGCCTTTTTTCCCTGAAATAAATGAAATTTCTGCAATTTTGCCACAAAAGAAGTGAAATTTCTGCAATTTTGCCCCAAAATAATGGAAATTTCTTGAATTTTGCCCCAAAATAAGTGGAATTTCTGAGTTTTGCCACAAAATAGGAAGAATTTCTGTCTTTTTGCCTTAACATACAGGGAATTTCTGCCTTTTTGCCCCACAATTAGGGAAATTTCTGCAATTTTGCTCCAAAATACGGGGAATTTCTGCCTTTTTGCCCGATAATAAGAAGAATGCATAACTTTTTGCCATAAAAAAGGGAAATTTTTGCAATTTTGCTCCAAAATAAGGGAAATTTCTGCTTTTTTGCCTCTAAATATGTGGAATTTCTGTCTTTTTTCCCGAAACCAAAGCGAATTTCTGTCTTTTTTGCCCCAAAATAAAGAAAATTTCTTCTTTTTTGCCCCCAAATAAGGGGAATATCAGACTTTTTACCTCAAAATAAGGGGAATTTCTGCATTTTTGCCACAAAATATTAGGAATTTCTGTTTTTTTGCCCAAAAATAAAGAAAATTTCTGCGTTTTTCCCTGAAATTTGTGAATTTTCTGAAATTTTGCCCCAAAATAAGTGAAATTTCTGCAATTTTGCCCCAAAATAAGGGAAATTTCTGGAATTTTGCCCCAAAATAAGAGAAATTTCTGCTTTTTGACCCCAAATAAGGAAAATTTCAGCATTTTTACCTCAAAATAAGGGGAATTTCTGCATTTTTGCCCCAAAATATGGGAAATTTCTGCCTTTTTGCCCCAAATTAAGAAAAATTTCTGCAATTTTGTACGAAAATAAAAGAAATTTCTGCCTTTTTGCCCCAAAATAAGAAAATTTTGCTTTTTTTCTGAAATAAATGAAATTTCTGCAATTTTGCTTCAAAATAAGTTAAATTTCTGAATTTTGCCCTAAAATAAGGAGAATTTCTGTCTTTTTGACCCAACATATAGGGAATTTCTGCCTTTTTGCCCCACAATTAGGGGAATTTCTGCAATTTTGCTCCAAAATACGGGGAATTTCTGCCTTTTTGCCCGAAAATAATAAGAATGCATACCTTTTTGCCATTAAAAAGGGAAATTTCTTCATTTTTGCTCCAAAATAAGGGGAATTTCTGCCTTTTTGACTCTAAAAAAGTGGAATTTCTGTCTTTTTCCCCCAATACAAAGGGAATTTCTGTCTTTTTTGTTTCAAAATAAGGAAAATTTCTGAATTATTACCCTGAAGTAAGAGAAATTTATGCCTTTTTGCCCCCAAATAAGGGGAATTTCAGCCTTTTTACCTCAAAATAAGAGGAATTTCTGCATTTTTGCCACAAAATATTAAGAATTTCTGCCTTTTTGCCCCAAAATAAGGAAAATTTCTGCCTTTTTCCCTGAAATAAATGAAATTTCTGCAATTTTGCCCCAAAATAAGTGAAATTTCTGCAATTTTGCCCCAAAATAAGGGAAATTTCTGCAATTTTGTACCATAATAAAAGATATTTCTGCCTTTTTTATTCCAAATAAGAAAATTTCTGCTTTTTTTTCTGAAATAAGTGAAATTTCTGAAATTTTGCCCCAAAATAAGTGAAATTTCTGGAATTATGCCCCAAATTAAGTGGAATTTCTGAGTTTTGACCCACAATAAAGAGAATTTCTGTCTTTTTGCCCTAACATATAGGGAATTTCTGCCTTTTTGCCCCACAATTAGGGGAATTTCTGCAATTTTGCTCCAAAATACGGGGAATTTCTGCCTTTTTGCCCGATAATAAGAAGAATGCATACCTTTTTGCCATAAAAAAGGTAAATTTTTGCAATTTTGCTCCAAAGTAAGGGAAATTTCTGCTTTTTTGCCTCTAAATATGTGGAATTTCTGTCTTTTTCCCCGAAAACAAAGGGAATTTCTGTCTTTTTTGCCCCAAAATAAGGAAATTTTCTGTTTTTTTGCCCCAAAATAAGGAAAATTTCTGCCTTTTTTCCATGAAATAAGTGAATTTTCTGCAATTTTGTGCCAAAATAAGTGAAATTACTGCAATTTTGCCCCAAAATAAGGGAAATTTCTGGAATTTTGCACCAAATAAGAGAAATTTCTGCTTTTTGACCCCAAATAAGGGGAATTTCAGCATTTTTACCTCAAAATAAGAGGAATTTCTGCATTTTTGCCCCAAAATATGGGAAATTTCTGCCTTTTTGCCCCAAATTAAGAAAAATTTCTGAAATTTTGTACGAAAATAAAAGAAATTTCTGCCTTTTTGCCCCAAAATAAGAAAATTTTGCTTTTTTTCTGAAATAAATGAAATTTCTGCAATTTTGCCTCAAAATAAGTTAAATTTCTGAATTTTGCCCTAAAATAAGGAGAATTTCTGTCTTTTTGCCCCAACATATAGGCAATTTCTGCTTTTTTGCCCCACAATTAGGGGAATGTCTGCAATTTTGCTCCAAAATACAGAGAATTTCTGCCTTTTTGCCCGAAAATAAGAAGAATGCATAACTTTTTGCCATAAAAAAGGGAAATTTCTTCATTTTTGCTCCAAAATAATGGGAATTTCTGCCTTTTTGACTCTAAATAAGTGGAATTTCTGTCTTTCTTCCCCAAAACATAGGGAATTTCTGTCTTTTTTGTTCCAAAATAAGAAAAATTTCTTACTTATTACCCTGAAGTAAGTGAAATTTCTGCAATTTTGCAACAAAATAAGTGATATTTCTGCAATTTTGCCCCAAATTAAGGGAAATTTCTACTATTTTGCCCCAAAATAAGTGAAATTTCTGGAATTTTGCCCCAAAATTAGTGGAATTTCTGAGTTTTGACACAAAATAAGGAGAATTTCTGTCTTTTTGCCCCAACATATAGGGAATATCTGCCTTTTTGCCCCACAATTAGGGGAATTTCTGCAATTTTGCTCCAAAATACGGGGAATTTCTGCCTTTTTTGCTCAAAAATAAGAAGAATGCATACCTTTTTGCCATAAAAAAAGAAAATTTCTTCATTTTTGCTCCAAAATAAGGGGAATTTCTGCTTTTATGCCTCTAAATATGTGGAATTTCTGTCTTTGTCCCCCAAAACAAAGGGAATTTGTGTCATTTTTGCACCAAAATAAGGGAAATTTCTGACTTATTAACCTGAAATAAGTGAAATTTCTGCAATTTTGACCCAAAATAAGGGAAATTTCTGCCTTTTTGCCCCCAAATAAGGGGAATTTCAGCCTTTTTACCTCAAAATAAGGGGAATTTCTGCATTTTTGCTACAAAATATTAGGAATTTCTGCCTTTTTGCCCCAAAATAAGGAAAATTTCTGCCTTTTTTCCCTGAAATAAGTGAAATTTCTGCAATTTTACCCCAAAATAAGTGAAATTTCTGCAATTTTGCCCCAAAATAAGGAAAATTTCTGCAATTTTGTACCAAAATAAAAGAAATTTCTGCCTTTTTGCTTCCAAATAAGAAAATTTCTGCTTTTTTTCTGAAATAAGTGAAATTTCTGAAATTTTGCCTCAAAATAAGTGAAATTTCTACAATTTTGACTTAAAATAAGTGAAATTTCTTGAATTTTTCCCCAAAATAATTGGAATTTCTGAGTTTTGACCCAAAATAAGGAGAATTTCTGTCTTTTTGCCTCAACATATAGGGAATTTCTGTCTTTTTGCCCCACAATTAGGGGAATTTCTGCAATTTTGCTCCAAAATACGGGGAATTTCTGCCTTTTTGCCCGAAAATAATAAGAATGCATAACTTTTTGCCATAAAAAAGGGAAATTTCTTCATTTTTGCTCCAAAATAAGGGGAATTTCTGCCTTTTTGACTCTAAATAAGTGGAATTTCTGTCTTTTTCCCCTAAAACAAAGGGAATTTCTGTCTTTTTTGTTTCAAAATAAGGAAAATTTCTGAATTATTACCCTGAAGTAAGTGAAATTTCTGCCTTTTTGCCCCCAAATAAGGGGAATTTCAGCCTTTTTACCTCAAAATAAAGGGAATTTCTGCATTTTTGCCACAAAATATTAGGAATTTCTGCCTTTTTGCACCAAAATAAGGAAAAGTTCTGCCTTTTTCCCTGAAATAAATGAAATTTTTGCAATTTTGCACCAAAATAAGTGAAATTTCTCCAATTTTGCCCCAAAATAAGGGAAATTTCTGCAATTTTGTACCAAAATAAAAGATATTTCCACCTTTTTGCTTCCAAATAAGAAAATTTCTGCTTTTTTTTCTGAAATAAGTGAAATTTCTGAAATTTTGCCACAAAATAAGTGAAATTTCTCCAATTTTGCCCCAAAATAAGTGAAATTTCTGAAATTTTGCCCCAAATTAAGTGGAATTTCTGAGTTTTGACCCACAATAAGAAGAATTTCTGTCTTTTTGCCCCAACATATAGGGAATTTCTGCCTTTTTGCCCCACAATTAGGGGAATTTCTGCAATTTTGTTCTAAAATACGAGGAATTTCTGCCTTTTTGCCCCCAAATAAGGGAAATTTCAGCCTTTTTACCTCAAAATAAGGGGAATTTTTGCATTTTTGCCGCATAATATGGAAAATTTCTGCCTTTTTGCCACAAAATAAGAAAATTTCTTCTTTTTTTCCCTGAAATAAGTGAAATTTTTGAAATTTTGCCCCAAAATAAGTAAAATTTCTACAATTTTGCCCCAAAATAAGTGAAATTTCTTGAATTTTGCCCCAAATTAATGGAATTTCTGAGTTTTGACCCACAATAAGGAGAATTTCTGTCTTTATGCCCCAACATATACGAAATTTCTGCCTTTTTGCCCCACAATTAGGGGAATTTCTGCAATTTTGGTCCAAAATACGGGGAATTTCTGCCTTTTTGCTCGAAAATAAGAAGAATGCATACCTTTTTTACATAAAAAAGAAAAATTTCTGCAATTTTGCTCTAAATTAAGAGAAATTTATGCTTTTTTGCCTCTAAATAAGTGGAATTTCTGTCTTTTCCCCCAAAACAAAGGGAATTTCTGTCTTTTTGCCCCTAAATAAAAAAAATTTCTGACTTATTACCCTGAAATAAGTGAAATTTCTGCAATTTTGCCCCAACATAAGAGAAATTTCTGCCTATTCTCCCCCAAATAAGGGTAATTTCAGCCTTTTTACCTCAAAATAAGGGGAATTTTTGCATTTTTGCCCCAAAATATGGAAAATTTCTTACTTTTTGCCCAAAATAAGAAAAATTTCGGCAATTTTGTACCAAAATAAAAAAAATTTCTGCCTTTTTGCCACAAAATAAGAAAATTTCTGCTTTTTTTCCATGAAATAAGTGAAATTTCTGCAATTTTGCCCCAAAATAAGTGAAATTTCTGCAATTTTGCCCCATAATAAGGGAAATTTCTGGAATTTTGCCCAAAAATAAGTGGAAATTCTGAGTTTTGCCACAAAATAAGTAGGATTTCTGTCTTTTTGCCCCAACATATAGGAAATTTCTGCCTTTTTGCCCCACAATTAGGGGAATTTCTGCAATTTTGCTCCAAAATACGGGGAATTTCTGACTTTTTGCTCAAAAATAAGTAGAATGCATACCTTTTTGCCATAAAAATGGAAAATTTCTTCATTTTTTCTCCAAAATAAAAGGAATTTCTGCTTTTATGCCTCTAAATATGTGCAATTTCTGTCTTTGTCCCCCAAAACAAAGGGAATTTCAATCCTTTTTGCCCCAAAATAAGGGAAATATGTGACTTATTACCCTGAAATAAGTGAAATTTCTGCAATTTTGACCCAAAATAAGAGAAATTTCTACCTTTTTGCCCCCAAATAAAGGGAATTTCAGCCTTTTTACCTCAAAATAAGGGGAATTTCTGCATTTTTGCCACAAAATATTACGAATTTCTGCCTTTTTGCCCCAAAATAAAGAAAATTTCTGCTTTTTTCCCCGAAATAAGTGAAATTTCTGCAATTTTGCCCCAAAATAAGTGAAATTTCTGCAATTTTGCCCCAAAATAAGGAAAATTTCTGCAATTTTGTACCAAAATAAAAGAAATTTCTGCCTTTTTGCTTCCAAATAAGAAAATTTCTGCTTTTTTTTCTGAAATAAGTGAAATTTCTGAAATTTTGCCTCAAAATAAGTGAAATTTCTACAATTTTGACTTAAAAAGAGTGAAATTTCTTGAATTTAGCCCCAAAATAAGTGGAATTTTTGAGTTTTTGACCCAAAATAAGGAGAATTTCTGTCTTTTTGCCTCAACATATAGGGAATTTCTGCCTTTTTGCCCCACAATTAGGGGAATTTCTGCAATTTTGCTCCAAAATACGGGGAATTTCTGCCTTTTTGCCCGAAAATAATAAGAATGCATACCTTTTTGCCATAAAAAAGGGAAATTTCTTCATTTTTGCACCAAAATAAGGGGAATTTCTGCCTTTTTGACTCTAAATAAGTGAAATTTCTGTTTTTTTCCCCCCAAAAAAAGGGAATTTCTGTCTTTTTTTTTCAAAATAAGGAAAATTTCTGAATTATTACCCTGAAGTAAGTGAATTTTCTGCCTTTTTGCCCCCAAATAAAGGGAATTTCAACCTTTTTACCTCAAAATAAGGGGAATTTCTGCATTTTTGCCACAAAATATTAGGAATTTCTGCCTTTTTGCCCCATAATAAAGAAAATTTCTGCCTTTTTTCCTGATATAAATGAAATTTTTGCAATTTTGCCCCAAAATAACTGAAATTTCTGCAATTTTGCCCCAAAATAAAAGAAATTTCTGCAATTTTGTACCAAAATAAAAGATATTTCCGCCTTTTTGCTTCCAAATAAAAAAAATTTCTGCTTTTTTTTTCTGAAATAAGTGAAATTTCTGAAATTTTGCCACTAAATAAGTGAAATTTCTACAATTTTGCCCCAAAATAAGTGAAATTTCTGGAATTTTGCCCCAAATTAAGTGGAATTTCTGAGTTTTGACCCACAATAAGAAAAATTTCTGTCTTTTTGCCCCAACATATAGAGAATTTCTGCCTTTTTGCCCCACAATTAGGGGAATTTCTGCAATTTTGCTCCAAAATACAGGGAATTTCTGCCTTTTTGCCCGAAAATAAAAAGAATGCATACCTTTTTGCCATAAAAAAGGGAAATTTCTTCATTTTTGCTCCAAAATAAGGGGAATTTCTGCTTTTTTGCCTCTAAATAAGTTGAATTTCTGTTTTTTTTTCCCCAAAAGAAAGGGAATTTCTGTCTTTTTTGCCCCAAAATAAAAAAAATTCTGACTTATTACCCTGAAATAAGTGAAATTTCTGCAATTTTGACACAAAATAAGGGAAATTTCTGCCTTTTTGTCCCCAAATAAGGGGAATTTCAGCCTTTTTACCTCAAAATATGGGGAATTTCTGCATTTTTGCCACAAAATATTAGGAATTTCTGCCTTTTTGCCCCAAAATAAGGAAAATTTCTGCATTTTTCCCTGAAATAAATGAAAGTTCTGCATTTTTGCCCCAAAATATGGGAAATTTCTGCAATTTTGCCCCAAAATAAGAAAAATTTCAGCAATTTTGTACCAAAATATAAGAAAAATCAAACTTTTTGCCCCAAAATAAAAAATTTCTGCTTTTTTTCTGAAATAAGTGAAATTTCTGCAATTTTGCCCCAAAATAAGTGAAATTTCTGAGTTTTGCCCCTAAATAAGAAGAATTTCTGTCTTTTTGCCCCAACATATAGGGAATTTCTGCCTTTTTGCCCCTCTTTAGGGGAATTTCTGCAATTTTGCTCCAAAATACGGGGAATTTCTGCCTTTTTGCCCCCATATAAGGGAAATTTCAGCCTTTTTACCTCAAAATAAGGGGAATTTTTGCATTTTTGCCGCATAATATGGTAAATTTCTGCCTTTTTGCCACAAAATAAGAAAATTTCTGCTTTTTTTCCCTGAAATAAGTGAAATTTCTGAAATTTTGCCCCAAAATAAGTAAAATTTCTACAATTTTGCCCCAAAATAAGTGAAATTTCTTGAATTTTGCCCCAAATTAAGTGGAATTTCTGAGTTTTGACCCACAATAAAAGAGAATTTCTGTCTTTTTGCCCCAACATATAGGAAATTTCTGCCTTTTTGCCCCACAATTAGGGGAAATTTTGCAATTTTGGTCCAAAATACGGGGAATTTCTGCCTTTTTGCCCAAAAATAAGAAGAATGCATACCTTTTTGCCATAAAAAAGGGAAATTTCTTCCTTTTTTTCCCAAATAAGAGGAATTTCTGCATTTTTGACTCTAAATAAGTAGAATTTCTGTCTTTTTCCCCCAAAACAAAGGAAATTTCTGTCCTTTTAGCCCCAAAATAAAGAAAATTTCTGACTTATTACCCTGAAATAAGTGAAATTTCTGCAATTTTGCCCCAAAATAAGGGAAATTTCTGCCTTTTTGCCCCCAAATAAGGGGAATTTCAGCCTTTTTACCTCAAAATAAGGGGAATTTCTGGATTTTTGCCACAAAATATTAGGAATTTCTGCCTTTTTGCCCCAAAATAAGGAAAATTTCTGCCTTTTTTCCCTGAAATAAATGAAATTTCTGCAATTTTGCCCCAAAATAAGTGAAATTTCTGCAATTTTGCCCCAAAATAATGGAAATTTCTTGAATTTTGCCCCAAAATAAGTGGAATTTCTGAGTTTTGCCACAAAATAAGAAGAATTTCTGTCTTTTTGCCCTAACATATAAGGAATTTCTGCCTTTTTGCCCCACAATTAGGGAAATTTCTGCAATTTTGCTCCAAAATACGGGGAATTTCTGCCTTTTTGCCCGATAATAAGAAGAATGCATAACTTTTTGCCATAAAAAAGGGAAATTTTTGCAATTTTGCTCCAAAATAAGGGAAATTTCTGCTTTTTTGCCTCTAAATATGTGGAATTTCTGTCTTTTTTCCCGAAAACAAAGCGAATTTCTGTCTTTTTTGCCCCAAAATAAAGAAAATTTCTTCCTTTTTGCCCCCAAATAAGGGGAATATCAGACTTTTTACCTCAAAATAAGGGGAATTTCTGCATTTTTGCCACAAAATATTAGGAATTTCTGTTATTTTGCCCAAAAATAAAGAAAATTTCTGCTTTTTTCCCTGAAATTTGTGAATTTTCTGCAATTTTGCCCCAAAATAAGTGAAATTTCTGCAATTTTGCCCCAAAATAAGGGAAATTTCTGGAATTTTGCCCCAAAATAAGAGAAATTTCTGCTTTTTGACCCCAAATAAGGGGAATTTCAGCCTTTTTACCTCAAAATAAGGGGAATTTCTGCATTTTTGCCCCAAAATATGGGAAATTTCTGCCTTTTTGCCCCAAAATAAGAAATATTTCTGCAATTTTGTGCCAAAATAAAAGAAATTTCTGCCTTTTTGCCCCAAAATAAGAAAATTTTGCTTTTTTTCTGAAATAACTGATATTTCTGCAATTTTGCTTCAAAATAAGTTAAATTTCTGAATTTTGCCCTAAAATAAGGAGAATTTCTGTCTTTTTGACCCAACATATAGGGAATTTCTGCCTTTTTGCCCCACAATTAGGGGAATTTCTGCAATTTTGCTCCAAAATACGGGGAATTTCTGCCTTTTTGCCCGAAAATAATAAGAATGCATACCTTTTTGCCATTAAAAAGGGAAATTTCTTCATTTTTGCTCCAAAATAAGGGGAATTTCTGCCTTTTTGACTCTAAAAAAGTGGAATTTCTGTCTTTTTCCCCCAATACAAAGGGAATTTCTGTCTTTTTTGTTTCAAAATAAGGAAAATTTCTGAATTATTACCCTGAAGTAAGTGAAATTTATGCCTTTTTGCCCCCAAATAAGGGGAATTTCAGCCTTTTTACCTCAAAATAAGAGGAATTTCTGCATTTTTGCCACAAAATATTAGGAATTTCTGCCTTTTTGCCCCAAAATAAGGAAAATTTCTGCCTTTTTTCCCTGAAATAAATGAAATTTCTGCAATTTTGCCCCAAAATAAGTGAAATTTCTGCAATTTTGCCCCAAAATAAGGGAAATTTCTGGAATTTTGCCCCAAAATAAGAGAAATTTCTGCTTTTTGACCCCAAATAAGGGGAATTTCATCCTTTTTACCTCAAAATAAGGGGAATTTCTGCATTTTTGCCCCAAAATATGGGAAATTTCTGCCTTTTTGCCCCAAAATAAGAAATATTTCTGCAATTTTGTGCCAAAATAAAAGAAATTTCTGCCTTTTTGCCCCAAAATAAGATAATTTTGCTTTTTTTCTGAAATAACTGATATTTCTGCAATTTTGCTTCAAAATAAGTTAAATTTCTGAATTTTGCCCTAAAATAAGGAGAATTTCTGTCTTTTTGACCCAACATATAGGGAATTTCTGCCTATTTGCCCCACAATTAGGGGAATTTCTGCAATTTTGCTCCAAAATACGGGGAATTTCTGCCTTTTTGCCCGAAAATAATAAGAATGCATACCTTTTTGCCATAAAAAAGAAAAATTTCTTCATTTTTGCTCCAAAATAAGGGGAATTTCTGTCTTTTTGACTCTAAATAAGTGGAATTTCTGTCTTTTTCCCCCAAAACAAAGGGATTTTCTGTCTTTTTTGTTTCAAAATTAAGAAAATTTCTGAATTATTACCCTGAAGTAAGTGAAATTTCTGCCTTTTTGCCCCCAAATAAGGGGAATTTCAGCCTTTTTACCTCAAAATAAGAGGAATTTCTGCATTTTTGCCACAAAATATTAGGAATTTCTGCCTTTTTGCCCCAAAATAAGGAAAATTTCTGCCTTTTTTCCCTGAAATAAATGAAATTTCTGCAATTTTGCCCCAAAATAAGTGAAATTTCTGCAATTTTGCCCCAAAATAAGGGAAATTTCTGCAATTTTGTACCATAATAAAAGATATTTCTGCCTTTTTTATTCCGAATAAGAAAATTTCTGCTTTTTTTTCTGAAATAAGAGAAATTTCTGAAATTTTGCCCCAAAATAAGTGAAATTTCTGGAATTATGCCAAAAATTAAGTGGAATTTCTGAGTTTTGACCCACAATAAGGAGAATGTCTGTCTTTTTGCCCTAACATATTAGGAATTTCTGCCTTTTTGCCCCACAATTAGGGGAATTTCTGCAATTTTGCTCCAAAATACGGGGAATTTCTGCCTTTTTGCCCGATAATAAGAAGAATGCATACCTTTTTGCCATAAAAAAGGGAAATTTTTGCAATTTTGCTCCAAAATAAGGGAAATTTCTGCTTTTTTGCCTCTAAATATGTGGAATTTCTGTCTTTTTCCCCGAAAACAAAGGGAATTTCTGTCGTTTTTGCCACAAAATAAGGAAAATTTCTGCCTTTTTGCCCCCAAATAAGGGGAATATCAGCCTTTTTACCTCAAAATAAGGGGAATTTCTGCATTTTTGCCACAAAATATTAGGAATTTCTGTTTTTTTGCCCAAAAATAAGGAAAATTTCTGCCTTTTTTCCGTGAAATAAGTGAATTTTCTGCAATTTTGCCCCAAAATAAGTGAAATTTCTGCAATTTTGCCCCAAAATAAGGGAAATTTCTGGAATTTTGCCCCAAAATAATAGAAATTTCTGCATTTTGACCCCAAATAAGGGGAATTTCAGCCTTTTTACCTCAAAATAAGGGGAATTTCTGCATTTTTGCCCCAAAATATGGGAAATTTCTGCCTTTTTGCCCCAAATTAAGAAAAATTTCTGCAATTTTGTACGAAAATAAAAGAAATTTCTGCCTTTTTGCCCCAAAATAAGAAAATTTTGCTTTTTTTCTGAAATAAATGAAATTTCTGCAATTTTGCCTCAAAATAAGTTAAATTTCTGAATTTTGCCCTAAAATAAGGAGAATTTCTGTCTTTTTGACCTAACATATAGGGAATTTCTGCCTTTTTGCACCACAATTACTGGAATGTCTGCAATTTTGCTCCAAAATACGGGGAATTTCTGCCTTTTTGCCCGAAAATAAGAAGAATGCATAACTTTTTGCCATTAAAAAGGGAAATTTCTTCATTTTTGCTCCAAAATAAGGGGAATTTCTGCGTTTTTGACTCTAAATAAGTGGAATTTCTGTCTTTCTCCCCCAAAACAAAGGGAATTTCTGTCTTTTTTGTTCCAAAATAAGAAAAAATTCTTACTTATTACCCTGAAGTAAGTGAAATTTCTGCAATTTTGCAACAAAATAAGGGAAATTTCTGCCTTTTTGCCCCCAAATAAGGAGAATTTCAGCCATTTTACCTCAAAATAAAGGGAACTTCTGCATTTTTGCCACAAAATATATGAAATTTCTGCCTTTTTGCCCCAAAATAAGGAAAATTTCTGCCTTTTTTCCCTGAAATAAGTGAAATTTCTGCAATTTTGCCCCAAAATAAGTGAAATTTCTGCAATTTTGCCCCAAATTAAGGAAAATTTCTGCAATTTTGTACCAAAATAAAAGAAATTTCTGCCTTTTTGCTTCCAAATAAGAAAATTTCTGCTTATTTTTTTTTCTGAAATAAATGAAATTTCTGAAATTTTGCCCCAAAATAAGTGAAATTTCTACAATTTTGCCCCAAAATAAGTGAAATTTCCGGAATTTTGCCCCAAAATAAGTGGAATTTCTGAGTTTTGACCCAAAATAAGGAGAATTCCTGTCTTTTTGCCCCAACATATAGGGAATTTCTGCCTTTTTGCCCCACAATTAGGGGAATTTCTGCAATTTTGCTCCAAAATACGGGGAATTTCTGCCTTTTTGCCCAAAAATAAGAAGAATGCATACCTTTTTGCCATAAAAACGGGAAATTTCTTCCTTTTTTTCCCAAATAAGAGGAATTTCTGCATTTTTGACTCTAAATAAGTAGAATTTCTGTCTTTTTCCCCCAAAACAAAGGAAATTTCTGTCCTTTTAGCCCCAAAATAAAGAAAATTTCTGACTTATTACCCTGAAATAAGTGAAATTTCTGCAATTTTGCCCCAAAATAAGGGAAATTTCTGCGTTTTTGCCCCCAAATAAGGGGAATTTCAGCCTTTTTACCTCAAAATAAGGGGAATTTCTGGATTTTTGCCACAAAATATTAGGAATTTTTGCCTTTTTGCCCCAAAATAAGGAAAATTTCTGCCTTTTTTCCCTGAAATAAATGAAATTTCTGCAATTTTGCCACAAAAGAAGTGAAATTTCTGCAATTTTGCCCCAAAATAATGGAAATTTCTTGAATTTTGCCCCAAAATAAGTGGAATTTCTGAGTTTTGCCACAAAATAAGAAGAATTTCTGTCTTTTTGCCTTAACATATAGGGAATTTCTGCCTTTTTGCCCCACAATTAGGGAAATTTCTGCAATTTTGCTCCAAAATACGGGGAATTTCTGCCTTTTTGCCCGATAATAAGAAGAATGCATAACTTTTTGCCATAAAAAAGGGAAATTTTTGCAATTTTGCTCCAAAATAAGGGAAATTTCTGCTTTTTTGCCTCTAAATATGTGGAATTTCTGTCTTTTTTCCCGAAACCAAAGCGAATTTCTGTCTTTTTTGCCCCAAAATAAAGAAAATTTCTTCCTTTTTGCCCCCAAATAAGGGGAATATCAGACTTTTTACCTCAAAATAAGGGGAATTTCTGCATTTTTGCCACAAAATATTAGGAATTTCTGTTTTTTTGCCCAAAAATAAAGAAAATTTCTGCTTTTTTCCCTGAAATTTGTGAATTTTCTGAAATTTTGCCCCAAAATAAGTGAAATTTCTGCAATTTTGCCCCAAAATAATGGGAAATTTCTGGAATTTTGCCCCAAAATAAGAGAAATTTCTGCTTTTTGACCACAAATAAGGGGAATTTCAGCCTTTTTACCTCAAAATAAGGGGAATTTCTGCATTTTTGCCCCAAAATATGGGAAATTTCTGCCTTTTTGCCCCAAATTAAGAAAAATTTCTGCAATTTTGTACCAAAATAAAAGAAATTTCTGCCTTTTTGCCCCAAAATAAGAAAATTTTGCTTTTTTTCTGAAATAAATGAATTTTCTGCAATTTTGCTTCAAAATAAGTTAAATTTCTGAATTTTGCCCTAAAATAAGGAGAATTTCTGTCTTTTTGACCCAACATATAGGGAATTTCTGCCTTTTTGCCCCACAATTAGGGGAATTTCTGCAATTTTGCTCCAAAATACGGGGAATTTCTGCCTTTTTGCCCGAAAATAATAAGAATGCATACCTTTTTGCCATTAAAAAGGGAAATTTCTTCATTTTTGCTCCAAAATAAGGGGAATTTCTGCCTTTTTGACTCTAAAAAAGTGGAATTTCTGTCTTTTTCCCCCAATACAAAGGGAATTTCTGTCTTTTTTGTTTCAAAATAAGGAAAATTTCTGAATTATTACCCTGAAGTAAGTGAAATTTATGCCTTTTTGCCCCCAAATAAGGGGAATTTCAGCCTTTTTACCTCAAAATAAGAGGAATTTCTGCATTTTTGCCACAAAATATTAGGAATTTCTGCCTTTTTGCCCCAAAATAAGGAAAATTTCTGCCTTTTTTCCCTGAAATAAATGAAATTTCTGCAATTTTGCCCCAAAATAAGTGAAATTTCTGCAATTTTGCCCCAAAATAAGGGAAATTTCTGCAATTTTGCCCCAAAATAAGAGAAATTTCTGCTTTTTGACCCCAAATAAGGGGAATTTCAGCCTTTTTACCTCAAAATAAGGGGAATTTCTGCATTTTTGCCCCAAAATATGGGAAATTTCTGCCTTTTTGCCCCAAATTAAGAAAAATTTCTGCAATTTTGTACGAAAATAAAAGAAATTTCTGCCTTTTTGCCCCAAAATAAGAAAATTTTGCTTTTTTTCTGAAATAAATGAAATTTCTGCAATTTTGCTTCAAAATAAGTTAAATTTCTGAATTTTGCCCTAAAATAAGGAGAATTTCTGTCTTTTTGACCCAACATATAGGGAATTTCTGCCTTTTTGCCCCACAATTAGGGGAATTTCTGCAATTTTGCTCCAAAATACGGGGAATTTCTGCCTTTTTGCCCGAAAATAATAAGAATGCATACCTTTTTGCCATTAAAAAGGGAAATTTCTTCATTTTTGCTCCAAAATAAGGGGAATTTCTGCCTTTTTGACTCTAAAAAAGTGGAATTTCTGTCTTTTTCCCCCAATACAAAGGGAATTTCTGTCTTTTTTGTTTCAAAATAAGAAAAATTTCTGAATTATTACCCTGAAGTAAGTGAAATTTATGCCTTTTTGCCCCCAAATAAGGGGAATTTCAGCCTTTTTACCTCAAAATAAGAGGAATTTCTGCATTTTTGCCACAAAATATTAGGAATTTCTGCCTTTCTGCCCCAAAATAAGGAAAATTTCTGCCTTTTTTCCCTGAAATAAATGAAATTTCTGCAATTTTGCCCCAAAATAAGGGAAATTTCTGCAATTTTGCCCCAAAATAAGGGAAATTTCTGCAATTTTGTACCATAATAAAAGATATTTCTGCCTTTTTTATTCCAAATAAGAAAATTTCTGCTTTTTTTTTCTGAAATAAGTGAAATTTCTGAAATTTTGCCCCAAAATAAGTGAAATTTCTGGAATTATGCCCCAAATTAAGTGGAATTTCTGAGTTTTGACCCACAATAAGGAGAATTTCTGTCTTTTTGCCCTAACATATAGGGAATTTCTGCCTTTTTGCCCCACAATTAGGGGAATTTCTGCAATTTTGCTCCAAAATACGGGGAATTTCTGCCTTTTTGCCCGATAATAAGAAGAATGCATACCTTTTTGCCATAAAAAAGGTAAATTTTTGCAATTTTGCTCCAAAGTAAGGGAAATTTCTGCTTTTTTGCCTCTAAATATGTGGAATTTCTGTCTTTTTCCCCGAAAACAAAGGGAATTTCTGTCTTTTTTGCCCCAAAATAAGGAAAATTTCTGTTTTTTAGCCCAAAAATAAGGAAAATTTCTGCCTTTCTTCCCTGAAATAAGTGAATTTTCTGCAATTTTGTGCCAAAATAAGTGAAATTACTGCAATTTTGCCCCAAAATAAGGGAAATTTCTGGAATTTTGCACCAAATAAGAGAAATTTCTGCTTTTTGACCCCAAATAAGGGGAATTTCAACATTTTTACCTCAAAATAAGAGGAATTTCTGCATTTTTGCCCCAAAATATGGGAAATTTCTGCCTCTTTGCCCCAAATTAAGAAAAGTTTCTGAAATTTTGTACGAAAATAAAAGTAATTTTTGCCTTTTTGCCCCAAAATAAGAAAATTTTGCTTTTTTTCTGAAATAAATGAAATTTCTGCAATTTTGCCTCAAAATAAGTTAAATTTCTGAATTTTGGCCTAAAATAAGGAGAATTTCTGTCTTTTTGCCCCAACATATAGGCAATTTCTGCTTTTTTGCCCCACAATTAGGGGAATGTCTGCAATTTTGCTCCAAAATACGGGGAATTTCTGCCTTTTTGCCCGAAAATAAGAAGAATGCATAACTTTTTGCCATAAAAAAGGGAAATTTCTTCATTTTTGCTCCAAAATAATGGGAATTTCTGCCTTTTTGACTCTAAATAAGTGGAATTTCTGTCTTTCTTCCCCAAAACATAGGGAATTTCTGTCTTTTTTGTTGCAAAATAAGAAAAATTTCTTACTTATTACCCTGAAGTAAGTGAAATTTCTGCAATTTTGCAACAAAATAAGTGAAATTTCTGCAATTTTGCCCCAAATTAAGGGAAATTTCTACTATTTTGCCCCAAAATAAGTGAAATTTCTGGAATTTTGCCCCAAAATTAGTTGAATTTCTGAGTTTTGACACAAAATAAGGAGAATTTCTGTCTTTTTGCCCCAACATATAGGGAATATCTGACTTTTTGCCCCACAATTAGGGGAATTTCTGCAATTTTGCTCCAAAATACGGGGAATTTCTGCATTTTTGCTCAAAAATAAGAAGAATGCATACCTTTTAGCCATAAAAAAAGAAAATTTCTTCATTTTTGCTCCAAAATAAGGGGAATTTCTGCTTTTATGCCTCTAAATATGTGGAATTTCTGTCTTTGTCCCCCAAAACAAAGGGAATTTGTGTCCTTTTTGCACCAAAATAAGGGAAATTTCTGACTTATTAACCTGAAATAAGTGAAATTTCTGCAATTTTGTACGAAAATAAAAGAAATTTCTGCCTTTTTGCCCCAAAATAAGAAAATTTTGCTTTTTTTCTGAAATAAATGAAATTTCTGCAATTTTGCCTCAAAATAAGTTAAATTTCTGAATTTTGCCCTAAAATAAGGAGAATTTCTGTCTTTTTGCCCCAACATATAGGCAATTTCTGCCTTTTTGCCCCACAATTAGGGGAATGTCTTCAATTTTGCTCCAAAATACGGGGAATTTCTGCCTTTTTGCCCGAAAATAAGAAGAATGCATAACTTTTTGCCATAAAAAAGGGAAATTTCTTCATTTTTGCTCCAAAATAATGGGAATTTCTGCCTTTTTGACTCTAAATAAGTGGAATTTCTGTCTTTCTTCCCCAAAACATAGGGAATTTCTGTCTTTTTTGTTCCAAAATAAGAAAAATTTCTTACTTATTACCCTGAAGTAAGTGAAATTTCTGCAATTTTGCAACAAAATAAGTGAAATTTCTGCAATTTTGCCCCAAATTAAGGGAAATTTCTACTATTTTGCCCCAAAATAAGTGAAATTTCTGGAATTTTGCCCCAAAATTAGTGGAATTTCTGAATTTTGACACAAAATAAGGAGAATTTCTGTCTTTTTGCCCCAACATATAGGGAATATCTGCCTTTTTGCCCCACAATTAGGGGAATTTCTGCAATTTTGCTCCAAAATACGGGGAATTTCTGCCTTTTTGCTCAAAAATAAGAAGAATGCATACCTTTTTGCCATAAAAAAAGAAAATTTCTTCATTTTTGCTCCAAAATAAGGGGAATTTCTGCTTTTATGCCTCTAAATATGTGGAATTTCTGTCTTTGTCCCCCAAAACAAAGGGAATTTGTGTTCTTTTTGCACCAAAATAAGGGAAATTTCTGACTTATTAACCTGAAATAAGTGAAATTTCTGCAATTTTGACCCAAAATAAGGGAAATTTCTGCCTTTTTGTCCCCAAATAAGGGGAATTTCAGCCTTTTTACCTCAAAATAAGGGGAATTTCTGCATTTTTGCTACAAAATATTAGGAATTTCTGCCTTTTTGCCCCAAAATAAGGAAAATTTCTCCCTTTTTTCCCTGAAATAAGTGAAATTTCTGCAATTTTACCCCAAAATAAGTGAAATTTCTGCAATTTTGCCCCAAAATAAGGAAAATTTCTGCAATTTTGTACCAAAATAAAAGAAATTTCTGCCTTTTTGCTTCCAAATAAGAAAATTTCTGCTTTTTTTCTGAAATAAGTGAAATTTCTGAAATTTTGCCTCAAAATAAGTGAAATTTCTACAATTTTGACTTAAAATAAGTGAAATTTCTTGAATTTTTCCCCAAAATAATTGGAATTTCTGAGTTTTGACCCAAAATAAGGAGAATTTCTGTCTTTTTGCCTCAACATATAGGGAATTTCTGCCTTTTTGCCCCACAATTAGGGGAATTTCTGCAATTTTGCTCCAAAATACGGGGAATTTCTGCCTTTTTGCCCGAAAATAATAAGAATGCATAACTTTTTGCCATAAAAAAGGGAAATTTCTTCATTTTTGCTCCAAAATAAGGGGAATTTCTGCCTTTTTGACTCTAAATAAGTGGAATTTCTGTCTTTTTCCCCCAAAACAAAGGGAATTTCTGTCTTTTTTGTTTCAAAATAAGGAAAATTTCTGAATTATTACCCTGAAGTAAGTGAAATTTCTGCCTTTTTGCCCCCAAATAAGGGGAATTTCAGCCTTTTTACCTCAAAATAAGGGGAATTTCTGCATTTTTGCCACAAAATATTAGGAATTTCTGCCTTTTTGCACCAAAATAAGGAAAAGTTCTGCCTTTTTCCCTGAAATAAATGAAATTTTTGCAATTTTGCACCAAAATAAGTGAAATTTCTCCAATTTTGCCCCAAAATAAGGGAAATTTCTGCAATTTTGTACCAAAATAAAAGATATTTCCACCTTTTTGCTTCCAAATAAGAAAATTTCTGCTTTTTTTTCTGAAATAAGTGAAATTTCTGAAATTTTGCCACAAAATAAGTGAAATTTCTCCAATTTTGCCCCAAAATAAGTGAAATTTCTGGAATTTTGCCCCAAATTAAGTGGAATTTCTGAGTTTTGACCCACAATAAGATGAATTTCTGTCTTTTTGCCCCAACATATAGGGAATTTCTGCCTTTTTGCCCCACAATTAGGGGAATTTCTGCAATTTTGTTCTAAAATACGAGGAATTTCTGCCTTTTTGCCCCCAAATAAGGAAAATTTCAGCCTTTTTACCTCAAAATAAGGGGAATTTTTGCATTTTGGCCGCATAATATGGAAAATTTCTGCCTTTTTGCCACAAAATAAGAAAATTTCTGCTTTTTTTCCCTGAAATAAGTGAAATTTTTGAAATTTTGCCCCAAAATAAGTAAAATTTCTACAATTTTGCCCCAAAATAAGTGAAATTTCTTGAATTTTGCCCCAAATTAATGGAATTTCTGAGTTTTGACCCACAATAAGGAGAATTACTGTCTTTATGCCCCAACATATACGAAATTTCTGCCTTTTTGCCCCACAATTAGGGGAATTTCTGCAATTTTGGTCCAAAATACGGGGAATTTCTGCCTTTTTGCTCGAAAATAAGAAGAATGCATACCTTTTTTACATAAAAAAGAAAAATTTCTGCAATTTTGCTCTAAATTAAGAGAAATTTATGCTTTTTTGCCTCTAAATAAGTGGAATTTCTGTCTTTTCCCCCAAAACAAAGGGAATTTCTGTCTTTTTGCCCCTAAATAAAAAAAATTTCTGACTTATTACCCTGAAATAAGTGAAATTTCTGCAATTTTGCCCCAACATAAGAGAAATTTCTGCCTATTCTCCCCCAAATAAGGGTAATTTCAGCCTTTTTACCTAAAAATAAGGGGAATTTTTGCATTTTTGCCCCAAAATATGGAAAATTTCTTACTTTTTGCCCAAAATAAGAAAAATTTCGGCAATTTTGTACCAAAATAAACAAAATTTCTGCCTTTTTGCCACAAAATAAGAAAATTTCTGCTTTTTTCCCATGAAATAAGTGAAATTTCTGCAATTTTGCCCCAAAATAAGTGAAATTTCTGCAATTTTGCCCCATAATAACAAAAATTTCTGGAATTTTGCCCAAAAATAAGTGGAAATTCTGAGTTTTGCCACAAAATAAGGAGGATTTCTGTCTTTTTGCCCCAACATATAGGAAATCTCTGCCTTTTTGCCCCACAATTAGGGGAATTTCTGCAATTTTGCTCCAAAATACGGGGAATTTCTGACTTTTTGCTCAAAAATAAGTAGAATGCATACCTTTTTGCCATAAAAATGGAAAATTTCTTCATTTTTTCTCCAAAATAAGGGGAATTTCTGCTTTTATGCCTCTAAATATGTGCAATTTCTGTCTTTGTCCCCCAAAACAAAGGGAGTTTCAATCCTTTTTGCCCCAAAATTAGGGAAATATGTGATTTATTACCCTGAAATAAGTGAAATTTGTGCAATTTTGACCCAAAATAAGGGAAATTTCTGCCTTTTTGCCCCCAAATAAAGGGAATTTCAGCCTTTTTACCTCAAAATAAGGGGAATTTCTGCATTTTTGCCACAAAATATTAGGAATTTCTGCCTTTTTGCCCAAAAATAAGGAAAATTTCTGCTTTTTTCCCCGAAATAAGTGAAATTTCTGCAATTTTGCCCCAAAATAAGGAAAATTTCTGCAATTTTGTACCAAAATAAAAGCAATTTCTGTCTTTTTTTTTCAAATAAGAAAATTTCTGCTTTTTTTTCTGAAATAAGTGAAATTTCTGAAATTTTGCCTCAAAATAAGTGAAATTTCTACAATTTTGACTTAAAAAGAGTGAAATTTCTTGAATTTAGCCCCAAAATAAGTGGAATTTTTGAGTTTTTGACCCAAAATAAGGAGTATTTCTGTCTTTTTGCCTCAACATATAGGGAATTTCTGCCTTTTTGCCCCACAATTAGGGGAATTTCTGCAATTTTGCTCCAAAATACGGGGAATTTCTGCCTTTTTGCCCGAAAATAATAAGAATGCATACCTTTTTGCCATAAAAAAGGGAAATTTCTTCATTTTTGCTCCAAAATAAGGGGAATTTCTGCCTTTTTGACTCTAAATAAGTGAAATTTCTGTTTTTTTTCCCCCAAAACAAAGGGAATTTCTGTCTTTTTTGTTTCAAAATAAGGAAAATTTCTGAATTATTACCCTGAAGTAAGTGAAATTTCTGCCTTTTTGCCCCCAAATAAGGGGAATTTCAACCTTTTTACCTCAAAATAAGGGGAATTTCTGCATTTTTGCCACAAAATATTAGGAATTTCTGCCTTTTTCCCCATAATAAAGAAAATTTCTGCTTTTTTCCCTGATATAAATGAAATTTTTGCAATTTTGCCCCAAAATAACTGAAATTTCTGCAATTTTGCCCCAAAATAAAAGAAATTTCTGCAATTTTGTACCAAAATAAAAGATATTTCCGCCTTTTTGCTTCCAAATAAAAAAAAATTTTGCTTTTTTTTCTGAAATAAGTGAAATTTCTGAAATTTTGCCACAAAATAAGTGAAATTTCTACAATTTTGCCCCAAAATAAGTGAAATTTCTGGAATTTTGCCCCAAATTAAGTGGAATTTCTGAGTTTTGACCCACAATAAGAAAAATTTCTGTCTTTTTGCCCCAACATATAGAGAATTTCTGCCTCTTTGCCCCACAATTAGGGGAATTTCTGCAATTTTGCTCCAAAATACAGGGAATTTCTGCCTTTTTGCCCGAAAATAAAAAGAATGCATACCTTTTTGCCATAAAAAAGGGAAATTTCTTCAGTTTTGCTCCAAAATAAGGGGAATTTCTGCTTTTTTGCCTCTAAATAAGTTGAATTTCTGTCTTTTTTCCCCAAAACAAAGGGAATTTCTGTCTTTTTTGCCCCAAAATAAAAAAAATTCTGACTTATTACCCTGAAATAAGTGAAATTTCTGCAATTTTGACACAAAATAAGGGAAATTTCTGCCTTTTTGTCCCCAAATAAGGGGAATTTCAGCCTTTTTACCTCAAAATATGGGGAATTTCTGCATTTTTGCCACAAAATATTAGGAATTTCTGCCTTTTTGCCCCAAAATAAGGAAAATTTCTGCATTTTTCCGTGAAATAAATGAAAGTTCTGCATTTTTGCCCCAAAATATGGGAAATTTCTGCAATTTTGCCCCAAAATAAGAAAAATTTCAGCAATTTTGTACCAAAATATAAGAAAAATCAAACTTTTTGCCCCAAAATAAAAAATTTCTGCTTTTTTTCTGAAATAAGTGAAATTTCTGCAATTTTGCCCCAAAATAAGTGAAATTTCTGAGTTTTGCCCCTAAATAAGAAGAATTTCTGTATTTTTGCCCCAACATATAGGGAATTTCTGCCTTTTTGCCCCTCATTTAGGGGAATTTCTGCAATTTTGCTCCAAAATACGGGAAATTTCTGCCTTTTTGCCCCCAAATAAGGGAAATTTCAGCCTTTTTACCTCAAAATAAGGGGAATTTTTGCATTTTTGCCGCATAATATGGAAAATTCCTGCCTTTTTGCCACAAAATTAGAAAATTTCTGCTTTTTTTCACTGAAATAAGTGAAATTTCTGAAATTTTGCCCCAAAATAAGTAAAATTTCTACAATTTTGCCCCAAAATAAGTGAAATTTCTTGAATTTTGCCCCAAATTAAGTGGAATTTCTGAGTTTTGACCCACAATAAGGAGAATTTCTGTCTTTTTGCCCCAACATATACGAAATTTCTGCCTTTTTGCCCCACAATTAGGGGAATTTCTGCAATTTTGGTCCAAAATACGGGGAATTTCTGACTTTTTGCCCAAAAATAAGAAGAATGCATACCTTTTTTACATAAAAAAGAAAAATTTCTGCAATTTTGCTCCAAATTAAGAGAAATTTCTGCTTTTTTGCCTCTAAATAAGTGGAATTTCTGTCTTTTCCCCCAAAACAAAGGGAATTTCTGTCTTTTTGCCCCTAAATAAAAAAAATTTCTGACTTATTACCCTGAAATAAGTGAAATTTCTGCAATTTTGCCCCAACATAAGAGAAATTTCTGCCTATTCGCCCCCAAATAAGGGTAATTTCAGCCTTTTTACCTCAAAATAAGGGGAATTTTTGCACTTTTGCCCCAAAATATGGAAAATTTCTGCCTTTTTGCCCAAAATAAGAAAAATTTCTGCAATTTTGTACCAAAATAAAAAAATTTCTGCCTTTTTGCCACAAAATAAGAAAATTTCTGCTTTTTTCCCATGAAATAAGTGAAATTTCTGCAATTTTGCCCCAAAATAAGTGAAATTTCTGCAATTTTGCCCCAAAATAAGGGAATTTTCTGGAATTTTGCCCAAAAATAAGTGGAAATTCTGAGTTTTGCCACAAAATAAGGAGGATTTCTGTCTTTTTGCCCCAACATATAGGGAATTTCTGCCTTTTTGCCCCACAATTAGGGTAATTTCTGCAATTTTGCTCGAAAATACAGGGAATTTCTGCCTTTTTGCTCAAAAATAAGTAGAATGCATACCTTTTTGCCATAAAAAAGGAAAATTTCTTCATTTTTGCTCCAAAATAAGGGGAATTTCTGCTTTTATGCCTCTAAATATGTGGAATTTCTGTCTTTGTCCCCCAAAACAAAGGGAATTTGTGTCCTTTTTGCACCAAAATAAGGGAAATTTGTGACTTATTACCCTGAAATAAGTGAAATTTCTGCAATTTTGACCCAAAATAAGGGAAATTTCTGCCTTTTTGCCCCCAAATAAAGGGAATTTCAGCCTTTTTACCTCAAAATAAGGGGAATTTCTGCATTTTGCCACAAAATATTAGGAATTTCTGCCTTTTTGCCCCAAAATAAGGAAAATTTCTGCCTTTTTTTTCCTGAAATAAGTGAAATTTCTGCAATTTTGCCCCAAAATAAGTGAAATTTCTGCAATTTTGCCCCAAAATAAGGAAAATTTCTGCAATTTTGTACCAAAATAAAAGAAATTTCTGCCTTTTTACTTCCAAATAAGAAAATTTCTGCTTTTTTTTCTGAAATAAGTGAAAATTCTGAAATTTTGCCTCAAAATAAGTGAAATTTCTACAATTTTGACTAAAAATAAGTGAAATTTCTTGAATTTAGCCCCAAAATAAGTGGAATTTCTGAGTTTTGACCCAAAATAACTAGAATTTCTGTCTTTTTGGCTCAACATATAGGGAATTTCTGCCTTTTGCCCCACAATTAGGGGAATTTCTGCAATTTTGCTCCAAAATACGGGGAATTTCTGCCTTTTTGCCCGAAAATAATAAGAATGCATACCTTTTTGCCATAAAAAAGGGAAATTTCTTCATTTTTGCTCCAAAATAAGGGGAATTTCTGCGTTTTGACTCTAAATAAGTGGAATTTCTGTCTTTTTCCCCCAAAACAAAGGGAATTTCTGTCTTTTTTGTTTCAAAATAAGGAAAATTTCTGAATTATTACCCTGAAGTAAGTGAAATTTCTGCCTTTTTGCCCCCAAATATGGGGAATTTCAACCTCTTTACCTCAAAATAAGGGGAATTTCTGCATTTTTGCCACAAAATATTAGGAATTTCTGCCTTTTTGCCCCATAATAAAAAAAATTTCTGCCTTTTTCCCTGATATAAATGAAATTTTTGCAATTTTGCCCCAAAATAACTGAAATTTCTGCAATTTTGCCCCAAAATAAAAGAAATTTCTGCAATTTTGTACCAAAATGAAAGATATTTCCGCCTTTTTGCTTCCAAATAAAAAAAATTTCTGCTTTTTTTTCTCAAATAAGTGAAATTTCTGAAATTTTGCCACAAAATAAGTGAAATTTCTACAATTTTGCCCCAAAATAAGTGAAATTTCTGGAATTTTGCCCCAAATTAGGTGGAATTTCTGAGTTTTGACCCACAATAAGAAAAATTTCTGTCTTTTTGCCCCAACATATAGAGAATTTCTGCCTTTTTGCCCCACAATTAGGGGAATTTCTGCAATTTTGCTCCAAAATACAGGGAATTTCTGCCTTTTTGCCCGAAAATAAAAAGAATGCATACCTTTTTGCCATAAAAAAGGGAAATTTCTTCATTTTTGCTCCAAAATAAGGGGAATTTCTGCTTTTTTGCCTCTAAATAAGTTGAATTTCTGTCTTTTTTCTAAAAAACAAAGGGAATTTCTGTCATTTTTGCCCCAAAATAAAAAAAATTCTGACTTATTACCCTGAAATAAGTGAAATTTCTGGAATTTTGACACAAAATAAGGGAAATTTCTGCCTTTTTGTCCCCAAATAAGGGGAATTTCAGCCTTTTTACCTCAAAATATGGGGAATTTCTGCATTTTTGCCACAAAATATTAGGAATTTCTGCCTTTTTGCCCCAAAATAAGGAAAATTCTGCATTTTTCCCTGAAATAAATGAAAGTTCTGCATTTTTGCCCCAAAATATGGGAAATTTCTGCAATTTTGCCCCAAAATAAGAAAAATTTCAGCAATTTTGTACCAAAATATAAAAAAAATCAAACTTTTTGCCCCAAAATAAAAAATTTCTGCTTTTTTTCTGAAATAAGTGAAATTTCTGCAATTTTGCCCCAAAATAAGTGAAATTTCTGAGTTTTGCCCCTAAATAAGAAGAATTTCTGTCTTTTTGCCCCAACATATAGGGAATTTCTGCCTTTTTGCCCCTCATTTATGGGAATTTCTGCAATTTTGACCCAAAATAAGGGAAATTTCTGCCTTTTTGCCCCCAAATAAAGGGAATTTCAGCCTTTTTACCTCAAAATAAGGGGAATTTCTGCATTTTGCCACAAAATATTAGGAATTTCTGCCTTTTTGCCCCAAAATAAGGAAAATTTCTGCCTTTTTTTTCCTGAAATAAGTGAAATTTCTGCAATTTTGCCCCAAAATAAGTGAAATTTCTGCAATTTTGCCCCAAAATAAGGAAAATTTCTGCAATTTTGTACCAAAATAAAAGAAATTTCTGCCTTTTTGCTTCCAAATAAGAAAATTTCTGCTTTTTTTTCTGAAATAAGTGAAATTTCTGAAATTTTGCCTCAAAATAAGTGAAATTTCTACAATTTTGACTAAAAATAAGTGAAATTTCTTGAATTTAGCCCCAAAATAAGTGGAATTTCTGAGTTTTGACCCAAAATAACTAGAATTTCTGTCTTTTTGCCTCAACATATAGGGAATTTCTGCCTTTTGCCCCACAATTAGGGGAATTTCTGCAATTTTGCTCCAAAATACGGGGAATTTCTGCCTTTTTGCCCGAAAATAATAAGAATGCATACCTTTTTGCCATAAAAAAGGGAAATTTCTTCATTTTTGCTCCAAAATAAGGGGAATTTCTGCGTTTTGACTCTAAATAAGTGGAATTTCTGTCTTTTTCCCCCAAAACAAAGGGAATTTCTGTCTTTTTTGTTTCAAAATAAGGAAAATTTCTGAATTATTACCCTGAAGTAAGTGAAATTTCTGCCTTTTTGCCCCCAAATATGGGGAATTTCAACCTTTTTACCTCAAAATAAGGGGAATTTCTGCATTTTTGCCACAAAATATTAGGAATTTCTGCCTTTTTGCCCCATAATAAAAAAAATTTCTGCCTTTTTCCCTGATATAAATGAAATTTTTGCAATTTTGCCCCAAAATAACTGAAATTTCTGCAATTTTGCCCCAAAATAAAAGAAATTTCTGCAATTTTGTACCAAAATGAAAGATATTTCTGCCTTTTTGCTTCCAAATAAAAAAAATTTCTGCTTTTTTTTCTCAAATAAGTGAAATTTCTGAAATTTTGCCACAAAATAAGTGAAATTTCTACAATTTTGCCCCAAAATAAGTGAAATTTCTGGAATTTTGCCCCAAATTAGGTGGAATTTCTGAGTTTTGACCCACAATAAGAAAAATTTCTGTCTTTTTGCCCCAACATATAGAGAATTTCTGCCTTTTTGCCCCACAATTAGGGGAATTTCTGCAATTTTGCTCCAAAATACAGGGAATTTCTGCCTTTTTGCCCGAAAATAAAAAGAATGCATAACTTTTTGCCATAAAAAAGGGAAATTTCTTCATTTTTGCTCCAAAATAAGGGGAATTTCTGCTTTTTTGCCTCTAAATAAGTTGAATTTCTGTCTTTTTTCTAAAAAACAAAGGGAATTTCTGTCATTTTTGCCCCAAAATAAAAAAAATTCTGACTTATTACCCTGAAATAAGTGAAATTTCTGGAATTTTGACACAAAATAAGGGAAATTTCTGCCTTTTTGTCCCCAAATAAGGGGAATTTCAGCCTTTTTACCTCAAAATATGGGGAATTTCTGCATTTTTGCCACAAAATATTAGGAATTTCTGCCTTTTTGCCCCAAAATAAGGAAAATTTCTGCATTTTTCCCTGAAATAAATGAAAGTTCTGCATTTTTGCCCCAAAATATGGGAAATTTCTGCAATTTTGCCCCAAAATAAGAAAAATTTCAGCAATTTTGTACCAAAATATAAAAAAAATCAAACTTTTTGCCCCAAAATAAAAAATTTCTGCTTTTTTTCTGAAATAAGTGAAATTTCTGCAATTTTGCCCCAAAATAAGTGAAATTTCTGAGTTTTGCCCCTAAATAAGAAGAATTTCTGTCTTTTTGCCCCAACATATAGGGAATTTCTGCCTTTTTGCCCCTCATTTATGGGAATTTCTGCAATTTTGCTCCAAAATACGGGGAATTTCTGCCTTTTTGCCCCCAAATAAGGGAAATTTCAGCCTTTTTACCTCAAAATATGGGGAATTTTTGCATTTTTGCCGCATAATATGGAAAATTTCTGCCTTTTTGCCACAAAATAAGAAAATTTCTGCTTTTTTTCCCTGAAATAAGTGAAATTTCTGAAATTTTGCCCCAAAATAAGTAAAATTTCTACAATTTTGCCCCAAAATAAGTGAAATTTCTTGAATTTTGCCCCAAATTAAGTGGAATTTCTGAGTTTTGACCCACAATAAGGAGAATTTCTGTCTTTTTGCCCCAACATATACGAAATTTCTGCCTTTTTGCCCCACAATTAGGGGAATTTCTGCAATTTTGGTCCAAAATACGGGGAATTTCTGCATTTTTGCCCGAAAATAAGAAGAATGCATACCTTTTTTACATAAAAAGAAAAATTTCTGCAATTTTGCTCCAAATTAAGAGAAATTTCTGCTTTTTTGCCTCTAAATAAGTGGAATTTCTGTCTTTTCCCCCAAAACAAAGGGAATTTCTGTCTTTTTGCCCCTAAATAAAAAAAATTTCTGACTTATTACCCTGAAATAAGTGAAATTTCTGCAATTTTACCCCAACATAAGAGAAATTTCTGCCTATTCGCCCCCAAATAAGGGTAATTTCAGCCTTTTTACCTCTAAATAAGGGGAATTTTTGCATTTTTGCCCCAAAATATGGAAAATTTCTGCCTTTTTGCCCAAAATAAGAAAAATTTCTGCAATTTTGTACCAAAATAAACAAAATTTCTGCCTTTTTCCACAAAATAAGAAAATTTCTGCTTTTTTTCCATGAAATAAGTGAAATTTCTGCAATTTTGCCCCAAAATAAGTGAAATTTCTGCAATTTTGCCCCAAAATAAGGGAAATTTCTGTAACTTTGCCCAAAAATAAGTGGAAAATCTGAATTTTGCCACAAAATAAGGAGGATTTCTGTCTTTTTGCCCCAACATATAGGAAATTTCTGCCTTTTTGCCCCACAATTAGGGGAATTTCTGCAATTTTGCTCCAAAATACGGGGAATTTCTGCCTTTTTGCTCAAAAATAAGAAGAATGCATACCTTTTTGCCATAAAAATGGAAAATTTCTTCATTTTTGCTCCAAAATAAGGGGAATTTCTGCTTTTATGCCTCTAAATATGTTGAATTTCTGTCTTTGCCCCCAAAACAATGGGAATTTCTGTCCTTTTTGCCCCAAAATAAGGGAAATTTGTGACTTATTACCCTGAAATAAGTGAAATTTCTGCAATTTTGACCCAAAATAAGGGAAATTTCTGCCTTTTTGCCCCCAAATAAAGGGAATTTCAGCCTTTTTACCTCAAAATAAGGGGAATTTCTGCATTTTGCCACAAAATATTAGGAATTTCTGCCTTTTTGCCCCAAAATAAGGAAAATTTTTGCCTTTTTTCCCTGAAATAAGTGAAATTTCTGCAATTTTGCCCCAAAATAAGTGAAATTTCTGCAATTTTGCCCCAAAATAAGTAAAATTTCTGCAATTTTGTACCAAAATAAAAGAAATTTCTGCCTTTTTGCTTCCAAATAAGAAAATTTCTGCTTTTTTTTCTGAAATAAGTGAAATTTCTGAAATTTTGCCTCAAAATAAGTGAAATTTCTACAATTTTGACTTAAAATAAGTGAAATTTCTTGAATTTAGCCCCAAAATAAGTGGAATTTCTGAGTTTTGACCCAAAATAAGGAGAATTTCTGTCTTTTTGCCTCAACATATAGGGAATTTCTGCCTTTTTGCCCCACAATTAGGGGAATTTCTGCAATTTTGCTCCAAAATACGGGGAATTTCTGCCTTTTTGCCCGAAAATAATAAGAATGCATACCTTTTTGCCATAAAAAAGGGAAATTTCTTCGTTTTTGCTCCTAAATAAGGGGAATTTCTGCCTTTTTGACTCTAAATAAGTGGAATTTCTGTCTTTTTCCCCCAAAACAAAGGGAATTTCTGACTTTTTTGTTTCAAAATAAGGAAAATTTCTGAATTATTACCCTGAAGTAAGTGAAATTTCTGCCTTTTTGCCCCCAAATAAGGGGTATTTCAACCTTTTTACCTCAAAATAAGGGGAATTTCTGCATTTTTGCCACAAAATATTAGGAATTTCTGCCTTTTTGCCCCATAATAAAGAAAATTTCTGCCTTTTTCCCTAATATAAATGAAATTTTTGCAATTTTGCCCCAAAATAACTGAAATTTCTGCAATTTTGCCCCAAAATAAAAGAAATTTCTGCAATTTTGTACCAAAATAAAAGATATTTCCGCCTTTTTGCTTCCAAATAAAAAAAATTTCTGCTTTTTTTTCTGAAATAAGTGAAATTTCTGAAATTTTGCCACAAAATAAGTGAAATTTCTACAATTTTGCCCCAAAATAAGTGAAATTTCTGGAATTTTGCCCCAAATTAAGTGGAATTTCTGAGTTTTGACCCACAATAAGAAAAATTTCTGTCTTTTTGCCCCAACATATAGAGAATTTCTGCCTTTTTGCCCCACAATTAGGGGAATTTCTGCAATTTTGCTCCAAAATACAGGGAATTTCTGCCTTTTTGCCCGAAAATAAAAAGAATGCATACCTTTTTGCCATAAAAAAGGTAAATTTTCTCATTTTTCCTCCAAAATAAGGGGAATTTCTGCTTTTTTGCCTCTAAATAAGTTGAATTTCTGTCTTTTTTCCCCAAAACAAAGGGAATTTCTGTCTTTTTTGCCCCAAAATAAAAAAAAATTCTGACTTATTACCATGAAATAAGTGAAATTTCTGCAATTTTGACACAAAATAAGGGAAATTTCTGCATTTTTGTCCCCAAATAAGGGGAATTTCAGCCTTTTTACCTCAAAATATGGGGAATTTCTGCATTTTTGCCACAAAATATTAGGAATTTCTGCCTTTTTGCCCCAAAATAAGGAAAATTTCTGCATTTTTCCCTGAAATAAATGAAAGTTCTGCATTTTTCCCCCAAAATATGGGAAATTTCTGCAATTTTGCCCCAAAATAAAAAAATTTCAGCAATTTTGTACCAAAATATGAGAAAAATCAGACTTTTTGCCCCAAAATAAAAAATTTCTGCTTTTTTTCTGAAATAAGTTAAATTTCTGCAATTTTGCCCCAAAATAAGTGAAATTTCTGAGTTTTGCCCCTAAATAAGAAGAATTTCTGTCTTTTTGCCCCAACATATAGGGAATTTCTGCCTTTTTACCCCTCATTTAGGGGAATTTCTGCAATTTTGCTCCAAAATACGGGGAATTTCTGCCTTTTTGTCCGAAAATAAGAATAATGCATACCCTTTTTCCATAAAAAAGGGAAATTTCTTCATTTTTGCTCCAAAACAAGAGGAATTTCTGCATTTTTGCCTCTAAATAAGTGAAATTTATGTCTTTTTTCCCCCCAAAAAAGGGAATTTCTGTCTTTTTTGCTCCAAAATAAGGAAAATTTCTGACTTATTACACTGAAATAAGTGAAATTTCTGCAATTTTGCTCCAAAATAAGGGAAATTTCTGCCTTTTTGCCCCCAAATAAGGGAAATTTCAGCCTTTTTACCTCAAAATAATGGGAATTTTTGCATTTTTGCCGCATAATATGGATAATTTCTGCCTTTTTTCCACAAAATAAGAAAATTTCTGCTTTTTTTCCCTGAAATAAGTGAAATTTCTGAAATTTTGCCCCAAAATAAGTAAAATTTCTACAATTTTGCCCCAAAATAAGTGAAATTTCTTGAATTTTGCCCCAAATTAAGTGGAATTTCTGAGTTTTGACCCACAATAAAAGAGAATTTCTGTCTTTTTGCCCCAACATATAGGAAATTTCTGCCTTTTTGCCCCACAATTAGGGGAAATTTTGCAATTTTGGTCCAAAATACGGGGAATTTCTGCCTTTTTGCCCGAAAATAAGAAGAATGCATACCTTTTTTACATAAAAAAGAAAAATTTCTGCAATTTTGCTCCAAAATAAGGGAAAATTTTGCTTTTTTGCCTCTAAATAAGTGGAATTTCTGTCTTTTCCCCCAAAACAAAGGTAATTTCTGTCTTTTTGCCCCTAAATAAAGAAAATTTCTGACTTATTACCCTGAAATAAGTGAAATTTCTGCAATTTTGCCCCAACAGAAGAGACATTTCTGCCTATTTGCCCCAAATCAGGGTAATTTCAGCCTTTTTACCTCAAAATAAGGGGAATTTTCGCATTTTTGCCCCAAAATATGGAAAATTTCTGCCTTTTTGCCCAAAATAAGAAAAATTTCTGCAATTTTGTAACAAAATAAAAAAAAATTTCTGCCTTTTTTCAACAAAATAAGAAAATTTTTGCTTTTTTTCCCTGATATAAGTGAAATTTCTGCAATTTTGCCCCAAAATAAGTGAAATTTTGCAATTTTGCCCCAAAATAAGTGAAATTTCTGGAATTTTGCCCAAAAATAAGTGGAAATTCTGAGTTTTGCCACAAAATAATGAGGATTTCTGTCTTTTTGCCCCAACATATAAGAAATTTCTGCCTTTTTGCCCCACAATTAGGGGAATTTCTGCAATTTTGCTCCAAAATACGGGGAATTTCTGCCTTTTTGCTCAAAAATAAGAAGAATGCATACCTTTTTGCCATAAAAAAAAGAAATTTCTTCATTTTTGCTCCAAAATAAGGGGAATTTCTGCTTTTATACCTCTAAATATGTTGAATTTCTGTCTTTGTCTCCCAAAACAAAGGGAATTTCTGTCCTTTTTGCCCCAAAATAAGGGAAATTTCTGACTTATTACCCTGAAATAAGTGAAATTTCTGCAATTTTGACCCAAAATAAGGGAAATTTCTGCCGTTTTGCCCCCAAATAAGGGGAATTTCAACCTTTTTACCTCAGAATAAGGGGAATTTCTGCATTTTTGCCACAAAATATTAGGAATTTCTGCCTTTTTGCCCAAAAATAAGGAAAATTTCTGCCTTTTTCTATGAAATAAATGAAATTTTTGCAATTTTGCCCCAAAATAAGTGAAATTTCTGCAATTTTGCCCCAGATAAGGGAAATTTCTGCAATTTTGTACCAAAATAAAAGACATTTCCGCCTTTTTGCTTCCAAATAAAAAAAATTCTGCTTTTTTTTCTGAAATAAGTGAAATTTCTGAAAATTTGCCACAAAATAAGTGAAATTTCTACAATTTTGCCCCAAAATAAGTGAAATTTCTGGAATTTTGCCCCAAATTAAGTGGAATTTCTGAGTTTTGACCCACAATAAGAAGAATTTCTGTCTTTTTGCCCCAACATATAGGGAATTTCTGCATTTTTGCCCCACAATTAGAGGAATTTCTGCAATTTTGCTCTAAAATACGGGGAATTTCTGCCTTTTTGCACAAAAATAAGAAGAATGCATACCTTTTTGCCATAAAAAACGGAAATTTCTTCATTTTTGCTCCAAAATAAGAAGAATTTCTGCTTTTTTGCCTCTAAATAAGTTGAATTTCTGTCTTTTTTCCCCCAAACAAAGGGAATTTCTGTCTTTTTTGCCCCAAAATAAAAAAAATTTCTGACTTATTACCCTGAAATAAGTGAAATTTCTGCAATTTTGACCAAAAATAAGGGAAATTTCTGCCTTTTTGCCCCCAAAAAGGGGAATTTCAGCCTTTTTACCTCAAAATAATGGGAATTTCTGCATTTTTCCACAAAATATTTGGAATTTCTGCATTTTTGCCCCAAAATAAGGAAAATTTCTGCATTTTTCCCTGAAATAAATGAAATTTATGCATTTTTGCCCCAAAATATGGGAAATTTCTGACTTTTTGCCACAAAATAAGAAAAATTTCAGCAATTTTGTACCAAAATATAAGAAAAATCAGCCTTTTTCCACCAAAATAAGAAAATTTCTGCTTTTTTTCTGAAATAAGTGAAATTTCTGCAATTTTGCCCCAAAATAAGTGAAATTTCTGAGTTTTGCCCCTAAATAAAAAGAATTTCTGTCTTTTTGCCCCAACATATAGGGAATTTCTGCCTTTTTGCCCCTAATTTAGGGGAATTTTTGAAATTTTGCTCCAAAATACGGGGAATTTCTGCTTTTTTGTCCAAAAATAAGAAGAATGCATATCTTTTTTCCATAAAAAAAAAATTTCTTCATTTTTGCTCCAAAATAAGGGGAATTACTGCATTTTTGCCTCTAAATAATTGAAATTTCTGTCTTTTTCCCCCCAAAAAAGAGAATTTCTGTCTTTTTTGCCCAAAAATAAAAAAATTTCTGACTTATTACACTGAAATAAGTGAAATTTCTGCAATTTTGCCCCAAAATAAGGGAAATTTCTGCCTTTTTGCCCCCAAATAAGGGGAATTTCAGCCTTTTTACCTCAAAATAAGGGGAATTTCTGCATTTTTGCCGCAAAATATGGAAAATTTCTGCCTTTTTGCCCAAAATAAAAAAAATTCTGCAATTTTTTACTAAAATAAAAAAAAATTCTGCTTTTTTGCCACAAAATAAGAAAATTTCTGCTTTTTTTCCCTGAAATAAGTGAAATTTCTGAAATTTTGCCTCAAAATAAGTAAAATTTCTACAATTTTGCCCCAAAATAAGTGAAATTTCTGGAATTTTGCCCCAAATTAAGTGGAATTTCTGAGTTTTGACCCACAATAAGGAGAATTTCTGTCTTTTTGCCCCAACATATGGGAAATTTCTGCCTTTTTGCCCCACAATTAGGGGAATTTCTGCAATTTTGGTCCAAAATACGGGGAATTTCTGCCTTTTTGCCCGAAAATAAGAAGAATGCATACCTTTTTGCCATAAAAAAGAGAAATTTCTTCATGTTTTGCTCCAAAATAAGGGAAATTTCTGTTTTTTGCCTCTAAATAAGTGGAATTTCTGTTTTTTTCCCCAAAACAAAGGGAATTTCTGTCTTTTTGCAACAAAATAAAGAAAATTTCTGACTTATTACCCTGAAGTAAGTGAAATTTCTGCAGTTTTGCCCCAACATAAGAGAAATTTCTGCCTATTTGCCCCTAAATAACGGTAATTTAAGACTTTTTACCTCAAAATAAGGGGAATTTTTGCATTTTTGCCCCTAAATATGGAAAATTTCTGCCTTTTTGCCCAAAATAAGAAAAATTTCTGCAATTTTGTACCAAAATAAAAAAAATTTCTGCCTTTTTGCCACAAAATAAGAAAATTTCTGCTTTTTTTCCCTGAAATAAGTGAAATTTCTGAAATTTTGCCCCAAAATAAGTAAAATTTCTACAATTTTGCCCCAAAATAAGTGAAATTTCTGAAATTTTGCTCCAAAATAAGTGGAATTTCTGAGTCTTGTCCAAATAAGGAGAATTTCTGTCTTTTTGCCCCAACATATAGGGAATTTTTGCCTTTTTGCCCCACAATTAAGAGAATTTCTGCAATTTTACTCCAAATTATGGGGAATTCCTGCCTTTTTGTTTGAAAATAAGAAGAATGCACACCTTTTTGCCATAAAAAAAGAAATTTCCTCTTTTTCGCTCCAAAATAAGGGGAATTTCTGCTTTTTTGCCTCTAAATAAATAGAATTTCTGTCTTTTTCCCCCAAAAAAGGGAATTTCTGTATTTTTTGCCCCAAAATAAGGAATATTTCTGTCTTATTACCCTGAAATAAGTGAAATTTCTGCAATTTTGCCCCAAAATAAGAGAAATTTCTGCCTTTTTGCCCCCAAATATGGGGAATTTCAGGATTTTTACCTCAAAATAAGGAAAATTTCTGAATTTTGCCCCAAAATATGGGAAATTCTGCCTTTTTGCCCCAAAAATAAGAAAAATTTCTGCAATTTTGTAAAAAAATAAAAGAAATTTTTGCCTTTTTGCCCCAAAATAAGAAAATTTCTGCTTTTTTTCCCTGAAATAAGTGAAATTTCTAAAATTTTGCACAAAATACATGGAATTTCTGAGTTTTGCCCCAAAATGAGGAGAATTTCTGTGTTTTTGCTCCAACATATAGGGAATTTCTGCCTTTTTGCCCTACAAATAGGGGAATTTCTGCTTTTTTGCCTCTAAATATGTGGAATTTCTGTCTTTTTCCCCCCAAACAAAGGGAATTTCTGTCTTTTTTGCCCCAAAATAAGGAAAATTTCTGACTTATTACCCTGAAATAAGTGAAATTTCTGCAATTTTGCTCCAAAATAAGGGAAATTTCTGCCTTTTTGCCACCAAATAAGGGGAATTTCAGCCTTTTTACCTGAAAATAAGGGGAATTTCTGCATTTTTGCCATAGAATATTAGGAATTTCTGTTTTTTGCCCAAAAATAAGGAAAATTTCTGCCTTTTTTCCCTGAAATAAGTGAAATTTCTGCAATTTTGCCCCAAAATAAGTGTAATTTCTGCAATTTTGCCCCAAAATAAGGGAAATTTCTAAAATTTTGCCCCATATTAAGAGAAATTTCTGCCTTTTTGACCTCAAATAAGGGAAATTTCAGCCTTTTTACCTCAAAATATGGAGAATTTCTGAATTTTTGCCCAAAAATATGGGAAATTTCTGCCTTTTTGCCCCAAATTAAGAAAAATTTCTGCAATTTTGTACCAAAATAAAAGAAATTTCTGCCTTTTTGCCCCAAAATATAAAAATTTCTGCTTTTTTTCTGAAATAAATGGAATTTCTGCAATTTTGCCTCAAAATAAGTTAAATTTCTGAATTTTTCCCTAAAATAAGAAGATTTTCTGTCTTTTTGCCCCAACATATAGGGAATTTCTGCCTTTTTTCCCCACAATTAGGGGAATTTCTGCAATTTTGCTCCAAAATAAGGGGAATTTCTGCCTTTTTGTCCGAAAATAAGAAGAATGCATACCTTTTTGCCATAAAAAAAAGAAATTTCTTCATTTTTGCTCCAAAATAAGGGGAATTTTTGGTTTTTGCCTCTAAATAAGTGGAATTTCTGTCTTTCTCCCCCAAAAAAGGGAATTTCTGTATTTTTTGCCCAAAAATAAGGAAAATTTCTGACTTATTACCCTGAAATAAGTGAAATTTCTGCAGTTTTGCCCCAAAATAAGGGAAATTTCTGCCTTTTTTCCCCCAAATAAGGGAAATTTCAGCCTTTTTACCTCAAAATAAGGAGAATTTCTGCCTTTTTGCCCAAAATAAGAAAAATTTCTGCAATTTTGTACAAAAATAAAAGAAATTTCTGCCTTATTGCCACGAAATATGAAAATTTCTGTTTTTTTCCCTGAAATAAGTGAAATTTCTGCAATTTTGCCCCAAAATTAGTGAAATTTCTGCAATTTTGCCTCAAAATAAAGGTAATTTCTGGAACTTTGCCCTAAATAAGTGGAATTTCTGAGTTTTGCCCCAAAATAAGGAGGATTTTTGTCTTTTTGCCCCAACATATAAGAAATTTCTTCCTTTTTGCCCTACAATTAGGGGAATTTCTGCAATTTTGCTTCAAAATACGGGGAATTTCTGCCTTTTTGCCCGAAAATAAGACGAATGCATACCTTTTTGCCATAAAAAAGGAAAATTTCTGCAATTTTGCTCCAAAATAATGGGAATTTCTGCATTTTTGCCTCTAAATAAGTGGAATTTCTGTCTTTTTCCCCCAAAACAAAAGGAATTTCTGTCTTTTTTGCCCCAAAATAAGGAAAATTTCTGACTTATTACCCTGAAGTAAGTGAAATTTCTGCAATTATGCCCCAATATAAAAGAAATTTCTGCCTTTTTGCCCCCAAATAAGGGGAATTTCAGCCTTTTTACCTCAAAATAAGGGTAATTTCTGCATTTTTTCCCCAAAATATGGGAAATTTCTGCCTTTTGGCCCCAAAATAAGAATAATTTCTGCAATTTTGTACCAAAATAAAAAAATTTCTGCCTTTTTGCCCGAAAATAAGAAAATTTCTACTTTTTTTTCTGAAATAAATGAAATTTCTGCAATTTTGCCCCAACATAAGAGAAATTTCTGCCTTTTTGCCACGAAATAAGGGGAATTTCAGACTTTTAACCTCAAAATAAGGGGACTTTCTGCATTGTTGACCCAAAATATGGGAAATTTCTGCCTTTTTGCCCCAAAATAACAAAAATTTCTGCAATTCTGTACCAAAATAAAAGAAATTTCAGCCTTTTTGCCCCAATATAAGAAAATTTCTGCTTTTTTTCTGAAATAAGTGAAATTTCTGCAATTTTGCCTCAAAATAAGAGAAATTTCTGCCTTTTTGCCCCCAAATCAGGGGAATTTCAGCCTTTTTACCTCAAAATATGAAGACTTTCTGCATTTTTGACCCAAAATATAGGAAATTTCTGCCTTTTTGCTCCGAAATAAGAAAAATTTCTGCAATTCTGTACCAAAATAAAATAAATTTCAGCCTTTTTGCCCCAATATAAGAAAATTTCTGCTTTTTTCTGAAATAAGTGAAATTTCTGCAATTTTGCCCCAAAATAAGTGAAATTTCTGCAATTTTGCCCCCAAATAATAGAAATTTCTGGAATTTTGCCTGATATTAAGTGGAATTTCTGAGTTTTGCGCAAAAATAAGGAGAATTTCTGTCTTTACGCCCCAACATATAGGGAATTTCTGCCTTTTTGCCCCACAATTAGGGGAATTTCTGCAATTTTGCTCCAAAATACGGGGTATTTCTGCCTTTTTGCCAGAATATAAGAAGAATGATTACCTTTTTGCCAGAAAAATGGGAAATTTCTCCATTTTTGCTTTAAAATAAAGGGAATTTCTGCTTTTTTGCCTCTAAATAAGTGGAATTTCTGTCTTTTTCCCCCAAAACAAAAGGAATTTCTGTTTTTTGCCCCAAAATAAGGAAAATTTCTGACTTATTACCCTGAAATAAGTGAAATTTCTAAAATTTTGCACAAAATACATGGAATTTCTGAGTTTTGCCCCAAAATGAGGAGAATTTCTGTCTTTTTGCCCCAACATATAGGGAATTTCTGCCTTTTTGCCCTACAAATAGGGGAATTTCTGCTTTTTTGCCTCTAAATATGTGGAATTTCTGTCTTTTTCCCCCAAAACAAAGGGTATTTCTGTCTTTTTGCCCCAAAATAAGGAAAATTTCTGTCTTATTACCCTGAAATAAGTGAAATTTCTGCAATTTTGCCCCAAAATAAGGGAAATTTCTGCCTTTTTGACCCAAATAAGGGGAATTTCAGCCTTTTTACCTCAAAATAAGGGGAATTTCTTCATTTTTGCCATAGAATATTAGGAATTTCTGTTTTTTTGCCCAAAAATAAGGAAAATATCTGGCTTTTTTCCCTGAAATAAGTGAAATTTCTGCAATTTTGCCTCAAAATAAGTGAAAATTCTGCAATTTTGCCTCAAAATAAAAAAAATTTCTGAATTTTGCTTCAAAATAAGTGAAATTTCTGAGTTTTGCCCCAAAATAAGGAGAATTTTTGTCTTTTTGCCCCAACATATAGGAAATTTCTTCCTTTTTGCCCCACAATTAGGGGAATTGCTGCAATATTGCTCCAAAATACGGGGAATTTCTGCCTTTTTGTCCAAAAAAAGGAAGAATGCATAACTTTTTGCCATAAAAAAGGAAAATTTCTGCAATTTTACTCCAAAATAAGGGGAATTTCTGCTTTTTTGCCTCTAAATAAGTGGAATTTCTGTCTTTTTCCCCCAAAACAAAGGGAATTTCTGTCTTTTTTGCCCCAAAATAAGGAAAATTTCTGACTTATTACCCTGAAGTAAGTGAAATTTCTGCAATTATGCCCCAATATAAAAGAAATTTCTGCCTTTTTGCCCCCAAATAAGGGGAATTTCAGCCTTTTTACCTCAAAATAAGGGTAATTTCTGCATTTTTTCCCCAAAATATGGGAAATTTCTGCCTTTTGGCCCTAAAATAAGAAAAATTTCTGCAATTTTGTACCAAAATAAAAAAATTTCTGCCTTTTTGCTCCAAAATAAGAAAATTTCTACTTTTTTTTCTGAAATAAATGCAATTTCTGCAATTTTGCCCCAACATAAGAGAAATTTCTGCCTTTTTGCCACGAAATAAGGGGAATTTGAGACTTTTAACCTCAAAATAAGGGGACTTTCTGCATTTTTGACCCAAAATATAGGAAATTTCTGCCTTTTTGCCCCCAAAATAAGAAAAATTTCTGCAATTCTGTACCAAAATAAAAGAAATTTCAGCCTTTTGCCCCAATATAAGAAAATTTCTGCTTTTTTTTTGAAATAAATGATATTTCTGCAATTTTGCCTCAAAATAAGGGAAATTTCTGTGTTTTTGCCCCCAAATTAGGGGAATTTCAGCCTTTTTACCTCAAAATATAAAGACTTTCTGCATTTTTGACCCAAAATATGGGAAATTTCTGCCTTTTTGCCCCAAAATAAGAAAAATTTCTGCCATTTTGTACCAAAATAAGAGAAATTTCTGCCTTTTTGCCCCAAAATAAAAAAAATTTCTCATTTTTTTTTCTGAAATAAGTGAAATTTCTGCAATTTTGCCCCAAAATAAGTGAAATTTCTGCAATTTTGGCCCCAAATAAGGGAAATTTCTGGAATTTTGCCTGAAAATAAGTGGAATTTCTGAGTTTTGCGCAAAAATATGGAGAATTTCTGTCTTTATGCCCCAACATATAGGAAATTTCTGCCTTTTTGCCCCACAATTAGGGGAATTTCTGCAATTTTGCTCCAAAATATGGGGTATTTCTGCCTTTTTGCCCGAATATAAGAAGAATGATTACCTTTTTGCCAGAAAAATGGGAAATTTCTCCATTTTTGCTTTAAAATAAAGGGAATTTCTGCTTTTTTGCCTCTAAATAAGTGGAATTTCTGTCTTTTCCCCCAAAAACAAAGGGAATTTCTGTTTTTTGCCCCAAAATAAGGAAAATTTCTGACTTATTACCCTGAAATAAGTGAAATATCTAAAATTTTGCACAAAATACATGGAATTTCTGAGTTTTGCCCCAAAATGAGGAGAATTTCTGTCTTTTTGCCCCAACATATAGAGAATTTCTGCCTTTTTGCCCTACAAATAGGGGAATTTCTGCTTTTTTGCCTCTAAATATGTGGAATTTCTGTCTTTTTCCCCCAAACAAAGGAAATTTCTGTCTTTTTTGCCCCAAAATAAAGAATATTTCTGACTTATTACCCTGAAATAAGTAAAATTTCTGCAATTCTGCCCCAAAATAAGGGAAATTTCTGCCTTTTTGCCCCCAAATAAGGGGAATTTCAGCCTTTTTACCTCAAAATAAGGGGAAATTCTGCATTTTTGCCATAGAATATTAGGAATTTCTGTTTTTTTGCCCAAAAATAAGGAAAATTTCTGCCTTTTTTCCCTGAAATAAGTGAAATTTCTGAAATTTTGCCCCAAAATAAGTGAAATTTCTGCAATTTTGCCATAAAATAAGTGAAATTTCTGCAATTTTGCCCCAAAGTAAGGGAAATTTTTAAAATTTTGCCCCAAATTAAGAGAAATTTCTGCCTTTTTGACCTCAAATAAGGGAAATTTCAGCCTTTTTACCTCAAAATATAGAGAATTTCTGAATTTTTGCCCAAAAATATGGGAAATTTCTGCCTTTTTGCCCCAAATTAAGAAAAATTTCTGCAATTTTTTACCAAAATAAATTTCTGCCTTTTTGCCCCAAAATAAGAAAATTTCTGCTTTTTTTCTGAAATAAATGATATTTCTGCAATTTTGCTTCAAAATAAGTTAAATTTCTGATTTTTTCCCTAAAATAAGAAGAATTTCTGTCTTTTTGCCCCAACATATAGGGAATTTCTGCCTTTTTTCCTCACAATTAGGGGAATTTCTGTAATTTTGCTCCAAAATACGGGGAATTTCTGCCTTTTTGTCCGAAAATAAGAAGAATGCATACCTTTTTGCCATAAAAATGAAATTTCTTCATTTTTGCTCCAAAATAAGGGGAATTTCTGGTTTTTGCCTCTAAATATGTGGAATTTCTTTCTTTCTCCCCCAAAACAAAGGGAATTTCTGTATTTTTTGCCTCAAAATAATGAAAATTTCTGACTTATTACCCTGAAATAAGTGAAATTTCTGCAATTTTGCCCCAAAATAAGGGAAATTTCTCCCTTTTTGGCCTTAAATAAGGGGAATTTCAGCCTTTTTACCTCAAAATAAGGGGAATTTCTGCCTTTTTGCCCAAAATAAAAAAAATTTCTGCAATTTTGTACCAAAATAAAAGAAATTTCTGCCTTATTGCCACAAAATATGAAAATTTCTGTTTTTTTCCCTGAAATAAGTGAAATTTCTGCAATTTTGCCCCAAAATAAGTGAAATTTCTGCAATTTTGCCTCAAAATAAAGGTAATTTCTGGAACTTTGCCCTAAATAAGTGGAATTTCTGAGTTTTGCCCCAAAATAAGGAGGATTTTTGTCTTTTTGCCCCAACATATAGGAAATTTCTTCCTTTTTGCCCCACAATTAGGGGAATTTCTGCAATTTTGCTTCAAAATACGGGGAATTTCTGCCTTTTTGCCCGAAAATAAGAAGAATGCATACCTTTTTGCCATAAAAAAGGAAAATTTCTGCAATTTTGCTCCAAAATAAGGGGAATTTCTGCTTTTTTGCCTCTAAATAAGTGGAATTTCTGTCTTTTTCCCCCAAAACAAAGGGAATTTCTGTCTTTTTTGCCCCAAAATAAGGAAAATTTCTGACTTATTACCCTGAAGTAAGTGAAATTTCTGCAATTATGCCCCAATATAAAAGAAATTTCTGCCTTTTGCCCCCAAATTAGGGGAATTTCAGCCTTTTTACCTCAAAATAAGGGTAATTTCTGCATTTTTCCCCAACATATGGGAAATTTCTGCCTTTTGGCCCCAAAATAAGAATAATTTCTGCAATTTTGTACCAAAATAAAAAAAATTCTGCCTTTTTGCCCCAAAATAAGAAAATTTCTACTTTTTTTTCTGAAATAAATGAAATTTCTGCAATTTTGCCCCAACATAAGAGAAATTTCTGCCTTTTTGCCACGAAATAAGGGGAATTTCAGACTTTTAACCTCAAAATAAGGGGACTTTCTGCATTGTTGACCCAAAATATGGGAAATTTCTGCCTTTTTGCCCCAAAATAACAAAAATTTCTGCAATTCTGTACCAAAATAAAAGAAATTTCAGCCTTTTTGCCCCAATATAAGAAAATTTCTGCTTTTTTTCTGAAATAAGTGAAATTTCTGCAATTTTGCCTCAAAATAAGAGAAATTTCTGCCTTTTTGCCCCCAAATCAGGGGAATTTCAGCCTTTTTACCTCAAAATATGAAGACTTTCTGCATTTTTGACCCAAAATATGGGAAATTTCTGCCTTTTTGCTCCGAAATAAGAAAAATTTCTGCAATTCTGTACCAAAATAAAATAAATTTCAGCCTTTTTGCCCCAATATAAGAAAATTTCTGCTTTTTTCTGAAATAAGTGAAATTTCTGCAATTTTGCCCCAAAATAAGTGAAATTTCTGCAATTTTGCCCCCAAATAAGGGAAATTTCTGGAATTTTGCCTGAAAATAAGTGGAATTTCTGAGTTTTGCGCAAAAATAAGGAGAATTTCTGTCTTTACGCCCCAACATATAGGGAATTTCTGCCTTTTTGCCCCACAATTAGGGGAATTTCTGCAATTTTGCTCCAAAATACGGGGTATTTCTGCCTTTTTGCCAGAATATAAGAAGAATGATTACCTTTTTGCCAGAAAAATGGGAAATTTCTCCATTTTTGCTTTAAAATAAAGGGAATTTCTGCTTTTTTGCCTCTAAATAAGTGGAATTTCTGTCTTTTTCCCCCAAAACAAAAGGAATTTCTGTTTTTTGCCCCAAAATAAGGAAAATTTCTGACTTATTACCCTGAAATAAGTGAAATTTCTAAAATTTTGCACAAAATACATGGAATTTCTGAGTTTTGCCCCAAAATGAGGGGAATTTCTGTCTTTTTGCCCCAACATATAGGGAATTTCTGCCTTTTTGCCCTACAAATAGGGGAATTTCTGCTTTTTTGCCTCTAAATATGTGGAATTTCTGTCTTTTTCCCCCAAAACAAAGGGTATTTCTGTCTTTTTTGCCCCAAAATAAGGAAAATTTCTGACTTATTACCCTGAAATAAGTGAAATTTCTGCAATTTTGCCCCAAAATAAGGGAAATTTCTGCCTTTTTGACCCAAATAAGGGGAATTTCAGCCTTTTTACCTCAAAATAAGGGGAATTTCTGCATTTTTGCCATAGAATATTAGGAATTTCTGTTTTTTTGCCCGAAAATAAGGAAAATTTCTGCCTTTTTTCCCTGAAATAAGTGAAATTTCTGCAATTTTGCCTCAAAATAAGTGAAATTTCTCCAATTTTGCCTCAAAATAAAGGAAATTTCTAGAATTTTGCTTCAAAATAAGTGAAATTTCTGAGTTTTGCCCCAAAATAAGGAGAATTTTTGTTTTTTTGCCCCAACATATAGGAAATTTCTTCCTTTTTGCCCCACAATTAGGGGAATTGCTGCAATTTTGCTTCAAATTACGGGGAATTTCTGCCTTTTTGCCCGAAAATAAAAAGAATGCATACCTTTTTGCCATAAAAAAGGAAAATTTCTGCAATTTTGGTCCAAAATAAGAGGAATTTCTGCTTTTGCCTCTAAATAAGTGGAATTTCTGTCTTTTTCCCCCAAAACAAAGGGAATTTCTGTCTTTTTGCCCCAAAATAAGAAAAATTTCTGACTTATTACCCTGAAATAAGTGTAATTTCTGCAATTTTGCCCCAACATAAGAGAAATTTCTGCCTTTTTGCCCCGAAATAAGGGGAATTTTAGCCTTTTAACCTCAAAATAAGGGGACTTTCTGCATTTTTGACACAAAATATGGGAAATTTCTGCCTTTTTGCCCCAAAATAAGAACAATTTCTGCAATTCTGTATTAAAATAAAAGAAATTTCAGCCTTTTTGCCCCAATATAAGAAAATTTCTGCTTTTTTTCTGAAATAAGTGAAATTTCTGCAATTTTGCCTCAAAATAAGTGAAATTTCTGCCTTTTTGCCTCCAAATCAGGGGAATTTTAGCCTTTTTACCTCAAAATATGAAGACTTTCTGCATTTTTGACCCAAAATATGGGAAATTTCTGCCTTTTTGCTCCGAAATAAGAAAAATTTCTGCAATTCTGTACCAAAATAAAATAAATTTCAGCCTTTTTGCCCTAATAAAAGAAAATTTCTGCTTTTTTTCTGAAATAAGTGAAATTTCTGCAATTTTGCCCCAAAATAAGTGAAATTTCTGAGTTTTTCCCCAAAATAACGAGAATTTCTGTCTTTTTGCCCCAACATATAGGGAATTTCTGCCTTTTTGCCCCACATTTAGAGGAATTTCTTCACTTTTGCTCCAAAATACGGGGAATTTCTGCCTTTTTGTCCAAAAATAAGAAGAATGCATAACTTTTTGCCATAAAAAAGGGAAATTTCTTCATTTTTGCTCCAAAATAAAGGGGATTTCTCCATTTTTGCCTCTAAATAAGTGGAATTTCTGTCTTTTTCCCCCCCAAAAAAGGGAATTTCTGTATTTTTTGCCCCAAAATAAGGAAAATTTCTGACTTATTACCCTGAAATAAGTGAAATTTCTGCAATTTTGCCCCAAAATAAGGGAAATTTCTGCATTTTTGCCCCCAAGTAAGGGGAATTTCAGCCTTTTTACCTCAAAATAAGGAGAATTTCTGCATTTTTGCCCCAAAATATGGGAAATTTCTGCCTTTTCCCCCAAAATAAGAAAATTTCTGCTTTTTTCCCTGCAATAAGTTAAATTTCTGAAATTTTGCCCCAAAATAAGTGGAATTTCTGAGTTTTGTCCAAATAAGGAGAATTTCTGTCTTTTTACCCCAACTTTTAGGGAATTTTTGCCTTTTTGCCCCACAATTAAGGGAATTTCTGCAATTTTACTCCAAATTACGAGGAATTCCTGCCTTTTTGCCCGAAAATAAGAAGAATGCACACCTTTTTGCCATAAAAAAAGGAAATTTCCTCTTTTTCGCTCCAAAATAAGGGGAATTTCTGCTTTTTTGCCTCTAAATAAATAGAATTTCTGTCTTTTTCCCCCAAAAAAAGAAAATTTCTGTATTTTTTGCCCCAAAATAAGGAATATTTCTGTCTTATTACCCTGAAATAAGTGAAATTTCTGCAATTTTGCCCCAAAATAAGAGAAATTTCTGCCTTTTTGCCCCCAAATATGGGGAATTTCAGGATTTTTACCTCAAAATAAGGAAAATTTCTGAATTTTGCCCCAAAATATGGGAAATTTCTGCCTTTTTGCCCCAAAATAAGAAAAATTTCTGCAATTTTGTAAAAAAATAAAAGAAATTTTTGCCTTTTTTGCCCCAAAATAAGAAAATTTCTGCTTTTTTTCCCTGAAATAAGTGAAATTTCTAAAATTTTGCACAAAATACATGGAATTTCTGAGTTTTGCCCCAAAATGAGGAGAATTTCTGTCTTTTTGCCCCAACATATAGGGAATTTCTGCCTTTTTGCCCTACAAATAGGGGAATTTCTGCTTTTTTGCCTCTAAATATGTGGAATTTCTGTCTTTTTCCCCCAAAACAAAGGAAATTTCTGTCTTTTTTGCCCCAAAATAAGGAGAATTTCTGACTTATTACCCTGAAATAAGTGAAATTTCTGCAATTTTGCCCCAAAATAAGGGAAATTTCTGCCTTTTTGCCCCCAAATAAGGGGAATTTCAGCCTTTTTACCTCAAAATAAGGGGAATTTCTGCATTTTTGCCATAGAATATTAGGAATTTCTGTTTTTTTGCCCAAAAATAAGGAAAATTTCTGCCTTTTTTCCCTGAAATAAGTGAAATTTCTGCAATTTTGCCCCAAAATAAGTGAAATTTCTGCAATTTTGCCCCAAAATAAGGGAAAATTCTAAAATTTTGCCCCAAATTAAGAGAAATTTTTGCCTTTTTGACCTCAAATAAGGGAAATTTCAGCCTTTTTATCTCAAAATATGGAGAATTTCTGAATTTTTGCCCAAAAATATGAAAAATTTCTGCCTTTTTGCCCCAAATTAAGAAAAATTTCTGCAATTTTGTAACAAAATAAAAGAAATTTCTGCCTTTTTGCCCCAAAATAAGAAAATTTCTGCTTTTTTTCTGAAATAAATGAAATTTCTGCAATTTTGCCCCAAAATAAGTGAAATTTCTGAGTTTTTCCCCAAAATAACGAGAATTTCTGTCTTTTTGCCCCAACATATAGAGAATTTCTGCCTTTTTGCCCCACATTTAGAGGAATTTCTTCACTTTTGCTCCAAAATACGGGGAATTTCTGCCTTTTTCTCCAAAAATAAGAAGAATGCATACCTTTTTGCCATAAAAAAGGGAAATTTCTTCATTTTTGCTCCAAAATAAAGGGAATTTCTCCATTTTTGCCTCCAAATAAGTGGAATTTCTGTCTTTTTCCCCCCCAAAAAAGGGAATTTCTGTATTTTTTGCCCCAAAATAAGGAAAATTTCTGACTTATTACCCTGAAATAAGTGAAATTTCTGCAATTTTGCCCCAAAATAAGGGAAATTTCTGCATTTTTGCCCCCAAGTAAGGGGAATTTCAGCCTTTTTACCTCAAAATAAGGAGAATTTCTGCATTTTTGCCCCAAAATATGGGAAATTTCTGCCTTTTCCCCCAAAATAAGAAAATTTCTGCTTTTTTCCCTGCAATAAGTTAAATTTCTGAAATTTTGCCCCAAAATAAGTGAAATTTCTGCAATTTTGCCCCAAAATAAGGGATTTTTGGAATTTTGCCCCAAAATAAGTGGAATTTCTGAGTTTTGTCCAAATAAGGAGAATTTCTGTCTTTTTGCCCCAACTTTTAGGGAATTTTTGCCTTTTTGCCCCACAATTAAGGGAATTTCTGCAATTTTACTCCAAATTACGAGAAATTCCTGCCTTTTTGCCTGAAAATAAGAAGAATGCACACCTTTTTGCCATAAAAAAAGGAAATTTCCTCTTTTTCGCTCCAAAATAACGGGAATTTCTGCTTTTTTGCCTCTAAATAAATAGAATTTCTGTCTTTTTCCCCAAAAAAAAGGGAATTTCTGTATTTTTTGCCCCAAAATAAGGAATATTTCTGTCTTATTACCCTGAAATAAGTGAAATTTTTGCAATTTTGCCCCAAAATAAGAGAAATTTCTGCCCTTTTGCCCCCAAATATGGGGAATTTCAGGATTTTTACCTCAAAATAAGGAAAATTTCTGAATTTTGTCCCAAAATATGGGAAATTTCTGCCTTTTTGCCCCAAAATAAGAAAAATTTCTACAATTTTGTAAAAAAATAAAAGAAATTTTTGCCTTTTTGCCCCAAAATAAGAAAATTTCTGCTTTTTTTCCCTGAAATAAGTGAAATTTCTAAAATTTTGCACAACATACATGGAATTTCTGAGTTTTGCCCCAAAATGAGGAGAATTTCTGTCTTTTTGCCCCAACATATAGGGAATTTCTGCCATTTTGCCCTACAAATAAGGGAATTTCTGCTTTTTTGCCTCTAAATATGTGGAATTTCTGTCTTTTTCCCCCAAAACAAAGGGAATTTCTGTCTTTTTTGCCCCAAAATAAGGAAAATTTCTGACTTATTACCCTGAAATAAGTGAAATTTCTGCAATTTTGCCCCAAAATAAGGGAAATTTCTGCCTTTTTGCCCCCAAATAAGGGGAATTTCAGCCTTTTTACCTGAAAATAAGGGGAATTTCTGCATTTTTGCCATAGAATATTAGGAATTTCTGTTTTTTTGCCCAAAAATAAGGAAAATTTCTGCCTTTTTTCCCTGAAATAAGTGAAATTTCTCCAATTTTGCCCCAAAATAAGTGAAATTTCTGCAATTTTGCCCCAAAATAAGGGAAATTTCTAAAATTTTGCCCCAAATTAATAGAAATTTCTGCTTTTTTGACCTCAAATAAGGGAACTTTCAGCCTTTTTACCTCAAAATATGGAGAATTTCTGAATTTTTGCCCAAAAATATGGGAAATTTCTGCCTTTTTGCCCCAAATTAAGAAAAATTTCTGCAATTTTGTGCCAAAATAAAAGAAATTTCTGCCTTTTTGCCCCAAAATAAGAAAATTTCTGCTTTTTTTTCTGAAATAAATGAAATTTCTGCAATTTTGCCTCAAAATAAGTTAAATTTCTGAATTTTTCCCTAAAATAAGAAGAATTTCTGTCTTTTTGCCCCAACATATAGGGAATTTCTGCCTTTTTTCCCCACAATTAGGGGAATTTCTGCAATTTTGCTCCAAAATACGGGGAATTTCTACCTTTTTGTCCGAAAATAAGAAGAATGCATACCTTTTTGCCATAAAAAAAGAAATTTCTTCATTTTTGCTCCAAAATAAGGGGAATTTCTGGTTTTTGCCTCTAAATAAGTGTAATTTCTGTCTTTCTCCCCCAAAACAAAGGGAATTTCTGTATTTTTTGCCCAAAAATAAGGAAAATTTCTGACTTATTACCCTGAAATAAGTGAAATTTCTGCAATTTTGCCCCAAAATAATGGAAATATCTGCCTTTTTTCCCCCAAATAAGGAAAATTTCAGCCTTTTTACCTCAAAATAAGGGGAATTTCTGCCTTTTAGCCCAAAATAAGAAAAATTTCTGCAATTTTGTACCAAAATAAAAGAAATTTCTGCCTTATTGCCACGAAATATGAAAATTTCTGTTTTTTTCCCTGAAATAAGTGAAATTTCTGCAATTTTGCCCCAAAATTAGTGAAATTTCTGCAATTTTGCCTCAAAATAAAGGTAATTTCTGGAACTTTGCCCTAAATAAGTGGAATTTCTGAGTTTTGCCCCAAAATAAGGAGGATTTTTGTCTTTTTGCCCCAACATATAGGAAATTTCTTCCTTTTTGCCCTACAATTAGGGGAATTTCTGCAATTTTGCTTCAAATTACGGGGAATTTCTGACTTTTTGCCCGAAAATAAGAAGAATGCATACCTTTTTGCCATAAAAAAGGAAAATTTCTGCAATTTTGCTCCAAAATAAGGGGAATTTCTGCTTTTTTGCCTCTAAAAAAGTGGAATTTCTGTCTTTTTCCCCCAAAACAAAGGGAATTTCTGTCTTTTTTGCCCCAAAATAAGGAAAATTTCTGACTTATTACCCTGAAGTAAGTGAAATTTCTGCAATTATGCCCCAATATAAAAGAAATTTCTGCCTTTTTGCCCCCAAATAAGGGGAATTTCAGCCTTTTTACATCAAAATAAGGGTAATTTCTGCATTTTTTCCCCAAAATATGGGATATTTCTGCCTTTTGGCCCCAAAATAAGAAAAATTTCTGCAATTTTGTACCAAAATAAAAAAATTTCTGCCTTTTTGCCCCAAAATAAGAAAATTTCTACTTTTTTTTCTGAAATAAATGAAATTTCTGCAATTTTGCCCCAACATAAGAGAAATTTCTGCATTTTTGCCATGAAATAAGGGGAATTTCAGACTTTTAACCTCAAAATAAGGGGACTTTCTGGATTTTTGACCCAAAATATGGAAAATTTCCTCCTTTTTGCCCCAAAATTAGAAAAATTTCTGCAATTCTGTACCAAAATAAAAGAAATTGCAGCCTTTTTGCCCCAATATAAGAAAATTTCTGCTTTTTTTCTGAAATAAGTGAAATTTCTGCAATTTTGCCTCAAAATAAGAGAAATTTCTGCCTTTTTGCCTCCAAATCAGGGGAATTTCAGCCTTTTTACCTCAAAATATGAAGACTTTCTGCATTTTTGACCCAAAATATGGGAAATTTCTGCCTTTTTGCCCCAAAATAACAAAAATTTCTGCAATTCTGTACCAAAATAAAAGAAATTTCAGCCTTTTTGCCCCAATATAAGAAAATTTCTGCTTTTTTTCTGAAATAAGTGAAATTTCTGCAATTTTGCCCCAAAATAAGTGAAATTTCTGCAATTTTGCCCCCAAATAAGGGAAATTTCTGGAATTTTGCCTGAAAATAAGTGGAATTTCTGAGTTTTGCGCAAAAATAAGGAGAATTTCTGTCTTTACGCCCCAACATATAGGGAATTTCTGCCTTTTTGCTCCACAATTAGGGGAATTTCTGCAATTTTGCTCCAAAATACAGGGTATTTCTGCCTTTTTGCCCGAATATAAGAAGAATGATTACCTTTTTGCCACAAAAATGGGAAATTTCTCCATTTTTGCTTTAAAATAAAGGGAATTTCTGCTTTTTTGCCTCTAAATAAGTGGAATTTCTGTCTTTTTCCCCCAAAACAAAGGGAATTTCTGTTTTTTGCCCCAAAATAAGGAAAATTTCTGACTTATTACCCTGAAATAAGTGAAATTTCTAAAATTTTGCACAAAATACATGGAATTTCTGAGTTTTGCCCCCAAATGAGGAGAATTTCTGTCTTTTTGCCCCAACATATAGGGATTTTCTGCCTTTTTGCCCTACAAATAGGGGAATTTCTGCTTTTTTGCCTCTAAATATGTGGAATTTCTGTCTTTTTCCCCCAAAACAAAGGGAATTTCTGTCTTTTTTGCCCCAATATAAGGAAAATTTCTGACTTATTACCCTGAAATAAGTAAAATTTCTGCAATTTTGCCCCAAAATAAGGGAAATTTCTACCTTTTTGCCACCAAATAAGGGGAATTTCAGCCTTTTTACCTCAAAATAAGGGGAATTTCTGCATTTTTGCTATAGAATATTATGAATTTCTGTTTTTTGCCCAAAAATAAGGAAAATTTCTGCCTTTTTTCCCTGAAATAAGTGAAATTTCTGCAATTTTGCCCCAAAATAAGTGAAATTTCTGCAATTTTGCCCCAAAATAAGGGAAATTTCTAAAATTTTGCCCCAAATTAAGAGAAATTTCTGCCTTTTTGACCTCAAATAAGGGAAATTTTAGCCTTTTTACCTCAAAATATGGAGAATTTCTGAATTTTTGCCCAAAAATATGGGAAATTTCTGCCTTTTTGCCCCAAATTAATAAAAATTTCTGCAATTTTGTACCAAAATAAAAGAAATTTCTGCCCTTTTGTCCCAAAATAAGAAAATTTCTGCTTTTTTTCTGAAATAAATGAAATTTCTGCAATTTTGCCTCAAAATAAGTTAAATTTCTGAATTTTTCCCTAAAATAAGAAGAATTTCTGTCTTTTTGCCCCAACATATGGAATTTCTGCCTTTTTTCCCGACAATTAGAAAAATTTCTGCAATTTTGCTCCAAAATACGGGGAATTTCTGCCTTTTTGTCCGAAAATAAGAAGAATGCATACCTTTCTGCCATAAAAAAAAGAAATTTCTTCATTTTTGCTCCAAAATAAGGGGAATTTCTGGTTTTTGCCTCTAAATAAGTGGAATTTCTGTCTTTCTCCCCCAAAACAAAGGGAATTTCTGTATTTTTTGCCCAAAAATAAGGAAAATTTCTGACTTATTACCCTGAAATAAGTGAAATTTCTGCAATTTTGCCCCAAAATAAGAGAAATTTCTGCCTTTTTTCCCCCAAATAAGGGGAATTTCAGCCTTTTTACCTCAAAATAAGGGGAATTTCTGCCTTTTAGCCCAAAATAAGAAAAATTTCTGCAATTTTGTACCAAAATAAAAGAAATTTCTGCCTTATTGCCACGAAATATGAAAATTTCTGTTTTTTTCCCTGAAATAAGTGAAATTTCTGCAATTTTGCCCCAAAATTAGTGAAATTTCTGCAATTTTGCCTCAAAATAAAGGTAATTTCTGGAACTTTGCCCTAAATAAGTGGAATTTCTGAGTTTTGCCCCAAAATAAGGAGGATTTTTGTCTTTTTGCCCCAACATATAAGAAATTTCTTCCTTTTTGCCCTACAATTAGGGGAATTTCTGCAATTTTGCTTCAAAATACGGGGAATTTCTGCCTTTTTGCCCGAAAATAAGAAGAATGCATACCTTTTTGCCATAAAAAAGGAAAATTTCTGCAATTTTGCTCCAAAATAATGGGAATTTCTGCATTTTTGCCTCTAAATAAGTGGAATTTCTGTCTTTTTCCCCCAAAACAAAAGGAATTTCTGTCTTTTTTGCCCCAAAATAAGGAAAATTTCTGACTTATTACCCTGAAGTAAGTGAAATTTCTGCAATTATGCCCCAATATAAAAGAAATTTCTACCTTTTTGCCCCCAAATAAGGGGAATTTCAGCCTTTTTACCTCAAAATAAGGGTAATTTCTGCATTTTTTCCCCAAAATATGGGAAATTTCTGCCTTTTGGCCCCAAAATAAGAATAATTTATGCAATTTTGTACCAAAATAAAAAAATTTCTGCCTTTTTGCCCCAAAATAAGAAAATTTCTACTTTTTTTTCTGAAATAAATGAAATTTCTGCAATTTTGCCCCAACATAAGAGAAATTTCTGCCTTTTTGCCACGAAATAAGGGGAATTTCAGACTTTTAACCTCAAAATAAGGGGACTTTCTGCATTGTTGACCCAAAATATGGGAAATTTCTGCCTTTTTGCCCCAAAATAACAAAAATTTCTGCAATTCTGTACCAAAATAAAAGAAATTTCAGCCTTTTTGCCCCAATATAAGAAAATTTCTGCTTTTTTCTGAAATAAGTGAAATTTCTGCAATTTTGCCTCAAAATAAGAGAAATTTCTGCCTTTTTGCCCCCAAATCAGGGGAATTTCAGCCTTTTTACCTCAAAATATGAAGACTTTCTGCATTTTTGACCCAAAATATAGGAAATTTCTGCCTTTTTGCTCCGAAATAAGAAAAATTTCTGCAATTCTGTACCAAAATAAAATAAATTTCAGCCTTTTTGCCCCAATATAAGAAAATTTCTGCTTTTTTCTGAAATAAGTGAAATTTCTGCAATTTTGCCCCAAAATAAGTGAAATTTCTGCAATTTTGCCCCCAAATAATAGAAATTTCTGGAATTTTGCCTGAAAATAAGTGGAATTTCTGAGTTTTGCGCAAAAATAAGGAGAATTTCTGTCTTTACGCCCCAACATATAGGGAATTTCTGCCTTTTTGCCCCACAATTAGGGGAATTTCTGCAATTTTGCTCCAAAATACGGGGTATTTCTGCCTTTTTGCCCGAATATAAGAAGAATGATTACCTTTTTGCCAGAAAAATGGGAAATTTCTCCATTTTTGCTTTAAAATAAAGGGAATTTCTGCTTTTTTGCCTCTAAATAAGTGGAATTTCTGTCTTTTTCCCTCAAAACAAAAGGAATTTCTGTTTTTTGCCCCAAAATAAGGAAAATTTCTGACTTATTACCCTGAAATAAGTGAAATTTCTAAAATTTTGCACAAAATACATGGAATTTCTGAGTTTTGCCCCAAAATGAGGGGAATTTCTGCCTTTTTGCCCTACAAATAGGGGAATTTCTGCTTTTTTGCCTCTAAATATGTGGAATTTCTGTCTTTTTCCCCCAAAACAAAGGGTATTTCTGTCTTTTTGCCCCAAAATAAGGAAAATTTCTGTCTTATTACCCTGAAATAAGTGAAATTTCTGCAATTTTGCCCCAAAATAAGGGAAATTTCTGCCTTTTTGACCCAAATAAGGGGAATTTCAGCCTTTTTACCTCAAAATAAGGGGAATTTCTGCATTTTTGCCATAGAATATTAGGAATTTCTGTTTTTTTGCCCCAAAATAAGGAAAATTTCTGGCTTTTTTCCCTGAAATAAGTGAAATTTCTGCAATTTTGCCTCAAAATAAGTGAAAATTCTGCAATTTTGCCTCAAAATAAAAAAAATTTCTAGAATTTTGCTTCAAAATAAGTGAAATTTCTGAGTTTTGCCCCAAAATAAGGAGAATTTTTGTCTTTTTGCCCCAACATATAGGAAATTGCTTCCTTTTTGCCCCACAATTAGGGGAATTGCTGCAATTTTGCTCCAAAATACGGGGAATTTCTGCCTTTTTGTCCAAAAATAAGAAGAATGCATAACTTTTTGCCATAAAAAAGGAAAATTTCTGCAATTTTACTCCAAAATAAGGGGAATTTCTGCTTTTTTGCCTCTAAATAAGTGGAATTTCTGTCTTTTTCCCCCAAAACAAAGGGAATTTCTGTCTTTTTTGCCCCAAAATAAGGAAAATTTCTGACTTATTACCCTGAAGTAAGTGAAATTTCTGCAATTATGCCCCAATATAAAAGAAATTTCTGCCTTTTTGCCCCCAAATAAGGGGAATTTCAGCCTTTTTACCTCAAAATAAGGGTAATTTCTGCATTTTTTCCCCAAAATATGGGAAATTTCTGCCTTTTGGCCCCAAAATAAGAAAAATTTCTGCAATTTTGTACCAAAATAAAAAAATTTCTGCCTTTTTGCTCCAAAATAAGAAAATTTCTACTTTTTTTCTGAAATAAATGAAATTTCTGCAATTTTGCCCCAACATAAGAGAAATTTCTGCCTTTTTGCCACGAAATAAGGGGAATTTGAGACTTTTAACCTCAAAATATAAAGACTTTCTGCATTTTTGACCCAAAATATGGGAAATTTCTGCCTTTTTGCCCCAAAATAAGAAAAATTTCTGCCATTTTGTACCAAAATAAGAGAAATTTCTGCCTTTTTGCCCCAAAATAAAAAAAATTTCTCATTTTTTTTTCTGAAATAAGTGAAATTTCTGCAATTTTGCCCCAAAATAAGTGAAATTTCTGCAATTTTGGCCCCAAATAAGGGAAATTTCTGGAATTTTGCCTAAAAATAAGTGGAATTTCTGAGTTTTGCGCAAAAATTTGGAGAATTTCTGTCTTTATGCCCCAACATATAGGAAATTTCTGCCTTTTTGCCCCACAATTAGGGGAATTTCTGCAATTTTGCTCCAAAATATGGGGTATTTCTGCCTTTTTGCCCGAATATAAGAAGAATGATTACCTTTTTGCCACAAAAATGGGAAATTTCTCCATTTTTGCTTTAAAATATAGGGAATTTCTGCTTTTTTGCCTCTAAATAAGTGGAATTTCTGTCTTTTCCCCCCAAAACAAAGGGAATTTCTGTTTTTTGCCCCAAAATAAGGAAAATTTCTGACTTATTACCCTGAAATAAGTGAAATATCTAAAATTTTGCACAAAATACATGGAATTTCTGAGTTTTGCCCCAAAATGAGGAGAATTTCTGTCTTTTTGCCCAAACATATAGAGAATTTCTGCCTTTTTGCCCTACAAATAGAGGAATTTCTGCTTTTTTGCCTCTAAATATGTGGAATTTCTGTCTTTTTCCCCCAAACAAAGGAAATTTCTGTCTTTTTTGCCCCAAAATAAGGAAAATTTCTGACTTATTACCCTGAAATAAGTAAAATTTCTGCAATTTTGCCCCAAAATAAGGGAAATTTCTACCTTTTTGCCACCAAATAAGGGGAATTTCAGCCTTTTTACCTCAAAATAAGGGGAAATTCTGCATTTTTGCCATAGAATATTAGGAATTTCTGTTTTTTTGCCCAAAAATAAGGAAAATTTCTGCCTTTTTTCCCTGAAATAAGTGAAATTTCTGCAATTTTGCCCCAAAATAAGTGAAATTTCTGCAATTTTGCCATAAAATAAGTGAAATTTCTGCAATTTTGCCCCAAAATAAGGGAAATTTCTAAAATTTTGCCCCAAATTAAGAGAAATTTCTGCCTTTTTGACCTCAAATAAGGGAAATTTCAGCCTTTTTACCTCAAAATATAGAGAATTTCTGAATTTTTGCCCAAAAATATGGGAAATTTCTGATTTTTGCCCCAAATTAAGAAAAATTTCTGCAATTTTGTGCCAAAATAAAAGAAATTTCTGCCTTTTTGCCCCAAAATAAGAAAATTTCTGCTTTTTTTCTGAAATAAATGATATTTCTGCAATTTTGCTTCAAAATAAGTTAAATTTCTGATTTTTTCCCTAAAATAAGAAGAATTTCTCTCTTTTTGCCCCAACATATAGGGAATTTCTGCCTTTTTTCCCCACAATTAGGGGAATTTCTGCAATTTTGCTCCAAAATACGGGGAATTTCTGCCTTTTTGTCCGAAAATAAGAAGAATGCATACCTTTTTGCCATAAAAATGAAATTTCTTCATTTTTGCTCCAAAATAAGGGGAATTTCTGGTTTTTGCCTCTAAATATGTGGAATTTCTGTCTTTCTCCCCCAAAACAAAGGGAATTTCTGTATTTTTTGCCTCAAAATAATGAAAATTTCTGACTTATTACCCTGAAATAAGTGAAATTTCTGCAATTTTGCCACAAAATAAGGGAAATTTCTCACTTTTTGGCCTTAAATAAGGGGAATTTCAGCCTTTTTACCTCAAAATAAGGGGAATTTCTGCCTTTTTGCCCAAAATAAAAAAAAATTTCTGCAATTTTGTACCAAAATAAAAGAAATTTCTGCCTTATTGCCACAAAATATGAAAATTTCTGTTTTTTTCCCTGAAATAAGTGAAATTTCTGCAATTTTGCCCCAAAATAAGTGAAATTTCTGCAATTTTGCCTCAAAATAAAGGTAATTTCTGGAACTTTGCCCTAAATAAGTGGAATTTCTGAGTTTTGCCCCAAAATAAGGAGGATTTTTGTCTTTTTGACCCAACATATAGGAAATTTCTTCCTTTTTGCCCCACAATTAGGGGAATTTCAGCAATTTTGCTTCAAAATACAGGGAATTTCTGCCTTTTTGCCCGAAAATAAGAAGAATGCATACCTTTTTGCCATAAAAAAGGAAAATTTCTGCAATTTTGCTCCAAAATAAGGGGAATTTCTGCTTTTTTTCCTCTAAATAAGTGGAATTTCTGTCTTTTCCCCCCAAAACAAAGGGAATTTCTGTCTTTTTGCCCCAAAATAAGGAAAATTTCTGACTTATTACCCTGAAGTAAGTGAAATTTCTGCAATTATGCCCCAATATAAAAGAAATTTCTGCCTTTTTGCCCCCAAATAAGGGGAATTTCAGCCTTTTTACCTCAAAATAAGGGTAATTTCTGCATTTTTCCCCAAAATATGGGAAATTTCTGCCTTTTGGCCCCAAAATAAGAATAATTTCTGCAATTTTGTACCAAAATAAAAAAATTTCTGCCTTTTTGCCCCAAAATAAGAAAATTTCTACTTTTTTTTCTGAAATAAATGAAATTTCTGCAATTTTGCCCCAACATAAGAGAAATTTCTGCCTTTTTGCCACGAAATAAGGGGAATTTCAGACTTTTAACCTCAAAATAAGGGGACTTTCTGCATTGTTGACCCAAAATATGGGAAATTTCTGCCTTTTTGCCCCAAAATAAGAAAAATTTCTGCAATTCTGTACCAAAATAAAAGAAATTTCAGCCTTTGTGCCCCAATATAAGAAAATTTCTGCTTTTTTTCTGAAATAAGTGAAATTTCTGCAATTTTGCCTCAAAATAAGAGAAATTTCTGCCTTTTTGCCCCCAAATCAGGGGAATTTCAGCCTTTTTACCTCAAAATATGAAGACTTTCTGCATTTTTGACCCAAAATATGGGAAATTTCTGCCTTTTTGCTCCGAAATAAGAAAAATTTCTGCAATTCTGTACCAAAATAAAATAAATTTCAGCCTTTTTGCCCCAATATAAGAAAATTTCTGCTTTTTTCTGAAATAAGTGAAATTTCTGCAATTTTGCCCCAAAATAAGTGAAATTTCTGCAATTTTGCCCCCAAATAAGGGAAATTTCTGGAATTTTGCCTGAAAATAAGTGGAATTTCTGAGTTTTGCGCAAAAATAAGGAGAATTTCTGTCTTTACGCCCCAACATATAGGGAATTTCTGCCTTTTTGCCCCACAATTAGGGGAATTTCTGCAATTTTGCTCCAAAATACGGGGTATTTCTGCCTTTTTGCCCGAATATAAGAAGAATGATTACCTTTTTGCCAGAAAAATGGGAAATTTCTCCATTTTTGCTTTAAAATAAAGGGAATTTCTGCTTTTTTGCCTCTAAATAAGTGGAATTTCTGTCTTTTTCCCCCAAAACAAAAGGAATTTCTGTTTTTTGCCCCAAAATAAGGAAAATTTCTGACTTATTACCCTGAAATAAGTGAAATTTCTAAAATTTTGCACAAAATACATGGAATTTCTGAGTTTTGCCCCAAAATGAGGGGAATTTCTGTCTTTTTGCCCCAACATATAGGGAATTTCTGCCTTTTTGCCCTACAAATAGGGGAATTTCTGCTTTTTTGCCTCTAAATATGTGGAATTTCTGTCTTTTTCCCCCAAAACAAAGGGTATTTCTGTCTTTTTTGCCCCAAAATAAGGAAAATTTCTGACTTATTACCCTGAAATAAGTGAAATTTCTGCAATTTTGCCCCAAAATAAGGGAAATTTCTGCCTTTTTGACCCAAATAAGGGGAATTTCAGCCTTTTTACCTCAAAATAAGGGGAATTTCTGCATTTTTGCCATAGAATATTAGGAATTTCTGTTTTTTTGCCCGAAAATAAGGAAAATTTCTGCCTTTTTTCCCTGAAATAAGTGAAATTTCTGCAATTTTGCCTCAAAATAAGTGAAATTTCTGCAATTTTGCCTCAAAATAAAGGAAATTTCTAGAATTTTGCTTCAAAATAAGTGAAATTTCTGAGTTTTGCCCCAAAATAAGGAGAATTTTTGTTTTTTTGCCCCAACATATAGGAAATTTCTTCCTTTTTGCCCCACAATTAGGGGAATTGCTGCAATTTTGCTTCAAATTACGGGGAATTTCTGCCTTTTTGCCCGAAAATAAAAAGAATGCATACCTTTTTGCCATAAAAAAGGAAAATTTCTGCAATTTTGGTCCAAAATAAGAGGAATTTCTGCTTTTGCCTCTAAATAAGTGGAATTTCTGTCTTTTTCCCCCAAAACAAAGGGAATTTCTGTCTTTTTGCCCCAAAATAAGAAAAATTTCTGACTTATTACCCTGAAATAAGTGTAATTTCTCCAATTTTGCCCCAACATAAGAGAAATTTCTGCCTTTTTGCCCCGAAATAAGGGGAATTTTAGCCTTTTAACCTCAAAATAAGGGGACTTTCTGCATTGTTGACCCAAAATATGGGAAATTTCTGCCTTTTTGCCCCAAAATAAGAACAATTTCTGCAATTCTGTACCAAAATAAAAGAAATTTCAGCCTTTGTGCCCCAATATAAGAAAATTTCTGCTTTTTTTCTGAAATAAGTGAAATTTCTGCAATTTTGCCTCAAAATAAGAGAAATTTCTGCCTTTTTGCCCCCAAATCAGGGGAATTTCAGCCTTTTTACCTCAAAATATGAAGACTTTCTGCATTTTTGACCCAAAATATGGGAAATTTCTGCCTTTTTGCTCCGAAATAAGAAAAATTTCTGCAATTCTGTACCAAAATAAAATAAATTTCAGCCTTTTTGCCCCAATATAAGAAAATTTCTGCTTTTTTCTGAAATAAGTGAAATTTCTGCAATTTTGCCCCAAAATAAGTGAAATTTCTGCAATTTTGCCCCCAAATAAGGGAAATTTCTGGAATTTTGCCTGAAAATAAGTGGAATTTCTGAGTTTTGCGCAAAAATAAGGAGAATTTCTGTCTTTACGCCCCAACATATAGGGAATTTCTGCCTTTTTGCCCCACAATTAGGGGAATTTCTGCAATTTTGCTCCAAAATACGGGGTATTTCTGCCTTTTTGCCCGAATATAAGAAGAATGATTACCTTTTTGCCAGAAAAATGGGAAATTTCTCCATTTTTGCTTTAAAATAAAGGGAATTTCTGCTTTTTTGCCTCTAAATAAGTGGAATTTCTGTCTTTTTCCCCCAAAACAAAAGGAATTTCTGTTTTTTGCCCCAAAATAAGGAAAATTTCTGACTTATTACCCTGAAATAAGTGAAATTTCTAAAATTTTGCACAAAATACATGGAATTTCTGAGTTTTGCCCCAAAATGAGGGGAATTTCTGTCTTTTTGCCCCAACATATAGGGAATTTCTGCCTTTTTGCCCTACAAATAGGGGAATTTCTGCTTTTTTGCCTCTAAATATGTGGAATTTCTGTCTTTTTCCCCCAAAACAAAGGGTATTTCTGTCTTTTTTGCCCCAAAATAAGGAAAATTTCTGACTTATTACCCTGAAATAAGTGAAATTTCTGCAATTTTGCCCCAAAATAAGGGAAATTTCTGCCTTTTTGACCCAAATAAGGGGAATTTCAGCCTTTTTACCTCAAAATAAGGGGAATTTCTGCATTTTTGCCATAGAATATTAGGAATTTCTGTTTTTTTGCCCGAAAATAAGGAAAATTTCTGCCTTTTTTCCCTGAAATAAGTGAAATTTCTGCAATTTTGCCTCAAAATAAGTGAAATTTCTGCAATTTTGCCTCAAAATAAAGGAAATTTCTAGAATTTTGCTTCAAAATAAGTGAAATTTCTGAGTTTTGCCCCAAAATAAGGAGAATTTTTGTTTTTTTGCCCCAACATATAGGAAATTTCTTCCTTTTTGCCCCACAATTAGGGGAATTGCTGCAATTTTGCTTCAAATTACGGGGAATTTCTGCCTTTTTGCCCGAAAATAAAAAGAATGCATACCTTTTTGCCATAAAAAAGGAAAATTTCTGCAATTTTGGTCCAAAATAAGAGGAATTTCTGCTTTTGCCTCTAAATAAGTGGAATTTCTGTCTTTTTCCCCCAAAACAAAGGGAATTTCTGTCTTTTTGCCCCAAAATAAGAAAAATTTCTGACTTATTACCCTGAAATAAGTGTAATTTCTCCAATTTTGCCCCAACATAAGAGAAATTTCTGCCTTTTTGCCCCGAAATAAGGGGAATTTTAGCCTTTTAACCTCAAAATAAGGGGACTTTCTGCATTTTTGACACAAAATATGGGAAATTTCTGCCTTTTTGCCCCAAAATAAGAACAATTTCTGCAATTCTGTATTAAAATAAAAGAAATTTCAGCCTTTTTGCCCCAATATAAGAAAATTTCTGCTTTTTTTCTGAAATAAGTGAAATTTCTGCAATTTTGCCTCAAAATAAGTGAAATTTCTGCCTTTTTGCCTCCAAATCAGGGGAATTTTAGCCTTTTTACCTCAAAATATGAAGACTTTCTGCATTTTTGACCCAAAATATGGGAAATTTCTGCCTTTTTGCTCCGAAATAAGAAAAATTTCTGCAATTCTGTACCAAAATAAAATAAATTTCAGCCTTTTTGCCCTAATAAAAGAAAATTTCTGCTTTTTTTCTGAAATAAGTGAAATTTCTGCAATTTTGCCCCAAAATAAGTGAAATTTCTGAGTTTTTCCCCAAAATAACGAGAATTTCTGTCTTTTTGCCCCAACATATAGGGAATTTCTGCCTTTTTGCCCCACATTTAGAGGAATTTCTTCACTTTTGCTCCAAAATACGGGGAATTTCTGCCTTTTTGTCCAAAAATAAGAAGAATGCATAACTTTTTGCCATAAAAAAGGGAAATTTCTTCATTTTTGCTCCAAAATAAAGGGGATTTCTCCATTTTTGCCTCTAAATAAGTGGAATTTCTGTCTTTTTCACCCCAAAAAAGGGAATTTCTGTATTTTTTGCCCCAAAATAAGGAAAATTTCTGACTTATTACCCTGAAATAAGTGAAATTTCTGCAATTTTGCCCCAAAATAAGGGAAATTTCTGCATTTTTGCCCCCAAGTAAGGGGAATTTCAGCCTTTTTACCTCAAAATAAGGAGAATTTCTGCATTTTTGCCCCAAAATATGGGAAATTTCTGCCTTTTCCCCCAAAATAAGAAAATTTCTGCTTTTTTCCCTGCAATAAGTTAAATTTCTGAAATTTTGCCCCAAAATAAGTGGAATTTCTGAGTTTTGTCCAAATAAGGAGAATTTCTGTCTTTTTACCCCAACTTTTAGGGAATTTTTGCCTTTTTGCCCCACAATTAAGGGAATTTCTGCAATTTTACTCCAAATTACGAGGAATTCCTGCCTTTTTGCCCGAAAATAAGAAGAATGCACACCTTTTTGCCATAAAAAAAGGAAATTTCCTCTTTTTCGCTCCAAAATAAGGGGAATTTCTGCTTTTTTGCCTCTAAATAAATAGAATTTCTGTCTTTTTCCCCCCAAAAAAGAAAATTTCTGTATTTTTTGCCCCAAAATAAGGAATATTTCTGTCTTATTACCCTGAAATAAGTGAAATTTCTGCAATTTTGCCCCAAAATAAGAGAAATTTCTGCCTTTTTGCCCCCAAATATGGGGAATTTCAGGATTTTTACCTCAAAATAAGGAAAATTTCTGAATTTTGCCCCAAAATATGGGAAATTTCTGCCTTTTTGCCCCAAAATAAGAAAAATTTCTGCAATTTTGTAAAAAAATAAAAGAAATTTTTGCCTTTTTTGCCCCAAATTAAGAAAATTTCTGCTTTTTTTCCCTGAAATAAGTGAAATTTCTAAAATTTTGCACAAAATACATGGAATTTCTGAGTTTTGCCCCCAAATGAGGAGAATTTCTGTCTTTTTGCCCCAACATATAGGGAATTTCTGGCTTTTTGCCCTACAAATAGGGGAATTTCTGCTTTTTTGCCTCTAAATATGTGGAATTTCTGTCTTTTTCCCCCAAAACAAAGGAAATTTCTGTCTTTTTTGCCCCAAAATAAGGAGAATTTCTGACTTATTACCCTGAAATAAGTGAAATTTCTGCAATTTTGCCCCAAAATAAGTGAAATTTCTGAGTTTTTCCCCAAAATAACGAGAATTTCTGTCTTTTTGCCCCAACATATAGAGAATTTCTGCCTTTTTGCCCCACATTTAGAGGAATTTCTTCACTTTTGCTCAAAATACGGGGAATTTCTGCCTTTTTGTCCAAAAATAAGAAGAATGCATACCTTTTTGCCATAAAAAAGGGAAATTTCTTCATTTTTGCTCCAAAATAAAGGGAATTTCTCCATTTTTGCCTCCAAATAAGTGGAATTTCTGTCTTTTTCCCCCCCAAAAAAGGGAATTTCTGTATTTTTTGCCCCAAAATAAGGAAAATTTCTGACTTATTACCCTGAAATAAGTGAAATTTCTGCAATTTTGCCCCAAAATAAGGGAAATTTCTGCATTTTTGCCCCCAAGTAAGGGGAATTTCAGCCTTTTTACCTCAAAATAAGGAGAATTTCTGCATTTTTGCCCCAAAATATGGGAAATTTCTGCCTTTTCCCCCAAAATAAGAAAATTTCTGCTTTTTTCCCTGCAATAAGTTAAATTTCTGAAATTTTGCCCCAAAATAAGTGAAATTTCTGCAATTTTGCCCCAAAATAAGGGAAATTTTTGGAATTTTGCCCCAAAATAAGTGGAATTTCTGAGTTTTGTCCAAATAAGGAGAATTTCTGTCTTTTTGCCCCAACTTTTAGGGAATTTTTGCCTTTTTGCCCCACAATTAAGGGAATTTCTGCAATTTTACTCCAAATTACGAGAAATTCCTGCCTTTTTGCCTGAAAATAAGAAGAATGCACACCTTTTTGCCATAAAAAAAGGAAATTTCCTCTTTTTCGCTCCAAAATAACGGGAATTTCTGCTTTTTTGCCTCTAAATAAATAGAATTTCTGTCTTTTTCCCCAAAAAAAAAGGGAATTTCTGTATTTTTTGCCCCAAAATAAGGAATATTTCTGTCTTATTACCCTGAAATAAGTGAAATTTTTGCAATTTTGCCCCAAAATAAGAGAAATTTCTGCCCTTTTGCCCCCAAATATGGGGAATTTCAGGATTTTTACCTCAAAATAAGGAAAATTTCTGAATTTTGTCCCAAAATATGGGAAATTTCTGCCTTTTTGCCCCAAAATAAGAAAAATTTCTACAATTTTGTAAAAAAATAAAAGAAATTTTTGCCTTTTTGCCCCAAAATAAGAAAATTTCTGCTTTTTTTCCCTGAAATAAGTGAAATTTCTAAAATTTTGCACAAAATACATGGAATTTCTGAGTTTTGCCCCAAAATGAGGAGAATTTCTGTCTTTTTGCCCCAACATATAGGGAATTTCTGCCATTTTACCCTACAAATAAGGGAATTTCTGCTTTTTTGCCTCTAAATATGTGGAATTTCTGTCTTTTTAGCCCCAAATTAAGGAAAATTTCTGACTTATTACCCTGAAATAAGTGAAATTTCTGCAATTTTGCCCCAAAATAAGGGAAATTTCTGCCTTTTTGCCCCCAAATAAGGGGAATTTCAGCATTTTACCTGAAAATAAGGGGAATTTCTGCATTTTTGCCATAGAATATTAGGAATTTCTGTTTTTTTGCCCAAAAATAAGGAAAATTTCTGCCTTTTTTCCCTGAAATAAGTGAAATTTCTGCAATTTTGCCCCAAAATAAGTGAAATTTCTGCAATTTTGCCCCAAAATAAGGGAAATTTCTAAAATTTTGCCCCAAATTAATAGAAATTTCTGCCTTTTTGACCTCAAATAAGGGAAATTTCAGCCTTTTTACCTCAAAATATGGAGAATTTCTGAATTTTTGCCCAAAAATATGGGAAATTTCTGCCTTTTTGCCCCAAATTAAGAAAAATTTCTGCAATTTTGTGCCAAAATAAAAGAAATTTCTGCCTTTTTGCCCCAAAATAAGAAAATTTCTGCTTTTTTTCTGAAATAAATGAAATTTCTGCAATTTTGCCTCAAAATAAGTTAAATTTCTGAATTTTTCCCTAAAATAAGAAGAATTTCTGTCTTTTTGCCCCAACATATAGGGAATTTCTGCCTTTTTTCCCCACAATTAGGGGAATTTCTGCAATTTTGCTCCAAAATACGGGGAATTTCTACCTTTTTGTCCGAAAATAAGAAGAATGCATACCTTTTGCCATAAAAAAAGAAATTTCTTCATTTTTGCTCCAAAATAAGGGGAATTTCTGGTTTTTGCCTCTAAATAAGTGGAATTTCTGTCTTTCTCCCCCAAAACAAAGGGAATTTCTGTATTTTTTGCCCAAAAATAAGGAAAATTTCTGACTTATTACCCTGAAATAAGTGAAATTTCTGCAATTTTGCCCCAAAATAAGGGAAATATCTGCCTTTTTTCCCCCAAATAAGGAAAATTTCAGCCTTTTTACCTCAAAATAAGGGGAATTTCTGCCTTTTTGCCCAAAATAAGAAAAATTTCTGCAATTTTGTACCAAAATAAAAGAAATTTCTGCCTTATTGCCACAAAATATGAAAATTTCTGTTTTTTTCCCTGAAATAAGTGAAATTTCTGCAATTTTGCCCCAAAATAAGTGAAATTTCTGCAATATTGCCTCAAAATAAAGGTAATTTCTGGAACTTTGCCCTAAATAAGTGGAATTTCTGAGTTTTGCCCCAAAATAAGGAGGATTTTTGTCTTTTTGCCCCAACATATAGGAAATTTCTTCCTTTTTGCCCTACAATTAGGGGAATTTCTGCAATTTTGCTTCAAATTACGGGGAATTTCTGCCTTTTTGCCCGAAAATAAGAAGAATGCATACCTTTTTGCCATAAAAAAGGAAAATTTCTGCAATTTTGCTCCAAAATCAGGGGAATTTCTGCTTTTTTGCCTCTAAAAAAGTGGAATTTCTGTCTTTTTCCCCCAAAACAAAGGGAATTTCTGTCTTTTTTGCCCCAAAATAAGGAAAATTTCTGACTTATTACCCTGAAGTAAGTGAAATTTCTGCAATTATGCCCCAATATAAAAAAAATTTCTGCCTTTTTGCCCCCAAATAAGGCGAATTTCAGCCTTTTTACATCAAAATAAGGGTAATTTCTGCATTTTTTCCCCAAAATATGGGATATTTCTGCCTTTTGGCCCCAAAATAAGAAAAATTTCTGCAATTTTGTACCAAAATAAAAAAATTTCTGCCTTTTTGCCCCAAAATAAGAAAATTTCTACTTTTTTTTCTGAAATAAATGAAATTTCTGCAATTTTGCCGCAACATAAGAGAAATTTCTGCATTTTTGCCACGAAATAAGGGGAATTTCAGACTTTTAACCTCAAAATAAGGGGACTTTCTGGATTTTTGACCCAAAATATGGGAAATTTCCTCCTTTTTGCCCTAAAATTAGAAAAATTTCTGCAATTCTGTACCAAAATAAAAGAAATTGCAGCCTTTTTGCCCCAATATAAGAAAATTTCTGCTTTTTTTCTGAAATAAGTGAAATTTCTGCAATTTTGCCTCAAAATAAGAGAAATTTCTGCCTTTTTGCCTCCAAATCAGGGGAATTTCAGCCTTTTTACCTCAAAATATGAAGACTTTCTGCATTTTTGACCCAAAATATGGGAAATTTCTGCCTTTTTGCTCTGAAATAAGAAAAATTTCTGCAATTCTGTACCAAAATAAAAGAAATTTCAGCCTTTTTGCCCCAATATAAGAAAATTTCTGCTTTTTTTCTGAAATAAGCGAAATTTCTGCAATTTTGCCCCAAAATAAGTGAAATTTCTGCAATTTTGCCCCCAAATAAGGGAAATTTCTGGAATTTTGCCTGAAAATAAGTGGAATTTCTGAGTTTTGCGCAAAAATAAGGAGAATTTCTGTCTTTACGCCCCAACATATAGGGAATTTCTTCCTTTTTGCCCCACAATTAGGGGAATTTCTGCAATTTTGCTCCAAAATACGGGGTATTTCTGCCTTTTTGCCCGAATATAAGAAGAATGATTACCTTTTTGCCACAAAAATGGGAAATTTCTCCATTTTTGCTTTAAAATAAAGGGAATTTCTGCTTTTTTTTCCTCTAAATAAGTGGAATTTCTGTCTTTTTCACCCAAAACAAAGGGAATTTCTGTTTTTTGCCCCAAAATAAGGAAAATTTCTGACTTATTACCCTGAAATAAGTGAAATTTCTAAAATTTTGCACAAAATACATGGAATTTCTGAGTTTTGCCCCAAAATGAGGAGAATTTCTGTCTTTTTGCCCCAACATATAGGGATTTTCTGCCTTTTTGCCCTACAAATAGGGGAATTTCTGCTTTTTTGCCTCTAAATATGTGGAATTTCTGTCTATTTCCCCCAAAACAAAGGGAATTTCTGTCTTTTTTGCCCCAAAATAAGGAGAATTTCTGACTTATTACCCTGAAATAAGTGAAATTTCTGCAATTTTGCCCCAAAATAAGGGAAATTTCTGCCTTTTTGCCCCCAAATAAGGGGAATTTCAGCCTTTTTACCTCAAAATAAGGGGAATTTCTTCATTTTGGCCATTGAATATTAGGAATTTCTGTTTTTTTGCCTAAAAATAAGGAAAATTTCTGCCTTTTTTCCCTGAAATAAGTGAAATTTCTGCAATTTTGCCACAAAATAAGTGAAATTTCTGCAATTTTGCCCCAAAATAAGGGAAATTTCTAAAATTTTTCCCCAAATTAAGAGAAATTTCTGCCTTTTTGACCTCAAATAAGGGAAATTTCACCCTTTTTACCTCAAAATATAGAGAATTTCTGAATTTTTGCCCAAAAATATGGGAAATTTCTGCCTTTTTGCCCCACATTAAGAAAAATTTCTGCAATATTGTACCAAAATAAAAGAAATTTCTGCCTTTTTGCCCCAAAATAAGAAAATTTCTGCTTTTTTTCTGAAATAAATGAAATTTCTGCAATTTTGCCTCAAAATAAGTTAAATTTCTGAATTTTTCCCTAAAATAAGAAGAATTTCTGTCTTTTTGCCCCAACATATAGGGAATTTCTGCCTTTTTTCCCCACAATTAGGGGAATTTCTGCAATTTTGCTCCAAAATACGGGGAATTTCTGCCTTTTTGCCCAAAATAAGAAAAATTTCTGCAATTTTGTACCAAAATAAAAGAAATTTCTGCCTTATTGCCACAAAATACGAAAATTTCTGTTTTTTTCCCTGAAATAAGTGAAATTTCTGCAATTTTGCCCCAAAATAAGTGAAATTTCTGCAATTTTGCCTCAAAATAAAGGTAATTTCTGGAACTTTGAATAAATAAGTGGAATTTCTGAGTTTTGCCCCAAAATATGGAGGATTTTTGTCTTTTTGCCCCAACATATAGGAAATTTCTTTCTTTTTGCCCCACAGTTAGGGGAATTTCTGCAATTTTGCTTCAAAATACGGGGAATTTCTGCCTTTTTGCCCGAAAATAAAAAGAATGCATACCTTTTGCCATAAAAAAAGAAAATTTCTGCAATTTTGCTCCAAAATAAGGAGAATTTCTGCTTTTTTGCCTTTAAATAAGTGGAATTTCTTTCTTTTTCCCCCAAAACAAAGGAAATTTCTGTCTTTTTTGCCCCAAAATAAGGAAAATTTCTGACTTATTACCCTGAAGTAAGTGAAATTTCTGCAATTATGCCCCAATATAAAAGAAATTTCTGCCTTTTTGCCCCCAAATAAGGGGAATTTCAGCCTTTTTACCTCAAAATAAGGGTAATTTCTGCATTTTTTCCCCAAAATATGGGAAATTTCTGCCTTTTGGCCCCAAAATAAGAAAAATTTCTGCAATTTTGTACCAAAATAAAAAAATTTCTGCCTTTTTGCCCCAAAATAAGAAAATTTCTACTTTTTTTTCTGAAATAAATGAAATTTCTGCAATTTTGCCCCAACATAAGAGAAATTTCTGCCTTTTTGCCACGAAATAAGGGGAATTTCAGACTTTTAACCTCAAAATAAGGGGACTTTCTGCATTTTTGACCCAAAATATGGGAAAGTTCTGCCTTTTTGCCCCAAAATAAGAAAAATTTCTGCAATTCTGTACCAAAATAAAAGAAATTTCAGCCTTTTTGCCCCAATATAAGAAAATTTCTGCTTTTTTTCTGAAATAAATGATATTTCTGCAATTTTGCCTCAAAATAAGGGAAATTTCTGTGTTTTTGCCCCCAAATAAGGGGAATTTCAGCCTTTTTACTTCAAAATAAGGGGAATTTCTGCATTTTTGCCCCAAAATATGGGAAATTTCTGCCTTTTTGCTCCGAAATAAGAAAAATTTCTGCAATTCTGTACCAAAATAAAATAAATTTCAGCCTTTTTGCCCCAATATAAGAAAATTTCTGCTTTTTTTCTGAAATAAGTAAAATTTCTGCAATTTTGCCCCAAAATAAGTGAAATTTCTGCAATTTTGCCCCCAAATAAGGGAAATTTCTGGAATTTTGCCTGAAAATAAGTGGAATTTCTGATTTTTGCGCAAAAATAAAGAGAATTTCTGTCTTTATGCCCCAACATATAGGGAATTTCTGCCTTTTTGCCCCACAATTAGGGGAATTTCTGCAATTTTGCTCCAAAATACGGGGTATTTCTGCCTTTTTGCCCGAATATAAGAAGAATGATTACCTTTTTGCCACAAAAATGGGAAATTTCTCCATTTTTGCTTTAAAATAAAGGGAATTTCTGCTTTTTTGCCTCTAAATAAGTGGAATTTCTGTCTTTTTCCCCCAAAACAAAGGGAATTTCTGTTTTTTGCCCGAAAATAAGGAAAATTTCTGACTTATTACCCTGAAATAAGTGAAATTTCTAAAATTTTGCACAAAATACATGGAATTTCTGAGTTTTGCCCCCAAATGAGGAGAATTTCTGTCTTTTTGCCCCAACATATAGGGAATTTCTGCCTTTTTGCCCTACAAATAGGGCAATTTCTGCTTTTTTGCCTCTAAATATGTGGAATTTCTGTCTTTTTCCCCCAAAACAAAGGGAATTTCTGTCTTTTTTGCCCCAAAATAAGGAAAATTTCTGACTTATTACCCTGAAATAAGTAAAATTTCTGCAATTCTGCCCCAAAATAAGGGAAATTTCTGCCTTTTGGCCCCGAAATAAGGGGAATTTCAGCCTTTTTACCTCAAAATAAGGGGAATTTCTGCATTTTTGCCATAGAATATTAGGAATTTCTGTTTTTTTGCCCAAAAATAAGGAAAATTTCTGCCTTTTTTCCCTGAAATAAGTGAAATTTCTGCAATTTTTCCCCAAAATAAGTGAAATTTCTGCAATTTTGCCCCAAAATAAGGGAAAATTCTAAAATTTTGCCCCAAATTAAGAGAAATTTCTGCCTTTTTGACCTCAAATAAGGGAAATTTCAGCCTTTTTACCTCAAAATATGGAGAATTTCTGAATTTTTGCCCAAAAATATGGGAAATTTCTGCCTTTTTGCCCCAAATTAAGAAAAATTTCTGCAATTTTGTACCAAAATAAAAGAAATTTCTGCCTTTTTGCCCCAAAACAAGAAAATTTCTGCTTTTTTCTGAAATAAATGAAATTTCTGCAATTTTGCCTCAAAATAAGTTAAATTTCTGAATTTTTCCCTAAAATAAGAAGAATTTCTGTCTTTTTGCCCCAACATATAGGGAATTTCTGCCTTTTTTCCCCGCAATTAGAGGAATTTCTCCAATTTTGCTCCAAAATACGGGGAATTTCTGCCTTTTTGTCCGAAAATAAGAAGAATGCATACCTTTTTCCCATAAAAAAAGAAATTTCTTTATTTTTGCTCCAAAATAAGGGGAATTTCTGGTTTTTGCCTCTAAATAAGTGGAATTTCTGTCTTTTTCCCCCAAAACAAAGGGAATTTCTGTATTTTTTGCCCCAAAATAAGGAAAATTTCTGACTTATTACCCTGAAATAAGTGAAATTTCTGCAATTTTGCCCCAAAATAAGGGAAATTTCTGCCTTTTTGCCCCCAAATAAGGGGAATTTCAGCCTTTTTACCTCAAAATAAGGGGAATTTCTGCCTTTTTGCCCAAAATAGGAAAAATTTCTGCAATTTTGTACCAAAATTAAAGAAATTTCTGCCTTATTACCACAAAATATGAAAATTTTTGTTTTTTTCCCTGAAATAAGTGAAATTTCTGCAATTTTGCCCCAAAATAAGTGAAATTTCTGCAATTTTGCCTCAAAATAAAGTTAATTTCTGGAACTTTGCCCTAAATAAGTGGAATTTCTGAGTTTTGCCCCAAAATAAGGAGGATTTTTGTCTTTTTGCCCCAACATATAGGAAATTTCTTCCTTTTTGCCCCACAATTAGGGGAATTTCTGCAATTTTGCTTCAAAATACGGGGAATTTCTGCCTTTTGCACGAAAATAAGAAGAATGCATACCTTTTTGCCATAAAAAAGGAAAATTTCTGCAATTTTACTCCAAAATAATGGGAATTTCTGCTTTTTTGCCTCTAAATAAGTGGAATTTCTGTCTTTTTCCCCCAAAACAAAGGGAATTTCTGTCTTTTTTGCCCCAAAATAAGGAAAATTTCTGACTTATTACCCTGAAGTAAGTGAAATTTCTGCAATTATGCCCCAATATAAAAGAAATTTCTGCCTTTTTTTCCCCCAAATAAGGGGAATTTCAGCCTTTTTACCTCAAAATAAGGGTAATTTCTGCATTTTTTCCCCAAAATATGGGAAATTTCTGCCTTTTGGCCCCAAAATACGAAAAATTTCTGCAATTTTGTACCAAAATAAAAAAATTTCTGCCTTTTTGCCCCCAAATAAGAAATTTTCTACTTTTTTTTCTGAAATAAATGAAATTTCTGCAATCTTGCCCCAACATAAGAGAAATTTCTGCCTTTTTGCCACGAAATAAGGGGAATTTCAGACTTTTAACCTCAAAATAAGGGGACTTTCTGCATTTTTGACCCAAAATATGGGAAATTTCTGTCTTTTTGCCCCCAAAATAACAAAAATTTCTGCAGTTCTGTACCAAAATAAAAGAAATTTCAGCCTTTTTGCTTCAATATAAGAAAATTTCTGCTTTTTTTTAAATAAATGATATTTCTGCAATTTTGCCTCAAAACAAGGTAAATTTCTGTGTTTTTGCCCCCAAATCAGGGGAATTTCAGCCTTTTTACCTCAAAATATAAAGACTTTCTGCATTTTTGACCCAAAATATGGGAAATTTCTGAATTTTTGCCCCCAAATAAGAAAAATTTCTGCCATTTTGTACCAAAATAAGAGAAATTTCTGCCTTTTTGCCCCAAAATAAAAAAAATTTCTCATTTTTTTTCTGAAATAATTGAAATTTCTGCAATTTTGCCCCAAAATAAGTGAAATTTCTGCAATTTTGGCCCCAAATAAGGGAAATTTCTGGAATTTTGCCTGAAAATAAGTGGAATTTCTGAGTTTTGCGCATAAATAAGGAGAATTTCTGTCTTTATGCCCCAACATATAGGGAATTTCTGCCTTTTTGCCCCACAATTAGGGGAATTTCTGCAATTTTGCTCCAAAATACGGGGTATTTCTGCCTTTTTGCCCGAATATAAGAAGAATGATTACCTTTTTGCCACAAAAATGGGAAATTTCTCCATTTTTGCTTTAAAATAAAGGGAATTTCTGCTTTTTTGCCTCTAAATAAGTGGAATTTCTGTCTTTTCCCCCCAAAACAAAGGGAATTTCTGTTTTTTGCCCCAAAATAAGGAAAATTTCTGACTTATTACCCTGAAATAAGTGAAATTTCTACAATTTTGCACAAAATACATGGAAATTCTGAGTTTTGCCCCAAAATGAGGAGAATTTCTGTCTTTTTGCCCCAACATATAGGGAATTTCTGCCTTTTTTCCCCACAATTAGGGGAATTTCTGCTTTTTTGCCTCTAAATATGTGGAATTTCTGTCTTTTTTCCCCCAAAACAAAGGGAATTTCTGTCTTTTTTGCCCCAAAATAAGGAAAATTTCTGACTTATTACCCTGAAATAAGTGAAATTTCTGCAATTTTGCCCCAAAATAAGGGAAATTTCTGCCTTTTTGTCCCCAAATAAGGGGAATTTCAGCCTTTTTACCTCAAAATAAGGGGAAATTCTGCATTTTTGCCATAGAATATTAGGAATTTCTGTTTTTTGCCCAAAAATAAGGAAAATTTCTGCCTTTTTTCCCTGAAATAAGTGAAATTTCTGCAATTTTGCCCCAAAATAAGTGAAATTTCTGCAATTTTGCCCCAAAATAAGGGAAATTTCTAAAATTTTGCCCCAAATTAAGAGAAATTTCTGCCTTTTTGACCTCAAATAAGGGAAATTTCAGCCTTTTTACCTCAAAATATGGAGAATTTCTGAATTTTTGCCCAAAAATATGGGAAATTTCTGCCTTTTTGCTCCAAATTAAGAAAAATTTCTGCAATTATTACCAAAATAAAAGAAATTTCTGCCTTTTTGCCCCAAAATAAGAAAATTTCTGCTTTTTTTCTGAAATAAATGAAATTTCTGCAATTTTGCCTCAAAATAATTAAATTTCTGAATTTTTCCCTAAAATAAGAAGAATTTCTGTCTTTTTGCCCCAACATATAGGGAATTTCTGCCTTTTTTCCCCACAATTAGGGGAATTTCTGTAATTTTGCTCCAAAATACTGGGAATTTCTGCCTTTTTGTCCGAAAATAAGAAGAATGCATACCTTTTTGCCATAAAAATGAAATTTCTTCATTTTTGCTCCAAAATAAAGGGAATTTCTGGTTTTTGCCTCTAAATATGTGGAATTTCTGTTTTCTCCCACAAAACAAAGGGAATTTCTGTAATTTTGCCTCAAAATAAGGAAAATTTCTGACTTATTACCATGAAATAAGTGAAATTTCTGCAATTTTGCCCCAAAATAAGGGAAATTTCTGCCTTTTTGCCCCCAAATACGGGGATTTTCAGCCTTTTTAACTCAAAAGAAGGGGAATTTCTGCCTTTTTGCCCAAAATAAGAAAAATTTCTGCAATTTTGTACCAAAATAAAAGAAATTTCTGCCTTATTGCCACAAAATATGAAAATTTCTGTTTTTTTCCCTGAAATAAGTGAAATTTCTGCAATTTTGCCCCAAAATAAGTGAAATTTCTGCAATTTTGCCTCAAAATAAAGGTAATTTCTGGAACTTTGCCCTAAATAAGTGGAATTTCTGAGTTTTGCCCCAAAATAAGGAGGATTTTTGTCTTTTTGCCCCAACATATAGGAAATTTCTTCCTTTTTGCCCCACAATTAGGGGAATTTCAGCAATTTTGCTTCAAAATACAGGGAATTTCTGCCTTTTTGCCCGAAAATAAGAAGAATGCATAACTTTTTGCCATAAAAAAGGAAAATTTCTGCAATTTTGCTCCAAAATAAGGGGAATTTCTGCTTTTTTTCCTCTAAATAAGTGGAATTTCTGTCTTTTTCCCCCAAAACAAAGGGAATTTCTGTCTTTTTTGCCCCCAAATAAGGAAAATTTCTGACTTATTACCCTGAAGTAAGTGAAATTTCTGCAATTATGCCCTAATATAAAAGAAATTTCTGCCTTTTTTCCCCCAAATAAGGGGAATTTCAGCCTTTTTACCTCAAAATAAGGATAATTTCTGCATTTTTTCCCCAAAATATGGGAAATTTCTGCCTTTTGGCCCCAAAATAAGAAAAATTTCTGCAATTTTGTACCAAAATAAAAAAATTTCTGCCTTTTTGCCCTAAAATAAGAAAATTTCTACTTTTTTTTCTGAAATAAATGAAATTTCTGCAATTTTGCCCCAACATAAGAGAAATTTCTGCCTTTTTGCCACGAAATAAGGGGAATTTCAGACTTTTAACCTCAAAATAAGGGGACTTTCTGCATTTTTGACCCAAAATATGGGAAATTTCTGCCTTTTTGCCCAAAAATAAGAAAAATTTCTGCAATTCTGTACCAAAATAAAAGAAATTTCAGCCTTTTTGCCCCAATATAAGAAAATTTCTGCTTTTTTTTTTGAAATAAGTGAAATTTCTGCAATTTTGCCTCAAAATAAGAGAAATTTCTGCCTTTTTGCCTCCAAATAAGGGGAATTTCAGCCTTTTTACCTCAAAATATGAAGACTTTCTGCATTTTTGACCCAAAATATGGGAAATTTCTGCCTTTTTGCTCCGAAATAAGAAAAATTTCTGCAATTCTGTACCAAAATAAAATAAATTTCAGCCTTTTTGCCCTAATATAAGAAAATTTCTGCTTTTTTTCTAAAATAAGTGAAATTTCTGCCATTTTGCCCCAAAATAAGTGAAATTTCTGCAATTTTGCCCCCAAATAAGGGAAATTTCCAGAATTTTGCCTGAAAATAAGTGGAATTTCTGAGTTTTGCGCAAAAATAAGGAGAATTTCTGTCTTTATGCCCCAACATATAGGGAATTTCCGCCTTTTTGCCCCACAATTAGGGAAATTTCAGCAATTTTGCTTCAAAATACAGGGAATTTCTGCCTTTTTGCCCGAAAATAAGAAGAATGCATACCTTTTTGCCATAAAAAAGGAAAATTTCTGCAATTTTGCTCCAAAATAAGGGGAATTTCTGCTTTTTTGCCTCTAAATAAGTGGAATTTCTGTCTTTTTCCCCCAAAACAAAGGGAATTTCTGTCTTTTTTGCCCCAAAATAAGGAAAATTTCTGACTTATTACCCTGAAGTAAGTAAAATATCTGCAATTATGCCCTAATATAAAAGAAATTTCTGCCTTTTTTCCCCCAAATAAGGGGAATTTCAGCCTTTTTACCTCAAAATAAGGGTAATTTCTGCATTTTTCCCCAAAATATGGGAAATTTCTGCCTTTTGGCCCCAAAATAAGAAAAATTTCTGCAATTTTGTACCAAAATAAAAAAAATTCTGCCTTTTTGCTCCAAAATAAGAAAATTTCTACTTTTTTTTCTGAAATAAATGAAATTTCTGCAATTTTGCCCCAACATAAGAGAAATTTCTGCCTTTTTGCCACGAAATAAGGGGAATTTTAGACTTTTAACCTCAAAATAAGGGGACTTTCTGCATTTTTGACCCAAAATATGGGAAATTTCTGCCTTTTTGCCCCAAAATAAGAAAAATTTCTGCAATTCCTTACCAAAATAAAAGAAATTGCAGCCTTTTTGCCCCAATATAAGAAAATTTCTGCTTTTTTTCTGAAATAAGTGAAATTTCTGCAATTTTGCCTCAAAATAAGAGAAATTTCTGCCTTTTTGCCTCCAAATCAGGGGAATTTCAGCCTTTTTACCTCAAAATATGAAGACTTTCTGCATTTTTGACCCAAAATATGGGAAATTTCTGCCTTTTTGCTCCGAAATAAGAAAAATTTCTGCAATTCTGTACCAAAATAAAAGAAATTTCAGCCTTTTTGCCCCAATATAAGAAAATTTCTGCTTTTTCTCTGAAATAAATGATATTTCTGCAATTTTGCCTCAAAATAAGGGAAATTTCTGTGTTTTTGCCCCCAAATAAGGGGAATTTCAGCCTTTTTACCTCAAAATAAGGGGAATTTCTGCATTTTTGCCCCAAAATATGGGAAATTTCTGCCTTTTTGCTCCGAAATAAGAAAAATTTCTGCAATTCTGTACCAAAATAAAATAAATTTCAGCCTTTTTGCCCCAATATAAGAAAATTTCTGCTTTTTTTTTGAAATAAGTGAAATTTCTGCAATTTTGCCCCAAAATAAGTGAAATTTCTGCAATTTTGCCCCCAAATAAGGGAAATTTCTGGAATTTTGCCTGAAAATAAGTGGAATTTCTGATTTTTGCGCAAAAATAAAGAGAATTTCTGTCTTTATGCCCCAACATATAGGGAATTTCTGCCTTTTTGCCCCACAATTAGGGGAATTTCTGCAATTTTGCTCCAAAATACGGGGTATTTCTGCCTTTTTGCCCGAATATAAGAAGAATGATTACCTTTTTGCCACAAAAATGGGAAATTTCTCCATTTTTGCTTTAAAATAAAGGGAATTTCTGCTTTTTTGCCTCTAAATAAGTGGAATTTCTGTCTTTTTCCCCCAAAACAAAAGGAATTTCTGTTTTTTGCCCGAAAATAAGGAAAATTTCTGACTTATTACCCTGAAATAAGTGAAATTTCTAAAATTTTGCACAAAATACATGGAATTTCTGAGCTTTGCCCCAAAATGAGGAGAATTTCTGTCTTTTTCCCCCAACATATAGGGAATTTCTGCCTTTTTGCCCTACAAATAGGGCAATTTCTGCTTTTTTGCCTCTAAATATGTGGAAATTCTGTCTTTTTCCCCCAAAACAAAGGGAATTTCTGTCTTTTTTGCCCCAAAATAAGGAAAATTTCTGACTTATTACCCTGAAATAAGTAAAATTTCTGCAATTCTGCCCCAAAATAAGGGAAATTTCTGCCTTTTGGCCCCGAAATAAGGGGAATTTCAGCTTTTTTACCTCAAAATAAGGGGAATTTCTGGATTTTTGCCATAGAATATTAGGAATTTCTGTTTTTTTGCCCAAAAATAAGGAAAATTTCTGCCTTTTTTCCCTGAAATAAGTGAAATTTCTGCAATTTTGCCCCAAAATAAGTGAAATTTCTGCAATTTTGCCCCAAAATAAGGGAAAATTCTAAAATTTTGCCCCAAATTAAGAGAAATTTCTGCCTTTTTGACCTCAAATAAGGGAAATTTCAGCCTTTTTACCTCAAAATATGGAGAATTTCTGAATTTTTGCCCAATAATATGGGAAATTTCTGCCTTTTTGTCCCAAATTAAGAAAAATTTCTGCAATTTTGTACCAAAATAAAAGAAATTTCTGCCTTTTTGCCCCAAAACAAGAAAATTTCTGCTTTTTTCTGAAATAAATGAAATTTCTGCAATTTTGCCTTAAAATAAGTTAAATTTCTGAATTTTTCCCTAAAATAAGAAGAATTTCTGTCTTTTTGCCCCAACATATAGGGAATTTCTGCCTTTTTTCCCCGCTATTAGGGGAATTTCTCCAATTTTGCTCCAAAATACGGGGAATTTCTGCCTTTTTGTCCGAAAATAAGAAGAATGCATACCTTTTTCCCATAAAAAAAGAAATTTCTTCATTTTTGCTCCAAAATAAGGGGAATTTCTGGTTTTTGCCTCTAAATAAGTGGAATTTCTGTCTTTTTCCCCCAAAACAAAGGGAATTTCTGTATTTTTTGCCCCAAAATAAGGAAAATTTCTGACTTATTACCCTGAAATAAGTGAAATTTCTGCAATTTTGCCCCAAAATAAGGGAAATTTCTGCCTTTTTGCCCCCAAATAAGGGGAATTTCAGCCTTTTTACCTCAAAATAAGGGGAATTTCTGCCTTTTTGCCCAAAATAAGAAAAATTTCTGCAATTTTGTACCAAAATTAAAGAAATTTCTGCCTTATTGCCACAAAATATGAAAATTTTTGTTTTTTTCCCTGAAATAAGTGAAATTTCTGCAATTTTGCCCCAAAATAAGTGAAATTTCTGCAATTTTGCCTCAAAATAAAGGTAATTTCTGGAACTTTGCCCTAAATAAGTGGAATTTCTGAGTTTTGCCCCAAAATAAGGAGGATTTTTGTCTTTTTGCCCCAACATATAGGAAATTTCTTCCTTTTTGCCCCACAATTAGGGGAATTTCTGCAATTTTGCTTCAAAATACGGGGAATTTCTGCCTTTTGCCCGAAAATAAGAAGAATGCATACCTTTTTGCCATAAAAAAGGAAAATTTCTGCAATTTTACTCCAAAATAAGGGGAATTTCTGCTTTTTTGCCTCTAAATAAGTGGAATTTCTGTCTTTTTCCCCCAAAACAAAGGGAATTTCTGTCTTTTTTGCCCCAAAATAAGGAAAATTTCTGACTTATTACCCTGAAGTAAGTGAAATTTCTGCAATTATGCCCCAATATAAAAGAAATTTCTGCCTTTTTGCCCCCAAATAAGGGGAATTTCAGCCTTTTTACCTCAAAATAAGGGTAATTTCTGAATTTTTTCCCCAAAATATGGGAAATTTCTGCCTTTTGGCCCCAAAATAAGAAAAATTTCTGCAATTTTGTACCAAATTAAAAAAAATTCTGCCTTTTTGCCCCAAAATAAGAAAATTTCTACTTTTTTTTCTGAAATAAATGAAATTTCTGCAATTTTGCCCCAACATAAGAGAAATTTCTGCCTTTTTGCCACGAAATAAGGGGAATTTGAGACTTTTAACCTCAAAATAAGGGGACTTTCTGCATTTTTGACCCAAAATATGGGAAATTTCTGTCTTTTTACCCCCAAAATTAGAAAAATTTCTGCAGTTCTGTACCAAAATAAAAGAAATTTCAGCCTTTTTGCCCCAATATAAGAAAATTTCTGCTTTTTTTTTTAAATAAATGATATTTCTGCAATTTTGCCTCAAAATAAGGTAAATTTCTGTGTTTTTGCCCCCAAATCAGGGGAATTTCAGCCTTTTTACCTCTAAATATACAGACTTTCTGCATTTTTGACCCAAAATATGGGAAATTTCTGCCTTTTTGCCCCAAAATAAGAAAAATTTCTGCCATTTTGTACCAAAATAAGAGAAATTTCTGCCTTTTTGCCCCAAAATAAAAAAAATTTCTCATTTTTTTTCTGAAATAAGTGAAATTTCTGCAATTTTGCCCCAAAATAAGTGAAATTTCTGCAATTTTGGCCCCAAATAAGGGAAATTTCTGGAATTTTGCCTGAAAATAAGTGGAATTTCTGAGTTTTGCGCATAAATAAGGAGAATTTCTGTCTTTATGCCCCAACATATAGGGAATTTCTGCCTTTTTGCCCCACAATTAGGGGAATTTCTGCAATTTTGCTCCAAAATACGGGGTATTTCTGCCTTTTTGCCCGAATATAAGAAGAATGATTACCTTTTTGCCACAAAAATGGAAAATTTCTCCATTTTTGCTTTAAAATAAAGGGAATTTCTGCTTTTTTGCCTCTAAATAAGTGGAATTTCTGTCTTTTCCCCCCAAAACAAAGGGAATTTCTGTTTTTTGCCCCAAAATAAGGAAAATTTCTGACTTATTACCCTGAAATAAGTGAAATTTCTACAATTTTGCACAAAATACATGGAATTTCTGAGTTTTGTCCCAAAATGAGGAGAATTTCTGTCTTTTTGCCCCAACATATAGGGAATTTCTGCCTTTTTTCCCCACAATTAGGGGAATTTCTGCTTTTTTGCCTCTAAATATGTGGAATTTCTGTCTTTTTTCCCCCAAAACAAAGGGAATTTCTGTCTTTTTTGCCCCAAAATAAGGAAAATTTCTGACTTATTACCCTGAAATAAGTGAAATTTCTGCAATTTTGCCCCAAAATAAGGGAAATTTCTGCCTTTTTGTCCCCAAATAAGGGGAATTTCAGATTTTTACCTCAAAATAAGGGGAAATTCTGCATTTTTGCCATAGAATATTAGGAATTTCTGTTTTTTGCCCAAAAATAAGGAAAATTTCTGCCTTTTTTCCCTGAAATAAGTGAAATTTCTGCAATTTTGCCCCAAAATAAGTGAAATTTCTGCAATTTTGCCCCAAAATAAGGGAAATTTCTAAAATTTTGCCCCAAATTAAGAGAAATTTCTGCCTTTTTGACCTCAAATAAGGGAAATTTCAGCCATTTTACCTCAAAATATGGAGAATTTCTGAATTTTTGCCCAAAAATATGGGAAATTTCTGCCTTTTTGCCCCAAATTAAGAAAAATTTCTGCAATTTTGTACCAAAATAAAGGAAATTTCTGCCTTTTTGCCCCAAAATAAGAAAATTTCTGCTTTTTTTCTGAAATAAATGAAATTTCTGCAATTTTGCCTCAAAATAATTAAATTTCTGAATTTTTCCCTAAAATAAGAAGAATTTATGTCTTTTTGCCCCAACATATAGGGAATTTCTGCCTTTTTTCCCCACAATTAGGGGAATTTCTGTAATTTTGCTCCAAAATACGGGGCATTTCTGCCTTTTTGTCCGAAAATAAGAAGAATGCATACCTTTTTGCCATAAAAATGAAATTTCTTCATTTTTGCTCCAAAATAAAGGGAATTTCTGGTTTTTGCCTCTAAATATGTGGAATTTCTGTTTTCTCCCCCCAAACAAAGGGAATTTCTGTATTTTTTGCCTCAAAATAAGGAAAATTTCTGACTTATTACCCTGAAATAAGTGAAATTTCTGCAATTTTGCCCCAAAATAAGGGAAATTTCTGCCTTTTTGCCCCCAAATAAGGGGAATTTCAGCCTTTTTACCTCAAAAGAAGGGGAATTTCTGCCTTTTTGCCCAAAATAAGAAAAATTTCTGCAATTTTGTACCAAAATAAAAGAAATTTCTGCCTTATTGCCACAAAATATGAAAATTTCTGTTTTTTTCCCTGAAATAAGTGAAATTTCTGCAATTTTGCCCCAAAATAAGTGAAATTTCTGCAATTTTGCCTCAAAATAAAGGTAATTTCTGGAACTTTGCCCTAAATAAGTGGAATTTCTGAGTTTTGCCCCAAAATAAGGAGGATTTTTGTCTTTTTGCCCCAACATATAGGAAATTTCTTCCTTTTTGCCCTACAATTAGGGGAATTTCAGCAATTTTGCTTCAAAATACAGGGAATTTCTGCCTTTTTGCCCGAAAATAAGAAGAATGCATAACTTTTTGCCATAAAAAAGGAAAGTTTCTGCAATTTTGCTCCAAAATAAGGGGAATTTCTGCTTTTTTTCCTCTAAATAATTGGAATTTCTTTCTTTTTCCCCCAAAACAAAGGGAATTTCTGTCTTTTTTGCCCCAAAATAAGGAAAATTTCTGACTTATTACCCTGAAGTAAGTGAAATTTCTGCAATTATGCCCTAATATAAAAGAAATTTCTGCCTTTTTGCCCCCAAATAAGGGGAATTTCAGCCTTTTTACCTCAAAATAAGGGTAATTTCTGCATTTTTTCCCCAAAATATGGGAAATTTCTGCCTTTTGGCCCCAAAATAAGAAAAATTTCTGCAATTTTGTACCAAAATAAAAAAATTTCTGCCTTTTTGCTCCAAAATAAGAAAATTTCTACTTTTTTTTCTGAAATAAATGAAATTTCTGCAATTTTGCCCCAACATAAGAGAAATTTCTGCCTTTTTGCCACGAAATAAGGGGAATTTCAGACTTTTAACTTCAAAATAAGGGGACTTTCTGCATTTTTGACCCAAAATATGGGAAATTTCTGCCTTTTTGCCCCAAAATAAGAAAAATTTCTGCAATTCTATACCAAAATAAAAGAAATTGCAGCCTTTTTGCCCCAATATAAGAAAATTTCTGCTTTTTTTCTGAAATAAGTGAAATTTCTGCAATTTTGCCTCAAAATAAGAGAAATTTCTGCCTTTTTGCCTCCAAATCAGGGGAATTTCAGCCTTTTTACCTCAAAATATGAAGACTTTCTGCATTTTTGACCCAAAATATAGGAAATTTCTGCCTTTTTACTCCGAAATAAGAAAAATTTCTGCAATTCTGTACCAAAATAAAATAAATTTCAGCCTTTTTGCCCTAATATAAGAAAATTTCTGCTTTTTTTCTAAAATAAGTGAAATTTCTGCAATTTTGCCCCAAAAAAGTGAAATTTCTGCAATTTTGCCCCCAAATAAGGGAAATTTCTGGAATTTTGCCTGAAAATAAGTGGAATTTCTGAGTTTTGCGCAAAAATAAGGAGAATTTCTGTCTTTATGCCCCAACATATAGGGAATTTCTGCCTTTTTGCCCCACAATTAGGGGAATTTCTGCAATTTTGCTCCAAAATACAGGGTATTTCTGCCTTTTTGCCCGAATATAAGAAGAATGATTACCTTTTTGCCAGAAAAATGGGAAATTTCTCCATTTTTGCTTTAAAATAAAGGGAATTTCTGCTTTTTTGCCTCTAAATAAGTAGAATTTTTGCCCCAAAATAAGGAAAATTTCTGACTTATTACCCTGAAATAAGTGAAATTTCTAAAATTTTGCACAAAATACATGGAATTTCTGAGTTTTGCCCCCAAATGAGGAGAATTTCTGTCTTTTTGCCCCAACATATAGGGAATTTCTGCCTTTTTGCCCTACAAATAGGGGAATTTCTGCTTTTTTGCCTCTAAATATGTGGAATTTCTGTCTTTTTCCCCCAAAACAAAGGGAATTTCTGTCTTTTTTGCCCCAAAATAAGGAAAATTTCTGACTTATTACCCTGAAATAAGTGAAATTTCTGCAATTTTGCCCCAAAATAAGGGAAATTTCTGCTTTTTTGCCCCCAAATAAGGGGAATTTCAGACTTTTTACCTCAAAATAAGGGGAATTTCTGCATTTATGCCATAGAATATTAGGAATTTCTGTTTTTTTGCCCAAAAATAAGGAAAATTTCTGCCTTTTTTCCCTGAAATAAGTGAAACTTCTGCAATTTTGCCCCAAAATTAGTGAAATTTCTGCAATTTTGCCCCAAAATAAAGGAAATTTCTAAAATTTTGCCCCAAATTAAGAGAAATTTCTGCCTTTTTGACCTCAAATAAGGGAAATATCAGCCTTTTTACCTCAAAATATGGAGAATTTCTAAATTTTTGCCCAAAAATATGGGAAATTTCTGCCTTTTTGCCCCAAATTAAGAAAAATTTCTGCAATTTTGTACCAAAATAAAAAAAATTCTGACTTTTTGCCCCAAAATAAGAAAATTTCTACTTTTTTTCTGAAATAAATGAAATTTCTGCAATTTTGCCCCAACATAAGAGAAATTTCTGCCTTTTTGCCATGAAATAAGGGGAATTTCAGACTTTTAACCTCAAAATAAGGGGACTTTCTGAATTTTTGACCCAAAATATGGGAAATTTCTGTCATTTTGCCACAAAATAAGAAAAATTTCTGCAATTCTGTACCAAAATAAAAGAAATTTCAGCCTTTTTGCCCCAATATAAGAAAATTTCTGCTTTTTTTTTAAATTAAATGATATTTCTGCAATTTTGCCTCAAAATAAGGGAAATTTCTGTGTTTTTGCCCACAAATAAGGGGAATTTTAGCATTTTTACCTCAAAATAAGGGGAATTTCTGCCTTTTTGCCCCAAAATATGGGAAATTTCTGCCTTTTTGACCCAAAATAAGAAAAATTTCTGCCATTTTGTACCAAAATAAAAGAAATTTATGCCTTTTTGCCCCAAAATAAGAAAATTTCTGCTTTTTTCCTGAAATAATTGAAATTTCTGCAATTTTGCCCCAAAATAAGTGAAATTTCCGCAATTTTGCCCCAAAATAAAGGAAATTTCTGGAATTTTGCCCCAAAATAGGGGAAATTTCTGGAATTTTGCCCCAAAATAGGGGAAATTTCTGGAATTTTGCCCCAAAATAAGTTTAATTTTTGAGTTCTGCCCCAAAATAAGGAAAATTTCTGCATTTTTGCCCCCAAATAAGGGGAATTTCAGCCTTTTTACCACAAAATAGGGGGAATTTTTGCATTTTTGCCACAAAATATTTGGAATTTCTGCTTTTTTGCTTCAAAATAAGGAAAATTTCTGCCTTTTTTCCCTGAAATAAGTGAAATTTCTGCAATTTTGCCCCAAAATAAGTGAAATTTCTGCAATTTTGCCCCAAAATAAGGGAAATTTCTGGAATTTTGCCCCAAATTAAGTTTAATTTCTGAGTTCAGCCCCAAAATAAGAAGAATTTCTGTATTTATGCCCCAACATATAGGGAATTTCTGCCTTTTTGCCCCACAATTAGGGGAATTTCTGCAATTTTGCTCCAAAATACGGGGAATTTCTGCCTTTTTGCCCGAAAATAAAAAAAATGCGTACCTTTTTGCCATAAAAAACGGAAATTTCTTCATTTTTGCTCCAAAATAAGGGGAATTTCTGCTTTTTTGCCTCTAAATAAGTAGAATTTCTGTCTTTTTCCTTCAAAACAAAAGAAATTTCTCTCATTTTGCCCCAAAATAAGAAAAATTTTTGATTATTACTCTGAAATAAGTGAAATTTCTGCAATTTTGCCCCAAAATAAGGGAAATTTCTGCCTTTTTGCCCCCAAATAAGGAGAATTTCAGCCTTTTTACCTCAAAATAAAAGGAATTTCTGGATTTTTGCCACAAAAAATTAGGAATTTCCTCCTTTTTGCCCCAAAATGAGGAAATTTTTTGCCTATTTTCCCTGAAATAAGTGAAATTTCTGCAATTTTGCCCCAAAATAACTGAAATTTCTGCAATTTTGCCCCAAAATATGGGAAATTTCTGCATTTTTGCCACAAAATATTTAGAATTTCGGCCTTTTTGCCCAAAAATAAAGAAAATTTCTGCCCTTTTTCTGTGAAATAAGTGAAATTTCTGCAATTTTGCCCCAAAATAAAGAAAATTTCTCATTTTTTTTTCTGAAATAAGTGAAATTTCTGCAATTTTGACCCAAATTAAGTGAAATTTCTGCAATTTTGCCCCCAAATAAGGAAAATTTCTGGAATTTTGCCTCAAAATAAGTGGAATTTCTGAGTTTTGCGCAAAATAATGAGAATTTCTGTCTTTTTGCCCCAACATATAGGGAATTTCTGCCTTTTTGCCCCACAATTAGGGGAATTTCTGCAATTTTGCTACAAAATACGGGGTATTTCTGCCTTTTTGCCCGATAATATGAAGAATGAATACTTTTTGCCATAAAAATGGGAAATTTCTCCATTTTTGCTCCAAAATAAAGGGAATTTCTGCTTTTTTGCCTCTAAATAAGTGGAATTTCTGTCTTTTTCCCCCAAAACAAAGGGAATTTCTGTTTTTTGCCCTAAAATAAGGAAAATTTCTGACTTATTACCGTGAAATAAGTGAAATTTCTGATATTTTGCTCCAAAATAAGAGAAATTTCTGCCTTTTTGCTTCCAAATAAGGGGAATTTCAGCCTCTTTACCTCAAAATAAAAAAAATTTCTGCATTTTTGCCACAAAATATTTGGAATTTCTTCCTTTTTGCTCTAAAATAAAGAAAATTTCTCCCTATTTTCCCTGAAATAACTAAAATTTCTGCAATTTTGCCCCAAAATAAGTGATATTTCTGCAATTTTGCCCCAAAATAAGGGAAATTTCTGGAATTTTGACCCAAAGTAAGTTGAATTTATTCGTTTTACCCCAAAATAAGGAGAATTTCTGTCATTATGCCCCAACATATAGGGAATTTTTGACTTTTTGCCCCACAATTAGGGGAATCTCTGCTATTTTTCTCCAAAATACGGGGAATTTCTGCCTTTTTGCACAACAATAAGAAGAATGCATACCTTTTTGCCATAAAAAAGGGAAATTTCTTTATTTTTTCTTTAAAATAAGGGGAATTTCTGCTTTTTTGCTTCTAAATAAGTGGAATTTCTGTATTTTACCCCCAAAACAAAGTGAATTTCTGTCTTTTTTGCCCCAAAATAAGGAAAATTTCTGACTTATTACCGTGAAATAAGTGAAATTTCAGCAATTTTGCCCCAAAATAAGGAAAATTTCTACCTTTTTGCCCCCAAATAAGGAAAATTTCAGCCTTTTTACCTCAAAATAAGGGGAATTTCTGCATTTTTGCCACAAAATATTAGCAATTTCTGCCTTTTGCCACAAAATAAGGAAAATTTCTGCCTATTTTCCCTGAAATAAGTGAAATTTATGCAATTTTGCCCCAAAATAAGTGAAATTTCTGCAATTTTGCCACAAAATATGGGAAATTTCTGGAATTTTGCCCCAAAATAAGTTTAATTTCTGAATTCTGCCCCAAAATAAGGAGAATTTCTCTCTTTATGCCCCAACTTATAGGGAATTTCTGCCTTTTTGCCCCACAATTAGGGGAATTTCTGCAATTTTGCTCCAAAATTCGGGGAATTTCTGCCTTTTTGTCCGAAAATAAGAAGAATGCATATGTTTTTGCTATAAAAAAAAAATTTCTTCATTTATGCTCCAAAATAAGTGAAATTTCTGCAATTTTGCCCCAAAATATGAGAAATTTCTGGAATTTTGCCCCAAATTAAGTGGAATTTCTGAGTTCTGCCCCAAAATAAGGAGAATTTCTGTCCTTATGCCCCAACATATAGGGAATTTCTGCCTTTTTGCCCCACAATTAGGGGAATTTCTGCAATTTTGCTCCAAAATACGGGGAATTTCTGCCTTTTTGCCCGAAAATAAGAAGAATGCATACCTTTTTGCCATAAAAAAGAAAATTTCTTCATTTTTGCTCCAAAATAAGGAGAATTTCTGCTTTTTTGCCTCTAAAATGGTGGAATTTTTGTCTTTTTCCTCAAAACAGAGAGAATTTGTGTCTTTTTTGCCCAAAAATAAGGAAAATTTCTGACTTATTACCCTGAAATAAGCGAAATTTCTGCAATTGTGCCCCAAAATAAGGGAAAATTCTGCCTTTTTGCTTCCAAATTGGGGGAAATTCAGCCTTTTTACCTCAAAATAAGGGGAATTTCTGCATTTTTGCCGCAAAATATGGGAAATTTCTGCATTTTTGCCCCAAAATAAGAAAATTTCTGCTTTTTTTCTGAAATAAGTGAAATTTCTGCAATTTTGCCCCAAAATAATTGAAATTTCTGCAATTTTGCCTCAAAATAAAGGAAATTTCTTGAATTTTGCCCCAAAATAAGTGGAATTTCTGCCTTTTGCCCCAAAATAAGGAAGATGTCTGTCTTTTTGCCCCACAATTAGGGAAATTTCTACAATTTTGTTTTAAAATATGGGGAATTTCTGCCTTTTTGCCTGAAAATTAGAAGAATGCATACCTTTTTGCCATAAAAAAGGGAAATTTCTTCATTTTTGCTCCAAAATAAAAAGAATTTCTGCTTTTTTGCCTCTAAATAAGTGGAATTTCTGTCTTTTTCCCCCAAAACAAAGGGAATTCCTGTTTTTTGGCCCCAAAATAAGGAAAATTTCTTTCTTATTACCCTGAAATAAGTAAAATTCCTGCAATTTTGCCTCAAAATAAAGGAAATTTCTGCCTTTTTGCCCCCAAATAAGGGGAATTTCAGCCTTTTTACCTCAAAATAAGGGGAATTTCTGCATTTTTGCCACAAAATATTAGAAATTTCTGCATTTTTGCCCAAAAATAAGGACAATTTCTGCCTTTTTTCCATGAAATAATTGTAATTTCTGCAATTTTGCCTCAAAATAAGTGAAATTTCTGCCTTTTTGCCCCCAAATATAAGGAAATTCAGCCTTTTTACCTCAAAATAAGGGGAATTTCTGCATTTTTGCCCCAAAATATGGGAAATTTCTGCCTTTTTGCCCTAAAATAAGAAAAATTTCTGTAATTTTCTACCAAAATAATAGAAATTTCTGCCTTTTGGCCCCCAAATAAGAAAATTTCTCTTTTTTTCTGAAATAAGTGAAATTTCTGCAATTTTGCCCCAAAATAAGTGAAATTTCTGCAATTTTGCCCCAAAATAAGTGAATTTTCTGAATATTTGCCCAAAAATAAGTGGAATATATGAGTTTTGCCCCAAAATAAGAATTATTTCTGTCTTTTTGCCTTAACATATAGAAAATTTCTGCCTTTTTGCCCCACATTTAGGGGAATTTCTGCAATTTTGCTACAAAATAAAGGGAATTTCTGCCTTTTTGCCGCTAAATATGTGGAATTTCTGTCTTTTTCCACAAAAACAATAGGAATTTCTGTCTTTTTTGCCCCAAAATAAAAAAAAATTCTGACTTATTACCCTGAAATATGTAAAATTTCTGCAATTTTGCCCGAAAACAAAAAAAAATTCTGCCTTTTTGCCCCCAAATAAGGGGAATTTCAGCATTTTTACCTCAAAATAAGGGGAATTTCTGACTTTTTGCCGCAAAATATGGGAAATTTCTGCCTCTTTGCCCCAAAATAAGAAAAATTTCTGCAATTTTGTACCGAAATAAAAGAAATTTCTGCTGTTTTGCCCCAAAATAAGAAAATTTCTGCTTTTTTTCTCAAATAAGTGAAATTTCTGCAATTTTGCCCCAAAATAATTGAAATTTCTGCAATTTTGCCTCAAAATAAGGGAAATTTCTCTAATTTTGAGCCAAAATAAGTGGAATTTCTGTCTTTTGCCCCAAAATAAAGAGTATTTCGGTCTTTTTGCCACACAATTAGGGGAATTTCTGCAATTTTGCTTTAAAATACGGGGAATTTCTGCTTTTTTGCCTGAAAATAAGAAGAATGCATACCTTTTTGCCATAAAAAGGGGAAATTTCTTAATTTTTGCTCCAAAATAAGGGGAATTTCTGCTTTTTTGCCTCTAAATAAGTGGAATTTCTGTCTTTTTCCCCCAAAACAAAGGGAATTCCTGTCTTTTTTCCCCAAAATAAGGAAAATTTCTGACTTATTACCCTGAAATAAGTGAAATTTCTGCAATTTTGCCACAAAATAAGAGAAATTTCTGCCTTCTTGCCCCGAAATAAGGGGGATTTCACTATTATGCCTCAAAATAAGGGGAATTTCTGCGTTTTTGCCACAAAATATTAGGAATTTCTGACTTTTTGCCCAAAGATAAGGAAAATTTCTGCTTTTTTTCCCTGAAATAAGTGAAATTTCTACAATTTTGCCCAAAAATAAGTAAAATTTCTGCATTTTTGCCCCCAAATAAGAGGAATTTCAGCCTTTTTACCTCAAAATAAGGGGAATTTCTGTATTTTTTCCCAAAAACATGGGAAATTTCTGCCTTTTTGCCCCAAAATTAGAAAAATTTCTGCAATTTTGTACCAAAATAATAAAAATATCTGCCTTTTTGCCCCCAAATAAGAAAATTTCTGCTTTTTCTTTTCTGAAATAAGTGAAATTTCTGCAATTTTGCCTCAAAATAAGTTAAATTTCTGCAATTTTGCCCCAAAATAAGTGAAATTTCTGGATTTTTGCCCAAAAATAAGTAAAATTTCTGAGTTTTGTCCCAAACTAGAGATTATTTCTGTATTTTTGCCCCAACATATAGGGAATTTCTGCCTTTTTGCCCCACATTTAGGGGAATTTCTGCAATTTTGCTCCAAAATAAGGGGAATTTCTGCTTTTTTGCCTCTAAATAAGTGAAATTTCTGTCTTTTTTCCACAAAACAAAGGGAATTTGTATCTTATTTGCAATAAATAAGGAAAATTTCTGACTTATTACCCTGAAATAAGTGAAATTTCAGCAATTTTGCCCCAAAATAAGGGAAAATTCTGCCTTTTTGCCCCCAAATAGGGGGAAATTCAGGCTTTTTACCTCAAAATAAGGGGAATTTCTGCATTTTTGCCACAAAATATGGGCAATTTCTTCATTTTTGTTCCAAAATAATAAAATTTCTGCTTTTTTTCTGAAATAAGTGAAATTTCTGCAATTTTGCCCCAAAATAATTGAAATTTCTGAAATTTTGCCTCAAAATAAAGGAAATTTCTGTCTTTTTGCCCCACAATTAGGGGAATTTCTGCAATTTTGCTTTAAAATACGGGGAATTTCTGCTTTTTGCCTGAAAATAAGAAGAATGCATAACTTTTTGCCATAAAAAAGGGAAATTTCATCATTTTTGGTCCAAAATAATGGGAATTTCTGCTTTTTTGCCTCTAAATAAGTGGAATATCTGTCTTTTCCCCCAAAACAAAGGAAATTCCTGGTTTTTTTTTTGCCCCAAAATAAGGAAAATTTTTGACTTATTACCCTGAAATAAGTGAAATTTCTGCAATTTTGCCCCAGAGTAAGGGAAATTTCTGCCTTTTTGTTCCCAAATAAGGGGAATTTCAGCCTTTTTACCTCAAAATAAGGGTAATTTCTGCATTTTTGCCACAAAATATTAGGAATTTCTGCCTTTTTGCCCCAAAATAAGGAAAATTTCTACCTTTTTTTCCTGAAATAAGTGAAATTTATGCAATTTTGCCCCAAAATAAGAGAAATTTCTGGAATTTTGCCCCAAAATAAGTGGAATTTCTGAGTTTTGCCCCAAAATAAGGAAAATTTCTGTCTTTTTGCCCCAACATATAGGGAATTCCTGCCTTTTTGCCCCACAATTAGGGGAATTTCTGCAATTTTGCTAAAAAATACGGGGAAATTCTGCCATTTTGCCCAAAAATAAGAAAAATGCCTACCTTTTTGCCATAAAAAAGGGAAATTTCTTCATTTTTGCTCCAAAATAAGTGGAATTTCTGTCTTTTTCCCCCAAAAACAAAGGGAATTTCTGTCTTTTTTGCCCAAAAGTAAGGAAAATTTCTGACTTATTACCCTGAAATAAGTGGAATTTCTGCAATTTTGCCCCAAAATAAGGGAAATTTCTGCCTTTTTGCCCCGAAATAAGGGAAATTCACCATTTTACCTCAAAATAAGGGGAATTTCTGCATTTTTGCCACAAAATATTAGGAATTTCTGACATTTTGCCCAAAAATAAGAAAAATTTCTGCCTTTTTTTCCTGAAATAAGTGAAATTTCTGCAATTTTGCCCAAAAATAAGTGAAATTTCTGCCTTTCTGCCCCCAAATAAGGGGAATTTGCGCATTTTTACCTCAAAATAAGAGGAATTTCTGCATATTTGCCCCAAAATATGGGAAATTTCTGCCTTTGTGCCCCCAAATAAGAAAATTTCTGCTTTATATTCTCAAATAAGTGAAATTTCTGCAATTTTGCCCCAAAATAAGTTAAATTTCTGCAATTTTGCCCCAAAATAAGTGAAATTTCTGGATTTTTGCCCAAAAATAAGTGGAATTTCTGAGTTTTGCCCCAAAATAAGGATTATTTCTGTCTTTTTGCACCAATATATAGGGAATTTCTGGCTTTTTTGCCCCACATTTAGGGGAATTTCTGCAATTTTGCTCCAAAATAAGGGGAATTTCTGCTTTTTTGCCTCTAAATAAATGGAATTTCTGTCTTTTTTCCCCAAAACAAAGGGAATTTCTGTCTTTTTTGCCCTAAAATAAGGAAAATTTCAGACTTATTACCCTGAAATAAGTGAAATTTCTGCAATTTTGCCCCAAAATAAGGGAAATTTCTGCCTTTTTGCCCCCAAATAAGGGAAATTTCAGCCTTTTTACCTCAAAAAAAGGGTAATTTCTGCATTTTTGCCAAAAAATATTAGAAATTTCTGCCTTTTTGACCCAAAATAAGGAAAATTTCTGCAATTTTGCCCCAAAACAAGTGAAATTTCTGCAATTTTGCCCCAAAACAAGTGAAATTTCTCCAATTTTTCCCCAAAATAAGGGAAATTTCTGGATTTTTGCCCCAAAATAAGTGGAATTTCTGAGTTTTGCCCCAAAATAAGGAGAATTTCTGTCTTTTTACCCTAACATATAGGGAATTTCTGCCTTTTTGCCACACCATTGGGAGAATTTCTGCAATTATACTACAAAATACGAGGAATTTCTGCCTTTTTGCCCAAAAATAAGAAGCATGCATACCTTTTTTCCATAAAAAAGAAAAATTTCTTTATTTTTGCTCCAAAATAAGGGGAATTTCTGCTTTTTTGCCTCTAAATAATTGGAATTTCTGTCTTTTTCCTCAAAAACAAAGGGAATTTCTGTCTTTTTTGCCACAAAATAAGAAAAATTTCTGACTTATTACCCTGAAATAAGTGAAATTTCTGCAATTTTGCCCCAAAATAAGGGAAATTTCTGCCTTTTTGCCCCTAAATAAGGGGAATTTCACCATTTTACCTCAATATAAAGGGAATTTCTGTATTTTTGCCACAAAATATTAGGAATTTCTGCTTTTTTGCCCAAAAATATGGAAAATTTCTGCTATTTTTCCCTGAAATAAGTGAAATTTCTGCAATTTTGCCCCAAAATAAGAGAAATTTCTGCCTTTTTGCCCCCAAATAAGGGGAATTTCAGCCTTTTTATCTCAAAATAAGGGGAATTTCTGCATTTTTGCTGCAAAATATTAGATATTTCTGCCTTTTTGCCCCAAAATAAGAAAAATTTCTGCAATTTTGTACCAAAATAAAAGAAATTTCTGCCTTTTTGCCCGAAAATAAGAAAATTTCTGCTTTTTTCTGAAATAAGTGAAATTTCTGCAATTTTGCCCAAAATAATAGAAATTTCTTCAATTTTGCCTCAAAATAAGGCAAATTTCTCTAATTTTGCACAAAAATAAGTGGAATTTCTGTCTTTTGCCACAAAATATTTAGAATTTCTGCCTTTTTGTCCAAAAATAAGGAAAATTTCTGACCTTTTTCCCTGAAATAAGTGAAATTTCTGCAATTTTGCCCCAAAATATTGGAAATTTCTGGCTTTTTGCCCCCAAATAATGGGAATTTCAGACTTTTTACCTCAAAATAAGAGGAATTTCTGAATTTTTGGCACAACATATTAGGAATTTCTGCCTTTTTGCCCAAAAATAAGGAAAATTTCTGCCTATTTTCTTTGAAATAAGTGAAATTTCTGCAGTTTTGCCCCTAAATAAGGGAAATTCTGGAATTTTGCCCAAAAATAAGTGGAATTTCTGAGTTCTGCCCCAAAATAAGGAGAATTTCTGTCTTTATGCACCAACATATAGGGAATTTCTTCCTTTTGCCCCACAATTAGGCGAAATTCTGCAATTTTGCTCCAAAATACAAGGAATTTCTGCCTTTTAGCCCGAAAATAAGAAGAATGCATATCTTTTTGCCATAAAAAAAAGAAATTTCTTCATTTTTGCTCCAAAATAAGGGGAATTTCTACTTTTTGCCTCTAAATAAGTGGAATTTCTGTTTTTTTCCCAATCAAAGAGAATTTCTGTCTTTTTTGCCCCAAAATAAGGGGAATTTCTGACTTAATACGATGAAATAAGTGAAATTTCAGCAATTTTGCCCCAAAATATGAGAAATTTCTGCCTTTTTGCCCCCAAATAAGGGGAATTTCAGCCTTTTACCTCAAAATAAGGGCAATTTCTGCATTTTCCCCAAAATATGGGAAATTTCTGCCTTTTTGCCCCAAAATAAGAAAAATATCTGCAACTTTGTACCAAAATAATTGAAATTTCTGTCTTTTTGCCCCAAAATAAGAAAATTTCTCCTTTTTTGAAATAAGTGAAATTTCTGCAATTTTGTCCCATAAAAAGTGAAATTTCTGCAATTTTGCCCCAAAATAAGGGAAATTTCTGGAATTTTGCCCAAAAATAAGTGGAATTTCTGAGTTTTGCTTCAAAATAAGGAGAATTTCTGTCTTTATGCCCCAACATATAGGGAATTTCTGCATTTTGCTTCACAAATAGTGGAATTTCTGCAATTTTGCTCCAAAATACGGGGTATTTCTGCCTTTTTGCCCGAAAATAAGAAGAATGCATACCTTTTTGCCATAAAAAAGGGAAATTTCTTCATTTTTGCTCCAAAATAAGGGGAATTTCTGCTTTTTGGCCTCTAAATAAGTGAAATTTCTGTCTTTTTTCTCCAAAAACAAAGGGAATTTCTGTCTTTTTTGCCCCAAAATAAGGAAAATTTCTGACTTATTATTCTGAAATAAGTGAAATTTCTGCAATTTTGCACCAAAATAAAAGAAATTTCTGCCTTTTTCTCCCAAATAAGGAGAATTTCAGCCTTTTTAAGTCAAAATAAGGGAAATTTCTCCATTTTTGCCACAAAATATTAAGAATTTCTGCCTTTTTGCCCCAAAATAAGAAAATTTTTTGCCTATTTTTTTGGAAATAAGGGAAATTTCTGCAATTTTGCCCCAAAATAAGTGAAATTTATGCAATTTACCCCAAAATAAGGGAAATTTCTGGAATTTTGCCCAAAAATAAGTGGAATTTCTGAGTTCTGCCCCAAAATAAGGAGAATTTCTGTCTTTATGCCCCAACATATAGGGAATTTCTGCCTTTTTGCCCCACAATTTGGCGAAATTCTGCAATTTTGCTCCAAAATACAACGAATTTCTGCCTTTTTGCCCGAAAATAAGAAGAATGCATACCTTTTTGTCATAAAAAAAGGGAAATTTCTTCATTTTTGCTCCAAAATAAAGGGAATTTCTACTTTTTTGCCTCTAAATAAGTGGAATTTTTTTTTTCCAAAACAAAGGAAATTTCTGTCTTTTTTGCCCCAAAATAAAGAAAATTTCTGACTTATTACCGTGAAATAAGTGAAATTTCAGCAATTTTGCCCCAAAATAAGAGAAATTTCTGCCTTTTTGCCCCCAAATAAGGGGAATTTCAGCCTTTTTACCTCAAAATAAGGGGAATTTCTACATTTTCCCCAAAATATGGGAAATTTCTGCCCTTGTGCCCCAAAATAAGAAAAATTTCTGCAACTTTGTACCAAAATAATAGAAATTTCTGCCTTTTTGCCCCAAAATAAGAAAATTTCTCCTTTTTTTGAAATAAGTGAAATTTCTGTAATTTTGTCCCATATAAAGTGAAATTTCTGCAATTTTGCCCCAAAATAAGGGAAATTTCCTGAATTTTGCCCAAAAATAAGTGGAATTTCTGAGTTTTGCTTCAAAATAAGGAGAATTTCTGTCTTTATGCCCCAACATATAGGGAATTTCTGAATTTTGCTTCACAAATAAGGGAATTTCTGCAATTTTGCTCCAAAATACGGGGAATTTCTGCCTTTTTGCCCAAAAATAAGAAGATTGCATAACTTTTTGCCATAAAAAAGGGAAATTTCTTCATTTTTACTCCAAAATAAGGGGAATTTCTGCTTTTTGGCCTCTAAATAAGTGGAATTTCTCTTTTTCCTCCAAAAACAAAGGGAATTTCTGTCTTTTTTGCCCCAAAATAAGAAAAATTTCTGACTTACTATTCTGAAATAAGTGAAATTTCTGCAATTTTGCCCAAAAATAAAAGAAATTTCTGCCTTTTTGCCCACAAATAAGGGGAATTTCAGCCTTTTTACCTCAAAATAAGGGGAATTTCTGCATTTTTGCCACAAAATATTAGGAATTTCTGCCTTTTTGCCCTAAAATAAAGAAAATTTCTGCCTATTTTCCCTGAAATAAGTGAAATTTCTGCAATTTTGCCCCAAAATAAGTGAAATTTCTGCATTTTTGCCCCAAAATTAGGGAAATTTCTGGAATTTTGCCCCATAATAAGTTTAATTTCTGAGTTCTGCCCCAAAATAAGGAGAATTTCTGTCTTTCTTCCCCAACATATAGGGAATTTATGCCTTTTTGCCTCACAATTAGGGGAATTTCTGCAATTTATCTCCAATATACAAGGAATTTCTTCCTTTTTGCCCGATAATATGAAGAATGCATACCTTTTTGCCATAAATAAGGAAAATTTCTTTATTTTTGCTCCAAAATAAGGGGAATTTCTGCTTTTTTGCCTCTAAATAAGTGGAATTTCTGTCTTTTCTCCCAAATCAAAGTGAATTTCTGTATTTTTTGCCCCAAAATAAAAAAAAATTTCTGACTTATTACCCTGAAATAAGAGAAATTTCTGCAATTTTGCCCCAAAATATAGGAAATTTCTGCCTTTTTGCCCCCAAATAAGGGGAATTTCAGCCATTATACCTCAAAATAAGGGGAATTTCTGCATTTTTGCCCCAAAATATGGAAATTTCTGCCTTTTTGCTCCAAAATAAGAAAAATTTCTGCAATTTTGTACCAAAATAAAAGAAATTTCTGCCTTTTTGCCCCAAAATAAAAAAATTTCTCCTTTTTTTCTGAAATAAGTGAAATATCTGCAATTTTGCCCCAAAATAAGTGATATTTCTGCAAATTAGCCCCAAAATAAGGGAAATTTCTGGAATTTTGCCCCAAAGTAAGTGGAATTTATGAGTTTTACCCCAAAATAAGAATAATTTCTGTCTTTCTGCCCCAACATATAGGGAATTTCTGCCCTTTTGCCTTACAATTAGGGGAATTTCTGCAATTTTGCTCCAAAATACGGGGAATTTCTGCCTTTTTGCCCAAAAATAAGTAGAATGCATACCTTTTTGCCATAAAAAAGGAAAATTTCTTCATTTTCGCTCCAAAATAAAAGGAATTTCTGCTTTATTGCCTCTAAATAAGTGGAATTTCTGTCTTTTTCCCCCAAAACAAAGGGAATTTCAATTTTTTTGCCCCAAAATAAGGAAAATTTCTGACTTATTTCCATTAAATAAGTGAAATTTCAGCAATTGTGCCCCAAAATATGAGAAATTTCAACCTTTTTGCCCCCAAATAAGGGGAATTTCAGCCTTTTACCTCAAAATAAGGGCAATTTCTGCATTTTCCCCAAAATATGGGAAATTTCTGACCTTTTGCCCCAAAATAAGAAAAATATCTTCAACTTTGTACCAAAATAATAGAAATTTCTGTCTTTTTGCCCACAAATAAGAAAATTTCTCCTTTTTTTTTGAAATAAGTGAAATTTCTGCAATTTTGTCCCATAAAAAGTGAAATTTCTGCAATTTTTCCCCAAAATAAGGGAAATTTCTGAAATTTTGCCCAAAAATAAGTGGAATTTCTGAGTTTTGCTTCAAAATAAGGAGAATTTCTGTCTTTATGCACCAACATAAAGGGAATTTCTGCATTTTGCTTCACAAATAGGGGAATTTCTGCAATTTTGCTCCAAAATACGGGGTATTTCTGCCTTTTTGCCCGAAAATAAGAAGAATGCATACATTTTTGCCATAAAAAAGGGAAATTTCTTCATTTTTGCTCCAAAATAGAAGGACTTTCTGCTTTTTGGCCTCTAAATAAGTGAAATTTCTGTCTTTTTTCTCCAAAAACAAAGGGAATTTCTGTCTTTTTTGCCCCAAAATAAGGAAAATTTCTGACTTATTATTCTGAAATAAGTGAAATTTCTGCAATTTTGCACCAAAATAAAAGAAATTTCTGCCTTTTTCCCCCAAATAAAGAGAATTTCAGCTTTTTTAACTCAAAATAAGGAAAATTTCTGCATTTTTGCCACAAAATATTAAGAATTTCTGCCTTTTTGCCCCAAAATAAGAAAAATTTTTGCCTATTTTTTGGAAATAAGTGAAGTTTCTGCAATTTTGCCCCAAAATAAGTGAAATTTATGCAATTTTGCCCCAAAATAAGGGAAATTTCTGGAATTTTGCCCAAAAATAAGTGGAATTTCTGAGTTCTGCCCCAAAATAAGGAGAATTTCTGTCTTTATGCCCCAACATATAGGGAATTTCTTCCTTTTTGCCCCACAATTAGGCGAAATTCTGCAATTTTGCTCCAAAATACAACGAATTTCTGCCTTTTTGCCCGAAAATAAGAAGAATGCATACCTTTTTGTCATAAAAAGGGAAATTTCTTCATTTTTGCTCCAAAATAAAGGGAATTTCTACTTTTTTGCCTCTAAATAAGTGGAATTTTTTTTCCAAAACAAAGGGAATTTCTGTCTTTTTTGCCCCAAAATAAAGAAAATTTCTGACTTATTACCGTGAAATAAGTGAAATTTCAGCAATTTTGCCCCAAAATAAGAGAAATTTCTGCCTTTTTGCCCCCAAATAAGGGGAATTTCAGCCTTTTTACCTCAAAATAAGGGGAATTTCTACATTTTCCCCAAAATTTGGGAAATTTCTGCCCTTGTGCCCCAAAAAAAGAAAAATTTCTGCAACTTTGTAAAAAATAATAGAAATTTCTGCCTTTTTGCCCCAAAATAAGAAAATTTCTCCTTTTTTTGAAATAAGTGAAATTTCTGTAATTTTGTCCCATAAAAAGTGAAATTTCTGCAATTTTGCCCCAAAATAAGGGAAATTTCTGCAATTTTGCCCCAAAATATGGGAAATTTCTGCCTTTTTGTCCCCAAATAATGGGAATTTCAGCCTTTTTACCTCAAAATAAGGGGAATTTCTGAATTTTTGCCACAAAATATTACGAATTTCTGCCTTTTTGCCCAAAAATAAGAAAAATTTCTGCCTATTTTCTTTGAAATAAGTGAAATTTCTGCAATTTTGCCCCAAAATAAGTGAAATTTCTGCAATTTTGCCCCTAAATAAGGGAAATTTCTGGAATTTTGCCCAAAAATAAGTGGAATTTCTGAGTTCTGCCCCAAAATAGGAGAATTTCTGTCTTTATGCACCAACATATAGGGAATTTCTGCCTTTTTGCCCCACAATTAGGCGAAATTCTGCAATTTTGCTCCAAAATACAAGGAATTTCTGCCTTTTTGCCCGAAAATAAGAAGAATGCATATCTTTTTGCCATAAAAAAAAGAAATTTCTTCATTTTTGCTCCAAAATAAGGGGAATTTCTACTTTTTGCCTCTAAATAAGTGGAATTTCTGTTTTTTTCCAAAACAAAGGGAATTTCTGTTTTTTTTGCCCCAAAATAAGGAAAATTTCTGACTTAATACGATGAAATAAGTGAAATTTCAGCAATTTTGCCCCAAAATAAGGGAAATTTCTGCCTTTTTGCCCCCAAATAAGGGGAATTTCAGCCATTATACCTCAAAATAAGGGGAATTTCTGCATTTTTGCCCCATAATATGGAAAATTCTGCCTTTTTGCTCCAAAATAAGAAAAATTTCTGCAATTTTGTACAAAAATAAAAGAAATTTCTGCCTTTTTGCCCCAAAATAATAAAATTTCTCCTTTTTTTCTGAAATAAGTGAAATATCTGCAATTTTGCCCCAAAATAAGTGATATTTCTGCAAATTTGCCCCAAAATAAGGGAAATTTCTGGAATTTTGCCCCAAAGTAAGTGGAATTTATGAGTTTTACCCCAAAATAAGAATAATTTCTGTCTTTCTGCCCCAACATATAGGGAATTTCTGCCTTTTTGCCTTACAATTTGGGGAATTTCTGCAATTTTGCTCAAAAATACGGGGAATTTCTGCCTTTTTGCCCGAAAATAAGTAGAATGCATACCTTTTTGCCATAAAAAAGGAAAATATCTTCATTTTCGCTCCAAAATAAAAGGAATTTCTGCTTTATTGCCTCTAAATAAGTGGAATTTCTGTCTTTTTCCCCCAAAACAAAGGGAATTTCTATCTTTTTTGCTCCAAAATAAGGAAAATTTCTGACTTATTTCCATTAAATAAGTGAAATTTCAGCAATTTTGCCCCAAAATATGAGAAATTTCAACCTTTTTGCCCCCAAATAAGGGGAATTTCAGCCTTTTACCTCAAAATAAGGGCAATTTCTGCATTTTCCCCAAAATATGGGAAATTTCTGAACTTTTGCCCCAAAATAAGAAAAATATCTGAAACTTTGTAACAAAATAATAGAAATTTCTGTCTTTTTGCCCCAAAATAATAAAATTTCTCCTTTTTTTTGAAATAAGTGAAATTTCTGCAATTTTGTCCCATAAAAAGTGAAATTTCTGCAATTTTGCCCCAAAATAAGGGAAATTTCTGGAATTTTGCCCTAAAATAAGTGGAATTTCTGAGTTTTGCTTCAAAATAAGGAGAATTTCTGTCTTTATACACCAACATATAGGGAATTTCTGCATTTTGCTTCACAAATAGGGGAATTTCTGCAATTTTGCTCCAAAATACGGGGTATTTCTGCCTTTTTGCCCGAAAATAAGAAGAATGCATACATTTTTGCCATAAAAAAGGGAAATTTCTTCATTTTCGCTCCAAAATAAAAGGAATTTCTGCTTTTTGGCCTCTAAATAAGTGAAATTTCTGTCTTTTTTCTCCAAAAACAAAGGGAATTTCTGTCTTTTTTGCCCCAAAATAATGAAAATTTCTGACTTATTATTCTGAAATAAGTGAAATTTCTGCAATTTTGCACCAAAATAAAAGAAATTTCTGCCTTTTTCCCCCAAATAAAGAGAATTTCAGCCTTTTTAACTCAAAATAAGAAAAATTTCTGCATTTTTGCCACAAAATATTAAGAATTTCTGCTTTTTTGCCCCAAAATAAGAAAAATTTTTGCCTATTTTTTGGAAATAAGTGAAGTTTCTGCAATTTTGCCCCAAAATAAGTGAAATTTATGCAATTTTGCCCCAAAATAAGGGAAATTTCTGGAATTTTGCCCAAAAATAAGTGGAATTTATGAGTTCTGCCCCAAAATAAGGAGAATTTCTGTCTTTATGCCCCAACATATAGGGAATTTCTGCCTTCTTGCCCCACAATTAGGCGAAATTCTGCAATTTTGCTCCAAAATACAACGAATTTCTGCCTTTTTGCCCGAAAATAAGAAGAATGCATACCTTTTTGTCATAAAAAAGGGAAATTTCTTCATTTTTGCTCCAAAATAAAGGGAATTTCTACTTTTTTGCCTCTAAATAAGTGGAATTTTTTTTTCCAAAACAAAGGGAATTTCTGTCTTTTTTGCCCCAAAATAAAGAAAATTTCTGACTTATTACCGTGAAATAAGTGAAATTTCAGCAATTTTGCCCCAAAATAAGAGAATTTTCTGCCTTTTTGCCCCCAAATAAGGGGAATTTCAGCCTTTTTACCTCAAAATAAGGGGAATTTCTACATTTTCCCCAAATTATGGGAAATTTCTGCCCTTGTGCCCCAAAAAAAGAAAAATTTCTGCAACTTTGTAAAAAATAATAGAAATTTCTGCCTTTTTGCCCCAAAATAAGAAAATTTCTCCTTTTTTTGAAATAAGTGAAATTTCTGTAATTTTGTCCCATAAAAAGTGAAATTTCTGCAATTTTGCCCCAAAATAAGGGAAATTTCTGCAATTTTGCCCCAAAATATGGGAAATTTCTGCCTTTTTGCCCCCAAATAATGGGAATTTCAGCCTTTTTACCTCAAAATAAGGGGAATTTCTGAATTTTTGCCACAAAATATTAGGAATTTCTGCCTTTTTGCCCAAAAATAAGAAAAATTTCTGCCTATTTTCTTTGAAATAAGTGAAATTTCTGCAATTTTGCCCCAAAATAAGTGAAATTTCTGCAATTTTGCCCCTAAATAAGGGAAATTTCTGGAATTTTGCCCAAAAATAAGTGGAATTTCTGAGTTCTGCCCCAAAATAGGAGAATTTCTGTCTTTATGCACCAACATATAGGGAATTTCTGCCTTTTTGCCCCACAATTAGGCGAAATTCTGCAATTTTGCTCCAAAATACAAGGAATTTCTGCCTTTTTGCCCGAAAATAAGAAGAATGCATATCTTTTTGCCATAAAAAAAAGAAATTTCTTCATTTTTGCTCCAAAATAAGGGGAATTTCTACTTTTTGCCTCTAAATAAGAGGAATTTCTGTTTTTTTCGCAAACAAAGGGAATTTCTGTCTTTTTTGCCCCAAAATAAGGAAAATTTCTGACTTAATACGATGAAATAAGAGAAATTTCAGTAATTTTGCCCCAAAATATGAGAAATTTCTGCCTTTTTGCACCCAAATAAGGGGAATTTCAGCCTTTTACCTCAAAATAAGGGGAATTTCTGCATTTTCCCCAAAATATGGGAAATTTCTGCCTTTTTGCCCCAAAATAAGAAAAATATCTGCAACTTTGTACCAAAATAATAGAAATTTCTGTCTTTTTGCCCCAAAATAAGAAAATTTCTCCTTTTTTTGAAATAAGTGAAATTTCTGTAATTTTGTCCCATAAAAAGTGAAATTTCTGCAATTTTGCCCCAAAATAAGGGAAATTTCTGGAATATTGCCCAAAAATAAGTTGAATTTCTGAGTTTTGCTTCAAAATAAAGAGAATTTCTGTCTTTATCCCCCAACATATAGGGAATTTCTGCATTTTGCCTCACAAATAGTGGAATTTCTGCAATTTTGCTCCAAAATACGGGGTATTTCTGCCTTTTTGCCCGAAAATAAGAAGAATGCATACCTTTTTGCCATAAAAAAGGGAAATTTCTTCATTTTTGCTCCAAAATAAGGGGAATTTCTGCTTTTTGGCCTCTAAATAAGTGAAATTTCTGTCTTTTTTCTCCAAAAACAAAGGGAATTTCTGTCTTTTTTGCCCCAAAATAAGGAAAATTTCTGACTTATTATTCTGAAATAAGTGAAATTTCTGCAATTTTGCACCAAAATAAAAGAAATTTCTGCCTTTTTCCCCCAAATAAGGAGAATTTCAGCCTTTTTAACTCAAAATAAGGGAAATTTCTGCATTTTTGCCACAAAATATTAAGAATTTCTGCCTTTTTGCACCAAAATTAGAAAAATTTTTGCCTATTTTTTTGGAAATAAGTGAAATTTCTGCAATTTTGCTCCAAAATAAGTGAAATTTATGCAATTTTGCCCCAAAATAAGGGAAATTTCTGGAATTTTGCCCAAAAATAAGTGGAATTTCTGAGTTCTGCCCCAAAATAAGGAGAATTTCTGTCTTTATGCCCCAACATATAGGGAATTTCTGCCGTTTTGCCCCACAATTAGGCGAAATTCTGCAATTTTGCTCCAAAATACAACGAATTTCTGCCTTTTTGCCCGAAAATAAGAAGAATGCATACCTTTTTGTCATAAAAAAGGGAAATTTCTTCATTTTTGCTCCAAAATAAAGGGAATTTCTACTTTTTTGCCTCTAAATAAGTGGAATTTTTTTTTCCAAAACAAAGGGAATTTCTGTCTTTTTTGCCCCAAAATAAAGAAAATTTCTGACTTATTACCGTGAAATAAGTGAAATTTCAGCAATTTTGCCCCAAAATAAGAGAAATTTCTGCCTTTTTGCCCCCAAATAAGGGGAATTTCAGCCTTTTTACCTCAAAATAAGGGGAATTTCTACATTTTCCCCAAATTATGGGAAATTTCTGCCCTTGTGCCCCAAAAAAAGAAAAATTTCTGCAACTTTGTAAAAAATAATAGAAATTTCTGCCTTTTTGCCCCAAAATAAGAAAATTTCTCCTTTTTTTGAAATAAGTGAAATTTCTGTAATTTTGTCCCATAAAAAGTGAAATTTCTGCAATTTTGCCCCAAAATAAGGGAAATTTCTGCAATTTTGCCCCAAAATATGGGAAATTTCTGCCTTTTTGCCCCCAAATAATGGGAATTTCAGCCTTTTTACCTCAAAATAAGGGGAATTTCTGAATTTTTGCCACAAAATATTAGGAATTTCTGCCTTTTTGCCCAAAAATAAGAAAAATTTCTGCCTATTTTCTTTGAAATAAGTGAAATTTCTGCAATTTTGCCCCAAAATAAGTGAAATTTCTGCAATTTTGCCCCTAAATAAGGGAAATTTCTGGAATTTTGCCCAAAAATAAGTGGAATTTCTGAGTTCTGCCCCAAAATAGGAGAATTTCTGTCTTTATGCACCAACATATAGGGAATTTCTGCCTTTTTGCCCCACAATTAGGCGAAATTCTGCAATTTTGCTCCAAAATACAAGGAATTTCTGCCTTTTTGCCCGAAAATAAGAAGAATGCATATCTTTTTGCCATAAAAAAAAGAAATTTCTTCATTTTTGCTCCAAAATAAGGGGAATTTCTACTTTTTGCCTCTAAATAAGAGGAATTTCTGTTTTTTTCGCAAACAAAGGGAATTTCTGTCTTTTTTGCCCCAAAATAAGGAAAATTTCTGACTTAATACGATGAAATAAGAGAAATTTCAGTAATTTTGCCCCAAAATATGAGAAATTTCTGCCTTTTTGCACCCAAATAAGGGGAATTTCAGCCTTTTACCTCAAAATAAGGGGAATTTCTGCATTTTCCCCAAAATATGGGAAATTTCTGCCTTTTTGCCCCAAAATAAGAAAAATATCTGCAACTTTGTACCAAAATAATAGAAATTTCTGTCTTTTTGCCCCAAAATAAGAAAATTTCTCCTTTTTTTGAAATAAGTGAAATTTCTGTAATTTTGTCCCATAAAAAGTGAAATTTCTGCAATTTTGCCCCAAAATAAGGGAAATTTCTGGAATATTGCCCAAAAATAAGTTGAATTTCTGAGTTTTGCTTCAAAATAAAGAGAATTTCTGTCTTTATCCCCCAACATATAGGGAATTTCTGCATTTTGCCTCACAAATAGTGGAATTTCTGCAATTTTGCTCCAAAATACGGGGTATTTCTGCCTTTTTGCCCGAAAATAAGAAGAATGCATACCTTTTTGCCATAAAAAAGGGAAATTTCTTCATTTTTGCTCCAAAATAAGGGGAATTTCTGCTTTTTGGCCTCTAAATAAGTGAAATTTCTGTCTTTTTTCTCCAAAAACAAAGGGAATTTCTGTCTTTTTTGCCCCAAAATAAGGAAAATTTCTGACTTATTATTCTGAAATAAGTGAAATTTCTGCAATTTTGCACCAAAATAAAAGAAATTTCTGCCTTTTTCCCCCAAATAAGGAGAATTTCAGCCTTTTTAACTCAAAATAAGGGAAATTTCTGCATTTTTGCCACAAAATATTAAGAATTTCTGCCTTTTTGCACCAAAATTAGAAAAATTTTTGCCTATTTTTTTGGAAATAAGTGAAATTTCTGCAATTTTGCTCCAAAATAAGTGAAATTTATGCAATTTTGCCCCAAAATAAGGGAAATTTCTGGAATTTTGCCCAAAAATAAGTGGAATTTCTGAGTTCTGCCCCAAAATAAGGAGAATTTCTGTCTTTATGCCCCAACATATAGGGAATTTCTGCCGTTTTGCCCCACAATTAGGCGAAATTCTGCAATTTTGCTCCAAAATACAACGAATTTCTGCCTTTTTGCCCGAAAATAAGAAGAATGCATACCTTTTTGTCATAAAAAAGGGAAATTTCTTCATTTTTGCTCCAAAATAAAGGGAATTTCTACTTTTTTGCCTCTAAATAAGTGGAATTTTTTTTTCCAAAACAAAGGGAATTTCTGTCTTTTTTGCCCCAAAATAAAGAAAATTTCTGACTTATTACCGTGAAATAAGTGAAATTTCAGTAATTTTGCCCCAAAATAAGAGAAATTTCTGCCTTTTTGCCCCAAATTAAGGGGAATTTCAGCCTTTTTACCTCAAAATAAGGGGAATTTCTACATTTTCCCCAAATTATGGGAAATTTCTGCCCTTGTGCCCCAAAATAAGAAAAATTTCTGCAACTTTGTACCAAAATAATAGAAATTTCTGCCTTTTTGCCCCAAAATAAGAAAATTTCTCCTTTTTTTGAAATAAGTGAAATTTCTGTAATTTTGTCCCATAAAAAGTGAAATTTCTGCAATTTTGCCCCAAAATAAGGGAAATTTCTGGAATTTTGCCCAAAAATAAGTGGAATTTCTGAGTTTTGCTTCAAAATAATGAGAATTTCTTTCTTTATGCCCCAACATATAGGGAATTTCTGCATTTTGCTTCACAAATAGGGGAATTTCTGAAATTTTGCTACAAAATACGGGAAATTTCTGCCTTTTTGCCCGAAAATAAGAAGAATGCATAACTTTTTGCCATAAAAAAGGGAAATTTCTTCATTTTTGCTCCAAAATAAGGGGAATTTCTGCTTTTTGGCCTCTAAATAAGTGGAATTTCTCTTTTTCCTCCAAAAACAAAGGGAATTTCTGTCTTTTTTGCCCCAAAATAAGGAAAATTTCTGACTTACTATTCTGAAATAAGTGAAATTTCTGCAATTTTGCCCAAAAATAAAAGAAATTTCTGCCTTTTTGCCCACAAATAAGGGGAATTTAAGCCTTTTTACCTCAAAATAAGGGGAATTTCTGCATTTTTGCCACAAAAGATTAGGAATTTCTGCCTTTTTGCCCTAAAATAAAAAAAATATCTGCCTATTTTCCCTGAAATAAGTGAAATTTCTGCAATTTTGCCCCAAAACAAGTGAAATTTCTGCATTTTTGCCCCAAAATTAGGGAAATTTCTGGAATTTTGCCCCATAATAAGTTTAATTTCTGAGTTCTGCCCCAAAATAAGGAGAATTTCTGTCTTTCTTCCCCAACATATAGGGAATTTATGCCTTTTTGCCTCACAATTAGGGGAATTTCTGCAATTTATCTCCAATATACAAGGAATTTCTTCCTTTTTGCCCGATAATATGAAGAATGCATACCTTTTTGCCATAAATAAGGAAAATTTCTTTATTTTTGCTCCAAAATAAGGGGAATTTCTGCTTTTTTGCCTCTAAATAAGTGGAATTTCTGTCTTTTCTCCCAAATCAAAGTGAATTTCTGTATTTTTTGCCCCAAAATAAAAAAAAATTTCTGACTTATTACCCTGAAATAAGAGAAATTTCTGCAATTTTGCCCCAAAATATAGGAAATTTCTGCCTTTTTGCCCCCAAATAAGGGGAATTTCAGCCATTATACCTCAAAATAAGGAGAATTTCTGCATTTTTGCCCCAAAATATGGAAATTTCTCCCTTTTTGCTCCAAAATATAAAAAATTTCTGCAATTTTGTACCAAAATAAAAGAAATTTCTGCCTTTTTGCCCCAAAATAATAAAATTTCTCCTTTTTTTCTGAAATAAGTGAAATATCTGCAATTTTGCCCCAAAATAAGTGAAATTTCTGCAAATTTGCCCCAAAATAAGGGAAATTTCTGGAATTTTTCCCCAAAGTAAGTGGAATTTATGAGTTTTACCCCAAAATAAGAATAATTTCTGTCTTTCTGCCCCAACATATAGGGAATTTCTGTCTTTTTGCCTTACAATTAGGGGAATTTCTGCAATTTTGCTCCAAAATACGGGGAATTTCTGTCTTTTTGCCCGAAAATAAGTAGAATGCATACCTTTTTGCCATAAAAAAGGAAAATTTCTTCGTTTTCGCTCCAAAATAAAAGGAATTTCTGCTTTATTGCCTCTAAATAAGTGGAATTTCTGTCTTTTTCCCCCAAAACAAAGGGAATTTCTCTCTTTTTTGCCCCAAAACAAGGAAAATTTCTGACTTATTACCCTGAAATAAGTGAAATTTCTGCAATTTTGCCCTAATATAAGGGTAATTTCTGCCTTTTTGCCCCCAAGTAAGGGAAATTTCAGCCTTTTTACCTCAAAATAAGGGGAATTTCTGCATTTTTGCCAAAAAAATATTAGGAATTTCTGCCTTTTTGCCTCAAAATAAGGGAAATTTCTGCCTATTTTCCCTGAAATAAGTGAAATTTCTGCAATTTTGCCCCAAAATAAGTGAAATTTCTGCAATTTTGCCCCAAAATATGGGAAATTTCTGGAATTTTGCACCAAAATAAGTGGAATTTCTGAGTTCTGCCCCAAAATGAAGAATATTTCTGTCTTTATGCCCCAACTATAGGAAATTTCTGAATTTGGCCCCAAAATTAGAGGAATTTCTGCAATTTTGCTCCAAAATACAGGGAATTTCTGCCTTTTTGCCTGAAAATAAGAAGAATGCATACCTTTTTGCCATAAAAAAGGGAAATTTCTTCATTTTTGCTCCAAAATAATGAGAATTTCTGATTTTTGGCCTCTAAATAAGTGGAATTTCTGTCTTTTTCCTTTAAAAACAAAGGGAATTTCTGTCTTTTTTGCCCCAAAATAAGGAAAATTTCTGACTTATTATTCTGGAATAAGTGAAATTTCTGCAATTTTGCCTTAAAATAAAAGAAATTTCTGCCTTTTTGCCCCCAAATAAAGGGAATTTCAGCCTTTTTACCTCAAAATAAGGGGAATTTCTGCATTTTTGCCACAAAATATTAGGAATTTCTGCCTTTTTGCCCAAAAATAAGAAAAATTTCTGCTTATTTTCTTTGAAATAAGTAAAATTTCTGCAATTTTGCCCCAAAATAAGTGAAATTTCTGCAATTTTGCCCCAAAATAAGGGAAATTTCTGGAATTTTGCCCAAAAATAAGTAAAATTTCTGAGTTCTGCCCCAAAATAAGGAGAATTTCTGTCTTTCTGCCCCAACATATAGGGAATTTATGCCTTTTTGCCTCACAATTAGGGGAATTTCTGCAATTTTCTCCAATATACAAGGAATTTCTGCCTTTTTGCCCGAAAATAAGAAGAATGCATACCTTTTTGCCATATATGAGGAAAATTTCTTTATTTTTGCTCCAAAATAAGGGGAATTTCTGCTTTTTTGCCACTAAATAAGTGGAATTTCTGTCTTTTCTCCCAAATCAAAGTGAATTTCTGTATTTTTTGCCCCAAAATAAAAAAAATTTCTGACTTATTACCCTGAAATAAGTGAAATTTCTGCAATTTTGCCCCAAAATAAGGGAAATTTCTGCCTTTTTGCCCCCAAATAAGGGGAATTTCAGCCATTATACCTCAAAATAAGGGGAATTTCTGCATTTTTGCCCCATAATATGGAAATTTCTGCCTTTTTGCTCCAAAATAAGAAAAATTTCTGCAATTTTGTACCAAAATAAAAGAAATTTCTTCCTTTTTGCCCCAAAATAATAAAATTTCTCCTTTTTTTTCTGAAATAAGTGAAATATCTGCAATTTTGCCCCAAAATAAGTTTTATTTCTGCAAATTTGCCCCAAAAAAAGGGAAATTTCTGGAATTTTGCCCCAAAGTAAGTGGAATTTATGAGTTTTACCAGAAATAAGAATAATTTCTGTCTTTCTGCCCCAACATATAGGGAATTTCTGCCTTTTTGCCTTACAATTAGGGGAATTTCTGCAATTTTGCTCCAAAATACGGGGAATTTCTGCCTTTTTGCCCGAAAATAAGTAGAATGCATACCTTTTTGCCATAAAAAAGGGAAATTTCTTCATTTTTGCTCCAAAATAAAAGGAATTTCTGCTTTATTGCCTCTAAATAAGTGGAATTTCTGTCTTTTTCCCCCAAAACAAAGGGAATTTCTATCTTTTTTGCCCCAAAATAAGGAAAATTTCTGACTTATTACCGTGAAATAAGTGAAATTTCAGCAATTTTGCCCCAACATAAGAGAAATTTCTGCCTTTTTGCACCCAAATAAGGGGAATTTCAGCCTTTTTACCTCAAAATAAGGGCAATTTCTGCATTTTCCCCAAAATATGGGAAATTTCTCCCCTTGTGCCCCAAAATAAAAAAAATTTCTGCAACTTTGTACCAAAATAATAGAAATTTCTGCCTATTTGCCCCAAAATAAGAAAATTTCTCCTTATTTTGAAATAAGTGAAATTTCTGCAATTTTGTCCCATAAAAAGTGAAATTTCTGCAATTTTGCCCCAAAATAAGGGAAATTTCTCAAATTTTGCCCCAAAATAATTTTAATTTCTGAGTTCTGCACCAAAATAAGAAGAATTTCTGTCTTTATGCCCCAACATATAGGGAATTTCTGCATTTTGCTTCACAAATAGGGGAATTTCTGCAATTTTGCTCCAAAATACGGGGTATTTCTGCCTTCTTTCCCGAAAATAAGAAGAATGCATACCTTTTTGCCATAAAAAAGGGAAATTTCTTCATTTTTGCTCCAAAATAAGGGGAATTTCTGCTTTTTGGCCTCTAAATAAGTGGAATTTCTCTTTTTCCTCCAAAAACAAAGGGAATTTCTGTTTTTTTTGCCCCAAAATAAGGAAAATTTCTGACTTACTATTCTGAAATAAGTGAAATTTCTGCAATTTTGCCCAAAAATAAAAGAAATTTCTGCCTTTTTGCCCACAAATAAGGGGAATTTCAGCCTTTTTACCTCAAAATAAGGGGAATTTCTGCATTTTTGCCACAAAATATTAGGAATTTCTGCCTTTTTGCCCAAAAATAAGAAAAATTTCTGCTTATTTTCTTTGAAATAAGTGAAATTTCTGCAATTTTGCCCCAAAATAAGTGAAATTTCTGCAATTTTGCCCCAAAATAAGGGAAATTTCTGGAATTTTGCCCAAAAATAAGTAAAATTTCTGAGTTCTGCCCCCAAAAAAAGAGAATTTCTGTCTTTCTGCCCCAACATATAGGGAATTTATGCCTTTTTGCCTCACAATTAGGGGAATTTCTGCAATTTTTCTCCAATATACAAGGAATTTCTGCCTTTTTGCCCAAAAATAAGAAGAATGCATACCTTTTTGCCATATATAAGGAAAATTTCTTTATTTTTGCTCCAAAATAAGGGGAATTTCTGCTTTTTTGCCTCTAAATAAGTGGAATTTCTGTCTTTTCTCCAAAATCAAAGTGAATTTCTGTATTTTTTGCCCCAAAATAAAAAAATTTCTGACTTATTACCCTGAAATAAGTGAAATTTCTGCAATTTTGCCCCAAAATAAGGGAAATTTCTGCCTTTTTGCCCCCAAATAAGGGGAATTTCAGCCATTATACCTCAAAATAAGGGGAATTTCTGCATTTTTGCCCCAAAATATTGAAATTTCTGCCTTTTTGCTCCAAAATAAGAAAAATTTCTGCAATTTTGTACAAAAATAAAAGAAATTTCTGCCTTTTTGCCCCAAAATAATAAAATTTCTCCTTTTTTTCTGAAATAAGTGAAATATCTGCAATTTTGCCCCAAAATAAGTGAAATTTCTGCAAATTTGCCCCAAAAAATGGAAATTTCTGGAATTTTGCCCAAAAGTAAGTGGAATTTATGAGTTTTACCCCAAAATAAGAATAATTTCTGTCTTTCTGCCCCAACATATAGGGAATTTCTGCCTTTTTGCCTTACAATTAGGGGAATTTCTGCAATTTTGCTCCAAAATACGGGGAATTTCTGCCTTTTTGCCCGAAAATAAGTAGAATGCATACCTTTTTGCCATAAAAAAGGAAAATTTCTTCATTTTCGCTCCAAAATAAAAGGAATTTCTGCTTTATTGCCTCTAAATAAGTGGAATTTCTGTCTTTTTCCCCCAAAACAAAGGGAATTTCTATCTTTTTTGCCCCAAAATAAGGAAAATTTCTGACTTATTACCGTGAAATAAGTGAAATTTCAGCCATTTTGCCCCAACATAAGAGAAATTTCTGCCTTTTTGCAACCAAATAAGGGGAATTTCAGCCTTTTTACCTCAAAATAAGGGCAATTTCTGCATTTTCCCCAAAATATGGGAAATTTCTGCCCTTGTGCCCCAAAATAAGAAAAATTTCTGCAACTTTGTACCAAAATAATAGAAATTTCTGCCTATTTGCCCCAAAATAAGAAAATTTCTCCTTATTTTGAAATAAGTGAAATTTCTGCAATTTTGCCCCAAAATAAGGGAAATTTCTCAAATTTTGCCCCAAAATAATTTTAATTTCTGAGTTCTGCACCAAAATAAGAAGAATTTCTGTCTTTATGCCCCAACATATAGGGAATTTCTGCATTTTGCTTCACAAATAGGGGAATTTCTGCAATTTTGCTCCAAAATACGGGGTATTTCTGCCTTCTTTCCCGAAAATAAGAAGAATGCATACCTTTTTGCCATAAAAAAGGGAAATTTCTTCATTTTTGCTCCAAAATAAGGGGAATTTCTGCTTTTTGGCCTCTAAATAAGTGGAATTTCTCTTTTTCCTCCAAAAACAAAGGGAATTTCTGTTTTTTTTGCCCCAAAATAAGGAAAATTTCTGACTTACTATTCTGAAATAAGTGAAATTTCTGCAATTTTGCCCAAAAATAAAAGAAATTTCTGCCTTTTTGCCCACAAATAAGGGGAATTTCAGCCTTTTTACCTCAAAATAAGGGGAATTTCTGCATTTTTGCCACAAAATATTAGGAATTTCTGCCTTTTTGCCCCAGAATAAAGAAAATTTCTGCTTATTTTCCCTGAAATAAGTGAAATTTCTGCAATTTTGCCCCAAAATAAGTGAAATTTCTGCATTTTTGCCCCAAAATTAGGGAAATTTCTGGAATTTTGCCCCATAATAAGTTTAATTTCTGAGTTCTGCCCCAAAATAAGGAGTATTTCTGTCTTTCTTCCCCAACATATAGGGAATTTATGCCTTTTTGCCACACAATTAGGGGAATTTCTGCAATTTATCTCCAATATACAAGGAATTTCTTCCTTTTTGCCCGAAAATAAGAAGAATGCATACATTTTTGCCATAAATAAGGAAAATTTCTTTATTTTTGCTCCAAAATAAGGGGAATTTCTGCTTTTTTGCCTCTAAATAAGTGGAATTTCTGTCTTTTCTCCCAAATCAAAGTGAATTTCTGTATTTTTTGCCCCAAAATAAAAAAAAATTCTGACTTATTACCCTGAAATAAGTGAAATTTCTGCAATTTTGCCCCAAAATAAGGGAAATTTCTGCCTTTTTGCCCCCAAATAAGGGGAATTTCAGCCATTATACCTCAAAATAAGGGGAATTTCTGCATTTTTGCCCCAAAATATGGACATTTCTGCCTTTTTGCTCCAAAATAAGAAAAATTTCTGCAATTTTGTACCAAAATAAAAGAAATTTCTTCCTTTTTGCCCCGAAATAATAAAATTTCTCCTTTTTTTTTCTGAAATAAGTGAAATATCTGCAATTTTGCCCCAAAATAAGTGAAATTTCTGCAAATTTGCCCTAAAAAAAGGGAAATTTCTGGAATTTTGCCCCAAAGTAAGTGGAATTTATGAGTTTTACCCCAAAATAAGAATAATTTCTGTCTTTCTGCCCCAACATATAGGGAATTTCTGCCTTTTTGCCTTACAATTAGGGGAATTTCTGCAATTTTGCTCCAAAATACGGGGAATTTCTGCCTTTTTGCCCGAAAATAAGTAGAATGCATACCTTTTTGCCATAAAAAAGGAAAATTTCTTCATTTTCGCTCCAAAATAAAAGGAATTTCTGCTTTATTGCCTCTAAATAAGTGGAATTTCTGTCTTTTTCCCCCAAAACAAAGGGAATTTCTATCTTTTTTGCCCCAAAATAAGGAAATTTTCTGACTTATTACCGTGAAATAAGTGAAATTTCAGCAATTTTGCCCCAACATAAGAGAAATTTCTGCCTTTTTGCACCCAAATAAGGGGAATTTCAGCCTTTTTACCTCAAAATAAGGGCAATTTCTGCATTTTCCCCAAAATATGGGAAATTTCTGCCCTTGTGCCCCAAAATAAGAAAAATTTCTGCAACTTTGTACCAAAATAATAGAAATTTCTGCCTATTCGCCCCAAAATAAGAAAATTTCTCCTTATTTTGAAATAAGTGAAATTTCTGCAATTTTGTCCCATAAAAAGTGAAATTTCTGCAATTTTGCCCCAAAATAAGGGAAATTTCTCAAATTTTGCCCCAAAATAATTTTAATTTCTGAGTTCTGCACCAAAATAAGAAGAATTTCTGTCTTTATGCCCCAACATATAGGGAATTTCTGCATTTTGCTTCACAAATAGGGGAATTTCTGCAATTTTGCTCCAAAATACTGGGTATTTCTGCCTTCTTTCCCGAAAATAAGAAGAATGCATACCTTTTTGCCATAAAAAAGGGAAATTTCTTCATTTTTGCTCCAAAATAAGGGGAATTTCTGCTTTTTGGCCTCTAAATAAGTGGAATTTCTCTTTTTCCTCCAAAAACAAAGGGAATTTCTGTCTTTTTTGCCCCAAAATAAGGAAAATTTCTGACTTACTATTCTGAAATAAGTGAAATTTCTGCAATTTTGCCCAAAAATAAAAGAAATTTCTGCCTTTTTGCCCACAAATAAGGGGAATTTCAGCCTTTTTACCTCAAAATAAGGGGAATTTTTGCATTTTTGCCACAAAATATTAGGAATTTCTGCCTTTTTGCCCCAGAATAAAGAAAATTTCTGCTTATTTTCCCTGAAATAAGTGAAATTTCTGCAATTTTGCCCCAAAATAAGTGAAATTTCTGCATTTTTGCCCCAAAATTAGGGAAATTTCTGGAATTTTGCCCCATAATAAGTTTAATTTCTGAGTTCTGCCCCAAAATAAGGAGTATTTCTGTCTTTCTTCCCCAACATATAGGGAATTTATGCCTTTTTGCCACACAATTAGGGGAATTTCTGCAATTTATCTCCAATATACAAGGAATTTCTTCCTTTTTGCCCGAAAATAAGAAGAATGCATACATTTTTGCCATAAATAAGGAAAATTTCTTTATTTTTGCTCCAAAATAAGGGGAATTTCTGCTTTTTTGCCTCTAAATAAGTGGAATTTCTGTCTTTTCTCCCAAATCAAAGTGAATTTCTGTATTTTTTGCCCCAAAATAAAAAAAAATTCTGACTTATTACCCTGAAATAAGTGAAATTTCTGCAATTTTGCCCCAAAATAAGGGAAATTTCTGCCTTTTTGCCCCCAAATAAGGGGAATTTCAGCCATTATACCTCAAAATAAGGGGAATTTCTGCATTTTTGCCCCAAAATATGGACATTTCTGCCTTTTTGCTCCAAAATAAGAAAAATTTCTGCAATTTTGTACCAAAATAAAAGAAATTTCTTCCTTTTTGCCCCAAAATAATAAAATTTCTCCTTTTTTTTTTCTGAAATAAGTGAAATATCTGCAATTTTGCCCCAAAATAAGTGAAATTTCTGCAAATTTGCCCCAAAATAAGGGAAATTTCTGGAATTTTGCCCCAAAGTAAGTGGAATTTATGAGTTTTACCCCAAAATAAGAATAATTTCTGTCTTTCTGCCCCAACGTATAGGGAATTTCTGTCTTTTTGCCTTACAATTAGGGGAATTTCTGCAATTTTGCTCCAAAATACGGGGAATTTCTGCCTTTTTGCCCGAAAATAAGTAGAATGCATACCTTTTTGCCATAAAAAAGGAAAATTTCTTCGTTTTTGCTCCAAAATAAAAGGAATTTCTGCTTTATTGCCTCTAAATAAGTGGAATTTCTGTCTTTTTCTCCAAAAACAAAGGGAATTTCTCTCTTTTTTGCCCCAAAACAAGGAAAATTTCTGACTTATTACCCAGAAATAAGTGAAATTTCTGCAATTTTGCCCTAAAATAAGGGTAATTTCTGCCTTTTTGCCCCCAAGTAAGGGGAATTTCAGCCTTTTTACCTCAAAATAAGGGGAATTTCTGCATTTTTGCCAAAAAATTTTAGGAATTTCTGCCTTTTTGCCTCAAAATAAGGGAAATTTCTGCCTATTTTCCCTGAAATAAGTGAAATTTCTGCAATTTTGCCCCAAAATATGGGAAATTTCTGGAATTTTGCACCAAAATAAGTGGAATTTCTGAGTTCTGCCCCAAAATGAAGAATATTTCTGTCTTTATGCCCCAACTATAGGAAATTTCTGCATTTGGCCCCAAAATTAGAGGAATTTCTGCAATTTTGCTCCAAAATACAGGGAATTTCTGTCTTTTTGCCCAAAAATAAGAAGAATGCATACCTTTTTGCCATAAAAAAGGGAAATTTCTTCATTTTTGCTCCAAAATAATGGGAATTTCTGCTTTTTGGCCTCTAAATAAGTGGAATTTCTGTCTTTTTCCTCCAAAAACAAAGAAAATTTCTGTCTTTTTTGCCCCAAAATAAGGAAAATTTCTGACTTATTATTCTGGAATAAGTGAAATTTCTGCAATTTTGCCTTAAAATAAAAGAAATTTCTGCCTTTTTGCCCACAAATAAGGGGAATTTCAGCCTTTTTACCTCAAAATAAGGGGAATTTCTGCATTTTTGCCACAAAATATTAGGAATTTCTGCCTTTTTGCCCCAAAATAATGAAAATTTCTGCTTATTTTCCCTGAAATAAGTGAAATTTCTGCAATTTTGCTTCAAAATAAGTGAAATTTCTGCATTTTTGCCCCAAAATTAGGGAAATTTCTGGAATTTTGCCCCATAATAAGTTTAATTTCTGAGTTCTGCCCCAAAATAAGGAGTATTTCTGTCTTTCTTCCCCAACATATAGGGAATTTATGCCTTTTTGCCACACAATTAGGGGAATTTCTGCAATTTATCTCCAATATAGAAGGAATTTCTTCCTTTTTGCCCGAAAATAAGAAGAATGCATACATTTTTGCCATAAATAAGGAAAATTTCTTTATTTTTGCTCCAAAATAAGGGGAATTTCTGCTTTTTTGCCTCTAAATAAGTGGAATTTCTGTCTTTTCTCCCAAATCAAAGTGAATTTCTGTATTTTTTGCCCCAAAATAAAAAAAAATTCTGACTTATTACCCTGAAATAAGTGAAATTTCTGCAATTTTGCCCCAAAATAAGGGAAATTTCTGCCTTTTTGCCCCCAAATAAGGGGAATTTCAGCCATTATACCTCAAAATAAGGGGAATTTCTGCATTTTTGCCCCAAAATATTGAAATTTCTGCCTTTTTGCTCCAAAATAAGAAAAATTTCTGCAATTTTGTACCAAAATAAAAGAAATTTCTTCCTTTTTGCCCCAAAATAATAAAATTTCTCCTTTTTTTTTCTGAAATAAGTGAAATATCTGCAATATTGCCCCAAAATAAGTGATATTTCTGGAAATTTGCCCCAAAATAAGGGAAATGTCTGGAATTTTGCCCCAAAGTAAGTGGAATTTATGAGTTTTACCCCAAAATAAGAATAATTTCTGTCTTTCTGCCCCAACATATAGGGAATTTCTGCCTTTTTGCCTTACAATTAGGGGAATTTCTGCAATTTTGCTCCAAAATACGGGGAATTTCTGCCTTTTTGCCCAAAAATAAGTAGAATGCATACCTTTTTGCCATAAAAAAGGAAAATTTCTTCATTTTCGCTCCAAAATAAAAGGAATTTCTGCTTTATTGCCTCTAAATAAGTGGAATTTCTGTCTTTTTCTCCAAAAACAAAGGGAATTTCTCTCTTTTTTGCCCCAAAACAAGGAAAATTTCTGACATATTACCCAGAAATAAGTGAAATTTCTGCAATTTTGCCCTAAAATAAGGGTAATTTCTGCCTTTTTGCCCCCAAGTAAGTTGAATTTCAGCCTTTTTACCTCAAAATAAGGGGAATTTCTGCATTTTTGCCAAAAAAATTTTAGGAATTTCTGCCTTTTTGCCTCAAAATAAGGGAAATTTCTGCCTATTTTCCCTGAAATAAGTGAAATTTCTGCAATTTTGCCCCAAAATAAGTGAAATTTCTGCAATTTTGCCCCAAAATATGGGAAATTTCTGGAATTTTGCACCAAAATAAGTGGAATTTCTGAGTTCTGCCCCAAAATGAAGAATATTTCTGTCTTTATGCCCCAACTATAGGAAATTTCTGCATTTGGCCCCAAAATTAGAGGAATTTCTGCAATTTTGCTCCAAAATACAGGGAATTTCTGTCTTTTTGCCCAAAAATAAGAAGAATGCATACCTTTTGCCATAAAAAAGGGAAATTTCTTCATTTTTGCTCCAAAATAATGGGAATTTCTGCTTTTTGGCCTCTAAATAAGTGGAATTTCTGTCTTTTTCCTCCAAAAACAAAGGGAATTTCTGTCTTTTTTGCCCCAAAATAAGGAAAATTTCTGACTTATTATTCTGGAATAAGTGAAATTTCTGCAATTTTGCCTTAAAATAAAAGAAATTTCTGCCTTTTGCCCACAAATAAGGGGAATTTCAGCCTTTTTACCTCAAAATAAGGGGAATTTCTGCATTTTTGCCACAAAATATTAGGAATTTCTGCCTTTATGCCCCAAAATAATGAAAATTTCTGCTTATTTTCCCTGAAATAAGTGAAATTTCTGCAATTTTGCCCCAAAATAAGTGAAATTTCTGCATTTTTGCCCCAAAATTGAGGAAATTTCTGGAATTTAGCCCCATAATAAGTTTAATTTCTGAGTTCTGCCCCAAAATAAGGAGTATTTCTGTCTTTCTTCCCCAACATATAGGGAATTTATGCCTTTTTGCCACACAATTAGGGGAATTTCTGCAATTTATCTCCAATATACAAGGAATTTCTTCCTTTTTGCCCGAAAATAAGAAGAATGCATACATTTTTGCCATAAATAAGGAAAATTTCTTTATTTTTGCTCCAAAATAAGGGGAATTTCTGCTTTTTTGCCTCTAAATAAGTGGAATTTCTGTCTTTTCTCCCAAATCAAAGTGAATTTCTGTATTTTTTGCCCCAAAATAAAAAAAAAATTCTGACTTATTACCCTGAAATAAGTGAAATTTCTGCAATTTTGCCCCAAAATAAGGGAAATTTCTGCCTTTTTGCCCCCAAATAAGGGGAATTTCAGCCATTATACCTCAAAATAAGGGGAATTTCTGCATTTTTGCCCCAAAATATGGAAATTTCTGCCTTTTTGCTCCAAAATAAGAAAAATTTCTGCAATTTTGTACCAAAATAAAAGAAATTTCTGCCTTTTTTCCCCAAAATAATAAAATTTCTCCTTTTTATCTGAAATAAGTGAAATATCTGCAATTTTGCCCCAAAATAAGTGATATTTCTGCAAATTTGCCCCAAAATAAGGGAAATTTCTGGAATTTTGCCCCAAAGTAAGTGGAATTTATGAGTTTTACCCCAAAATAAGAATAATTTCTGTCTTTCTGCCCCAACATATAGGGAATTTCTGCCTTTTTGCCTTACAATTAGGGGAATTTCTGAAATTTTGCTCCAAAATACGGGGAATTTCTGCCTTTTTGCCCAAAAATAAGTAGAATGCATACCTTTTTGCCATAAAAAAGGAAAATTTCTTCATTTTCGCTCCAAAATAAAAGGAATTTCTGCTTTATTGCCTCTAAATAAGTGGAATTTCTGTCTTTTTCCCCCAAAACAAAGGGAATTTCTATCTTTTTTGCCCCAAAATAAGGAAAATTTCTGACTTATTTCCATTAAATAAGTGAAATTTCAGCAATTTTGCCCCAAAATATGAGAAATTTCAACCTTTTTGCCCCCAAATAAGGGGAATTTCAGCCTTTTACCTCAAAATAAGAGCAATTTCTGCATTTTCCCCAAAATATGGGAAATTTCTGACCTTTTGCCCCAAAATAAGAAAAATATCTGCAACTTTGTACCAAAATAATAGAAATTTCTGTCTTTTTGCCCACAAATAAGAAAATTTCTCCTTTTTTTTTGAAATAAGAGAAATTTCTGCAATTTTGTCCCATAAAAAGTGAAATTTCTGCAATTTTTCCCCAAAATAAGGGAAATTTCTGGAATTTTGCCCAAAAATAAGTGGAATTTCTGAGTTTTGCTTCAAAATAAGGAGAATTTCTGTCTTTATGCACCAACATAAAGGGAATTTCTGCATTTTGCTTCACAAATAGGGGAATTTCTGCAATTTTACTCCAAAATACGGGGTATTTCTGACTTTTTGCCCGAAAATAAGAAGAATGCATACATTTTTGCCATAAAAAAGGGAAATTTCTTCATTTTTGCTCCAAAATAAAAGGAATTTCTGCTTTTTGGCCTCTAAATAAGTGAAATTTCTGTCTTTTTTCTCCAAAAACAAAGGGAATTTCTGTCTTTTTTGCCCCAAAATAAGGAAAATTTCTGACTTATTATTCTGAAATAAGTGAAATTTCTGCAATTTTGCACCAAAATAAAAGAAATTTCTGCCTTTTTCCCCCAAATAAAGAGAATTTCAGCTTTTTTAACTCAAAATAAGGAAAATTTCTGCATTTTTACCACAAAATATTAAGAATTTCTGCCTTTTTGCCCCAAAATAAGAAAAATTTCTGCCTATTTTTCATGAAATAAGTGAAGTTTCTGCAATTTTGCCCCAAAATAAGTGAAATTTATGCAATTTTGCCCCAAAATAAGGGAAATTTCTGGAATTTTGCCCAAAAATAAGTGGAATTTCTGAGTTCTGCCCCAAAATAAGGAGAATTTCTGTCTTTATGCCCCAACATATAGGGAATTTCTGCCTTTTTGCCCCACAATTAGGCGAAATTCTCCAATTTTGCTCCAAAATACAACGAATTTCTGCCTTTTTGCCCGAAAATAAGAAGAATGCATACCTTTTTGTCATAAAAAAGGGAAATTTCTTCATTTTTGCTCCAAAATAAAGGGAATTTCTACTTTTTTGCCTCTAAATAAGTGGAATTTTTTTTTCCAAAACAAAGGGAATTTCTGTCTTTTTTGCCCCAAAATAAAGAAAATTTCTGACTTATTACCGTGAAATAAGTGAAATTTCAGCAATTTTGCCCCAAAATAAGAGAAATTTCTGCCTTTTTGCCCCCAAATAAGGGGAATTTCAGCCTTTTTACCTCAAAATAAGGGGAATTTCTACATTTTCCCCAAAATATGGGAAATTTCTGCCCTTGTGCCCCAAAAAAAGAAAAATTTCTGCAACTTTGTAAAAAATAATAGAAATTTCTGCCTTTTTGCCCCAAAATAAGAAAATTTCTCCTTTTTTTGAAATAAGTGAAATTTCTGTAATTTTGTCCCATAAAAAGTGAAATTTCTGCAATTTTGCCCCAAAATAAGGGAAATTTCTGCAATTTTGCCCCAAAATATGGGAAATTTCTGCCTTTTTGTCCCCAAATAATGGGAATTTCAGCCTTTTTACCTCAAAATAAGGGGAATTTCTGAATTTTTGCCACAAAATATTAGGAATTTCTGCCTTTTTGCCCAAAAATAAGAAAAATTTCTGCCTATTTTCTTTGAAATAAGTGAAATTTCTGCAATTTTGCCCCAAAATAAGTGAAATTTCTGCAATTTTGCCCCTAAATAAGGGAAATTTCTGGAATTTTGCCCAAAAATAAGTGGAATTTCTGAGTTCTGCCCCAAATTAGGAGAATTTCTGTCTTTATGCACCAACATATAGGGAATTTCTGCCTTTTTGCCCCACAATTAGGCGAAATTCTGCAATTTTGCTCCAAAATACAAGGAATTTCTGCCTTTTTGCCCGAAAATAAGAAGAATGCATATCTTTTTGCCATAAAAAAAAGAAATTTCTTCATTTTTGCTCCAAAATAAGGGGAATTTCTACTTTTTGCCTCTAAATAAGTGGAATTTCTGTTTTTTTCCAAAACAAAGGGAATTTCTGTTTTTTTTGCCCCAAAATAAGGAAAATTTCTGACTTAATACGATGAAATAAGTGATATTTCAGCAATTTTGCCCCAAAATAAGGGAAATTTCTGCCTTTTTGCCCCCAAATAAGGGGAATTTCAGCCATTATACCTCAAAATAAGGGGAATTTCTGCATTTTTGCCCCATAATATGGAAATTCCTGCCTTTCTGCTCCAAAATAAGAAAAATTTCTGCAATTTTGTACAAAAATAAAAGAAATTTCTGCCTTTTTGCCCCAAAATAATAAAATTTCTCCTTTTTTTCTGAAATAAGTGAAATATCTGCAATTTTGCCCCAAAATAAGAGATATTTCTGCAAATTTGCCCCAAAATAAAGGAAATTTCTGGAATTTTGCCCCAAAGTAAGTGGAATTTATGAGTTTTACCCCAAAATAAGAATAATTTCTGTCTTTCTGCCCCAACATATAGGGAATTTCTGCCTTTTTGCCTTACAATTAGGGGAATTTCTGCAATTTTGCTCCAAAATACGGGGAATTTCTGCCTTTTTGCCCGAAAATCAGTAGAATGCATACCTTTTTGCCATAAAAAAGGAAAATATCTTCATTTTCGCTCCAAAATAAAAGGAATTTCTGCTTTATTGCCTCTAAATAAGTGGAATTTCTGTCTTTTTCCCCCAAAACAAAGGGAATTTCTATCTTTTTTGCCCCAAAATAAGGAAAATTTCTGACTTATTTCCATTAAATAAGTGAAATTTCAGCAATTTTGCCCCAAAATATGAGAAATTTCAACCTTTTTGCCCCCAAATAAGGGGAATTTCAGCCTTTTACCTCAAAATAAGGGCAATTTCTGCATTTTCCCCAAAATATGGGAAATTTCTGACCTTTTGCCCCAAAATAAGAAAAATATCTGAAACTTTCTAACAAAATAATAGAAATTTCTCTCTTTTTGCCCCAAAATAATAAAATTTCTCCTTTTTTTTGAAATAAGTGAAATTTCTGCAATTTTGTCCCATAAAAAGTGAAATTTCTGCAATTTTGCCCCAAAATAAGGAAAATTTCTGGAATTTTGCCCTAAAATAAGTGGAATTTCTGAGTTTTGCTTCAAAATAAGGAGAATTTCTGTCTTTATAAACCAACATATAGGGAATTTCTGCATTTTGCTTCACAAATAGGGGAATTTCTGCAATTTTGCTCCAAAATACGGGGTATTTCTGCCTTTTTGCCCGAAAATAAGAAGAATGCATACATTTTTGCCATAAAAAAGGGAAATTTCTTCATTTTTGCTCCAAAATAAAAGGAATTTCTGCTTTTTGGCCTCTAAATAAGTGAAATTTCTGTCTTTTTTCTCCAAAAACAAAGGGAATTTCTGTCTTTTTTGCCCCAAAATAAGGAAAATTTCTGACTTATTATTCTGAAATAAGTGAAATTTCTGCAATTTTGCACCAAAATAAAAGAAATTTCTGCCTTTTTCCCCCAAATAAAGAGAATTTCAGCCTTTTTAACTCAAAATAAGGAAAATTTCTGCATTTTTGCCACAAAATATTAAGAATTTCTGCTTTTTTGCCCCAAAATAAGAAAAATTTTTGCCTATTTTTTGGAAATAAGTGAAGTTTCTGCAATTTTGCCCCAAAATAAGTGAAATTTATGCAATTTTGCCCCAAAATAAGGGAAATTTCTGGAATTTTGCCCAAAAATAAGTGGAATTTCTGAGTTCTGCCCCAAAATAAGGAGAATTTCTGTCTTTATGCCCCAACATATAGGGAATTTCTGCCTTTTTGCCCCACAATTAGGCGAAATTCTGCAATTTTGCTCCAAAATACAACGAATTTCTGCCTTTTTGCCCGAAAATAAGAAGAATGCATACCTTTTTGTCATAAAAAAGGGAAATTTCTTCATTTTTGCTCCAAAATAAAGGGAATTTCTACTTTTTTGCCTCTAAATAAGTGGAATTTTTTTTTCCAAAACAAAGGGAATTTCTGTCTTTTTTGCCCCAAAATAAAGAAAATTTCTGACTTATTACCGTGAAATAAGTGAAATTTCAGCAATTTTGCCCCAAAATAAGAGAAATTTCTGCCTTTTTGCCCCCAAATAAGGGGAATTTCAGCCTTTTTACCTCAAAATAAGGGGAATTTCTACATTTTCCCCAAAATATGGGAAATTTCTGCCCTTGTGCCCCAAAAAAAGAAAAATTTCTGCAACTTTGTAAAAAATAATTGAAATTTCTGCATTTTGCCCCAAAATAAGAAAATTTCTCCTTTTTTTGAAATAAGTGAAATTTCTGTAATTTTGTCCCATAAAAAGTGAAATTTCTGCAATTTTGCCCCAAAATAAGTGAAACTTCAGCAATTTTGCCCCAAAATAAGAGAAATTTCTTCTTTTTTGCCCCCAAATAAGGGGAATTTTAGCCTTTTTACCTCAAAATAAGTGAAATTTCTGTTTTTTTCCAAAACAAAGGGAATTTCTATCCTTTTTGCCCAAAAATAAAGAAAAATTTTGACTTATTACTTTGAAATAAGTGAAATTTCAGCAATTTTGCCCCAAAATAAGAGAAATTTCTGCCTTTATGCCTTCAAATAAGGAGAATTTCAGCATTTTTACCTCAAAATAAGGGGAATTTCTGCATTTTTGCCCCAAAATATAGGAAATTTCTGCCTTTTTGCCCCAAAATAGGAAAAATTTCTGCCATTTTGTACCAAAACAAAAAAAATTTCTGCCTTATTGCCCCCAAATAAGAAAATTTCTCCTTTTTTTCTAAAATAAGTGGAATTTCTGCAATTTTGCCGAAAAATAAGTGAAATTTCTACAATTTTGCCCCAAAATAAGGGAAATTTCTGGAATTTTGCCTCAAAATAAGTGGAATTTCTGAGTTTTGCTTAAAAAGAAGAAGAATTTCTGTCTTTTTGCTCCACTATTAGGGGAATTTCTGCAATTTTGCTCCAAAATACGGGGTATTTCTGCCTTTTTGCCCGAAAATAAGAAGAATGCATACCTTTTTGCCATAAAAAATGGAAATTTCTTCATTTTTGCTCCAAAATAAGGGGAATTTCTGCTTTTTTTGCCTCTAAATTAGTGGAATTTCTGTCTTTTTCCCCCAAAACAAAGGGAATTTCTGTCTTTTTTGCCCCCAAATAAGGAAAATTTCTGACTTATTTCCCTGAAGTAAGTGAAATTTCTGCAATTTTGCCCCAAAATAAGGGAAATTTCTGCCTTTTTGCCCCCAAATAAGGGGAATTTCAGCCTTTTTACCTCAAAATAAGGGGAATTTCTGCATTTTTGCCACAAAATATTAGGAATTTCTGCCTTGTTGTCCCAAAATAAGAAAAATTTCTGCCTATTTTCCCTGAAATAAGTGAAATTTTTGCAATTTTGCCCCAAAATAAGTGAAATATCTGCAATTTTGCCCCAAAATAAGTGAAATTTCAGGAATTTTGCCAAAAATAAGTTTAATTTCTGAGTTCTGCCCCACAATAAGGAGAAATTCTGAATTTATGCCCCATCATATAGGGAATTTCTGCCTTTATGCCCCACAATTAGGGGAATTTCTGCAATTTTGCTCCAAAATACGGGGAATTTCTGACTTTTTGCCCAAAAATAAGAAGAATGCATACCTTTTTGCCATAAAAAAGGAAAATTTCTTCATTTTTGCTCCAAAACAATGGGAATTTCTGCTTTTTTGCTTCTAAAAAAGTGGAATTGCTGTCTTTTTCCCCCAAAACAAAGAGAATTTTTGTCTTTTTTGCTTCAAAATAAGGAAAATTTCTGACTTACTACCCTGAAATTAGTGAAATTTCTGCAATTTTGCCCCAAAATAAGGGAAATTTCTGCATTTTGTCCCCAAATAGGGAAATTTCAGCCTTTTTACCTCAAAATAAGAGCAATTTCTGCATTTTTGCACAAAATATTAGGAATTTCTGCCTTTTTGCCCAAAAATAAGAAAAATTTCTGCCTTTTTTCTCTGAAATAAGTGAAATTTCTGCAATTTTGCCCCAAAATAAGTGAAATTTCTGCTTTTTTGCCCACAAATAAAAGGGATTTCAGCCTTTTTACCTAAAAATAAGTTGAATTTCTGCATTTTTGCCCCAAAATATGGGAAATTTCTGCCTTTTTGCCCGAAAATAAGAAAAATTTCTGCAATTTTGTACCAAAATAATACAAATTTCTGCCTTTTTGCCCCAAATAAGAAAATTTCTGCTTTTTTTTCTGAAATCAGTGAAATTTCTGCAATTTTGCCCCAGAATAAGTGAAATTTCTGCAATTTTGCCCTAAAATAAGAGAACTTTCTGGAATTTTGCCCAAAAATAAGTGGAATTTCTGAGTTTTGCCCCCAAAATAAGGAGAATTCCTGTTATGTTGCCCCAACATATAGGGAATTTCTGCCTTTTTGCCCCACAATTAGGGGAATTTCTGAAATTTTGCTCCAAAATAAGGGGAATTTCTGCACTTTTGCCTGTAATAAGTGGAATTTCTTCCTTTTTCTCCCAAAACAAAGGGAATTTCTGTATTTTTTGCCCCAAAATAAGGAAAATTTCTGACTTATTATCCTGAAATAAGTGAAATTTCTGCAATTTTGTCCCAAAATAAGTGAAATTTCTGCAATTTTGCCCCAAAATATGAGAAATATCAAAATTTTGCCTCAAAAATAGTGGAATTTCTGAGTTTTGCCCCAAAATAAGTAGAATTTCTGTCTTTTTGCCCCAACATGTAGGGAATTTCTGCCTTTTTGCCCCACAATTAGGGGAATTTCTGTAATTTTGCTCCAAAATACGGGGTATTTCTGCCTTTTTGCCTGAAAATAAGAAGAATGCATACCTTTTTGCCATAAAAAAGGGAAATTTCTTCATTTTTGCTCCAAAATAAGGGGAACTTCTGCATTTTTGCCTCTAAATAAGTTAAATTTCTGTCTTTTTCCCCTTAAACAAAGGAAATTTCTGTCTTTTTTGCCCCAAAATAAGGAAAATTTCTGACTTATTACCCTGAAATAAGTGAAATTTCTACAATTTTGCCCCAAAATAAGGGAAATTTCTGCCTTTTTGCCCCAGAATAAGGGGAATTTCAGCTTTTTTTTTCTCAAAATAAGGGGAATTTCTGCATTTTTGCCACAAAATACTAGGAATTTCTGCATTTTGCCCCAAAATAAGAAAAATTTCTGCCTATTTTCCCTGAAAAAGTGAAATTTCTGTAATTTTGCCCTAAAATAAGTGAAATTTCTGCAATTTTGCACCAAAATAAGGGAAATTTCTGGAATTTTGCCCAAAAATAAGTGGAATTTCTCAGTTCTGCCTGAAAATAAGGAGAATTTCTGTCTTTATACCACAACATATATGGGATTTCTGCCTTTTTGCCTCACAATTAGGCGAAATTCTGCAATTTTGCTCCATAATACGAGTAATTTCTGCCTTTTTGCCCGAAAATAAGAAGAATGCATACTTTTTGCCATAAAAAAGAGAAATTTCTTCATTTTTGCTCCAAAATAAGGAGAATTTATGCTTTTTTGCCTCTAAATAAGTGGAATTTCTGTTTTTTTCCCAAACAAAGGGAATTTCTATCTTTTTTGCCCCAAAATAAGGGAAATTTCTGACTTATTATTATGAAATAAATGAAATTTCAGCAATTTTGCCCCAAAATAAGAGAAATTTCTGCCTTTTTGCCCCCAATAAGGGAAATTTCAGCTTTTTTACCCCCAAATAAGGGGAATTTCTGCATTTTTGCCCCCAAATATGGGAAATTTCTGCCCTTTTGCCACAAAATAAGAAAAATTTCTGCAACTTTGTACCAAAATAAAAAAATTTTTGCCTTTTTGCCCCAAAATAAGAAAATTTCTTCTTTTCTTTCTGAAATAATTGAAATTTCTGCAATTTTGACCCAAAATAAGTGAAATTTCTGCAATTTTGCCACAAAATAAGGGAAATTTCTGGAATTTTGCCCCAAAATAAGTGGAATTTCTGAGTTTTTCCCTACAATAAGGAGAATTTCTGTCTTTATGCCCCAACATATAGGGAATTTCTGCCTTTTTGCCCCACAATTGGAGGAATTTCTGCAATTTTGCTCCAAAATACGGGGAATTTCTGCCTTTTTGCCCGAAAATAAGAAGAATGCATACCTTTTTGCCATAAAAAAGGAAAATTTCTTCATTTTTGCTCCAAAATAATGGGAATTTCTGCTTTTTTGCCTCTAAATAAGTAGAATATCTGTCTTTTTTCCCCCAAAACAAAGGGAATTTCTGTCTTTTTTCCACAAAATAAGGAAAATTTCTGACTTATTTCCCTGAAATAAGTGAATTTTCTGCAATTTTGCCTCAAAATAAGGGAAATTTCTGCCTTTTTGCTCCCAAATAAGGGAAATTTCAGCCTTTTACCTCAAAATAAGGGGAATTTCTGCATTTTTGCCACAAAATATTAGGAATTCCTGCCTTTTTGCCCCAAAATAAGGAAAATTTCTGCCTATATTCTATTAAATAAGTGAAATTTCTGCAATTTTGCTTCAAAATAAGGGAAATTTCTACCTTTCTGCCCCCAAATAAGGGGAATTTCAGCCTTTTTACCTCAAAATAAGGAGAATTTCTGCATTTTTGCCCCAAAATATGGGAAATTTCTGCCTTTTTGCCCCAAAATAAAATAAATTTCTGCAATTTTGTACCAAAATAAAAGAAATTTCTGCCTTTTTGCCCCAAAATAAGAAAATTTCTTTTTTTTTCTGAAATAAGTTAAATTTCTGCAATTTTTCCCCAAAATAAGTGAAATTTCTGCAATTTTGCCCCAAAATAAGGGAAATTTCTGGAATTTTGCACCAAAATAAGTGTAATTTCTGAGTTCTTCCCCAAAATAAGGTGAATTTCTGTCTTTTTGCCCCAACATATAGGGAATTTCTGCCCTTTTGCCCCACAATTAGGGGAATTTCTTCAATTTTGCTCTAAAATACGGGGAATTTCTGCCTTTTTGCACGAAAATAAGAAGAATGCAAAATTTTGTGCCAGAAAAAATGGAAATTTCTTCATTTTTGTTCAAAAATAAGGGGAATTTCTGCTTCTTGCCTCTAAATAAGTCGAATTTCTGTCTTTTTCCCACAAAACAAAGGGAATTTCTGTCTTTTTTGCCCCAAAATAAGGAAATTTTCTGACTTATTACGCTGAAGTAAGTGAAATTTCTGCAACTTACCCCAAAATAAGGGAAATTTCTGCCTTTTTGCCCCCAAATAAGGGGAATTTCAGCCTTTTTACCTCAAAATAAGGGAAATTTCTGCATTTTTGCCACAAAATATTAGGAATTTCTGCCTTTTTTCCCCAAAATAAGAAAAATTTCTGCCTATTTCCCTGAAACAAGTGAAATTTCTGCAATTTTTTCCCAAAATAAGTGAAATTTCTGCTATTTTGCCTCAAAATAAGAGAAATTTCTGGAATTTTGCCCAAAAATAAGTGGAATTTCTGAGTTCTGCCGCAAAATAAGGAGAATTTCTGTCTCTATGCGCTAACATATAGGGAATTTCTGCCTGTTTGCCCCACAATTATGCGAAATTCTGCAATTTTGCTCTAAAATACGAGGAATTTCTGCCTTTTTGCCCGAAAGTAAGAAGAATGCATACCTTTTTGCCATAAAAAAGGGAAATTTCTTCATTTTTGCTCCAAAATAAGGGGAATTTCTGCTTTTTTGCCTCTAAATAAGTGGAATTTCTGTCTTTTTTTTTCCCAAACAAAGGGAATTTCTGTATTTTTTGCCCCAAAATAAGGAAAATTTCTGACTTATTACCGTGAAATAAGTGAAATTTCAGCAATTTTGCCCCAAAATAAGGGAAATTTCTCCTTTTTGCCCCCAAATAAGGGTAATTATTGCCTTTTAACCACAAAATAAGGGGAATTTCTGCATTTTTGCCCCAAAATATGGGAAATTTCTGCCCTTTGCCCCAAAATACGAAAAATTTCTGCAACTTTGTACCAAAATAAAATAAATTTCTGCCTTTTTAGCCCAAAATAAGAAAATTTATCCTTTTTTTGAAATAAGTGAAATTTCTGCAATTTTGTCCCATAAAAATTGAAATTTCTGAAATTTTGCCCCAAAATAAGGGAAATTTCTGGAATTTTGCCCCAAAATAATTTGAATTTCTGAGTTATGCCCCAAAATAAGGAGAATTTCTGTCTTTATGCCCCATTATATAGGGAATTTCTGCCTTTTTGCTTCACAATTAGGGGAATTTCTGCAATTTTGCTCCAAAATACGGGGAATTTCGGCCTTTTTGCCCGAAAATAAGAAGAATGCATAACTTTTTGCCATAAAAAGTGAAATTTCTTCATTTTTGCTCCAAAATAAGGGGAATTTCTGCTTTTTTGCCTCTAAATAAGTGGAATTTCTGTCTTTTCCCACAAAAACAAAGGGAATTTCTGTCTTTTTTGGCCCAAAATAAGGAAAATTTCTGACTTATTATCCTGAAATAAGTGAAATTTCTGCAATTTTGCCCCAAAATAAGGGAAATTTCGGGAATTTTGCCTCAAAATAAGTTTAATTTCTGAGTTCTGCACCAAAATAAGGAGAATTTCTGTCTTTATGCCCCAACATATAGGGAATTTCTGCCTTTTTGCCCCACAATTAGGGGAATTTCTGCAATTTTGCTTCAAAATACGGGGAATTTCTGCCTTTTTGCCCCAAAATAAGAAGAATGCATACCTTTTTGCCATAAAAAAAGAAAATTTCTTCATTTTTGCTCCAAAATAAGGAGAATTTCTGCTTTTTTGCCTCTAAATAAGTGGAATTTCTGCCTTTTTTCCCTAAAAACACAGGGAAATTCTGTCTTTTTTGCCCCAAAATAAAGAAAACTTCTGACTTATTTCCCTGAAATAAGTGAAATTTCTGCAATTTTGCCCCAAAATAAGGGAAATTTCTGCCTTTTTGCCCCCAAATAAGAGGAATTTCAGCCTGATTACCTAAAAATAAGGGGAATTTCTCCATTTTTGCCCCAAAATATGGGAAATTTCTGCCTTTTTGCCCCAAAATAAGAAAAATTTCTGCAACTTTGTACCAAAATAAAAGAAATTTCTGCCTTTTTAGCCCAAATAAGAAAATTTATCCTTTTTTTTGAAATAAGTGAAATTTCTGCAATTTTGTCCCATAAAAATTGAAATTTCTGAAATTTTGCTCCAAAATAAGGGAAATTTCTGGAATTTTGCCCCAAAATAATTGGAATTTCTGAGTTTTGCCCCAAAATAAGGAGAATTTCTGTCTTTATGTCCCATCATATAGGGAATTTCTGCCTTTTTGCTTCACAATTAGGGGAATTTCTGAAATTTTGCTCCAAAATACGGGGAATTTCTGCCTTTTTGCCCGATAATAAGAAGAATGCATAACTTTTGCCATAAAAAAGGGAAATTTCTTCATTTTTGCTCCAAAATAAGGGGAATTTCTGCTTTTTTGCCCCTAAATAAGTGGAATTTCTGTCTTTTCCCCCAAAAACAAAGGGAATTTCTGTCTTTTTTGCCCAAAATAAGGAAAATTTCTGACTTATTATTCTGAAATAAGTGAAATTTTTGCAATTTTGCCTTAAAATAAGGGAAATTTCTGCCTTTTTGCTCCCAAATAAGGGAAATTTCAGACTTTTACCTCTAAATAAGGGGAATTTCTGCATTTTTGCCACAAAATATTAGAAATTCCTGCCTTTTTGCCCCATAATAAGGAAAATTTCTGCCTATTTTACCTGAAATAAGTGAAATTTCTGCAATTTTGCCCCAAAATAAGGGAAATTTCTCGAATTTTGCCCCAAAATAAGTTTAATTTCTGAGTTCTGCACCAAAATAAGGAGAATTTCTGAATTTATGCCCCAACATATAGGGAATTTCTGCCTTTTTTCCCCACAATTAGGGGAATTTCTGCAATTTTGCTCCAAAATACGGGGAATTTCTGCCTTTTTGCCCGAAAATAAAAAGAATGCATACCTTTTTGCCATAAAAAAGGAAAATTTCTTCATTTTTGCTCCAAAATATGGAGAATTTCTGCTTTTTTGCCTCTAAATAAGTGGAATTTCTGTCTTTTTTCCCCCAAAACACAGGGAATTTCTTTCTTTTTTGCCCAAAAATAAAGAAAATTTCTGACTTATTTCCCTGAAATAAGTGAAATTTCTGCAATTTTGCCCCAAAATAAGGGAAATTTCTGCCTTTTTGCCCCCAAATAAGGGGAATTTCAGCCTTTTTACCTCAAAATATGGGGAATTTCTGCATTTTTGCCACAAAATATTAAGAATTTCTGCCTTTTTGCCCCAAAATAAGGAAAATTTCTGCCTATTTTTCATGAAATAAGTGAAATTTCTGCAATTGTGCTTCAAAATAAGGGAAATTTCTACCTTTCTGCCCCCAAATAAGGGGAATATCAGCCTTTTTACCTCAAAATAAGGGGAATTTCTGCATTTTTGCCCCAAAATATGGGAAATTTCTGCCTTTTTGCCCCAAAATAAGAAAAATTTCTGCAATTTTGTACCAAAATAAAAGAAATTTCTGCCTTTTTGCCCCAAAATAAGAAAATTTCTTTTTTTTCTGAAATAAGTTAAATTTGCAATTTTTCCGCAAAATAAGTGAAATTTCTGCAATTTGGCCCCAAAATAAGGGAAATTTCTGAAATTTTGCCCCAAAATAAGTGGAATTTCTGAGTTTTGCCCCAAAATAAGGAGAATTTCTGTATTTTTTCCCCAATATATAGGAAATTTCTGCTCTTTTGCCCCACAATTAGGGGAATTTCTTCAATTTTGCTCCAAAATACGGGGAATTTCTGCCTTTTTGCACGAAAATAATAAGAATGCCAACCTTTGTGCCAGAAAAAATGGAAATTTCTTCATTTTTGCTCCAAAATAAGGGGAATTTCTGCATTTTGCCTCTAAATAAGTTGAATTTCTGTCTTTTTCCCACAAAACAAACGGAATTTCTGTCTTTTTTGCCCCAAAATAAGGAAAATTTCTTACTTATTACCCTGAAATAAGTGAAATTTCTGCAATTTTGCCCCAAAATAAGGGAAATTTCGGCCTTTTTGCCCCCAAATAAGGGGAATTTCAGCCTTTTTACCTCAAAATAAGGGGAATTTCTGCATTTTTGCCACAAAATATTAGGAATTTTTGCCTTTTTGCCCCAAAATAAGGAAAATTTCTGCCTATTTTCCCTTAAACAAGTGAAATTTCTGCAATTTTTCCCAAAAATAAGTGAAATTTCTGCAATTTTGCCCCAAAATAAGGGAAATTTCTGGAATTTTGCCCAAAAATAAGTGGAATTTCTGAGTTCTTCCGCAAAATAAGGAGAATTTCTGTCTCTATGCGCCAACATATAGGGAATTTCTGCCTTTTTGCCCCACAATTATTCTAAATTCTGCAATTTTGCTCCAAAATACGAGGAATTTATGCCTTTTTGCCCGAAAATAAGAAGAATGAATACCTTTTTGCCATAAAAAAGAAAAATTTCTTCATTTTTGCTCCAAAAAAAAGGGAATTTCTGTTTTGCCTCTAAATAAGTGGAATTTCTGTCTTTTTTTCCCAAACAAAGGGAATTTCTGTCTTTTTTGGCCCAAAATAAGGAAAATTTCTGACTTATTACTGTGAAATAAGTGAAATTTCAGCAATTTTGCTCCAAAATAAGGGAAATTTTTGCATTTTGCCCCCAAATAAGGGGAATTTCAGCATTTTTACCTCAAAATAAGGGGAATTTCGGCATTTTTGGCCCAAAATATGGGAAATTTCTGCCTTTTTGCCCCAAAATAAGAAAATTTTTGCAATTTTGCCCCAAAATAAAAGACATTTCTGCAATTTTGCCCCAAAACAAGGGAAATTTCTGGAATTTCGCCCCAAAGTAAGTGGAATTTCTGAGTTTTGCCCCAAAATAAGGAAAATTTCTGTTTTTTTCCCTTAATATATAGGGAATTTATGCCTTTTTGCCCCACAATTAGGGGAATTTCTGCAATTTTGCTCCAAAATACGGAGAATTTCTGCCTTTTTGCTCGAAAATAAAAAGAATGCATACCTTTGTGCCATAAAAAATGGAAATTTCTTCATTTTGCTCCAAAATAAGGGGAATTTCTGCTTTTTTGCCTCTAAATAAGTGGAATTTCTGTCTTTTTCCCCAAAAAGAGGAAATTTCTGTCTTGTTTGCCACAAAATAAGGAAAAATTCTGACTTATTACCCTGAAATAAGTGAAATTTCTGAAATTTTGCCCCAAAATAAAAGAAATTTCTGCCTTTTTGCCCCCAAATAAGGGAATTTCATCTTTTTTACCACAAAATAATGGGAATTTCTGCATTTTTGCCACAAAATATTAGGAATTTCTGCCTTTTTGCCCCAAAATAAAAAAATTTCTGCTCTTTTTCCCTAAAATAATTGAAATTTCTGCAATTTTGCCCCAAAATAAGTGAAATTTCTGCAATTTTGCCCCCAAAATAAGGAAATTTCTGGAATTTTGCCCCAAAATAAGTGGAATTTCTGAGTTTTGCCCCAAAATAAGGAGAATTTCTTTCTTTTTGCCCTAACATATAGGGAATTACTGCCTTTTTGCTTCACAATTAGTGGAATTTCTGCAATTTTGCTACAAAATACGGGGAATTTCTGCTTTTTAGCCTGATTATAAGGGGAATGAATACCTTTTGCCACAAAAAAAAGAAATTTCTTCTTTTTTGCTCCAAAATAAGGGGAATTTCTGCTTTTTTGCCTCTAAAAATGTGGAATTTCAGTCTTTTTCCCCCAAAAGAAAGGGAATTTCTGTCTTTTTTGCCCAAAAATAAGGAAAATTTCTGACTTATTACCCTGAAATAAGTGAAATTTCTGCAATTTTGCCCCAAAATAAGGGAAATTTCTGCCTTTTTGCCCCAAAATAAGAAAAATTTCTGCAATTTTGTACCAAAATAAAAGAAATTTCTGCCTTTTTGCCCCAAAATAAGAAAATTTCTCTTTTTCTCTGAAATAAGTGAAATTTCTGCAATTTTGCCCAAAAATAAGTGAAATTTCTGCAATTTTGCCCCCAAATAAGGGAAATTTCTGGAATTTTGCCCCAAAATAAGTGGAATTTATGAGTTTTGCCCAAAAATAACGAGAATTTATGTCTTTTTGCACCAACATATAGGGAATTTCTGCCTTTATGCCCAACAATAAGAGAAATTTCTGAAATTTGCCCCAAAATAAGTGGAATTTCTGAGTTTTGCCCCAAAATAAGGAGAATTTCTGTCATTTCGCCCCAACATGTAGGGAATTTCTGCTTTTTTGCCCCACAATTAGGGGAATTTCTGCAATTTTGCCACAAAATATGGGGAATTTCTGACTTTTTGCCCAAAAATAAGAAGAATGCATACATTTTTGCCATAAAAAAAGGAAATTTCTTCATTATTGCTCCAAAATAAGGGGAATTTCTGCTTTTTTGCCTCTAAATAAGTGGAATTTCTGTCTTTTTTCCCAAAACACAGGGAATTTCTGTCTTTTTTGCCCAAAAATAAGGAAAATTTCTGACTTTTTACTCTGAAATAAGTGAAATTTCTGCAATTTTGCCCCAAAATAAGGAAAATTCTGCCTTTTTGCCGCCAAATAAGGGGAATTTCAGCCTTTTTACCTCAAAATAAGGGGAATTTCTGCATTTTTGCCACAACATATTAGGAATTTCTGCGTTTTTGCCCCAAAATAAGGAAAATATCTGGCTTTTTTCCATGAAATAAGTGAAATTTCTTAAATTTTGCCCCGAAATAAGTGAAATTTCTGCCTTTTTGCCCTCAAATAAGGGATTTTCATCCTTTTTACCTCAAAATAATGGGAATTTCTGCATTTTTGCCACAAAATATTAGGAATTTCTGCCTTTTTGCCCCAAAATAAAAAAAATTTCTGCTTTCTTTCCTGAAATAAGTGAAATTTCTGCAATTTTGCCCCAAAATAAGTGAAATTTCTGCAATTTTGCCCCAAAAATAAGGAAATTTCTGGAATTTTGCCCCAAAATAAGTGGAATTTCTGAGTTTTGCCCGAAAATAAGGAGAATTTCTGTCTTTTTGCCCTAACATATAGGGAATTACTGCCTTTTTGCTTCACAATTAGTGGAATTTCTGCAATTTTGCTACAAAATACGGGGAATTTCTGCTTTTTAGCCTGAATATAAAAGGAATGAATACCTTTTGCCACAAAAAAAGAAATTTCTTCTTTTTTGCTCCAAAATAAAGGGAATTTCTGCTTTTTTGCCTCTAAAAATGTGGAATTTCAGCCTTTTTCCCCCAAAAGAAAGGGAATTTCTGTCTTTTTTGCCCAAAAATAAGGAAAATTTCTGACTTATTACCCTGAAATAAGTGAAATTTCTGCAATTTTGCCCCAAAATAAGGGAAATTTCTGCCTTTTTGCCCCAAAATAAGAAAAATTTCTGCAATTTTGTACCAAAATAAAAGAAATTTCTGCCTTTTTGCCCCAAAATAATAAAATTTTTCTTTTTTTCTGAAATAAGTAAAATTTCTGCAATTTTGCCCAAAAATAAGTGAAATTTCTGCAATTTTGCCCCCAAATAAGGGAAATTTCTGGAATTTTGCCCCAAAATAAGTGGAATTTCTGAGTTTTGCGCAAAAATAACGAGAATTTCTGCCTTTATGCCCAACAATTAGGGGAATTTCTGCAATTTTGCTCCAAAATATGGGGATTTTTTGGAATTTTCCCCGAAAATAAGTGGAATTTCTGAGTTTTGCCCTAAAATAAGGAGAATTTCTGTCTTTTTGCCCCAACATATAGGGAATTTCTGCCTTTTTGCCCCACAATTAGGGGAATTTCTGCAATTTTGCTCCAAAATACAAGGAATTTCTGCCTTTTTGCCTGAAAATAAGAAGAATGCATACCTTTTTGCAATAAAAAAAAGGGAAATTTCTTCATTTTTACTCCAAAATAAGGGGAATTTCTTTCTTTTTGCCTCTAAATAAGTGGAATTTTTTATTTTTCCCCCAAAACAAAGGGAATTTCTGTTTTTTTTTGCACCAAAATAAAGAAATTTCTGACTTATTACGCTGAAGTAAGTGAAATTTCTGCAATTTTGGCCCAAAATAAGGGAAATTTCTGCCTTTTTGCCCCCAAATAAGGGGAATTTCAGCCTTTTTACCTCAAAATAAGGGGAATTTCTGCAGTTTTGCCACAAAATATAAGAATTTCTACCTTTTGCCACAAAATAAGGAAAATTTCTGCCTTTTTTCCCTGAAATAAGTGAAATTTCTGCAATTTTGCCCCAAAATACATAAAATTTCTGCAATTTTGCCCCAAAATAAGAGAAATTTCTGGAATTTTGCCCCAAAATAAGTGGAATTTCTGAGTTTTGAACCAAAATAAGGGGAATTTCTGCTTTTTTGCCTCTAAACAAGTGGAATTTCTGTTTTTTCCTCAAAAACAAAGGGAATTTCTGTCTTTTTTGCCCCAAAATAAGGAAATTTTCTGACTTATTACCCTGAAATAAGTGAAATTTCTGCAATTTTACCCCAAAATAAAGGAAATTTCTGCCTTTTTGCCCTCAAATAAGAGGAATTTCAGACTTTTTACCTCAAAATAAGGGGGATTTCTGTATTTTTGCCACAAAATATGAGAAATATATATTTTTTGCCCCAAAATAAGAAAAATTTCTGCAATTTTGTACCAAAATAATAGAAATTTATGCCTTTTTGTCCCCAAATGAGAAAATTTCTGCTTTTTTTCTGAAATAAGTGAAATTTCTGCAATTTTGCCCCAAAATAAGTGATATTTCTGAAATTTTGCCCCAAAAGAAGTGGAATTTTTGAGTTTTGCCCCAAAATAAAGAGAATTTCTATCTTTTTGCCCCAACATATAGGGAATTTCTGCCTTTTTGCTCCAAAATAAGGGGAATTTCTGCTTTATTGCCTCTAAATAAGTGGAATTTCTATCTTTTTCTCCCAAAACAAAGGTAATTCCTGTTTTTTGGCCCAAAATAAAAAAAAATTCTGACTTATTACCCTGAAATAAGTGAAATTTCTGCAATTTTGCCCAAAAATAAGGGAAAATTCTGCCTTTTTGCCTCCAAATAAGGGGAATTTCAGCCTTTTTACCTCAAAATAAGGGGAATTTCTGCATTTTTGCCACAAAATGCTAGGAATTTCTGCCTTTTTGCCCCAAAATAAAGAAAATTTCTGCCTTTTTTCCCTGAAATAAGTGAAATTTCTGCAATTTTGCCCCAAAATAGGGGAAATTTCTGCACTTTTGCCCCAAAATAAAGGGAATTTCTGGAATTTTGCCCCAAAATAAGTGGAATTTCTGAGTTTTGCCCCAAAAAAAGGAGAATTTCTTCTTTTTGCCCTAACATATAGGGAATTTCTGCCTTTTTGCCCCACAATTAGGGGAATTTCTGCAATTTTGTTCCAAAATAAGGGGAATTTCTGCTTTTTTGCCTATAAATAAGTGGAATTTCTGTCTTTTTCCCCAAAAACAAAGGGAATTTCTGTCTTTTTTTTCCACAAAATAAAGAAAATTTCTGACTTATTACCCTGAAATAAGTGAAATGTCTGCAATTTTGCCCCAAAATAAGGGAAAATTCTGACTTTTTGCCCCCAAACAAGGGGAATTTCAATCTTTTTACCTCAAAATAAGGGGAATTTCTGCATTTTTGCCACAAAATATTAGGAATTTCTGCCTTTTTGCCCCAAAATAAGGAAAATTTCTGCCTTTTTTCCCTGAAATAAGTGAAATTTCTGCAATTTTGCCCCAAAATAAGTGAAATTTCTTAGTTTTGCCCAAAAATAAGGAGAATTTCTTTGTTTTGCCCTAACATATAGAGAATTTCTGCCTTTTTGCCCTACAATTAGGGGAATTTCTGCAATTTTGCTCCAAAATATGGGGAATTTCTGCCTTTTTGCCCGAAAATAAGAAGAATGCATACCTTTTTGCCATAAAAAAGGGTAATTTCTTCATTTTTGCTTCAAAATAAGGGGAATTTCTGCTATTTTACCTCTAAACAAGTGGAATTTCTGCCCTTTTCGCACAAAAACAAAGGGAATTCCTGTCTTTTTTGCCCCAAAATAAGGAAAATTTCTGACTTATTACACTGAAATAAGTGAAATTTCTGCAATTTTGCCCCAAAATAAGGGAAATTTCTGCCTTATAGCCCCCAAATAAAAGGAATATCAGCCTTTTTACCTCAAAATAAGGGGAATTTCTGTATTTTTGCCACAAAATATGGTAAATTTCTGCCTTTTGGCCCAAAAATAAGAAAAATTTCTGCATTTTTTTACCAAAATAATAGAAATTTCTGCATTTTTGCCCCCAAATAAGAAAATTTCTGCTTTTTTTCTGAAATAAGTGAAATTTCTGCAATTATGCCACTAAATATGTAAAATTTCTGCAATTTTGCCCCAAAATAAGTGAAATTTCTGTAATTTTGCCCCAAAATAAGTGGAATTTCTGAGTTTTGCCCCAAAATAAAAAGAATTTCTATCTTTTTGCATCAACATATAGGGAATTTCTCCCTTTTTGCCCCACAATTAGGGGAATTTCTGCAATTTTGCTCCAAAATAAGGGGAATTTCTGCTTTTGCCTCTAAATAAGTGGAATATCTGTCTTTTTCCCCCAAAACAAAGGGAATATCTTCATTTTTGCCCCAAAATAAGGAAAATTTCTGACTTATTTCCCTGAAATAAGTGAAATTTCTGCAATGTTGCCCCAAAATAAGGGAAATTTCTGCCTTTTTGCGCCCAAATAATGGGAAATTCAGCCTTTTTACCTCAAAATAAGGGGAATTTCTGAATTTTTGCCCAAAATAAGGGAAATTTCTGCCTTTTTGCCCCAAAATAAGAAAATTTCTGCCTTTTTTCAGAAATAAGTATAATTTCTGCAATTTTGCCCCAAAATAAGTGGAATTTCCTAGTTTTGCCCCAAAATAAGGAGAATTTCTGTCTTTTTGCCCCACAATTAGGGAAATTTCTACAATTTTGCTCCAAAATACAAGGAATTTCTGCCTTTTTGCCCGAAAATAAGAAGAATGCATACCTTTTTGCGATAAAAAAAGGGAAATTTCTTCATTTTTGCTCCAAAATAAGGGGAATTTCTGCATTTTTGCCTCTAAATAAGTGGAATTTTTTCTTTTTCCCCCAAAACAAAGGGAATTTCATTCTTTTTTGAACCAAAATAAGGAAATTCCTGACTTATTACGCTGAAGTAAGTGAAATTTCTGCAATTTTGCCCCAAAATAAGGGAAATTTCTTACTTTTTGCTCCCAAATAAGGGGAATTTCAGCCTTTTTACCTCAAAATAAGGGGAATTTCTTCAGTTTTGCCACAAAATATAAGAATTTCTGCCTTTTTGCCCCAAAATAAGGAAAATTTCTGCCTTTTTCCCTTAAATAAGTGAAATTTCTGCAATTTTGCCCCAAAATAAATGAAATTTCTGCAATTTTGCCCTAAAATAAAGGAAATTTATGGAATTTTGCCCCAAAATAAGTGGAATTTCTGAGTTTTGCACCAAAATAAGGACAATTTCTGTCTTTTTGCCCAACATATAGGGAATTTCTGCCTTTTTGCCTCACAATTAGGAAAATTTCTGCAATTTTGCTCCAATATACGGGGAATTTCTGCCTTTTTCCCAAAAATAAAAAGAATGCATACCTTTTTGCCATAAAAAAGGGAAATTTCTTCATTTTTGCTCTAAAATAAGGAGAATTTCTGCTTTTTTGCCTCTAAACAAGTGGAATTTCTGTTTTTTTCCTCCAAAACAAAGGGAATTTCTGTCTTTTTTGCCCCAAAATAAGGAAAATTTCTGACTTATTACCCTGAAATAAGTGAAATTTCTGAATTTTGCCACAAAATAAAGGAAATTTCAGCCTTTTTGCTCCCAAATAAAAGGAATTTCAGCCTTTTTACCTCAAAATAAGGGGAATTTCTGTATTTTTGCCACAAAAATATGGGAAATATATTCTTTTTTCCCTCAAAATAAGAAAAATTTCTGCAATTTTGTCCCAAAATAATAGAAATTTTTGCCTTTTTGCCCTCAAAAAAGAAAATTTCTGCTTTTTTTCTGAAATAAGTGAAATTTCTGCAATTTTGCCCCAAAATAAGTTAAATTTCTGCAATTTTGCCCCCAAATAAGGGAAATTTCTGGAATTTTGCCCCAAAATAAGTGGAATTTCTGAGTTTTGCCCCAAAATAAGGAGAATTTCTGTCTTTTTGCCCCAACATACAGGGAATTTGTGCCTTTTTGCCCCACAATTAGGGGAATTTCTGCAATTTTGCTCCAAAATAAGGGGAATTTCTGCTTTTTTGCCTCTAAATAAGTGGAATTTCTATCTTTTCCCCCCAAAACAAAGGTAATTCCTGTTTTTTTGGCCCAAAATAAAAAAAATTTCTGACTTATTACCCTGAAATAAGTGAAATTTCTGCAATTTTGCCCCAAAATGAGGGAAATTTCTGCATATTGCCTCCAAATAAGGGGATTTTCAGCATTTTTACCTCAAAATAAAAGGAATTTCTGCATTTTTGCCCCAAAATATGGGAAATTTCTGCCTTTTTGCCCCAAAATAAGAAAAATTTCTGCAATTTTGTACCAAAATAAAAGAAATTTCTGCCTTTTTGCCCCAAAATAAGAAAATTTTTGCAATTTTGCCCCAAAATAAGGGAAATTTCTGCCTTTTTGCCCCCAAATAAGGGGAATTTTAGCCTTTTTACCTCAAAATAAGGGGAATTTCTGCCTTTTTAGCTCAAAATAAGGAAAATTTCTGCCTTTTTCCCTGAAATAAGTGAAATTTCTGCAATTTTGCTTCAAAATAAGGGAAATTTCTGCCTTTTTTGCCCCCAAATAAGGGGAATTTCAGCCTTTTTACCTCAATATAAAGGGAATTTTTGCATTTTTGGCCAAAATATGGGAAATTACTGCCTTTTTGCCCCAAAATAAGAAAAATTTCTGCAATTTTGTACCAAAATAAAAGAAATTTCTGCCTTTTTGACCCAAAATAAGAAAATTTCTCTTTTTTTCTGAAATAAGTGAAATTTCTGCAATTTTGCCCCAAAATAACTGAAATTTCTGCAATTTTGCCCCAAAACAAGGGATATTTCTGGAATTTTGCCCACAAATAAGTGGAATTTCTGAGTTTATCCCCAAAATAAGGAAAATTTCTGTCTTTTTGCCTTATCATATAGGGAATTTCTGCATTTTTGCCCCACAATTAGGGGAATTTCTGCAATTTTGCTCCAAAATACGGGTTATTTCTGCCTTTTTGCTCGAAAATAAAAAGAATGCATACCTTTGTGCCATAAAAAATGGAAATTTCTTCATTTTGCTCCAAAATAAGGGGTATTTCTGCTTTTTTGCCTCTAAATAAGTGGAATTTCTGTCTTTTTCCCCAAAAAGAAGGAATTTCTGTCTTGTTTGCCCCAAAATAAAAAAAAATTCTGACTTATTACCCTGAAATAAGTGAAATTTCTGCAATTTTGCCCCAAAATAAGGGAAATTTCTACCTTTTTGCCCCCAAATAAAGGGAATTTCAGCCTTTTTAGCTCAAAATAAAAAGATTTTTTGCATTTTTGCCACAAAATATTAGGAATTTCTGCATTTTTGCCCAAAAATAAGGAAAATTTCTTCCTTTTTTCTCTGAATTAACTGAAATTTCTGCAATTTTGCCCCAAAATAAGTGGAATTTCTGAGTTTTTCCCCAAAATAAGGAGAATTTTTGTCTTTTTGCCCCAACATATAGGGAATTTCCGCCTTTTTGCCCCACAATTAGGGGAATTTCTGCAATTTTGCTCCAAAATATGAAGAATTTCTGCCTTTTTGCCCGAAAATAAGAAGAATGCATACATTTTTGCGATAAAAAAGGGAAATTTTTTTCATTTTTGCTTTTAAATAAGTGGAATTCTGCATTTTTGCCTCTAAATAAGTGGAATTTTTGCTTTTTCCCCCAAAACAAAGGGAATTTCTGTCTTTTTTGCCCAAAAATAAGGAAAATTTCTGACTTATTACTCTGAAATAAGTGAAATTTCTGCAATTTTGCCCCAAAATAAGGAAAATTTCTGCCCTTTTTCCCTGAAATAAGTGAAATTTCTGCAATTTTGCCCCAAAATAAGTGAAATTTCTGCAATTTTGCCCCAAAATAAAGGAAATTTCTGCAATTTTGCCCCAAAACAAGGGAAATTTCTGGAATTTTGTCCCAAAATAAGTGGAATTTCTGAGTTTTGCCCCAAAATAAGGAGAATTTCTTCTTTTTGCCCTAACATATAGGGAATATCTGCCTTTTTGCCACAGTTAGGGAAATTTCTCCAAATTTGCTCCAAAATACAAGGAATTTCTGCATTTTGCCTGAAAATAAGTAGAATGCATACCTTTTTTCCATAAAAAATGGAAATTTCTTCATTTTGCTCCAAAATTAGGGGAATTTCTGCTTTTTTGCCTCTAAATAAGTGGAATTTCTGTCTTTTTCCCCAAAAAGAGGAAATTTCTGTCTTGTTTACCACAAAATAAGGAAAAATTCTGACTTATTACCCTGAAATAAGTGAAATTTATGCAATTTTGCCCCAAAATAAAAGAAATTTCTGCCTTTTTGCCCCCAAATAAGGGAATTTCATCCTTTTTACCTCAAAATAATGGGAATTTCTGCATTTTTGCCACAAAATATTAGGAATTTCTGCCTTTTTGCCCCAAAATAAAAAAAATTTCTGCTTTTTTTTCCCTGAAATAAGTGAAATTTCTGCAATTTTGCCCCAAAATAAGTGAAATTTCTGCAATTTTGCCTTAAAAATAAGGAAATTTCTGGAATTTTGCCTCAAAATAAGTGGAATTTCTGAGTTTTGCCCCAAAATAAGGAGAATTTCTGTCTTTTTGCCCTAACATATAGGGAATTACTGCATTTTTGCTTCACAATTAGTGGAATTTCTGCAATTTTGCTACAAAATACGGGGAATTTCTGCTTTTTAGCCTGAATATAAGAGGAATGAATACCTTTTGCCACAAAAAAAAGAAATTTCTTCTTTTTTGCTCCAAAATAAGGGGAATTTCTGCTTTTTTTCCCTCTAAAAATGTGGAATTTCAGTCTTTTTCCCCCAAAAGAAAAAAAATTTCGGTCTTTTTTTCCCAAAAATAAGGAAAATTTCTGACTTATTACCCTGAAATAAGTGAAATTTCTGCAATTTTGCCCCAAAATAAGGGAAATTTCTGCCTTTTTGCCTCAAAATAAGAAAAATTTCTGCAATTTTGTACCAAAATAAAAGAAATTTCTGCCTTTTTGCCCCAAAATAAGAAAATTTCTCTTTTTTTCTGAAATAAGTGAAATTTCTGCAATTTTGCCCAAAAATAAGTGAAATTTCTGCAATTTTGCCCCCAAATAAGGGAAATTTCTGGAATTTTGCCCCAAAATAAGTGGAATTTCTGATTTTTGCCCAAAAATAACGAGAATTTCTGTCTTTGTGCCCCAACATATAGGGAATTTCTGCCTTAATGCCCAATAATTAGGGGAATTTCTGCAATTTTGCTCCAAAATATGGGGATTTTCTGGAATTTTCCCTGAAAATAAGTGGAATTTCTGAGTTTTGCCCTAAAATAAGGAGAATTTCTGTCTTTTTGCCCCAACATATAGGGAATTTCTGCCTTTTTGCCCCACAATTAAGGGAATTTCTGCAATTTTGCTCCAAAATACAAGGAATTTCTGCCTTTTTGCCTGAAAATAAGAAGAATCCATATCTTTTTGCAATAAAAAAAGGGAAATTTCTTCATTTTTACTCCAAAATAAGGGGAATTTCTTCTTTTTTGCCTCTAAATAAGTGGAATTTTTTATTTTTCCCCCAAAACAAAGGGAATTTTTGTCTTTTTTGCACTAAAATAAGGAAATTTCTGACTTATTATGCTGAAGTAAGTGAAATTTCTGCAATTTTGCCCCAAAATAAGGGAAATTTCTGCCTTTTTGCCCCAAATAAAGAAAATTTCAGCCTTTTTACCTCAAAATAAGGGGAATTTCTGCAGTTTTGCCACAAAATATAAGAATTTCTACCATTTTGCCACAAAATAAGGAAAATTTCTGCCTTTTTTCCCTGAAATAAGTGAAATTTCTGCAATTTTGCCCCAAAATAAATAAAATTTCTGCAATTTTGCCCCAAAATAAGGGAAATTTCTGGAATTTTGCCCCAAAATAAGTGGAATTTCTGAGTTTTGAACCAAAATAAGGGGAATTTCTGTTATTTTGCCTCTGAACAAGTGGAATTTCTGGTTTTTTCCTCAAAAACAAAAGGAATTTCTGTCTTTTTTGCCCAAAAATAAGGATAATTTCTGAATTATTACCCTGAAATAAGTGAAATTTCTGCAATTTTGCCCCAAAATAAGGGAAATTTCTGCCTTTTTGCCCCAAAATAAGAAAAATTTCTGCAATTTTGTACCAAAATAAAAGAAATTTCTGCCTTTTTGCCCCAAAATAAGATAATTTCTCTTTTTTTCTGAAATAAGTGAAATTTCTGCAATTTTGCCCAAAAATAAGTGAAATTTCTGCAATTTTGCCCCCAAATAAGGGAAATTTCTGGAATTTTGCCCCAAAATAAGTGGAATTTCTGAGTTTTGCGCAAAAATAACGAGAATTTCTGTCTTTTTGCCCCAACATATAGGGAATTTCTGCCTTTATGCCCAACAATTAGGGGAATTTCTGCAATTTTGCTCCAAAATATGGGGATTTTCTGGAATTTTCCCCGAAAATAAGTGGAATTTATGAGTTTTGCCCTAAAATAAGGAGAATTTCTGTTTTTTTGCCCCAACATATAGGGAATTTCTGCCTTTTTGCCCCACAATTAGTGGAATTTCTGCAATTTTGCTCCAAAATACAAGGAATTTCTGCCATTTTGCCTGAAAATAAGAAGAATGCATACCTTTTTGCAATAAAAAAAGGGAAATTACTTCATTTTTGCTCCAAAATAAGGGGAATTTCTGCTTTTTTGCCTCTAAATAAGTGGAATTTTTTATTTTTCCCCCAAAACAAAGGGAATTTCTGTCTTTTTTGCACCAAAATAAGGAAATTTCTGACTTATTACGCTGAAGTAAGTGAAATTTCTGCAATTTCGCCCCAAAATAAGGGAAATTTCTGCCTTTTGCCCCAAATAATGGGAATTTCAGCCTTTTTACCTCAAAATAAGGGGAATTTCTTCAGTTTTGCCACAAAATATAAGAATTTCTACCTTTTTGCCACAAAATACGGGAAATTTCTGCCTTTTTTCCCTGAAATAAGTGAAATTTCTGCAATTTTGCCCCAAAATAAATAAAATTTCTTCAATTTTGCCCCAAAATAAGGGAAATTTCTGGAATTTTGCCCCAAAATAAGTGGAAATTCTGAGTTTTGAACCAAAATAAGGGGAATTTCTGCTTTTTTGCCTATGAACAAGTGGAATTTCTGTTTTTTTCCTCAAAAACAAAGGGAATTTCTGTCATTTTTGCCCCAAAATAAGGAAATTTTCTGACTTATTACCCTGACATAAGTGAAATTTCTGCAATTTTGCCCCACAATAAAGGAAATTTCTGCCTTTTTGCCCTCAAATAAGAGGAATTTCAGCCTTTTTACCTCAAAATAAGGGGGATTTCTGTATTTTTGCCACAAAATATGAGAAATATATATTTTTTTGCCCCAAAATAAGAAAAATTTCTGCAATTTTGTACCAAAATAATAGAAATTTCTGCCATTTTGTCCCCAAATAAGAAAATTTCTGCTTTTTTTCTGAAATAAGTGAAATTTCTGCAATTTTGCCCCAAAATAAGTGAAATTTCTGCAATTTTGCCCCAAAATAAGTGAAATTTCTGAAATTTTGCCCCAAAAGAAGTGGAATTTTTGAGTTTTGCCCCAAAATAAAGAGAATTTCTATCTTTTTGCCCCAACATATAGGGAATTTCTGCCTTTTTGCCCCACAATTAGGGGAATTTCTGCAATTTTGCTCTAAAATAAGGGGAATTTCTGCTTTATTGCCTCTAAATAAGTGGAATTTCTATCTTTTTCTCCCAAAACAAAGGTAATTCCTGTTTTTTTGGCCCAAAATAAAAAAAAATTCTGACTTATTACCCTGAAATAAGTGAAAATTCTGCAATTTTGCCCCAAAATAAGGGAAATTTCTTCCTTTTTGCCCCCAAATAATGGGAATTTCAGCCTTTTTTCCTCAAAATAAGGGGAATTTTTGCATTTTTGCCCAAAATAAGGGAAATTTCTGCATTTTTGCCCCAAAAAAAGAAATATTTCTGCAATTTTGTACCAAAATAAAAGAAATTTCTGCCTTTTTGCCCCAAAATAAGGGATATTTCTGGAATTTTGCCACAAAATAAGTGGAATTTCTGAGTTTTGCCCAAAAATAACGAGAATTTCTGTCTTTTTGCCCCAACATATAGGGAATTTCTGCCTTAATGCCCAATAATTAGGGGAATTTCTGCAATTTTGCTCCAAAATATGGGGATTTTCTGGAATTTTCCCCGAAAATAAGTGGAATTTCTGAGTTTTGCCCTAAAATAAGGAGAATTTCTGTCTTTTTGCTCCAACATATAGGGAATTTCTGCCTTTTTGCCCCACAATTAGGGGAATTTCTGCAATTTTGCTCCAAAATACAAGGAATTTCTGCCTTTTTGCCTGAAAATAAGAAGAATGCATACCTTTTTGCAATAAAAAAAGGGAAATTTCTTCATTTTTACTCCAAAATAAGGGGAATTTCTTCTTTTTTGCCTCTAAATAAGTGGAATTTTTTATTTTTCCCCTAAAATAAAGGGAATTTCTGTCTTTTTTGCACCAAAATAAGGAAATTTCTGACTTATTACGCTGAAGTATGTGAAATTTCTGCAATTTTGCCCCAAAATAAGGGAAATTTCTGCCTTTTTTCCCCCAAATAAGGGGAATTTCAGCCTTTTTACCTCAAAATAAGGGGAATTTCTGCAGTTTTGCCACAAAAAATAAGAATTTCTACCTTTTTGCCACAAAATAAGGAAAATTTCTGCCTTTTCTCCCTGAAATAAGTGAAATTTCTGCAATTTTGCCCCAAAATAAATAAAATTTCTGCAATTTTGCCCCAAAATAAGGGAAATTTCTGGAATTTTGCCCCAAAATAAGTGGAATTTCTGAGTTTTGAACCAAAATAAGGTAAATTTCTGCTTTTTTGCCTCTGAACAAGTGGAATTTCTGTTTTTTTCCTCAAAAACTAAAGGAATTTCTGTCTTTTTTGCCCAAAAATAAGGAAAATTTCTGAATTATTACCCTGAAATAAGTGAAATTTCTGCAATTTTGCCCCAAAATAAGGGAAATTTCTGCCTTTTTGCCCCAAAATAAGAAAAATTTCTGCAATTTTGTACCAAAATAAAAGAAATTTCTGCCTTTTTGCCCCAAAATAAGAAAATTTCTCTTTTTTTCTGAAATAAGTGAAATTTCTGCAATTTTGCCCAAAAATAAGTGAAATTTCTGCAATTTTGCCCCCAAATAAGGGAAATTTCTGGAATTTTGCCCCAAAATAAGTGGAATTTCTGAGTTTTGCCCAAAAATAACGAGAATTTCTGTCTTTGTGCCCCAACATATAGGGAATTTCTGCCTTAATGCCCAATAATTAGGGGAATTTCTGCAATTTTGCTCCAAAATATGGGGATTTTCTGGAATTTTCCCTGAAAATAAGTGGAATTTCTGAGTTTTGCCCTAAAATAAGGAGAATTTCTGTCTTTTTGCCCCAACATATAGGGAATTTCTGCCTTTTTGCCCAACAATTAAGGGAATTTCTGCAATTTTGCTCCAAAATACAAGGAATTTCTGCCTTTTTGCCTGAAAATAAGAAGAATGCATATCTTTTTGCAATAAAAAAAAGGGAAATTTCTTCATTTTTGCTCCAAAATAAGGGGAATTTCTGCTTTTTTGCCTCTAAATAAGTGGAATTTTTTATTTTTCCCCCAAAACAAAGGGAATTTCTGTCTTTTTTGCACCAAAATAAGGAAATTTCTGACTTATTACGCTGAAGTAAGTGAAATTTCTGCAATTTCGCCCCAAAATAAGGGAAATTTCTGCCTTTTGCCCCAAATAATGGGAATTTCAGCCTTTTTACCTCAAAATAAGGGGAATTTCTGCAGTTTTGCCACAAAATATAAGAATTTCTACCTTTTTGCCACAAAATAAGGGAAATTTCTGGCTTTTTTCCCTGAAATAAGTGAAATTTCTGCAATTTTGCCCCAAAATAAATAAAATTTCTTCAATTTTGCCCCAAAATAAGGGAAATTTCTGGAATTTTGCCCCAAAATTAGTGGAAATTCTGAGTTTTGAACCAAAATAAGGGGAATTTCTGCTTTTTTGCCTATGAGCAAGTGGAATTTCTGTTTTTTTCCTCAAAAACAAAGGGAATTTCTGTCTTTTTTGCCCCAAAATAAGGAAATTTTCTGACTTATTACCCTGACATAAGTGAAATTTCTGCAATTTTGCCCCACAATAAAGGAAATTTCTGCCTTTTTGCCCTCAAATAAGAGGAATTTCAGCCTTTTTACCTCAAAATAAGGGGGATTTCTGTATTTTTGCCACAAAATATGAGAAATATATATTTTTTTGCCCCAAAATAAGAAAAATTTCTGCAATTTTGTACCAAAATAATAGAAATTTCTGCCTTTTTGTCCCCAAATAAGAAAATTTCTGCTTTTTTTCTGAAATAAGTGAAATTTCTGCAATTTTGCCGCAAAATAAGTGAAATTTCTGCAATTTTGCCCCAAAATAAGTGAAATTTCTGAAATTTTGCCCCAAAAGAAGTGGAATTTTTGAGTTTTGCCCCAAAATAAAGAGAATTTCTATCTTTTTGCCCCAACATATAGGGAATTTCTGCCTTTTTGCCCCACAATTAGAGGAATTTCTGCAATTTTGCTCTAAAATAAGGGGAATTTCTGCTTTATTGCCTCTAAATAAGTGGAATTTCTATCTTTTTCTCCCAAAACAAAGGTAATTCCTGTTTTTTTGGCCCAAAATAAAAAAAAATTCTGACTTATTACCCTGAAATAAGTGAAAATTCTGCATTTTGCCCCAAAATAAGGGAAATTTCTTCCTTTTTGCCCCCAAATAATGGGAATTTCAGCCTTTTTTCCTCAAAATAAGGGGAATTTTTGCATTTTTGCCCAAAATAAGGGAAATTTCTGCATTTTTGCCCCAAAAAAAGAAATATTTCTGCAATTTTGTACCAAAATAAAAGAAATTTCTGCCTTTTTGCGCCAAAATAAGGGATATTTCTGGAATTTTGCCACAAAATAAGTGGAATTTCTGAGTTTTGCCCAAAAATAACGAGAATTTCTGTCTTTTTGCCCCAACATATAGGGAATTTCTGCCTTAATGCCCAATAATTAGGGGAATTTCTGCAATTTTGCTCCAAAATATGGGGATTTTCTGGAATTTTCCCCGAAAATAAGTGGAATTTCTGAGTTTTGCCCTAAAATAAGGAGAATTTCTGTCTTTTTGCCCCAACATATAGGGAATTTCTGCCTTTTTGCCCCACAATTAGGGGAATTTCTGCAATTTTGCTCCAAAATACAAGGAATTTCTGCCTTTTTGCCTGAAAATAAGAAGAATGCATACCTTTTTGCAATAAAAAAAGGGAATTTTCTTCATTTTTACTCCAAAATAAGGGGAATTTCTTCTTTTTTGCCTCTAAATAAGTGGAATTTTTTATTTTTCCCCCAAAATAAAGGGAATTTCTGTCTTTATTGCACCAAAATATGGAAATTTCTGACTTATTACGCTGAAGTATGTGAAATTTCTGCAATTTTGCCCCAAAATAAGGGAAATTTCTGCCTTTTTTCCCCCAAATAAGGGGAATTTCAGCCTTTTTACCTCAAAATAAGGGGAATTTCTGCAGTTTTGCCACAAAATATAAGAATTTCTACATTTTTGCCACAAAATAAGGAAAATTTCTGCCTTTTTTCCCTGAAATAAGTGAAATTTCGGAAATTTTGCCCCAAAATAAATAAAATTTCTGCAATTTTGCCCCAAAATAAGGGAAATTTCTGGAATTTTGCCCCAAAATAAGTGGAATTTCTGAGTTTTGAACCAAAATAAGGGGAATTTCTGCTTTTTTGCCTCTGAACAAGTGGAATTTCTGGTATTTTCCTCAAAAACAAAAGGAATTTCTGTCTTTTTTGCCCAAAAATAAGGAAAATTTCTGACTTATTACCCTGAAATAAGTGAAATTTCTGCAATTTTGCCCCAAAATAAGGGAAATTTCTGCCTTTTTGCCCCAAAATAAGAAAAATTTCTGCAATTTTGTACCAAAATAAAAGAAATTTCTGCCTTTTTGCCCCAAAATAATATAATTTCTCTTTTTTTCTGAAATAAGTGAAATTTCTGCAATTTTGCCCAAAAATAAGTGAAATTTCTGCAATTTTGCCCCCAAATAAGGGAAATTTCTGGAATTTTGCCCCAAAATAAGTGGAATTTCTGAGTTTTGCGCAAAAATAACGAGAATTTCTGTCTTTTTGCCCCAACATATAGGGAATTTCTGCCTTTATGCCCAACAATTAGGGGAATTTCTGCAATTTTGCTCCAAAATATGGGGATTTTCTGGAATTTTCCCTGAAAATAAGTGGAATTTCTGAGTTTTGCCCTAAAATAAGGAGAATTTCTGTCTTTTTGCCCCAACATATAGGGAATTTCTGCCTTTTTGCCCCACAATTAGTGGAATTTCTGCAATTTTGCTCCAAAATACAAGGAATTTCTGCCTTTTTGCCTGAAAATAAGAAGAATGCATACCTTTTTGCAATAAAAAAAAGGGAAATTTCTTCATTTTTGCTCCAAAATAAGGGGAATTTCTGCTTTTTTGCCTCTAAATAAGTGGAATTTTTTATTTTTCCCCCAAAACAAAGGGAATTTCTGTCTTTTTTGCACCAAAATAAGGAAATTTCTGACTTATTACGCTGAAGTAAGTGAAATTTCTGCAATTTCGCCCCAAAATAAGGGAAATTTCTGCCTTTTGCCCCAAATAATGGGAATTTCAGCCTTTTTACCTCAAAATAAGGGGAATTTCTGCAGTTTTGCCACAAAATATAAGAATTTCTACCTTTTTGCCACAAAATAAGGGAAATTTCTGGCTTTTTTCCCTGAAATAAGTGAAATTTCTGCAATTTTGCCCCAAAATAAATAAAATTTCTTCAATTTTGCCCCAAAATAAGGGAAATTTCTGGAATTTTGCCCCAAAATTAGTGGAAATTCTGAGTTTTGAACCAAAATAAGGGGAATTTCTGCTTTTTTGCCTATGAGCAAGTGGAATTTCTGTTTTTTTCCTCAAAAACAAAGGGAATTTCTGTCTTTTTTGCCCCAAAATAAGGAAATTTTCTGACTTATTACCCTGACATAAGTGAAATTTCTGCAATTTTGCCCCACAATAAAGGAAATTTCTGCCTTTTTGCCCTCAAATAAGAGGAATTTCAGCCTTTTTACCTCAAAATAAGGGGGATTTCTGTATTTTTGCCACAAAATATGAGAAATATATATTTTTTTGCCCCAAAATAAGAAAAATTTCTGCAATTTTGTACCAAAATAATAGAAATTTCTGCCTTTTTGTCCCCAAATAAGAAAATTTCTGCTTTTTTTCTGAAATAAGTGAAATTTCTGCAATTTTGCCGCAAAATAAGTGAAATTTCTGCAATTTTGCCCCAAAATAAGTGAAATTTCTGAAATTTTGCCCCAAAAGAAGTGGAATTTTTGAGTTTTGCCCCAAAATAAAGAGAATTTCTATCTTTTTGCCCCAACATATAGGGAATTTCTGCCTTTTTGCCCCACAATTAGAGGAATTTCTGCAATTTTGCTCTAAAATAAGGGGAATTTCTGCTTTATTGCCTCTAAATAAGTGGAATTTCTATCTTTTTCTCCCAAAACAAAGGTAATTCCTGTTTTTTTGGCCCAAAATAAAAAAAAATTCTGACTTATTACCCTGAAATAAGTGAAAATTCTGCATTTTGCCCCAAAATAAGGGAAATTTCTTCCTTTTTGCCCCCAAATAATGGGAATTTCAGCCTTTTTTCCTCAAAATAAGGGGAATTTTTGCATTTTTGCCCAAAATAAGGGAAATTTCTGCATTTTTGCCCCAAAAAAAGAAATATTTCTGCAATTTTGTACCAAAATAAAAGAAATTTCTGCCTTTTTGCGCCAAAATAAGGGATATTTCTGGAATTTTGCCACAAAATAAGTGGAATTTCTGAGTTTTGCCCAAAAATAACGAGAATTTCTGTCTTTTTGCCCCAACATATAGGGAATTTCTGCCTTAATGCCCAATAATTAGGGGAATTTCTGCAATTTTGCTCCAAAATATGGGGATTTTCTGGAATTTTCCCCGAAAATAAGTGGAATTTCTGAGTTTTGCCCTAAAATAAGGAGAATTTCTGTCTTTTTGCCCCAACATATAGGGAATTTCTGCCTTTTTGCCCCACAATTAGGGGAATTTCTGCAATTTTGCTCCAAAATACAAGGAATTTCTGCCTTTTTGCCTGAAAATAAGAAGAATGCATACCTTTTTGCAATAAAAAAAGGGAATTTTCTTCATTTTTACTCCAAAATAAGGGGAATTTCTTCTTTTTTGCCTCTAAATAAGTGGAATTTTTTATTTTTCCCCCAAAATAAAGGGAATTTCTGTCTTTATTGCACCAAAATATGGAAATTTCTGACTTATTACGCTGAAGTATGTGAAATTTCTGCAATTTTGCCCCAAAATAAGGGAAATTTCTGCCTTTTTTCCCCCAAATAAGGGGAATTTCAGCCTTTTTACCTCAAAATAAGGGGAATTTCTGCAGTTTTGCCACAAAATATAAGAATTTCTACATTTTTGCCACAAAATAAGGAAAATTTCTGCCTTTTTTCCCTGAAATAAGTGAAATTTCGGAAATTTTGCCCCAAAATAAATAAAATTTCTGCAATTTTGCCCCAAAATAAGGGAAATTTCTGGAATTTTGCCCCAAAATAAGTGGAATTTCTGAGTTTTGAACCAAAATAAGGGGAATTTCTGCTTTTTTGCCTCTGAACAAGTGGAATTTCTGGTATTTTCCTCAAAAACAAAAGGAATTTCTGTCTTTTTTGCCCAAAAATAAGGAAAATTTCTGACTTATTACCCTGAAATAAGTGAAATTTCTGCAATTTTGCCCCAAAATAAGGGAAATTTCTGCCTTTTTGCCCCAAAATAAGAAAAATTTCTGCAATTTTGTACCAAAATAAAAGAAATTTCTGCCTTTTTGCCCCAAAATAATATAATTTCTCTTTTTTTCTGAAATAAGTGAAATTTCTGCAATTTTGCCCAAAAATAAGTGAAATTTCTGCAATTTTGCCCCCAAATAAGGGAAATTTCTGGAATTTTGCCCCAAAATAAGTGGAATTTCTGAGTTTTGCGCAAAAATAACGAGAATTTCTGTCTTTTTGCCCCAACATATAGGGAATTTCTGCCTTTATGCCCAACAATTAGGGGAATTTCTGCAATTTTGCTCCAAAATATGGGGATTTTCTGGAATTTTCCCGAAAATAAGTGGAATTTCTGAGTTTTGCCCTAAAATAAGGAGAATTTCTGTCTTTTTGCCCCAACATATAGGGAATTTCTGCCTTTTTGCCCCACAATTAGTGGAATTTCTGCAATTTTGCTCCAAAATACAAGGAATTTCTGCCTTTTTGCCTGAAAATAAGAAGAATGCATACCTTTTTGCAATAAAAAAAAGGGAAATTTCTTCATTTTTGCTCCAAAATAAGGGGAATTTCTGCTTTTTTGCCTCTAAATAAGTGGAATTTTTTATTTTTCCCCCAAAACAAAGGGAATTTCTGTCTTTTTTGCACCAAAATAAGGAAATTTCTGACTTATTACGCTGAAGTAAGTGAAATTTCTGCAATTTTGCCCCAAAATAAGGGAAATTTCTGCCTTTTGCCCCAAATAATGGGAATTTCAGCCTTTTTACCTCAAAATAAGGGGAATTTCTTCAGTTTTGCCACAAAATATAAGAATTTCTACCTTTTTGCCACAAAATAAGGGAAATTTCTGCCTTTTTTCCCTGAAATAAGTGAAATTTCTGCAATTTTGCCCCAAAATAAATAAAACTTCTTCAATTTTGCCCCAAAATAAGGGAAATTTCTGGAATTTTGCACCAAAATAAGTGGAAATTCTGAGTTTTGAACCAAAATAAGGGGAATTTCTGCTTTTTTGCCTATGAACAAGTGGAATTTCTGTTTTTTTCCTCAAAAACAAAGGGAATTTCTGTCTTTTTTGCCCCAAAATAAGGAAATTTTCTGACTTATTACCCTGACATAAGTGAAATTTCTGCAATTTTGCCCCACAATAAAGGAAATTTCTGCCTTTTTGCCCTCAAATAAGAGGAATTTCAGCCTTTTTACCTCAAAATAAGGGGGATTTCTGTATTTTTGCCACAAAATATGAGAAATATATATTTTTTGCCCCAAAATAAGAAAAATTTCTGCAATTTTGTACCAAAATAATAGAAATTTCTGCCTTTTTGTCCCCAAATAAGAAAATTTCTGCTTTTTTTCTGAAATAAGTGAAATTTCTGCAATTTTGCCCCTAAATAAGTGAAATTTCTGCAATTTTGCCCCAAAATAAGTGAAATTTCTGAAATTTTGCCCCAAAAGAAGTGGAATTTTTGAGTTTTGCCCCAAAATAAAGAGAATTTCTATCTTTTTGCCCCAACATATAGGGAATTTCTGCCTTTTTGCCCCACAATTAGGGGAATTTCTGCAATTTTGCTCTAAAATAAGGGGAATTTCTGCTTTATTGCCTCTAAATAAGTGGAATTTCTATCTTTTTCTCCCAAAACAAAGGTAATTCCTGTTTTTTTGGCCCAAAATAAAAAAAAATTCTGACTTATTACCCTGAAATAAGTGAAATTTCTGCAATTTTGCCCCAAAATAAGGGAAATTTCTTCCTTTTTGCCCCCAAATAATGGGAATTTCAGCCTTTTTTCCTCAAAATAAGGGGAATTTTTGCATTTTTGCCCAAAATAAGGGAAATTTCTGCCTTTTTGCCCCAAAAAAAGAAATATTTCTGCAATTTTGTACCAAAATAAAAGAAATTTCTGCCTTTTTGCCCCAAAATAAGGGAAATTTCTGGAATTTTGCCACAAAATAAGTGGAATTTCTGAGTTTTGCCCAAAAATAACGAGAATTTCTGTCTTTTTGCCCCAACATATAGGGAATTTCTGCCTTAATGCCCAATAATTAGGGGAATTTCTGCAATTTTGCTCCAAAATATGGGGATTTTCTGGAATTTTCCCCGAAAATAAGTGGAATTTCTGAGTTTTGCCCTAAAATAAGGAGAATTTCTGTCTTTTTGCCCCAACATATAGGGAATTTCTGCCTTTTTGCCCCACAATTAGGGGAATTTCTGCAATTTTGCTCCAAAATACAAGGAATTTCTGCCTTTTTGCCTGAAAATAAGAAGAATGCATACCTTTTTGCAATAAAAAAAGGGAAATTTCTTCATTTTTACTCCAAAATAAGGGGAATTTCTTCTTTTTGCCTCTAAATAAGTGGAATTTTTTATTTTTCCCCCAAAATAAAGGGAATTTCTGTCTTTTTTGCACCAAAATAAGGAAATTTCTGACTTATTACGCTGAAGTATGTGAAATTTCTGCAATTTTGCCCCAAAATAAGGGAAATTTCTGCCTTTTTTCCCCCAAATAAGGGGAATTTCAGCCTTTTTACCTCAAAATAAGGGGAATTTCTGCAGTTTTGCCACAAAATATAAGAATTTCTACCTTTTTGCCACAAAATAAGGAAAATTTCTGCCTTTTCTCCCTGAAATAAGTGAAATTTCTGCAATTTTGCCCCAAAATAAATAAAATTTCTACAATTTTGCCCCAAAATAAGGGAAATTTCTGGAATTTTGCCCCAAAATAAGTGGAATTTCTGAGTTTTGAACCAAAATAAGGGGAATTTCTGCTTTTTTGCCTCTGAACAAGTGGAATTTCTGTTTTTTTCCTCAAAAACTAAAGGAATTTCTGTCTTTTTTGCCCAAAAATAAGGAAAATTTATGACTTATTACCCTAAAATAAGTGAAATTTCTGCAATTTTGCCCCAAAATAAGGGAAATTTCTGTCTTTTTGCCCCAAAATAAGAAAAATTTCTGCAATTTTGTACCAAAATAAAAGAAATTTCTGCCTTTTTGCCCCAAAATAAGAAAATTTCTCTTTTTTTCTGAAATAAGTGAAATTTCTGCAATTTTGCCCAAAAATAAGTGAAATTTCTGCAATTTTGCCCCCAAATAAGGGAAATTTCTGGAATTTTGCCCCAAAATAAGTGGAATTTCTGAGTTTTGCCCAAAAATAACGAGAATTTCTGTCTTTGTGCCCCAACATATAGGGAATTTCTGCCCTTATGCCCAACAATTAGGGGAATTTCTGCAATTTTGCTCCAAAATATGGGGATTTTCTGGAATTTTCCCCGAAAATAAGTGGAATTTCTGAGTTTTGCCCTAAAATAAGGAGAATTTCTGTCTTTTTGCCCCAACATATAGGGAATTTCTGCCTTTTTGCCCCACAATTAGTGGAATTTCTGCAATTTTGCTCCAAAATACAAGGAATTTCTGCCTTTTTGCCTGAAAATAAGAAGAATGCATACCTTTTTGCAATAAAAAAAAGGGAAATTTCTTCATTTTTGCTCCAAAATAAGGGGAATTTCTGCTTTTTTGCCTCTAAATAAGTGGAATTTTTTATTTTTCCCCCAAAACAAAGGGAATTTCTGTCTTTTTTGCACCAAAATAAGGAAATTTCTGACTTATTACGCTGAAGTAAGTGAAATTTCTGCAATTTCGCCCCAAAATAAGGGAAATTTCTGCCTTTTGCCCCAAATAATGGGAATTTCAGCCTTTTTACCTCAAAATAAGGGGAATTTCTTCAGTTTTGCCACAAAATATAAGAATTTCTACCTTTTTGCCACAAAATAAGGGAAATTTCTGCCTTTTTTCCCTGAAATAAGTGAAATTTCTGCAATTTTGCCCCAAAATAAATAAAACTTCTTCAATTTTGCCCCAAAATAAGGGAAATTTCTGGAATTTTGCACCAAAATAAGTGGAAATTCTGAGTTTTGAACCAAAATAAGGGGAATTTCTGCTTTTTTGCCTATGAACAAGTGGAATTTCTGTTTTTTTCCTCAAAAACAAAGGGAATTTCTGTCTTTTTTGCCCCAAAATAAGGAAATTTTCTGACTTATTACCCTGACATAAGTGAAATTTCTGCAATTTTGCCCCACAATAAAGGAAATTTCTGCCTTTTTGCCCTCAAATAAGAGAAATTTCAGCCTTTTTACCTCAAAATAAGGGGGATTTCTGTATTTTTGCCACAAAATATGAGAAATATATATTTTTTGCCCCAAAATAAGAAAAATTTCTGCAATTTTGTACCAAAATAATAGAAATTTCTGCCTTTTTGTCCCCAAATAAGAAAATTTCTGCTTTTTTTCTGAAATAAGTGAAATTTCTGCAATTTTGCCCCAAAATAAGTGAAATTTCTGCAATTTTGCCCCAAAATAAGTGAAATTTCTGAAATTTTGCCCCAAAAGAAGTGGAATTTTTGAGTTTTGCCCCAAAATAAAGAGAATTTCTATCTTTTTGCCCCAACATATAGGGAATTTCTGCCTTTTTGCCCCACAATTAGGGGAATTTCTGCAATTTTGCTCTAAAATAAGGGGAATTTCTGCTTTATTGCCTCTAAATAAGTGGAATTTCTATCTTTTTCTCCCAAAACAAAGGTAATTCCTGTTTTTTTGGCCCAAAATAAAAAAAAATTCTGACTTATTACCCTGAAATAAGTGAAATTTCTGCAATTTTGCCCCAAAATAAGGGAAATTTCTTCCTTTTTGCCCCCAAATAATGGGAATTTCAGCCTTTTTTCCTCAAAATAAGGGGAATTTTTGCCCAAAATAAGGGAAATTTCTGCCTTTTTGCCCCAAAAAAAGAAATATTTCTGCAATTTTGTACCAAAATAAAAGAAATTTCTGCCTTTTTGCCCCAAAATAAGGGAAATTTCTGGAATTTTGCCACAAAATAAGTGGAATTTCTGAGTTTTGCCCAAAAATAACGAGAATTTCTGTCTTTTTGCCCCAACATATAGGGAATTTCTGCCTTAATGCCCAATAATTAGGGGAATTTCTGCAATTTTGCTCCAAAATATGGGGATTTTCTGGAATTTTCCCCGAAAATAAGTGGAATTTCTGAGTTTTGCCCTAAAATAAGGAGAATTTCTGTCTTTTTGCCCCAACATATAGGGAATTTCTGCCTTTTTGCCCCACAATTAGGGGAATTTCTGCAATTTTGCTCCAAAATACAAGGAATTTCTGCCTTTTTGCCTGAAAATAAGAAGAATGCATACCTTTTTGCAATAAAAAAAGGGAAATTTCTTCATTTTTACTCCAAAATAAGGGGAATTTCTTCTTTTTGCCTCTAAATAAGTGGAATTTTTTATTTTTCCCCCAAAATAAAGGGAATTTCTGTCTTTTTTGCACCAAAATAAGGAAATTTCTGACTTATTACGCTGAAGTATGTGAAATTTCTGCAATTTTGCCCCAAAATAAGGGAAATTTCTGCCTTTTTTCCCCCAAATAAGGGGAATTTCAGCCTTTTTACCTCAAAATAAGGGGAATTTCTGCAGTTTTGCCACAAAATATAAGAATTTCTACCTTTTTGCCACAAAATAAGGAAAATTTCTGCCTTTTCTCCCTGAAATAAGTGAAATTTCTGCAATTTTGCCCCAAAATAAATAAAATTTCTACAATTTTGCCCCAAAATAAGGGAAATTTCTGGAATTTTGCCCCAAAATAAGTGGAATTTCTGAGTTTTGAACCAAAATAAGGGGAATTTCTGCTTTTTTGCCTCTGAACAAGTGGAATTTCTGTTTTTTTCCTCAAAAACTAAAGGAATTTCTGTCTTTTTTGCCCAAAAATAAGGAAAATTTATGACTTATTACCCTAAAATAAGTGAAATTTCTGCAATTTTGCCCCAAAATAAGGGAAATTTCTGTCTTTTTCCCCAAAATAAGAAAAATTTCTGCAATTTTGTACCAAAATAAAAGAAATTTCTGCCTTTTTGCCCCAAAATAAGAAAATTTCTCTTTTTTTCTGAAATAAGTGAAATTTCTGCAATTTTGCCCAAAAATAAGTGAAATTTCTGCAATTTTGCCCCCAAATAAGGGAAATTTCTGGAATTTTGCCCCAAAATAAGTGGAATTTCTGAGTTTTGCCCAAAAATAACGAGAATTTCTGTCTTTGTGCCCCAACATATAGGGAATTTCTGCCCTTATGCCCAACAATTAGGGGAATTTCTGCAATTTTGCTCCAAAATATGGGGATTTTCTGGAATTTTCCCCGAAAATAAGTGGAATTTCTGAGTTTTGCCTTAAAATAAGGAGAATTTCTTTCTTTTTGCCCCAACATATAGGGAATTTCTGCCTTTTCGCCCCACGATTAGGGGAATTTCTGCAATTTTGCTCCAAAATACAAGGAATTTCTGCCTTTTTGCCTGAAAATAAGAAGAATGCATACCTTTTTGCAATAAAAAAAAGGGAAATTTCTTCATTTTTGCTCCAAAATAAGGGGAATTTCTGCTTTTTTGCCTCTAAATAAGTGGAATTTTTTATTTTTCCCCCAAAACAAAGGGAATTTCTGTCTTTTTTGCACCAAAATAAGGAAATTTCTGACTTATTACGCTGAAGTAAGTGAAATTTCTGCAATTTCGCCCCAAAATAAGGGAAATTTCTGCCTTTTGCCCCAAATAATGGGAATTTCAGCCTTTTTACCTCAAAATAAGGGGAATTTCTGCAGTTTTGCCACAAAATATAAGAATTTCTACCTTTTTGCCACAAAATAAGGAAAATTTCTGCCTTTTTTCCCTGAAATAAGTGAAATTTCTGCAATTTTGCCCCAAAATAAATAAAATTACTGCAATTTTGCCCCAAAATAAGGGAAATTTCTGGAATTTTGCCCCAAAATAAGTGGAATTTCTGAGTTTTGAACCAAAATAAGGGGAATTTCTGCTTTTTTGCCTCTGAACAAGTGGAATTTCTGTTTTTTTCCTCAAAAACAAAGGGAATTTCTGTCTTTTTTGCCCCAAAATAAGGAAATTTTCTGACTTATTACCCTGAAATAAGTGAAATTTCTGCAATTTTGCCCCACAATAAAGGAAATTTCTGCCTTTTTGCCCTCAAATAAGAGGAATTTCAGCCTTTTTACCTCAAAATAAGGGGGATTACTGTATTTTTGCCACAAAATATGAGAAATATATTTTTTTGCCCCAAAATAAGAAAAATTTCTGCAATTTTGTACCAAAATAATAGAAATTTCTGCCTTTTTGTACCCAAATAAGAAAATTTATGCTTTTTTCCTGAAATAAGTGAAATTTCTGCAATTTTGCCCCAAAATAAGTGAAATTTCTGAAATTTTGCCCCAAAAGAAGTGGAATTTTTGAGTTTTGCCCCAAAATAAAGAGAATTTCTATCTTTTTGCCCCAACATATAGGGAATTTCTGCCTTTTTGCCCCACAATTAGGGGAATTTCTGCAATTTTGCTCTAAAATAAGGGGAATTTCTGCTTTATTGCCTCTAAATAACTGGAATGTCTATATTTTTCTCCCAAAACAAAGGTAATTCCTGTTTTTTTTGGCCCAAAATAAAAAAAATTCTGACTTTTTACCCTGAAATAAGTGAAATTTCTGCAATTTTGCACCAAAATAAGGAAAATTTCTTCCTTTTTGCCCCCAAATAATGGAAATTTCAGCCTTTTTTCCTCAAAATAAGGGGAATTTTTGCATTTTTGCCCAAAATAAAAGAAATTTCTGCCTTTTTGCCCCAAAAAAGAAATATTTCTGCAATTTTGTACCAAAATAAAAGAAATTTCTGCTTTTTTGCCCCAAAAAAATAAAATTTCTGCTTTTTTTTCTGTAATAAGTGAAATTTCTGCCATTTTGCCCCAAAATAAGTGAAATTTCTGCAATTATGCCCCAAAATATGTGAAATTTTTGGAATTTTCCCCAAAAACAAGTGGAATTTCTGAGTTTTGCTCCAAAATAAGGAGAATTTTTGTCCATTTGCCCCAACATATAGGGAATTTCTGCCTTTTTGCCCACATTTAGGGGAATTTCTGCAATTTTTCTCCAAAATAAGGGGAATTTCTGCTTTTTTGCCTCTAAATAACTGAAATTTCTGTCTTTTTCCCCCAAAACCAAGGGAAATTCTATATTTTTTTCCGCAAAATAAGGAAAATTTCTGACTTATTACCCTGAAATAAGTGAAATTTCTGCAATTTTGCCCCAAAATAAGGGAAATATCTGCCATTTTGCCCCCAAATAATGGAAATATCAGCCTTTTTACCTCAAAATAAGGGGAATTTCGGCATATTTGCCCCAAAATAAGGGAAATTTCTGCATTTTAGCCACAAAATAAGACAAATTTCTGCAATTTTGTACCAAAATAAAAGAAATTTCTGCCTTTTTGCTTCAAAATAAGAAAATTTCTGCTTTTTTTCCTGAAATTTTCCTTTTTGCCCCCAAATAATGGGAATTTCAGCCTTTTTACCTCAAAATAAAAGGAATTTCTGCAATTTTGCCCCAAAATAAGGGAAATTTCTGGAATTTTGCCCCAAAATAATTGGAATTTCTGAGTTTTGCCTTAATATAAAAAGAATTTCTGTCTTTTTGCCCCAACATATAGGGAATTTCTGCCTTTTTCCCCACAATTAGGGGAATTTCTGCAATTTTGCTCCAAAATACGGGGAATTTCTGCCTTTTTGCCCGAAAATAAGAAGAATGCATAACTTTTTGCCATAAAAAAGGGAAATTTCTTCATTTTTGCTCCATATTAAGAGGAATTTCTGCTTTTTTGCCTCTAAATAAGTGGAATTTCTATCTTTTTCCCCCAAAACAAAGGGAATTTCTGTCTTTTTTGCCGCAAAATAAGGAAAATTTCTGACTTATTACCCTGAAATAAGTGAAATTTCTGCAATTTTGCCCCAAAATAAGGGAAAATTCTGCCTTTTTGCCCCCAAATAAGGGGAATTTCAGCCTTTTTACCTCAAAATAAGAGGAATTTCTGCATTTTTGCCACAAAATATTAGGAATTTCTGCCTTTTTGCCCCAAAATAAGGAAAATTTCTGCCTTTTTTCCCTGAAATAAGTGAAATTTCTGCAATTTTGCCCCAAAATAGGGGAAATTTCTGCACTTTTGCCCCAAAATAAGGGGAATTTCTGGAATTTTGCCCCAAAATAAGTGGAATTTTTGAGTTTTGCCCCAAAATAAGGAGAATTTCGTCTTTTTGCCCTAACATATAGGGAATTTCTGCCTTTTTGCCCCACAGTTAGGGGAATTTCTGCAATTTTGCTCCAAAATACGGGGACGTTCTGCATTTTGCCCGAAAATAAGAAGAATGCATACCTTTTTACCATAAAAAGGGAAATTTCTTCATTTATGCTACAAAATAAAGGGAATTTCTGTTTTTTGCCTCTAAATAAGTGGAATTTCTTTTTTTTCCCCCAAAACAAAGGGAATTTCTGTATTTTTTCCCCAAAATAAGGAAAATTTCTGACTTATTACCCTTAAATAAGTGAAATTTCTGCAATATTGCCCCAAAATAAGGGAAATTTCTGCTTTTTTGCCCCAAAATAAAAAAAAATCTGCAATTTTGTACCAAAATAACAGAAATTTCTGTGTTTTTGCCCCTAAATAAGAAAATTTCTGCTTTTTTTCCTGAAATAAGTGAAATTTCTGCAATTTTGACCCAAAATAAGTGAAATTTCTGAGTTTTGCCTTAAAACAAGGAGAATTTCTGTCTTTTTGCCCCAACATATAGGGAATTTCTTCTTTTTTACCCCACAATTAAAGGAATTTCTGCAATTTTGCTCCAAAATACGGGGAATTTCTGCCTTTTTGCCCGAAAATAAGAAGAATGCATAACTTTTTCCATAAAAAGGGAAATATCTTCATTTTTGCTCCATATTAAGGGGAATTTCTGCTTTTTTGCCTCTAAATAAGTGGAATTTCTGTCTTTTTCTCCAAAAACAAAGGGAATTTCTGTCTTTTTTGCCTAAAAATAAGGAAAATTTCTGACTTATTAACCTGAAATAAGTGAAATTTCTGCAATTTTGCCCCAAAATAAAGAAAATTCTGCATTTTTCCCCCAAATAAGTGGAATTTCAGGCTTTTTACCACAAAATAAAAGGAATTTCTGCATTTTTGCCAAAAAATATTAGGAATTTCTGCGTATTTGCCCCAAAATAAGGAAAATATCTGCCTTTTTTCCCTGAAACAAGTGAAATTTCTGCTATTTTGCCCCAAAATAAGTTAAATTTCTGCAATTTTGCCCCAAAATAAAGGAAATTTCTGGAATTTTGCCCCAAAATAAGTGGAATTTCTGAGTTTTGCCACAAAATAAAGAGAATTTCTGTCTTTTTGCCCCAACATATAGGTAATTTCTGCCTTTATGCCCCACAATTAGGGGAATTTCTGCAATTTTGTTCCAAAATAAGGGGAATTTCTGCTTTTTTGCCTATAAATAAGTGGAATTTCTGTCTTTTTTCCCCAAAACAAAAGGAATTTCTGTCTTTTTTTCCCAAAAATAAAGAAAATTTCTGACTTATTACCCTGAAATAAGTGAAATGTCTGCAATTGTGCCCCAAAATAAGGGAAAATTCTGCCTTTTGCCCCCAAATAAGGGGAATTTCAATCTTTTTACCTCAAAATAAGGGGAATTTCTGCATTTTTGCCACAAAATATTAGGAATTTCTGCCTTTTTGCCCCAAAATAAGGAAAATTTCTGCCTTTTTTCCCTGAAATAAGTAAAATTTCTGCAATTTTGCCCCAAAATAAGTGAAATTTCTGCAATTTTGCCCCAAAATAAGGGAAATTTCTGGAATTTTGCCCCAAAATAAGTGGAATTTCTTAGTTTTGAACAAAAATAAGGAGAATATCTTCGTTTTGCCCTAACATATAGGGAATTTCTGCATTTTTGCCATACAATTAGGGGAAATTCTGCAATTTTGCTCCAAAATATGGGGAATTTCTGCCTTTTTGCTCGAAAATAAGAAGAATGCATATCTTTTTGCCATAAAAAAGGGTAATTTCTTCATTTTTGCTCCAAAATAAGGGGAATTTCTGCTATTTTACCTCTAAACAAGTGGAATTTCTGTTTTTTTCCCCCAAAACAAAGGGAATTCCTGTCTTTTTTGCCACAAAATAAGGAAAATTTCTGACTTATTACCCTGAAATAAGTGAAATTTCTGCAATTTTGCCCCAAAATAATGGAAATTTCTGCCTTATAGCCCCCAAATAAAAGGAATATCAGCCTTTTTACCTCAAAATAAGAGGATTTCTGTATTTTTGCCACAAAATATGGTAAATTTCTGCCTTTTTGCCCAAAAATAAGAAAAATTTCTGCAATTTTGTACCAAAATAAAGAAAATTCTGCATTTTTCCCCCAAATAAGTGGAATTTCAGGCTTTTTACCACAAAATAAAAGGAATTTCTGCATTTTTGCCAAAAAATATTAGGAATTTCTGCGTATTTGCCCCAAAATAAGGAAAATATCTGCCTTTTTTCCCTGAAACAAGTGAAATTTCTGCTATTTTGCCCCAAAATAAGTTAAATTTCTGCAATTTTGCCCCAAAATAAAGGAAATTTCTGGAATTTTGCCCCAAAATAAGTGGAATTTCTGAGTTTTGCCACAAAATAAAGAGAATTTCTGTCTTTTTGCCCCAACATATAGGTAATTTCTGCCTTTATGCCCCACAATTAGGGGAATTTCTGCAATTTTGTTCCAAAATAAGGGGAATTTCTGCTTTTTTGCCTATAAATAAGTGGAATTTCTGTCTTTTTTCCCCAAAACAAAAGGAATTTCTGTCTTTTTTTCCCAAAAATAAAGAAAATTTCTGACTTATTACCCTGAAATAAGTGAAATGTCTGCAATTGTGCCCCAAAATAAGGGAAAATTCTGCCTTTTGCCCCCAAATAAGGGGAATTTCAATCTTTTTACCTCAAAATAAGGGGAATTTCTGCATTTTTGCCACAAAATATTAGGAATTTCTGCCTTTTTGCCCCAAAATAAGGAAAATTTCTGCCTTTTTTCCCTGAAATAAGTAAAATTTCTGCAATTTTGCCCCAAAATAAGTGAAATTTCTGCAATTTTGCCCCAAAATAAGGGAAATTTCTGGAATTTTGCCCCAAAATAAGTGGAATTTCTTAGTTTTGCCCAAAAATAAGGAGAATATCTTCGTTTTGCCCTAACATATAGGGAATTTCTGCATTTTTGCCATACAATTAGGGGAAATTCTGCAATTTTGCTCCAAAATATGGGGAATTTCTGCCTTTTTGCTCGAAAATAAGAAGAATGCATATCTTTTTGCCATAAAAAAAGGGTAATTTCTTCATTTTTGCTCCAAAATAAGGGGAATTTCTGCTATTTTACCTCTAAACAAGTGGAATTTCTGTTTTTTTCCCCCAAAACAAAGGGAATTCCTGTCTTTTTTGCCACAAAATAAGGAAAATTTCTGACTTATTACCCTGAAATAAGTGAAATTTCTGCAATTTTGCCCCAAAATAATGGAAATTTCTGCCTTATAGCCCCCAAATAAAAGGAATATCAGCCTTTTTACCTCAAAATAAGAGGATTTCTGTATTTTTGCCACAAAATATGGTAAATTTCTGCCTTTTTGCCCAAAAATAAGAAAAATTTCTGCAATTTTGTACCAAAATAATAGAAATTTCTGCCTTTTTGCCCCCAAATAAGAAAATTTCTGCTTTTTTTCTGAAATAAGTGAAATTTCTGCAATTATGCCCCTAAATATGTGAAATTTCTGCAATTTTGCACCAAAATAAGTGAAATTTCTGGAATTTTGCCCCAAAATAAGTGGAATTTCTGAGTTTTGCCCCAAAATAAGGAGAATTTCTATCTTTTTGCTTCAACATATAGGGAATTTCTCCGTTTTGGCCCCACAATTAGAAGAATTTCTGCAATTTTGCTCCAAAATAAGGGGAATTTCTGCTTTTGCCTCTAAATAAGTGGAATTTCTGTCTTTTTCCCCCAAAACAAAGGGAATTTCTTCATTTTTGCCCCAAAATAAGGAAAATTTCTGACTTATTTCCCTGAAATAAGTGAAATTTCTGCAATGTTGCCCCAAAATAAAAGAAATTTCTGCCTTTTTACCCCCAAATAATGGGAAATTCAGCCTTTTTACCTCAAAATAAGGGGAATTTCTGAATTTTTGGCCAAAATAAGGGAAATTTCTGCCTTTTTGCCCCAAAATAAGAAAATTTCTGCTTTTTTTCTGAAATAAGTAAAATCTCTGCAATTTTGCCCAAAAATAAGTGGAATTTCTGAGTTTTGCCCCAAAATAAAGAGAATTTCTGTCTTTTGGCCCCAACATATAGGGAATTTCCGCCTTTTTGCCCCACAATTAGGGGAATTTCTGCAATTTTGCTCCAAAATACGAGGAATTTCTGCCTTTTTGCCCGAAAATAAGAAGAATGCATACATTTTGCGATAAAAAAAGGGAAATTTCTTCATTTTTGCTCCAAAATAAGGGGAATTTCTGCATTTTTGCCTCTAAATAATTGGAATTTTTTCTTTTTCCCCCAAAACAAAGGGAATTTCTGTCTTTTTTGCACCAAAATAAGGAAATTTCTGACTTATTACGCTGAAGTAAGTGAAATTTCTGCAATTTTGCCCCAAAATAAGGGAAATTTCTTACTTTTTGCTTTCAAATAAGGGGAATTTCAGCCTTTTTACCACAAAATAAGGGGAATTTCTGCAGTTTTGCCACAACATATAAGAATTTCTGCCTTTTTGCCCGAAAATAAGGAAAATTTCTGCCTTTTTTCCTTTAAATAAGTGAAATTTCTGCAATTTTGCCCCAAAATAAATGAAATTTCTGCAATTTTGCCCCAAAATAAAGGAAATTTCTGGAATTTTGCCCCAAAATAAGTGGAATTTCTGAGTTTTGCACCAAAATAAGGAGAATTTCTGTCTTTTTGCCCAACATATAGGGAATATCTGCCTTTTTGCCTCACAATTAGGAAAATTTCTGCAATTTTGCTCCAATATACGGGGAATTTCTGCCCTTTTTCCCTAAAAATAAGAAGAATGCATACCTTTTTGCCATAAAAAAGGAAAATTTCTTCATTTTTGCTCCAAAATAAGGAGAATTTCTGCTTTTTTGCCTCTAAACAAGTGGAATTTCTGTTTTTTTCCTCCAAAACAAAGGGAATTTCTGTATTTTTTGCCCCAAAATAAGGAAAATTTCTGACTTATTACCCTTAAATAAGTGAAATTTCTGAATTTTGCCCCAAAATAAAGGAAATTTCAGCCTTTTTGCCCCCAAATAAAAGGAATTTCAGCATTTTTACCTAAAAATAAGGGGAATTTCTGCATTTTTGCCCCAAAATATGGGAAATTTCTGCCTTTTTGCCCCAAAATAAGAAAAATTTCTGCAATTTTGTACCAAAATAAAAGAAATTTCTGCCTTTTTGCCCCAATATAAGAAAATTTTTGCAATTTTGACCAAAAATAAGTGAAATTTCTGCCTTTTTGCCCCCAAATAAGGGGAATTTTAGCCTTTTTACCTCAAAATAAGGGGAATTTCTGCCTTTTTGCCCCAAAATAAGGAAAATTTCTGCCTTTTCCCTGAAATAAGTGAAATTTCTGCAATTTTGCTTCAAAATAAGGGAAATTTCTGCCTTTTTGCCCCCAAATAAGGGGAATTTCAGCCTTTTTACCTCAATATAAAGGGAATTTTTGCATTTTTGGCCAAAATATGGGAAATTACTGCCTTTTTGCCCCAAAATAAGAAAAATTTCTGCAATTTTGTACCAAAATAAAAGAAATTTCTGCCTTTTTGCCCCAAAATAAGAAAAATTTCTGCAATTTTTTCCCAAAATAAAAGAAATTTCTGCCTTTTTGCCCCAAAATAAGAAAATTTCTGCTTTTTTTCTGAAATAAGTAAAATCTCTGCAATTTTGCCCAAAAATAAGTGGAATTTCTGAGTTTTGCCCCAAAATAAAGAGAATTTCTGTCTTTTGGCCCCAACATATAGGGAATTTCGGCCTTTTTGCCCCACAATTAGGAGAATTCCTGCAATTTTGCTCCAAAATACGAGGAATTTCTGCCTTTTTGCCCGAAAATAAGAAGAATACATACATTTTGCGATAAAAAAAGGGAAATTTCTTCATTTTTGCTCCAAAATAAGGGGAATTTCTGCATTTTTGCCTCTAAATAATTGGAATTTTTTCTTTTTCCCCCAAAACAAAGGGAATTTCTGTCTTTTTTGCACCAAAATAAGGAAATTTCTGACTTATTACGCTGAAGTAAGTGAAATTTCTGCAATTTTGCCCCAAAATAAGGGAAATTTCTTACTTTTTGCTTTCAAATAAGGGGAATTTCAACCTTTTTACCACAAAATAAGGGGAATTTCTGCAGTTTTGCCACAAAATATAAGAATTTCTGCCTTTTTGCCCGAAAATAAGGAAAATTTCTGCCTTTTTTCCTTTAAATAAGTGAAATTTCTGCAATTTTGCCCCAAAATAAATGAAATTTCTGCAATTTTGCCCCAAAATAAAGGAAATTTCTGGAATTTTGCCCCAAAATAAGTGGAATTTCTGAGTTTTGCACCAAAATAAGGAGAATTTCTGTCTTTTTGCCCAACATATAGGGAATTTCTGCCTTTTTGCCTCACAATTAGGAAAATTTCTGCAATTTTGCTCCAATATACGGGGAATTTCTGCCCTTTTTCCCTAAAAATAAGAAGAATGCATACCTTTTTGCCATAAAAAAGGAAAATTTCTTCATTTTTGCTCCAAAATAAGGAGAATTTCTGCTTTTTTGCCTCTAAACAAGTGGAATTTCTGTTTTTTTCCTCCAAAACAAAGGGAATTTCTGTATTTTTTGCCCCAAAATAAGGAAAATTTCTGACTTATTACCCTTAAATAAGTGAAATTTCTGAATTTTGCCCCAAAATAAAGGAAATTTCAGCCTTTTTGCCCCCAAATAAAAGGAATTTCAGCATTTTTACCTAAAAATAAGGGGAATTTCTGCATTTTTGCCCCAAAATATGGGAAATTTCTGCCTTTTTGCCCCAAAATAAGAAAAATTTCTGCAATTTTGTACCAAAATAAAAGAAATTTCTGCCTTTTTGCCCCAATATAAGAAAATTTTTGCAATTTTGCCCAAAAATAAGTGAAATTTCTGCCTTTTTGCCCCCAAATAAGGGGAATTTTAGCCTTTTTACCTCAAAATAAGGGGAATTTCTGCCTTTTTGCCCCAAAATAAGGAAAATTTCCGCCTTTTCCCTGAAATAAGTGAAATTTCTGCAATTTTGCTTCAAAATAAGGGAAATTTCTGCCTTTTTGCCCCCAAATAAGGGGAATTTCAGCCTTTTTACCTCAATATAAAGGGAATTTTTGCATTTTTGGCCAAAATATGGGAAATTACTGCCTTTTTGCCCCAAAATAAGAAAAATTTCTGCAATTTTGTACCAAAATAAAAGAAATTTCTGCCTTTTTGACCCAAAATAAGAAAATTTCTCTTTTTTTCTGAAATAAGTGAAATTTCTGCAATTTTGCCCCAAAATAACTGAAATTTCTGCAATTTTGCCCCAAAACAAGGGATATTTCTGGAATTTTGCCCCAAAATAAGTGGAATTTCTGAGTTTATCCCCAAAATAAGAAAAATTTCTGTCTTTTTGCCTTAACATAAAGTTAATTTCTGCATTTTTGCCCCACAATTAGGGGAATTTCTGCAATTTTGCTCCAAAATACGGGGAATTTCTGCCTTTTTGCCCGAAAATAAAAAGAATGCATACCTTTGTGCCATAAAAAATGGAAATTTCTTCATTTTGCTAGAAAATAAGGGGTATTTCTGCTTTTTTGCCTCTAAATAAGTGGAATTTCTGTCTTTTTCCCCAAAAAGAGGGAATTTCTGTCTTGTTTGCCCCAAAATAAGAAATAATTCTGACTTATTACCCTGAAATAAGTGAAATTTCTGCAATTTTGCCCCAAAATAAGGGAAATTTCTGCCTTTTTGCCCCCAAATAAAGGGAATTTCAGCCTTTTTACCTCAAAATAAAAAGATTTTTTGCATTTTTGCCACAAAATATTAGGAATTTCTGCCTTTTTGCCCCAAAATAAGGAAAATTTCTTTCTTTTTTCCCTGAAATAAGTGAAATTTCTGCAATTTTGCCCCAAAATAAGTGAAATTTCTGCAATTTTGCCCCAAAATAAGGGAAATTTCTGGAATTTTGCCCCAAAATAAGTGGAATTTCTGAGTTTTTCCCCAAAATAAAGAGAATTTTTGTCTTTTTGCCCCAACATATAGGGAATTTCCGCATTTTTGCCCCACAATTAGGTTAATTTCTGCAATTTTGCTCCAAAATACGAGTAATTTCTGCCTTTTTGCCCGAAAATAAGAAGAATGCATACCTTTTTGCGATAAAAAAGGGAATTTTTTTTCATTTTTGCTCCAAAATAAGGGGAATTTCTGCATTTTTGCCTCTAAATAAGTGGAATTTTTTCTTTTTCCCCCAAAACAAAGGGAATTTCTGTTTTTTTTGCACCAAAATAAGGAAATTTCTGACTTATTACGCTGAAGTAAGTGAAATTTCTGCAATTTTGCCCCAAAATAAGGGAAATTTCTTACTTTTTGCTCCCGAATAAGGGAAATGTCAGCCTTTTTACCTCAAAATAAGGGGAATTTCTGCAGTTTTGCCACAAAATATAAGATTTTCTGCCTTTTTGCCCCAAAATAAGGAAAATTTCTGCCCTTTTTCTCTGAAATAAGTGAAATTTCTGCAATTTTGCCCCAAAATAAATGAAATTTCTGCAATTTTGTCCCAAAATAAGGGAAATTTCTGAAATTTTGCCCCAAAATAAGTGGAATTTCTGAGTTTTGCACCAAAATAAAGAGAATTTCTGTCTTTTTGCCCAACATATAGGGAATTTCTGCCTTTTTGCCCTACAATTAGGGAAATTTCTGCAATTTTGCTCCAAAATACGGAGAATTTCTGCCTTTTTCCCCAAAAATAAGAAGAATGCATACCTTTTTGCCATAAAAAAAAGAAAAATTTCTTCATTTTTGCTCCAAAATATGGGGAATTTCTGCTTTTTTGCCTCTAAACAAGTGGAATTTCTGTTTTTTTCCTCCAAAACAAAGGGAATTTCTGTCTTTTTTGCCCCAAAATAAAGAAAATTTCTGACTTATTACCATGAAATAAGTGAAATTTCTGCAATTTTGCCCCAAAATAAAGAAAATTTCTGCCTCTTTGCCGCCAAATAAGAGGAATTTCAGGCTTTTTACCTCAAAATAAGGGGAATTTCTGTATTTTTGCCACAAAATATGGGAAATATATTTTTTTTTGCTCCAAAATAAGATAAATTTTTGCAATTTTGTACCAAAATAATAGAAATTTCTGCGTTTTTGCCCTCAAAAAAGAAAATTTCTTCTTTTTTTCTGAAAGAAGTGAAATTTCTGCAATTTTGCCCCAAAATAAGTGAAATTTCTGGAATTTTGCCCCAAAATAAGTGGAATTTCTGAGTTTTGCCCCAAAATAAGGAGAATTTCTATCTTTTTGCCCCAACATACAGGGAATTTCTGCCTTTTTGCCCCACAATTAGGGGAATTTCTGCAATTTTTCTCCAAAATAAGGGGAATTTCTGCTTTTTTGCCTCTAAATAAGTGGAATTTCTATCTTTTTCCCCCAAAACAAAGGTAATTCCTGTTTTTTTGGCCCAAAATAAAAAAAAATTCTGACTTATTACCCTGAAATAAGTGAAATTTCTGCAAATTTGCCCCAAAATAAAAAAAATTTCTTCCTTTTTGCCCCCAAATGATGGGAATTTCAGCTTTTTTTCCTCAAAAGAAGGGGAATTTCTGCATTTTTGCCCAAAATAAGGGAAATTTCTGCCTTTTTGCCCCAAAATAAAAAAAATTCTGCAATTTTGTACCAAAATAAAAGAAATTTCTGCCTTTCTGCCCCAAAATAATAAAATTTCTGCTGTTTTTTCTTTAATAAGTGAAATTTCTGCAATTTTGCCCCAAAATAAGTGAAATTTCTGCAATTTTGCCCCAAAATATGTGAAATTTCTGGAATTTTCCCCGAAAATAAGTGGAATTTCTGAGTTTTGCCCCAAAATAATGAGAATTTCTTCTTTTTGCCCTAACATATACGGAATTTCTGCCTTTTTGCCCCACAGTTAGGGGGATTTCTGCTATTTTGCTCCAAAATACGGGGAAGTTCTGCATTTTGCCTGAAAATAAGAAGAATGCATACCTTTTTACCATAAAAAAGGGATATTTCTTTATTTATGCTACAAAATAAAGGGAATTTCAGTTTTTTGCCTCTAAATAAGTGGAATTTCTGTATTTTCCCCCAAAACAAAAAGAATTTCTGTATTTTTCCCCAAAATAAGGAAAATTTCTGACTTATTACCCTTAAATACGTGAAATTTCTGCAATATTGCCCCAAAATAAGGGAAATTTCTGCCTTTCTGCCCCCAAATAAGGGGAATTTCAGCCTTTTTACATCAAAATAAGGGGAATTTCTGCATATTTTCCCCAAAATAAGAGAAATTTCTGCTTTTTTGCCCCAAAATATAAAAATTCTGCAATTTTGTACCAAAATAACAGAAATTTCTGCCTTTTTGCCCCAAAATAAGAAAATTTCTGCTTTTTTTCCTGAAATAAGTGAAATTTCTGCAATTTTGCCCCAAAATAAGTGAAATTTCTGAGTTTTGCCTTAAAATAAGGAGAATTTCTGTCTTTTTGCCCCAACATATAGGGAATTTCTTCTTTTTTACCCCACAATTAAAGGAATTTCTGCAATTTTGCTCCAAAATACGGGGAATTTCTGCCTTTTTGCCCGAAAATAAGAAGAATGCATAACTTTTTCCATAAAAAAGGGAAATATCTTCATTTTTGCTCCATATTAAGGGGAATTTCTGCTTTTTTGCCTCTAAATAAGTGGAATTTCTGTCTTTTTCTCCAAAAACAAAGGGAATTTTTGCCTTTTTTGCCCAAAAATAAGGAAAATTTCTGACTTATTACCCTGAAATAAGTAAAATTTCTGCAATTTTGCCCCAAAATAAGGGAAAATTCTGCCTTTTTGCCCACAAATAGGGGGAATTTCAGACTTTTTCCTCAAAATAAGGGGAATTTCTGCATTTTTGCCACAAAATATTAGGAATTTCTGCGATTTTGCCCCAAAATAAGGAAAATTTCTGCCCTTTTTCCCTGAAATAAGTGAAATTTCTGCAATTTTGCCCTAAAAACAGTGAAATTTCTGCAATTTTGCCCCAAAATAAGAGAAATTTCTGGAATTTTGCCCCAAAATAAGTGGAATTTCTGAGTTTTGCCCCAAAATAAGGAAAATTTCTGTCATTTCAACCCAACATATAGGGAATTTCTGCTTTTTTGCCCCACAATTTGGGGAATTTCTGCAATTTTGCTACAAAATATGGGGAATTTCTGTCTTTTTGCCCAAAAATAAGAAGAATGCATACATTTTTGCCATAAAAAAAGGAAATTTCTTCATTATTGCTCCCAAATTAGGGGAATTTCTGCTTTTTTGCCTCTAAATAAGTGGAATTTCTGTCTTTTTTCCCAAAACAAAGGGAATTTCTGTCTTTTTTGCCCAAAAATAAAGTAAATTTCTGACTTATTACCCTGAAATAAGTGAAATTTCTGCAATTTTGCCCCAAAATAAGGAAAATTCTGCCTTTTTGCCGCCAAATAAGGGGAATTTCAGCCTTTTTACCTCAAAATAAGGGGAATTTCTGCATTTTTGCCACAAAATATTAGGAATTTCTGCGTTTTTGCCCCAAAATAAGGAAAATTTCTGCCTTTTTTCCATGAAATAAGTGAAATTTCTGCAATTTTGCCCCAAAATAAGTGAAATTTCTGCAATTTTGCCCCAAAATAAGGGAAATTTCTGAGTTTTGCCTTAAAATAAAAAGAATTTCTGTCTTTTTGCCCCAACATATAGGGAATTTCTGCCTTTTTACCCCACAATTAGGGGAATTTCTGCAATTTTGCTCCAAAATAGGGGGAATTTTTGCCTTTTTGCCCGAAAATAAGAAGAATGCATAACTTTTTGCCATAAAAAAGGGAAATTTCTTCATTTTTGCTCCATATTAAGGGGAATTTCTGCATTTTTGCCTCTAAATAAGTTGAATTTCTGTCTTTTCCCCCAAAACAAAGGGAATTTCTGTCTTTTTTGCCACAAAATAAGGAAAATTTCTGACTTACTACCCTGAAATAAGTGAAATTTCTGCAATTTTGCCCCAAAGTAAGGGAAAATTCTGCCTTTTTCCCCCAAATAAGGAGAATTTCGGCCTTTTTACCTCAAAATAAGGGGAATTTCTGCATTTTTGCAACAAAATATTAGGAATTTCTGCCTTTTTGCCACAAAATAAAGAAAATTTCTGCCTTTTTTCCCTGAAATAAATGAAATTTCTGCAATTTTGCCCCAAAATAAAAAAAATTTCTGCAATTTTGCCCCAAAATAAGGGAAATTTCTGGAATTTTGTCCCAAAATATGTGGAATTTCTGAGTTTTGCCTCAAAATAAAAAGAATTTCTTCTTTTTGCCCTAACATATAGGGAATATCTGCCTTTTTGCCCCACAGTTAGGAAAATTTTCCCAAATTCGCTCCAAAATACGGGGAATTTCTGCTTTTGCCCGAAAATGAGAAGAATGCATACCTTTTTACCATAAAAAATGGAAATTTCTTCATTTTGCTCCAAAATAAGGGGAATTTCTGCTTTTTTGCCTCTAAATAAGTGGAATTTCTGTCTTTTTCCCCAAAAAAAGGAAATTTCTGTCTTGTTTGCCACAAAATAAGGAAAAATTCTTACTTATTACACTGAAATAAGTGAAATTTCTGCAATTTTGCTCCAAAATAAGGGAAATTTCTGCCTATTTGCCCCCAAATAAGGGAATTTCATCCTTTTTACCTCAAAATAATGGGAATTTCTGCATTTTTGCCACAAAATATTAGGAATTTCTGCCTTTTTGCCCCAAAATAAAAAAAATTTCTGCTTTTTTTCCCTGAAATAAGTGAAATTTCTGCAATTTTGCCCCAAAATAAGTGAAATTTCTGCAATTTTGCCCCAAAATAAGTGGAATTTCTGAGTTTTGCCCCAAAATAAGGAGAATTTCTGTCTTTTTGCCCTAACATATAGGGAATTACTGCCTTTTCGCTTAACAATTAGTGGAATTTCTGCAATTTTGCTACAAAATACGGGGAATTTCTGCTTTTTAGCCTGAATATAAGAAGAATGAATACCTTTTGCCACAAAAAAAAGAAATTTCTTCTTTTTTGCTCCAAAATAAGGGGAATTTCTGGTTTTTTGCCTCTAAAAATGTGGAATTTCAGTCTTTTTCCCCCAAAAGAAAGGGAATTTCTGTCTTTTTAGCCCAAAAATAAGGAAAATTTCTGACTTATTACCCTGAAATAAGTGAAATTTCTGCAATTTTGCCCCAAAATAAGGGAAATTTCTGCCTTTTTGCCCCAAAATAAAAAAATTTCTGCAATTTTTTACCAAAATAAAAGAAATTTTTGCCTTTTTGCCCCAAAATAAGAAAATTTCTCTTTTTTTCTGAAATAAGTGAAATTTCTGCAATTTTGCCAAAAAATAAGTGAAATTTCTGCAATTTTGCCCCAAAAATAAGGAAATTTCTGGAATTTTGCCCCAAAATAAGTGGAATTTCTGAGTTTTGCCCCAAAATAAGGAGAATTTCTGTCTTTTTGCCCTAACATATAGGGAATTACTGCCTTTTTGCTTCACAATTAGTGGAATTTCTGCAATTTTGCTACAAAATACGGGGAATTTCTGCTTTTTAGCCTGAATATAAGAAGAATGAATACCTTTTGCCACAAAAAAAAGAAATTTCTTCTTTTTTGCTCCAAAATAAGGGGAATTTCTGCTTTTTTGCCTCTAAAAATGTGGAATTTCAGTCTTTTTCCCCCAAAAGAAAGGGAATTTCTGTATTTTTTGCCCAAAAATAAGGAAAATTTCTGACTTATTACCATGAAATAAGTGAAATTTCTGCAATTTTGCCCCCAAATAAGGGAAATTTCTGGAATTTTGCCCCAAAATAAGAGGAATTTCTGAGTTTTGAACCAAAATAAGGGGAATTTCTGCTTTTTTGCCTCTGAACAAGTGGAATTTCTGTTTTTTTCCTCAAAAACAAAGGGAATTTCTGTCTTTTTTGCCCCAAAATAAGGAAATTTTCTGACTTATTACCCTGAAATAAGTGAAATTTCTGCAATTTTGCCCCAAAATAAAGGAAATTTCTGCCTTTTTGCCCTTAAATAAGAGGAATTTCAGCCTTTTTACCTCAAAATAAGGGGGATTTCTGTATTTTTGCCACAAAATATGAGAAATATATATTTTTTTGCCCCAAAATAAGAAAAATTTCTGCAATTTTGTACCAAAATAATAGAAATTTCTGCCTTTTTGTCCCCAAATAAGAAAATTTCTCCTTTTTTCTGAAATAAGTGAAATTTCTGCAATTTTGCCACAAAATAAGTGAAATTTCTGCAATTTTCCCCCAAAATAAGTGAAATTTCTGAAATCTTGCCCCAAAAGAAGTGGAATTTTTGAGTTTTGCCCCAAAATAAAGAGAATTTCTATCGTTTTGCCCCAACATATAGGGAATTTCTGCCTTTTTGCCCCATAATTAGGGGAATTTCTGCAATTTTGCTCCAAAATAAGGGGAATTTCTGCTTTATTGCCTCTAAATAAGTGGAATTTCTATCTTTTTCTCCCAAAACAAAGGTAATTCCTGTTTTTTTGGCCCAAAATAAAAAAAATTCTGACTTATTACCCTGAAATAAGTGAAATTTCTGCAATTTTGCCCCAAAATAAGGGAAATTTCTTCCTTTTTGCCCCCAAATAATGGGAATTTCAACCTTTTTACCTCAAAATAAGGGGAATTTTTGCATTTTTGCCCAAAATAAGGGAAATTTCTGCTTTTTGCCCCCAAAAAAGAAATATTTCTGCTATTTTGTACCAAAATAAAAGAAATTTCTGCCTTTTTGCCCCAAAATAATAAAATTTCTGCTTTTTTTTCTGTAATAAGTGAAATTTCTGCCATTTTGCCCCAAAATATGTGAAATTTCTGCAATTTTGCCCCAAAATATGTGAAATTTTTGGAATTTTTCCCGAAAATAAGTGGAATTTCTGAGTTTTGCTCCAAAATAAGGAGAATTTTTGTCCATTTGCCCCAACATATAGGGAATGTCTGCGTTTTTGCCCACATTTAGAGGAATTTCTGCAATTTTTCTCCAAAATAAGGGGAATTTCTGATTTTTTGCCTCTAAATAAGTGAAATTTCTGTCTTTTTCCCCCAAAACCAAGGGAAATTCTAAATTTTTTTCCGCAAAATAAGGAAAATTTCTGACTTATTACCCTGAAATAAGTGAAATTTCTGCAATTTTGCCCCAAAATAAGGGAAATATCTGCCTTTTTGCCCCCAAATAATGGAAATTTCAGCCTTTTTACCTCAAAATAAGGGGAATTTCGGCATATTTGCCCCAAAATAAGGGAAATTTCTGCCTTTTTGCCCCAAAATAAGACAAATTTCTGGAATTTTGTACCAAAATAAAAGAAATTTCTGCCTTTTTGCTTCAAAATAAGAAAATTTCTGCTTTTTTTCCTGAAATTTTTATTTTTGCCCCCAAATAATGGGAATTTCAGCATTTTTACCTCAAAATAAGGGGAATTTCTGCAATTTTGCCCAAAAATAAGGGAAATTTCTGGAATTTTGCCCCAAAATAATTGGAATTTCTGAGTTTTGCCTTAAAATAAAAAGAATTTCTGTCTTTTGCCCCAACATATAGGGAATTTCTGCCTTTTTACCCCACAATTAGGGGAATTTCTGCAAATTTGCTCCAAAATACGGGGAATTTCTGCCTTTTTGCCCGAAAATAAGAAGAATGCATAACTTTTTGCCATAAAAAAGGGAAATTTCTTCATTTTTGCTCCATATTAAGGGGAATTTCTGCTTTTTTGCCTCTAAATAAGTGGAATTTTTATCTATTTCCCCCAAAACAAAGGGAATTTCTGTCTTTTTTGCCGCAAAATAAGGAAAATTTCTGACTTATTACCCTGAAATAAGTGAAATTTCTGCAATTTTGCCCCAAAATAAGGGAAAATTCTGCCTTTTTGCCCCCAAATAAGGGGAATTTAAGCCTTTTAAGTCAAAATAAGGGGAATTTCTGCATTTTTGCCACAAAATATTAGGAATTTCTGCGTTTTTGCCCCAAAATAAGGAAAATTTCTGCCCTTTTTCCCTGAAATAAGTGAAATTTCTGCAATTTTGCCCCAAAATAGGGGAAATTTCTACACTTTTGCCACAAAATAAGGGGAATTCCTGGAATTTTGCCCCAAAATAAATGGAATTTCTGAGTTTTGCCCCAAAATAAGGAGAATTTCTTCTTTTTGCCCTAACATATAGGGAATTTCTGCCTTTTTGCCCCACAGTTAGGGGAATTTCTGCAATTTTGCTCCAAAATACGGGGAAGTTCTGCATTTTGCCTTAAAATAAGAAGAATGCATACCTTTTTACCATAAAAAAGGGAAATTTCTTCATTTATGCTACAAAATAAAGGGAATTTCTGTTTTTTGCCTCTAAATAAGTGGAATTTCTTTTTTTTTCCCCAAAACAAAGGGAATTTCTCTATTTTTTCCCCAAAATAAGGAAAATTTCTGACTTATTACCCTTAAATACGTGAAATTTCTGCAATATTGCCCCAAAATAAGGGAAATTTCGGCCTTTCTGCCCCCAAATAAGGGGAATTATAGGCTTTTTACATCAAAATAACGGGAATTTCTGCATATTTTCCCCAAAATAAGAGAAATTTCTGCTTTTTTGCCCCAAAATATAAAAATTCTGCAATTTTGTACCAAAATAACAGAAATTTCTGCCTTTTTGCCCCAAAATAAAAAAATTTCTGCCTTTTTTCCTGAAATAAGTGAAATTTCTGCAATTTTGCCCCAAAATAAGTGAAATTTCTGAGTTTTGCCTTAAAATAAGGAGAATTTCTGTCTTTTTGCCCCAACATATAGGGAATTTCTTCTTTTTTACCCCACAATTAAAGGAATTTCTGCAATTTTGCTCCAAAATACGGGGAATTTCTGCCCTTTTGCCCGAAAATAAGAAGAATGCATAACTTTTTCCATAAAAAAGGGAAATATCTTTATTTTTGCTCCAAATTAAGGGGAATTTCTGCTTTTTTGCCTCTAAATAAGTGGAATTTCTGTCTTTTTCTCCAGAAACAAAGGGAATTTTTGCCTTTTTTGCCCAAAAATAAGGAAAATTTCTGACTTATTACCCTGAAATAAGTGAAATTTCTGCAATTTTGCCCCAAAATAAAGAAAATTCTGCATTTTTGCCCCCTAAATAAGGGGAATTTCAGCCTTTTTACCACAAAATAAGGGGAATTTCTGCATTTTGGCCAAAAAATATTAGGAATTTCTGCGTTTTTGCACCAAAATAAAGAAAATTTCTGCTTTTTTCCCTGAAATAAGTGAAATTTCTGGAATTATGCCCCAAAATAAGTTAAATTTCTGCAATTTTGCCCCAAAATAAAGGAAATTTCTGGAATTTTGCCCCAAAGTAAGTGCAATTTCTGAGTTTTGCCCCAAAATAAGTAGAATTTCTGTCTTTTTGCCCCAACATAAAGTGAATTTCTGCCTTTTTGTTCCACAATTAGGGGAATTTCTGCAATTTTGTTCCAAAATAAGGGGAATTTCTGCTTTTTTGCCTATAAATAAGTGGAATTTCTGTCTTTTTCCCCCAAAACAAAGGGAATTTCTGTCTTTTTTTCCTCAAAATAAAGAAAATTTCTGATTTATTACCCTGAAATATGTGAAATGTCTGCAATTTTGCCCCAAAATAAGGGAAAATTCTGCCTTTTTGCCCCCAAATAAGAGGAATTTCAAACTTTTTACCTCAAAATAAGGGGAATTTCTGCATTTTTGCCACAAAATATTAGGAATTTCTGCCTTTTTGTCCCAAAATAAGAAAAATTTCTGCCTTTTTTCCCTCAAATAAGTGAAATTTCTGCAAATTTGCCCCAAAATAAGTGAAGTTTCTGCAATTTTGCCCCAAAATAAGGGAAATTTCTGGAATTTTGCCCCAAAATAAGTGGAATTTCTTAGTTTTGCCCAAAAATAAAGAGAATTTCTTCGTTTTGCCCTAACATATAGAGAATTTCTGCCTTTTTGCCCTACAATTAGACGAATTTCTTCAATTTTGCTCCAAAATATAGGGAATTTCTGCATTTTTGCCCGAAAATAAGAAGAATGCATACCTTTTTGCCATAAAAAAGGGTAATTTCTTCATTTTTGCTCCAAAATAAGGGGAATTTCTGCTATTTTACCTCTAAACAAGTGGAATTTCTGCCTTTTTCCCCCAAAAAAAGGGAATTCCTGTCTTTTTTGCCACAAAATAAGGAAAATTTCTGACTTATTACCCAGAAATAAGTGAAATTTCTGCAATTTTGCCCCAAAATAAGGGAAATTTCTGCCTTATAGCCCCCAAATAAAAGGAATATCAGCCTTTTTACCTCAAAATAAGAAGAATTTCTGTATTTTTGCCACAAAATATGGGAAATTTCTGCCTTTTTGCCCAAAAATAAGAAAAATTTCTGCAATTTTGTACCAAAATAATAGAAATTTCTGCCTTTTTGCCCCCAAATAAGAAAATTTCTGCTTTTTTTCTGAAATAAGTGAAATTTCTGCAATTATGCCCCTAAATATGTGAAATTTCTGCAATTTTGCCCCAAAATAAGTGAAATTTCTGGAATTTTGCCCCAAAATAAGTGGAATTTCTGAGTTTTGCCCCAAAATAAGGAGAATTTCTATCTTTTTGCTTCAACATATAGGGAATTTCTCCCTTTTTGCCCCACAATTAGGGGAATTTCTGAAATTTTGCTCCAAAATAAGGGGAATTTCTGCTTTTGCCTCTAAATAAGTGGAATTTCTGTCTTTTTCCCCCAAAACAAAGGGAATTTCTTCATTTTTGCCCCAAAATAAGGAAAATTTCTGACTTATTTCCCTGAAATAAGTGAAAATTCTGCAATGTTGCCCCAAAATAAGAGAAATTTCTGCCTTTTTGCCCCCAAATAATGGGAAATTCAGCCTTTTTACCTCAAAATAAGGGGAATTTCTGAATTTTTGCCCAAAATAAGGGAAATTTCTGCCTTTTTGCCCCAAAATAAGAAAAATTTCTGCAATTTTGTACCAAAATAAAAGAAATTTCTGCCTTTTTGCCCCAAAATAAGAAAATTTCTGCTTTTTTTCTGAAATAAGAAAAATTTCTGCAATTTTGCCCCAAAATAAGTGGAATTTCTGAGTTTTGCCCCAAAATAAGGAGAATTTCTGTCTTTTTGCCCCAACATATAGGGAATTTCCGCTTTTTTGCCCCACAATTAGGGTAATTTCTGCAATTTTGCTCCAAAATACGAGGAATTTCTGCTTTTTTGCCCGAAAATAAGAAGAATGCATACCTTTTTGCGATAAAAAAGGGAAATTTCTTCATTTTTGCTCCAAAATAAGGGGAATTTCTGCATTTTTGCCTCTAAATAAGTGGAATTTTTTCTTTTTCCCCCAAAACAAAGGGAATTTCTGTCTTTTTTGCACCAAAATAAGGAAATTCCTGACTTATTACGCTGACGTAAGTGAAATTTCTGCAATTTTGCCCCAAAATAAGGGAAATTTCTTACTTTTTGCTCCCAAATAAGGGGAATTTCAGTCTTTTTACCTCAAAATAAGGGGAATTTCTGCAGTTTTGCCACAAAATATAAGAATTTCTGCCTTTTTGCCCCAAAATAAAAAAAATTTCTGCCTTTTTTCCCTTAAATAAGTGAAATTTCTGCAATTTTGCCCCAAAATAAATGAAATTTCTGCAATTTTGCCCCAAAATAAAGGAAATTTCTGGAATTTTGCCCCAAAATAAGTGGAATTTCTGAGTTTTGCCCCAAAATAAGGAGAATTTCTTCTTTTTGCCCTAACATATAGGGAATATCTGCCTTTTTGCCCCACAGTTAGGGAAATTTCTCCAAATTTGCTCCAAAATACGAAGAATTTCTGCATTTTGCCCGAAAATAAGAAGAATGCATACCTTTTTACCATAAAAAACGGAAATTTCTTCATTTTTGCTACAAAATAAGGGGAATTTCTGTTTTTTGCCTATAAATAAGTGGAATTTTTGTCTTTTTCCCCCAAAACAAAGAGAATTTCTGTCTTTTTTGCCCCAAAATAAAAAAAATTTCTGCCTTTTTTCCTTGAAATAAGTGAAATTTATGCAATTTTGCCCCAAAATAAGGGAAATTTTTGCCTTTTTGCCCCCAAATAAGGGGAATTGCAGCCTTTTTACCTCAAAATAAGGGGAATTTCTGCATTTTTGTTACAAAATATTAGGAATTTCTGCCTTTTTGCCCCAAAATAAGGAAAATTTCTGCCTTTTTGCCCTGAAATAAGAGAAATTTCTGCAATTTTGCCCCAAAATAAGTGAAATTTCTTCCTTTTTGCCCCCAAATATGGGAAATTTCAGGCTTTTTACCTCAAAATAAGGGAAATTTTTGCATTTTTGCCCCAAAATATGAGAAATTTCTGCCTTTTTGCCCCACAATAAGAAAAATTTCTGCAATTTTGTAGCAAAATAATAGAAATTTCTGCCTTTTTGCCTCCAAATAAGAAAATTTGTGAATTTCTTTTTTCTGAAATAAGTGAAATTTCTTCAATTTTGCCCGAAAATAAGTGAAATTTCTGCAATTTTACCCCAAAATTAAAAAAAAATTTCTGCTTTTTTGCCTCTAAATAAGTGGAATTTCTGTCTTTTTCCCTCAAAACAAATGGAATTTCTGTATTTCTTCCCCAAAATAAGGAAAATTTCTGAATTATTACCCTGAAATAAGTGAAATTTCTGCAATTTTGCCCCAAAATAAAGGAAATTTCTGCCTTTTTGCCCCGAAATAAGGGGAATTTCAGCCTTTTTCCCTCAAAATAAGGGGAATTTCTGCATATTTGCCCCAAAATAAGGGAAATTTCTGCTTTTTTGCCCCAAAATAAAAAAATTTCTGCAATTTTGTACCAAAATAAAAGAAATTTCTGCCTTTTTGCCCCAAAATAAGAAAATTTCGGCTTTTTTTCCTGAAATAAGTGAAATTTCTGCAATTTTGCCCCAAAATAAGTGAAATTTCTGAGTTTTGCCTTAAAATAAGGAGAATTTCTGTCTTTTTGCCCCAACATATAGTGAATTTCTTAGTTTTTACCCCACAATTAGGGGAATTTCTGCAATTTTGCTCGAAAATACGGGGAATTTCTGCCTTTTTGCCCGAAAATAAGAAGAATGCATAACTTTTTGCCATAAAAAGGGGAAATTTCTTCATTTTTGCTCCATATTAAGGGGAATTTCTGCTTTTTTGCCTCTAAATAAGTGGAATTTCTGTCTTTTCCTCCCAAAATAAAAGGAATTTCTGTCTTTTTTGCCCAAAAATAAGGAAAATTTCTGACTTATTACCCTGAAATAAGTGAAATTTCTGCAATTTTGCCCCAAAATAAGGGAAAATTCTGCCTTTTTGCCCACAAATAGGGGAATTTTAGACTTTTTACCTCAAAATAAGCGGAATTTCTGCATTTTTGCCAAAAAATATTAGGAATTTCTGCGTTTTTGCCCCAAAATAAGGAAAACTTCTGCCCTTTTTCTCTGAAATAAGTGAAATTTCTGCAATTTTGCCCCAAAATAAGTGAAATTTCTGCAATTTTGCCCCAAAATAAGAGAAATTTCTGTAATTTTGCCCCAAAATAAGTGGAATTTCTGAGTTTTGCCCCAAAATAAGGAGAATTTCTGTCATTTCGCCCCAACATATAGGGAATTTCTGCTTTTTTGCCCCACAATTAGGGGAATTTCTGCAATTTTGCTACAAAATATGGGGAATTTCTGCCTTTTTGCCCAAAAATAAGAAGAATGCATACATTTTTGCCATAAAAAAGGAAATTTCTTCATTATTGCTCCAAAATAAGGGGAATTTCTGCTTTTTTGCCTCTAAATAAGTGGAATTTCTGTCTTTTTCTCCCAAAACAAAGGGAATTTCTGTCTTTTTTGCCTAAAAATAAGGAAAATTTCTGACTTATTACCCTGAAATAAGTGAAATTTCTGCAATTTTGCCCCAAAATAATAAAAATTCTGCCTTTTTACCACCAAATAAGGGGAATTTTAGCATTTTTACCTCAAAATAACGGGAATTTCTGCATTTTTGCCACAAAATATTAGGAATTTCTGCGTTTTTACCCCAAAATAAGGAAAATTTCTGCCTTTTTTCCCTGAAATAAGTGAAATTTCTGAAATTTTGCCCCAAAATAAGTGAAATTTCTGCAATTTTGCCCCAAAATAAGGGAAATCTCTGGAATTTTGCCCTAAATAAGTGGAATTTCTGAGTTTTGCCCCAAAATAAGGAGAATTTCTGTCTTTTTGCCCCAACATATAGGGAATTTCTGCCTTTTTGTGTCAAAATTAGGGGAATTTCTGCAATTTTGCTACAAAATATGGGGAATTTTTTTTTGCCCAAAAATAAGAAGAATGCATACATTTTTGACATAAAAAAAGGAAATTTCTTCATTATTGCTCCAAAATAAGCGGAATTTCTGCTTTTTTGCCTCTAAATAAGTGGAATTTCTGTCTTTTTCCCACAAAAAAAAAGGAATTCCTGTCTTTTTTGCCCCAAAATAAGGAAAATTTCTGACATATTACCCTGATATAAGTGAAATTTCTGCAATTTTGCCCCAAAATAAGGGAAATTTCTGCATTTTTGCCCCAAATAAGGGGAATTTCAGCCTTTTTACCTCCAAATAAGGGGAATTTCTGCATTTTTGCCACAAAATAAGTGAAATTTCTTACATTTTTGCCCCCAAATAAGGGGAATTTCATCCATTTTACCTAAAAAAAGGGGAATTTCTGTATTTTTGCCCCAAAATAAGTGAAATTTCTGCAATTTTGCCCCAAAATATGTGAAATTTCTGAAATTTTTTTCCGAAAATAAGTGGAATTTCTGAGTTTTGCCCTAAAATAAGGAGAATTTCTGTCTTTTTGCCCCAACATATAGGGAATTTCTGCCTTTTTGCCCCACAATTAGGAGAATTTCTGCAATTTTGCTCCAAAATAAGGGAAATTTTTTCTTTTTTGCTTCTAAATAAGTGGAATTTCTGTCTTTTTCCCCCAAAACAAAGGGAATTTCTGTCTTTTTACCCCAAAATAAGGAAAATTTCTGACTTATTACCCTGAAATAAGTGAAATTTCTGCAATTTTGCCACAAAATAAGGGAAAATTCTGCCTTTTCGCCCCCAAATAAGGGGAATTTCAGCCTTTTTACCTCAAAATAAAAGGAATTTCTGCATTTTTGCCACAAAATATTAGAAATGTCTGCCTTTTTGCCCCAAAATAAGGAAAATTTCTGCCTTTTTCCCTGAAATAAGTGAAATTTCTGTAATTTTGCCCCAAAATAAGTGAAATTTCTGCAATTTTGCCCAAAATAAGGGAAATTTCTGGAATTTTGCCACAAAATAAGTGGAATTTCTTAGTTTTGCCCAAAAATAAGGAGAATTTCTTCTTTTTGTTCTAACATATAGGGAATTTCTGCATTTTTGCCCTACAATTAGGGGAATTTTTGCAATTTTGCTCCAAAATATGGGGAATTTCTGCCTTTTTGCCTGAAAATAAGAAGAATGCATACCTGTTTTGCCATAAAAAAGGGAAATTTCTTCATTTTTGCTCAAAAATAAGGTAAATATCTCTTTTTTTGCCTCTAAATAAGTGGAATTTCTGTCTTTTTCCCCCAAAACAAAGGGAATTCCAGTCTTTTTTGCCCCAAAATAAGGAAAATTTCTCACTTATTATTCTGAAATAAGTGAAATTTCTGCAATTTTGCTCCAAAATAATGGAAATTTCTGACTTTTTGCCCCAAAATAAGGGGAATTTCAGACTTTTTACCTCAAAATAAGGGGAATTTCTGCATTTTTGCCACAAAATATTAGGAATTTCTGCGTTTTTGCCACAAAATAAGTAAAATTTTTGCCTTTTTTCCCTGAAATAAGTGAAATTTCTGCAATTTTGCCCCAAAATAAGTGAAATTTCTGCAATTTTGCCCCAAAATAAGGGAAATTTCTTGAATTTTGCCCCAAAATAAGTGGAATTGCTGAGTTTTGCCCCAAAATAAGGAGAATTTCTGTCTTTTTGCCCCAACATAAAGGGATTTATGCCTTTTTGCCCCACAATTAGGGGAATTTCTTCAATTTTGCTCCAAAATACAGGGAATATCTGCATTTTTGCCTGAAAATAAGAAGAATGCATAACTTTTTGCCATAAAAAAGGGAAATTTCTTCATTATTGCTCCAAAATAAGGTTCATTTCTGCTTTTTTACCTCTAAATAAGTGGAATTTCTGTCTTTTTCCCCCAAAACAAAGGGAATTTCTGTCTTTTTTGCCCCAAAATAAGGAAAATTTCTGACTTATTACCCTGAAATAAGTGAAATTTCTGCAATTTTGCCCCAAAATAAGTGAAATTTCTGCAATTTTGCCCCAAAATATGTGAAATTTCTCAAATTTTCCCCAAATATAAGTGGAATTTCTGAGTTTTGCCCAAAAATAAGGAGAATTTCTGTCTTTTTGCCCCAACATATAGGAAATTTCTGCCTTTTTTCCCCACAATTAGAGGAATTTCTGCAATTTTGCTCCAAAATAAGGAGAATTTCTGCATTTTTGCCTCTAAATAAGTGGAATTTCTGTCTTTTTCCCACAAAACAAAGGAAATTTCTGAATTTTTTCCCCAAAATAAGGAAAATTTCTAGCTTATTACCATGAAATAAGTGAAATTTCTGCAATTTAGAACCAAAATAAGAGAAATTTTGCCTTTTTGCCCACAAATAAGGGGAATTTCAGCCTCTTTACCTCAATATAAGGGGAATTTCTGCATATTTGCCCCAAAATAAGGAAAATTTCTGCCTTTTTGCCCCAAAATAAGAAAAATTTCTGCAATTTTGTACCAAAATAAAAGAAATTTCTGCCTTTTTGCCCCAAGATAAGAAAATTTCTGCTTTTTTTCCTGAAATAAGTGAAATTTCTGCAATTTTGCTCCAAAATAAGTGAAAATTCTGAGTTTTGCCTTAAAATAAGGAGAATTTCTATCTTTTTGCCCCAACATATAGGGAATTTCTGCCATTTTACCCAACAATTAGGGGAATTTCTGTAATTTTGCTCCAAAATACGGGGAATTTCTGCCTTTTTGCCCGAAAATAAAAAGAATGCATAACTTTTTGCCATAAAAAAGGAAAATTTCTTCATTTTTGCTCCATATTAAGGAGAATTTCTGCTTTTTTGCCTGTAAATAAGTGGAATTTCTGTCTTTTTCCCCCAAAACAAAGGGAATTTCTGTCTTTTTTGCCCCCAAATCAGGAAAATTTCTGACTTATTTCCCTGAAATAAGTGAAATATCTGCAATTTTGCCCCAAAAAAAGGCAAAATTCTGCCTTTTTGCCCCCAAATAAGGGGAATTTCAGCCTTTTTACCTCAAAATAAAAGGAATTTCTGCATTTTTGCTACAAAATATTAGGAATTTCTGCATTTTTGCCCCAAAATAAGGAAAATTTCTGCCTTTTTTCTCTGAAATAAGTGAAATTTCTGCAATTTTGCCCCTAAATAAGGGAAATTTCTGGAATTTTGCCCCAAAATAAGTGGAATTTCTGAGTTTTGCCCCAAAATAAGGAGAATTTCTTCTTTTTGCCCTAACATATAGGGAATTTCTGCCTTTTTGCCCTTCAATTAGGGGAATTTCTGCAATTTTGCTCCAAAATACGGGGAATTATTGCACTTTTTGCCCGAAAATAGGAAGAGTGCATAACTTTTTGCCATAAAAAAGGGAAATTTCTTCATTTTTGCTCCATATTAAGGGGAATTTCTGCTTTTTTGCCTGTAAATAAGTGGAATTTCTGTTTTTTTCCCCAAAAACAAAGGGAATTTCTGTTTTTTTGCCCCAAAATAAGGAAAATTTCTGACTTATTACCCTGAAATAAGTGAAATTTCTGCAATTTTGCCCCAAAATAAGAGAAAATTCTGCCTTTTTGCCCCCAAATAAGGGGAATTTCAGCCTTTTTACCTCAAAATAAAGGGAATTTCTGCCTTTTTGCCACAAAATACTAGGAATTTCTGCATTTTTGCCCCAAAATAAGAAAAATATCTGCCTTTTTTTCCCTGAAATAATTGAAATTTCTGCAATTTTGCCCCAAAATAAGTGAAATTTCTGCAATTTTGCCCCAAAATAAGTGGAATTTCTGAGTTTTGCTCCAAAATAAGGAGAATTTCTTCTTTTTGCCCTAACATATAGGGAATTTCTGCCTTTTTGCCCTACAATTAGAGGAATTTCTGCAATTTTGCCCCAAATTAAGGGAAAATTCTGCCTTTTTGCCCCCAAAGAAGGAGAATTTCAGCCTTTTTACCTCAAAATAAGAAGAATTTCTGCATTTTTGCCACAAAATATTAGGAGTTTCTGCATTTTTGCCCCAAAATATGAAAATTTCTGACTTTTTTCCCTGAAATAAGTGAAATTTCTGCAACTTTGCCCCAAAATAAGGGAAATTTCTGGAATTTTGGCGCAAAATAAGTGGAATTTCTGAGTTTTGCCCCAAAATAAGGAGAATTTCTTTATTTGCCCTAACATATAAAGAATTTCTGCCTTTTTGCCCTACAATTAGGGGAATTTCTGCAATTTTGCTCCAAAATAAGGGAAATTTTTGCCTTTTTGCCCGAAAATAAGAAGAATGCATACCTTTTTGCCATAAAAAATGGAAATTTATTCATTTTTGCTCCAAAATAAGGAAAATTTCTGCTTTTTTGCCTCTAAATAAGTGGAATTTCTGTCTTTTTCCCCCAAAAAGAAGAAAATTCCTGTATTTTTTGTTCCAAAATAAGGAAAATTTCTGACTTATTACCCTGAAATAAGTGAAATTTCTGCAATTTTGCCCCAAAATAATGGAAATTTCTGCCTTTTTGACCCAAAATAAGGGGAATTTCAGCCTTTTTACCTCAAAATAAGGGGAATTTCTGCATTTTTGCCACAAAATATTAAGAATTTCTGCGTTTTTGCCCCAAAATAAAGAAAATTTTTGCCTTTTTTTTTAAATGAGTGAAATTTCTGCAATTATGCGCCAAAATAAGTGAAATTTCTGCAATTTTGCCCCAAAATAAGGGAAATTTCTGGAATTTTACCCCAAAATAAGTGGAATTTCTTAGTTTTGCCCCAAAATAAGGAGAATTTCTGTCTTTTTGCCCCAACATATAGGGAATTTCTTCCTTTTTCCCCACAATTAGGGGAATTTCTGCAATTTTGCTACAAAATATGGGGAATTTCTGCCTTTTTGCCCAAAAATAAGAAGAATGCATACATTTTTGCCTTAAAAAAGGGAAATTTCCTCATTATTGCTCCAAAATAAGGGGAATTTCTGCTTTTTTGCCTCTAAATAAGTCGAATTTCTGTCTTTTTCCTTTAAAACAAAGGGAATTTCTGTCTTTTTTGCCCCAAAATAAGGAAAAATTCTGAATTATTACCCTGACATAAGTGAAATTTCTGCAATTTTGCCCCAAAATAAGAAAAATTTCTGCCTTTTTGCCCCCAAATAAGGGGAATTTCAGCATTTTTACCTTAAAATAAGGAGAATTTCTGCATTTTTGCCACAAAATATTAGAAATTTCTGCCTTTTTGCCAAAAATAAGGAAAATTTCTGCCTTTTTTCCCTGAAATAAGTGAAATTTCTATAATTTTGCCCGAAAATAAGTGAAATTTCTTTCTTTTTGCCCCCAAAAAAGGGGAATTTCAGCCTTTTTACCTCAAAATAAGGGGAATGTCTGCATTTTTGCCCCAAAATATGGGAAATTTCTGCCTTTTTGCCCCAAAATAAGAAAATTTCTGCTTTTTTTTCTGAAATAAGTGAAATTTTTGCAATTTTGTCCCAAAATAAGTGAAATTTCTGCAATTTTGCCCCAAAATAAGTGAAATTTCTGGATATTTGCCCAAAAATAAGTGGAATTTCTAAGGTTTGCTCCAAAATTGGATTATTTCTGTCTTTTTGCCCCAACATATAGGGAATTTCTGCGTTTTTGCCCCACATTTAGGGGAATATCTGCAATTTTGCTCCAAAATAAGGGGAATTTCTGCTTTTTTGCCACTAAATAAGTGGAATTTGTGCCTTTTTCTACCAAAACAAAGGGAATTTCTGCTTTTTTTGCCCCAAAATAAGGAAAATTTCTGACTTATTACCCTGAAATAAGTGAAATTTCTGCAATTTTGCCCAAAAATATGGGAATATTCTGCCTTTTTGCCCCCAAATAAATGGAATTTCAGCCTTTTTACCTCAAAATAAGGGGAATTTCTTCATTTTTGCCTCAAAATATGGGAAATTTCTGCCTTTTTACCCAAAATAAGAAAAATTTCTGCAATTTTGTACTAAAATAAAAGAAATTTTGCCTTTTTGCCCCAAAATAAAAAAATTTCTGCTTTTTTTCTGAATAAGTTAAATTTCTGCAATTTTGCCCCAAAATAATTGAAATTTCTGCAATTTTGCCCCAAAATAATTGAAATTTCTGCAATTTTGCACCAAAATAAGTGGAATTTCTGAGTTTTGCCACAAAATAAGGAGAATTTCGGTCTTTTTACCCCACAATTAGGGGAATTTCTGCAATTTTGCTTCAAAATACGGGGAATTTCTGCATTTTTGTCTGAAAATAAGAAGAATGCATACCTTTTTGCCATAAGAAAGGGAAATTTCTTCATTTTTGCTCCAAAATAAGAGGAATTTCTCCTTTTTTGCCTCTAAATAAGTGGAATTTCTGTCTTTTTCCCACAAAACAAAGGGAATTTCTGTCATTTTTGCCCCAAAATAAGGAAAATTTCAGACTTATTACCCTGAAATAAGTGAAATTTCTGCAATTTTGCTCCCAAATAAGGGAAATTTCTGCCTTTTTGCCCCCAAATAAGGGGAATTACAGCATTTTTACCTCAAAATAAGGGGAATTTCTGCATTTTTGCCACAAAATATTAGGAATTTCTGCCTTTTTGCCCCAAAATTAGGAAAATTTCTGCCTTTTCCCTGAAATAAGTGAAATTTCTGCAATTTTGCCCCAAAATAAGTGAAATGTCTGCAATTTTGCCCCAAAATAAAGGAAATTTCTGGAATTTTGCCCCAAAATATGTGGAATTTCTTAGTTTTGCCCCAAAATAAGGAGAATTTCTGTCTTTTTGCCCCAACATATAGAAAATTTCTGCTTTTTTGCCCCACATTTAGGGGAATTTCTGCAATTTTGCTCCAAAATAAGGGGAATTTCTGCCTTTTTGCCACTAAATAAGTGGAATTTCTGACTTTTTCCACAAAAACAAAGGGAATTTCTGTGCTTTTTGCCACAAAATAAGAAAAATTTCTGCCTTTTCCCTGAAATAACTTAAATTTCTGCAATTTTGCCCGAAAATAAGGGAAAATTCTGCCTTTTTGCCCCCAAATAAGGGGAATTTCAGCCTTTTTACCTCAAAATAAGGGGAATTTCTGCATTTTTGCTGCAAAATATGGGAAATTTCTGCATTTTTGCCCAAAAATAATAAAATTTATGCTTTTTTTTGAAATAAGTGAAATTTCTGCAATTTTGCCCCAAAATAATTGAAATTTCTGCAATTTTGCCTCAAAATAAGGTAAATTTCTGGAATTTTGCCCCAAAATAAGTGGAATTTCTGTCTTTTGCCCCAAAATAAAAATAATTTCTGTCTTTTTGCCCCACAATTAGGGAAATTTCTACAATTTTGCTTTAAAATACGGGGAATTTCTGCCTTTTTGCCTGAAAATAAGAAGAATGCATACCTTTTTGCCATAAAAAAGGGAAATTTCTTCATTTTTGCTCCAAAATAAGGGGAATTTCTGCTTTTTTGCCTCTAAATAAGTGGAATTTCTGTCTTTTTCCCACAAAACAAAGGGAATTCCTGTCTTTTTTGCCCCAAAATAAGGGAAATTTCTGACTTATTAACCTGAAATAAGTGAAATTTCTGCAATTATGCCCCAAAATAAGGGAAATTTCTGCCTTTTTGCCCCCAAATAAGGGGAATTTCAGCATTTTTACCTCAAAATAAGGGCAATTTCTGCATTTTTGCCACAAAATATTAAGAATTTCTGCCTTTTTGCCCCAAAATAAGGAAAATTTCTGCCTTTTTTCCCTGAAATAAGTGAAATTTATGCAATTTTGCCCCAAAATAAGTTAAATTTTTGCAATTTTGCCCCAAAATAGAGGAAATTTCTGGAATTTTGCCCCAAAATAAGTTGAATTTCTGCATTTTTGCCACAAAATATTAGGAATTTCTTCCTTTTTGCCCAAAAATAAGGAAAATTTCTGCATTTTTTCCCTGAAATAAGTAAAATTTATGCAATTTTGCCCCAAAATAAGTTAAATTTCTGCAGTTTTGCCCCAAAATAAGGGAAATTTCTGGAATTATGCCCCAAAATAAGTGGAATTTCTGAGTTTTGCCCCAAAATAAGGAGAATTTCTGTCTTTTTGCCCCAACATATAGGGAATTTCTGCCTTTTTGCCCCACAATTAGGGGAATTTCTGCAATTTTGCTACAAAATACGGGGAATTTTTGCCATTTTGCCCAAAAATAAGAAGAATGCATACCTTTTTGCTACAAAAAAGGGAAATTTCTTCATTTTTGCTCCAAAATATGTGGAATTTCTGTCTTTTTCCCCCAAAACAAATGGAATTTATGTTTTTTTGCCACAAAATAAGGAAGATTTCTGACTTATTATTCTGAAATAAGTGAAATTTCTGCAATTTTGCCCCAAAATAAGGGAAATTTCTGCCTTTTTGCCCCGAAATAATTGGAATTTCACCATTTTACCTCAAAATAAGGGGAATTTCTGCATTTTTGCCACAAAATATTAGGAATTTCTGCCTTTTTGCCCAAAAATAATGAAAATTTCTGCATTTTTTCCCTTAAATAAGTAAAATTTCTGCAATTTTGCCCCAAAATAAGTGAAATTTCTGCCTTTTTGCCCCCAAATAAGAGGAATTTCAGCCTTTTTACCTCAAAATAAGGGGAATTTCTGTATTTTTGCCACAAAATATGGGAAATTTCTGCCTTTTTGCCCAAAAGTAAGAAAAATTTCTACAATTTTGTACCAAAATAATAGAAATTTCTGCCTTTTTGCCCCCAAATAAGAAAATTTCTGCTTTTTTTTCTGAAACAAGTGAAATTTCTGCAATTTTGCCCCAAAATAAGTGAAATTTCTGAATATTTGCCCAAAAATAAGTGCAATTTTTGAGTTTTGCCCCAAAATAAGGATTATTTCTGTCTTTTTGCCCCAACATATAGAAAATTTCTGCTTTTTGCCCCACATTTAGGGGAATTTCTGCAATTTTGCTCCAAAATAAGGGTAATTTTTGCTTTTTTGCCGCTAAATAAGTGGAATTTCTGTCTTTTTCCCCCAAAACAAAGGGAATTTGTGTCTTTTTTGCCCAAAAATAAGGAAAATTTCTGACTTATTACCCTGAAATAAATGAAATTTCTGCAATTTTGCCCCAAAATAAGGGAAATATTCTGCCTTTTTTCCCCCAAATAAGGGGAAATTCAGCCTTTTAACCTCAAATTAAGGTGAATTTCTGCATTTTTGCTGCAAAATATGGGAAATTTCTGCATTTTTGTCCCAAAATAAGAAAATTTTTGCTTTTTTTCTGAAATAAGTAAAATTTCTGCAATTTTGCCCCAAAATAATTCAAATTTATGCAATTGTTCCTCAAAATAAGGAAAATTTCTGGAATTTTGCCCCAAAATAAGTGGAATTTCTGTCTTTTGCCCTAAAGTAAGGAGAATTTCTGTCTTTTTGCCCCACAATTAGGGAAATTTCCACATTTTGCTTTAAAATACAGGGAATTTCTGCCTTTTTGCCTGAAAATAAGAAGAATGCATAACTTTTTGCCATAAAAAAGGGAAATTTCTTCATTTTTGCTCCAAAATAAGGGGAATTTCTGCTTTTTTGCCTCTAAATAAGTGGAATTTCTGACTTTTCCCCAAAAACAAAGGGAATTCCTGTCTTTTTTGCCCCAAAATAAGAAAAATTTCTGACTTATTACCCTGAAATAAATGAAATTTCTGCAATTTTGCCCCAAAATAAGGGAAAAATTCTGCCTTTTTTCCCCCAAATAAGGGGAAATTCAGCCTTTTAACCTCAAATTAAGGTGAATTTCTGCATTTTTGCTGCAAAATATGGGAAATTTCTGCATTTTTGTCCCAAAATAAGAAAATTTTTGCTTTTTTTCTGAAATAAGTAAAATTTCTGCAATTTTGCCCCAAAATAATTCAAATTTATGCAATTGTTCCTCAAAATAAGGAAAATTTCTGGAATTTTGCCCCAAAATAAGTGGAATTTCTGTCTTTTGCCCTAAAGTAAGGAGAATTTCTGTCTTTTTGCCCCACAATTAGGGAAATTTCCACATTTTGCTTTAAAATACAGGGAATTTCTGCCTTTTTGCCTGAAAATAAGAAGAATGCATAACTTTTTGCCATAAAAAAGGGAAATTTCTTCATTTTTGCTCCAAAATAAGGGGAATTTCTGCTTTTTTGCCTCTAAATAAGTGGAATTTCTGACTTTTCCCCAAAAACAAAGGGAATTCCTGTCTTTTTTGCCCCAAAATAAGAAAAATTTCTGACTTATTACCCTGAAATAAATGAAATTTCTGCAATTTTGCCCCAAAATAAGAGAAATTTCTGCCTTTTTGCCCCCAAATAAAGGGAATTTCAGCCTTTTTACCTCAAAATATGGGTAATTTCTGCATTTTTGCCACAAAATATTAGGCATTTCTTCCTTTTTGCCCCAAAATAAAAAAAATTTCTGAAATTTTGCCCAAAAATAAGTGGAATTTCTGAGTTTCGCCCCAAAATAAGGAGAATTTCTGTCTTTTTGCCCCTACATATAGGGAATTTCTGCCTTTTTGCCCCACAATTAGGGGAATTTCTGTAATTTTGCTACAAAATACGGAGAATTTCTGCCATTTTGCCCAAAAATAAGAGGAATGCATACCTTTTTGCCATAAAAAAGGGGAATTTCTGCTTTTTTGCCTCTAAATAAGTGGAACTTCTTTCTTTTTCCCAAAAACAAATGGAATTTCTGTCTTTTTTGCCCCACAATAAGGAAAATTTCTGACTTATTACCCTGAAATAAGTGAAATTTCTCCAATTTTGCCTCAAAATAAGGGAAATTTCTGGAATTTTGCCCCAAAATAAGTAGAATTTCTGTCTTTTGCCCCAAAATAAGGAGAATGTCTGTCTTTTTGCCCCACAATTAGGGAAATTTCTACAATTTTCTTTAAAATATGGGGAATTTCTGCCTTTTTGCCTGAAAATAAGAAGAATGCATACCTTTTTGCCATAAAAAAATGGAAATTTCTTAATTTTTGCTCCAAAATAAGGGGAATTTCTGCTTTTGCCTATAAATAAGTGGAATTTTTGTTTTTTTCCCCAAAAACAAAGGGAATTTCTGTCTTTTTTGCCCCACAATAAGGAAAATTTCTGACTTATTACCCTGAAATAAGTGAAATGTCTGCAATTGTGCCCCAAAATAAGGGAAATTTCTGCCTTTTTGCCCCCAAATATGGGGAAATTCAGCCTTTTTACCTCAAAATAAGGGGAATTTCTGCATTTTTGCCACAAAATATGGGAAATTTCTGCATTTTTGACCCAAAATAAGAATTTTTTTGCTTTTTTTCTGAAATAAGTGAAATTTCTGCAATTTTGCCCCAAAATAATTGAAATTTCTGCAATTTTGCATCAAAATAAGGGAAATTTCTGGAATTTTGCCCCAAAATAAGTAGAATTTCTGTCTTTTGCCCCAAAATAAGAAGAATTTCTGTCTTTTTGCCCCACAATTAGGGAAATTTCTACAATTTTCTTTAAAATATGGGGAATTTCTGCCTTTTTGCCTGAAAATAAGAAGAATGCATACCTTTTTGCCATAAAAAAGGGAAATTTCTTCATTTTTGCTCCAAAATAAGGGGAATTTCTGCTTTTGCCTCTAAATAAGTGGAATTTTTGTCTTTTTCCCCCAAAACAAAGGGAATTTCTGTCTTTTTTGCCCCAAAATAAGGAAAATTTCTGACTTATTACCCTGAAATAAGTGAAATTTCTGCAATTTTGCCCCAAAATAAGGGAAACATCTCCTTTTTGCCCCCAAATAAGGGGAATTTCAGCCTTTTTACCTCAAAATAAGGGGAATTTCTGCATTTTTGCCACAAAATATTAGGAATTTCTGCCTTTTTGCCCAAAAATAAGGAAAATTTCTGCCTTTTTTCCCTGAAATAAGTGAAATTTCTGCAATTTTGCCCCAAAATAAGTGAAATTTCTGCCTTTTTGCCCCCAAATAAGGAGAAATTCAGCCTTTTTACCTCAAAATAAGGGGAATTTCTGCATTTTTGACCCAAAATATGGGAAATTTCTGCCTGTTTGCCCCAAAATAAGAAAAATTTTTGCAATTTTGTATCAAAATAATAGAAATTTTTGCCTTTTTGCCCCCAAATAAGAAAATTTCTGCTTTTTTTCTAAAACAAGTGAACTTTCTGCAATTTTGCCCCAAAATAAGTGAAATTTCTGCAATTTTGCCCCAAAATAAGTGAAATTTCTGAATATTTGCCCAAAAATAAGTGGAATTTCTGAGTTTTTCTCTAAAATAAGGATTATTTCTGTCTTTTTTCCCCAACCTATAGAAAATTTCTGCCTTTTTGCCCCACATTTAGGGGAATTTCTGCAATTTTGCTCCAAAATAAGAGGAATTTCAGCTTTTGCCGCTAAATAAGTGGAATTTCTGTCTTTTTCCACAAAAACAAAAAAAAATTTTCTGTCTTTTTTGCCCCAAAATAACAAAATTTCTGACTTATTACCCTGAAATAAGTGAAATTTCTGCAATTTTTCCCGAAAATAAGGGAAAATTCTGCCTTTTTGCCCCCAAATAAGGGGAATTTCAGGCTTTTTACCTCAAAATAAGGGGAATTTCTGCATTTTTGCTGCAAAATATGGGAAATATCTGCCTCTTTGCCCCAAAATAAGAAAAATTTCTGCAATTTTAGAACAAAATAAAAGAAATTTCTGCCTATTTGACCCAAAATAAGAAAATTTCTGCTTTTTTCTGAAATAAGTGAAATTTCTGCAATTTTGCCACAAAATAATTGAAATTTCTGCAATTTTGCCTCAAAATCAGGAAAATTTCTCGAATTTTTTCCCAAAATAAGTGGAATTTATGTCTTTAGCCCACAAAAAAGGAGAATTTCTGTCTTTTTGCCCCACAATTAGGGGAATTTCTGCAATTTTGCTTTAAAATACAGGGAATTTCAGCTTTTTTGCCTGAAAATAAGAAGAATGCATACCTTTTTGCCATAAAAAAGGGAAATTTCTTCATTTTTGCTCCAAAATAAGGGGAATTTCTGCTTTTTTCCCTCTAAATATGTGGAATTTCTGTCTTTTTCCCCCAAAACAAAGAAAATTCCTGTATTTTTTGCCCCAAAATAAGGAAAATTTCTGACTTATTACCCTGAAATAAGTGAAATTTCTGCAATTTTGCCCCAAAATAAGGGAAATTTCTGCCTTTTGCTCCGAAATAAGGGGAATTTCACCATTTTACCTCAAAATAAGGGGAATTTCTGCATTTTTGCCGCAAAATATGAGAAATTTTTGCATTTTTGACCCAATATAAGAAAATTTCTGCTTTTTTTATGAAATAAGTGAAATTTCTGCAATTTTGCCCCAAAAGAATTGAAATTTCTGCAATTTTGACTCAAAATAAGAAAAATTTCTTGTATTTTGCCCCAAAATAAGTCGAATTTCTGTCTTTTGTCCCCAAAACAGAAAGAATTTCTGTCTTTTTTGCCCCAAAATAAGGAAAATTTCTGACTTATTACTCTGAAATAAGTGAAATTTCTGCAATTTTGCCCGAAAATAAGGGAAATTTCTGCCTTTTTGCCTTCAAATAAAGGGAATTTCAGCCTTTTTACTTCAAAATAAGGGGAATTTCTGCATTTTTGCCACAAAATATTAGGAATTTCAGCCTTTTTGCCCAAAAATAAGAAAAATTTCTGTTTTTTTCCCTGAAATAAGTAAAATTTCTGCAATTTTGCCCCAAAATAAGTGAAATTTCTGCCTTTTTGCCCCCAAATAAGGGGAAATTCAGCCTTTTTACCTCAAAATAAGGTGAATTTCTGCATTTTTGCTGCAAAATATGGGATATTTCTGCCTTTTTGCCCCAAAATAAGAAAAATTTCTGCAATTTTGTACCAAAATAAAAGAAATTTCTGCCTTTTTGCCCCAAAATAAGAAAATTTCTTCTTTTTTCTGAAATAAGTGAAATTTCTGCAATTTTGCCCCAAAATAATTGAAATTTCTGCAATTTTGCCTCAAAATAAGGGAAATTTCTCGAATTTTGCCCCAAAAAAAGTGGAATTTATGTCTTTTGCCCCAAAATAAGGAGAATTTCTGTCTTTTTGCCCCACAATTAGGGGAATTTTTGCAATTTTGCTTTAAAATACAGGGAATTTCAGCTTTTTTGCCTGAAAATAAGAAGAATGCATACCTTTTTTACATAAAAAAGGGAAATTTCTTCATTTTCTCCAAAATAAGAGGAATTTCTGCTTTTTTGCCTCTAAATAAGTGGAATTTCTGTCTTTTTCCCCCAAAACAAGAAAATTCCTGTCTTTTTTGCCCCAAAATAAAGAAAATTTCTGACTTATTACCCTGAAATAAGTGAAATTTCTGCAATTTTGCCACAAAATAAGGGAAATTTCTGTCTTTTTGTTCCCAAATAAGGGGAATTTCAGCCTTTTTACCTCAAAATAAGAGGAATTTCTGCATTTTTGCTTCAAAATATGGGAAATTTCTCTATTTTGTCCCCAAAATTAGAAAAATTTCTGCAATTTTGTACCAAAATAATAGAAATTTCTGCCTTTTTGATCCCAAATAAGAAAATTTCTGCTTTTTCTTTTCTGAAATAAGTGAAATTTCTGCAATTTTGCCCAAAAACAATTTAAATTTCTGCAATTTTGCCCCAAAATAAGTGAAATTTCTGGATTTTTGCCCAAAAATAAGTGGAATTTGTCAGTTTTGCCCCAAAATATGGATTATTTTTGTCTTTTTGCCCCAACATATAGGGAATTTCTGCCTTTTTGCCCCACAATTAGGGGAATTTCTGCAATTTTGCTACAAAATACAGGGAATTTCTGCCATTTTGCCCAAAAATAAGAGGAATGCATACTTTTTTGCCATAAAAAATTGGAATTTCTGCTTTTTTGCCTCTAAATAAGTGGAATTTCAGTCTTTTTCCCCCAGAACAAATGGAATTTCTGTCTTTTTTGCCCCAAAATAAGGAAAATTTCTGACTAATTACCCTGAAATAAGTGAAATTTCTGCAATTTTGCCCCAAAGTAAGGGAAATTTCTGCCTTTTTGCTCCGAAATAAGGGGAATTTCACGATTTTACCTCAAAATAAGGGGAATTTCTGCATTTTTGCTGCAAAATATGGGAAATTTTTGAATTTTTGACCCAAAATAAGAAAATTTCTGCTTTTTTTATGAAATAAGTGAAATTTCTGCAATTTTGCCCCAAAATAATTGAAATTTCTGCAATTTTGACTCAAAATAAGGAAAATTTCTGGAATTTTTCACCGAAATAGGTGGAATTTCTGTCTTTTGCCCTAAAGTAAGGAGAATTTCTGTCTTTTTGCCCCACAATTAGGGAAATTTCCACATTTTGCTTTAAAATACAGGGAATTTCTGCCTTTTTGCCTGAAAATAAGAAGAATGCATAACTTTTTGCCATAAAAAAGGGAAATTTCTTCATTTTTGCTCCAAAATAAGGGGAATTTCTGCTTTTTTGCCTCTAAATAAGTGGAATTTCTGACTTTTCCCCAAAAACAAAGGGAATTCCTGTCTTTTTTGCCCCAAAATAAGAAAAATTTCTGACTTATTACCCTGAAATAAATGAAATTTCTGCAATTTTGCCCCAAAATAAGGGAAAAATTCTGCCTTTTTTCCCCCAAATAAGGGGAAATTCAGCCTTTTAACCTCAAATTAAGGTGAATTTCTGCATTTTTGCTGCAAAATATGGGAAATTTCTGCATTTTTGTCCCAAAATAAGAAAATTTTTGCTTTTTTTCTGAAATAAGTAAAATTTCTGCAATTTTGCCCCAAAATAATTCAAATTTATGCAATTGTTCCTCAAAATAAGGAAAATTTCTGGAATTTTGCCCCAAAATAAGTGGAATTTCTGTCTTTTGCCCTAAAGTAAGGAGAATTTCTGTCTTTTTGCCCCACAATTAGGGAAATTTCCACATTTTGCTTTAAAATACAGGGAATTTCTGCCTTTTTGCCTGAAAATAAGAAGAATGCATAACTTTTTGCCATAAAAAAGGGAAATTTCTTCATTTTTGCTCCAAAATAAGGGGAATTTCTGCTTTTTTGCTTCTAAATAAGTGGAATTTCTGACTTTTCCCCAAAAACAAAGGGAATTCCTGTCTTTTTTGCCCCAAAATAAGAAAAATTTCTGACTTATTACCCTGAAATAAATGAAATTTCTGCAATTTTGCCCCAAAATAAGAGAAATTTCTGCCTTTTTGCCCCCAAATAAAGGGAATTTCAGCCTTTTTACCTCAAAATATGGGTAATTTCTGCATTTTTGCCACAAAATATTAGGCATTTCTTCCTTTTTGCCCCAAAATAAAAAAAATTTCTGAAATTTTGCCCAAAAATAAGTGGAATTTCTGAGTTTCGCCCCAAAATAAGGAGAATTTCTGTCTTTTTGCCCCTACATATAGGGAATTTCTGCCTTTTTGCCCCACAATTAGGGGAATTTCTGTAATTTTGCTACAAAATACGGAGAATTTCTGCCATTTTGCCCAAAAATAAGAGGAATGCATACCTTTTTGCCATAAAAAAGGGGAATTTCTGCTTTTTTGCCTCTAAATAAGTGGAACTTCTTTCTTTTTCCCAAAAACAAATGGAATTTCTGTCTTTTTTGCCCCACAATAAGGAAAATTTCTGACTTATTACCCTGAAATAAGTGAAATTTCTCCAATTTTGCCTCAAAATAAGGGAAATTTCTGGAATTTTGCCCCAAAATAAGTAGAATTTCTGTCTTTTGCCCCAAAATAAGGAGAATGTCTGTCTTTTTGCCCCACAATTAGGGAAATTTCTACAATTTTCTTTAAAATATGGGGAATTTCTGCCTTTTTGCCTGAAAATAAGAAGAATGCATACCTTTTTGCCATAAAAAAATGGAAATTTCTTAATTTTTGCTCCAAAATAAGGGGAATTTCTGCTTTTGCCTATAAATAAGTGGAATTTTTGTTTTTTTCCCCAAAAACAAAGGGAATTTCTGTCTTTTTTGCCCCACAATAAGGAAAATTTCTGACTTATTACCCTGAAATAAGTGAAATGTCTGCAATTGTGCCCCAAAATAAGGGAAATTTCTGCCTTTTTGCCCCCAAATATGGGGAAATTCAGCCTTTTTACCTCAAAATAAGGGGAATTTCTGCATTTTTGCCACAAAATATGGGAAATTTCTGCATTTTTGACCCAAAATAAGAATTTTTTTGCTTTTTTTCTGAAATAAGTGAAATTTCTGCAATTTTGCCCCAAAATAATTGAAATTTCTGCAATTTTGCATCAAAATAAGGGAAATTTCTGGAATTTTGCCCCAAAATAAGTAGAATTTCTGTCTTTTGCCCCAAAATAAGAAGAATTTCTGTCTTTTTGCCCCACAATTAGGGAAATTTCTACAATTTTCTTTAAAATATGGGGAATTTCTGCCTTTTTGCCTGAAAATAAGAAGAATGCATACCTTTTTGCCATAAAAAAGGGAAATTTCTTCATTTTTGCTCCAAAATAAGGGGAATTTCTGCTTTTGCCTCTAAATAAGTGGAATTTTTGTCTTTTTCCCCCAAAACAAAGGGAATTTCTGTCTTTTTTGCCCCAAAATAAGGAAAATTTCTGACTTATTACCCTGAAATAAGTGAAATTTCTGCAATTTTGCCCCAAAATAAGGGAAACATCTCCTTTTTGCCCCCAAATAAGGGGAATTTCAGCCTTTTTACCTCAAAATATGGGGAATTTCTGCATTTTTGCCACAAAATATTAGGAATTTCTGCCTTTTTGCCCAAAAATAAGGAAAATTTCTGCCTTTTTTCCCTGAAATAAGTGAAATTTCTGCAATTTTGCCCCAAAATAAGTGAAATTTCTGCCTTTTTGCCCCCAAATAAGGAGAAATTCAGCCTTTTTACCTCAAAATAAGGGGAATTTCTGCATTTTTGACCCAAAATATGGGAAATTTCTGCCTGTTTGCCCCAAAATAAGAAAAATTTTTGCAATTTTGTATCAAAATAATAGAAATTTTTGCCTTTTTGCCCCCAAATAAGAAAATTTCTGCTTTTTTTCTAAAACAAGTGAACTTTCTGCAATTTTGCCCCAAAATAAGTGAAATTTCTGCAATTTTGCCCCAAAATAAGTGAAATTTCTGAATATTTGCCCAAAAATAAGTGGAATTTCTGAGTTTTTCTCTAAAATAAGGATTATTTCTGTCTTTTTTCCCCAACCTATAGAAAATTTCTGCCTTTTTGCCCCACATTTAGGGGAATTTCTGCAATTTTGCTCCAAAATAAGAGGAATTTCAGCTTTTGCCGCTAAATAAGTGGAATTTCTGTCTTTTTCCACAAAAACAAAAAAAAATTTTCTGTCTTTTTTGCCCCAAAATAACAAAATTTCTGACTTATTACCCTGAAATAAGTGAAATTTCTGCAATTTTTCCCGAAAATAAGGGAAAATTCTGCCTTTTTGCCCCCAAATAAGGGGAATTTCAGGCTTTTTACCTCAAAATAAGGGGAATTTCTGCATTTTTGCTGCAAAATATGGGAAATATCTGCCTCTTTGCCCCAAAATAAGAAAAATTTCTGCAATTTTAGAAGAAAATAAAAGAAATTTCTGCCTATTTGACCCAAAATAAGAAAATTTCTGCTTTTTTCTGAAATAAGTGAAATTTCTGCAATTTTGCCACAAAATAATTGAAATTTCTGCAATTTTGCCTCAAAATCAGGAAAATTTCTCGAATTTTTTCCCAAAATAAGTGGAATTTATGTCTTTAGCCCCCAAAAAAGGAGAATTTCTGTCTTTTTGCCCCACAATTAGGGGAATTTCTGCAATTTTGCTTTAAAATACAGGGAATTTCAGCTTTTTTGCCTGAAAATAAGAAGAATGCATACCTTTTTGCCATAAAAAAGGGAAATTTCTTCATTTTTGCTCCAAAATAAGGGGAATTTCTGCTTTTTTCCCTCTAAATATGTGGAATTTCTGTCTTTTTCCCCCAAAACAAAGAAAATTCCTGTATTTTTTGCCCCAAAATAAGGAAAATTTCTGACTTATTACCCTGAAATAAGTGAAATTTCTGCAATTTTGCCCCAAAATAAGGGAAATTTCTGCCTTTTGCTCCGAAATAAGGGGAATTTCACCATTTTACCTCAAAATAAGGGGAATTTCTGCATTTTTGCCGCAAAATATGAGAAATTTTTGCATTTTTGACCCAATATAAGAAAATTTCTGCTTTTTTTATGAAATAAGTGAAATTTCTGCAATTTTGCCCCAAAAGAATTGAAATTTCTGCAATTTTGACTCAAAATAAGAAAAATTTCTTGTATTTTGCCCCAAAATAAGTCGAATTTCTGTCTTTTGTCCCCAAAACAGAAAGAATTTCTGTCTTTTTTGCCCCAAAATAAGGAAAATTTCTGACTTATTACTCTGAAATAAGTGAAATTTCTGCAATTTTGCCCGAAAATAAGGGAAATTTCTGCCTTTTTGCCTTCAAATAAAGGGAATTTCAGCCTTTTTACTTCAAAATAAGGGGAATTTCTGCATTTTTGCCACAAAATATTAGGAATTTCAGCCTTTTTGCCCAAAAATAAGAAAAATTTCTGTTTTTTTCCCTGAAATAAGTAAAATTTCTGCAATTTTGCCCCAAAATAAGTGAAATTTCTGCCTTTTTGCCCCCAAATAAGGGGAAATTCAGCCTTTTTACCTCAAAATAAGGTGAATTTCTGCATTTTTGCTGCAAAATATGGGATATTTCTGCCTTTTTGCCCCAAAATAAGAAAAATTTCTGCAATTTTGTACCAAAATAAAAGAAATTTCTGCCTTTTTGCCCCAAAATAAGAAAATTTCTGCTTTTTTCTGAAATAAGTGAAATTTCTGCAATTTTGCCACAAAATAATTGAAATTTCTGCAATTTTGCCTCAAAATCAGGAAAATTTCTCGAATTTTTTCCCAAAATAAGTGGAATTTATGTCTTTAGCCCCCAAAAAAGGAGAATTTCTGTCTTTTTGCCCCACAATTAGGGGAATTTCTGCAATTTTGCTTTAAAATACAGGGAATTTCAGCTTTTTTGCCTGAAAATAAGAAGAATGCATACCTTTTTGCCATAAAAAAGGGAAATTTCTTCATTTTTGCTCCAAAATAAGGGGAATTTCTGCTTTTTTCCCTCTAAATATGTGGAATTTCTGTCTTTTTCCCCCAAAACAAAGAAAATTCCTGTATTTTTTGCCCCAAAATAAGGAAAATTTCTGACTTATTACCCTGAAATAAGTGAAATTTCTGCAATTTTGCCCCAAAATAAGGGAAATTTCTGCCTTTTGCTCCGAAATAAGGGGAATTTCACCATTTTACCTCAAAATAAGGGGAATTTCTGCATTTTTGCCGCAAAATATGAGAAATTTTTGCATTTTTGACCCAATATAAGAAAATTTCTGCTTTTTTTATGAAATAAGTGAAATTTCTGCAATTTTGCCCCAAAAGAATTGAAATTTCTGCAATTTTGACTCAAAATAAGAAAAATTTCTTGTATTTTGCCCCAAAATAAGTCGAATTTCTGTCTTTTGTCCCCAAAACAGAAAGAATTTCTGTCTTTTTTGCCCCAAAATAAGGAAAATTTCTGACTTATTACTCTGAAATAAGTGAAATTTCTGCAATTTTGCCCGAAAATAAGGGAAATTTCTGCCTTTTTGCCTTCAAATAAAGGGAATTTCAGCCTTTTTACTTCAAAATAAGGGGAATTTCTGCATTTTTGCCACAAAATATTAGGAATTTCAGCCTTTTTGCCCAAAAATAAGAAAAATTTCTGTTTTTTTCCCTGAAATAAGTAAAATTTCTGCAATTTTGCCCCAAAATAAGTGAAATTTCTGCCTTTTTGCCCCCAAATAAGGGGAAATTCAGCCTTTTTACCTCAAAATAAGGTGAATTTCTGCATTTTTGCTGCAAAATATGGGATATTTCTGCCTTTTTGCCCCAAAATAAGAAAAATTTCTGCAATTTTGTACCAAAATAAAAGAAATTTCTGCCTTTTTGCCCCAAAATAAGAAAATTTCTTCTTTTTTCTGAAATAAGTGAAATTTCTGCAATTTTGCCCCAAAATAATTGAAATTTCTGCAATTTTGCCTCAAAATAAGGGAAATTTCTCGAATTTTGCCCCAAAAAAAGTGGAATTTATGTCTTTTGCCCCAAAATAAGGAGAATTTCTGTCTTTTTGCCCCACAATTAGGGGAATTTTTGCAATTTTGCTTTAAAATACAGGGAATTTCAGCTTTTTTGCCTGAAAATAAGAAGAATGCATACCTTTTTTACATAAAAAAGGGAAATTTCTTCATTTTCTCCAAAATAAGAGGAATTTCTGCTTTTTTGCCTCTAAATAAGTGGAATTTCTGTCTTTTTCCCCCAAAACAAGAAAATTCCTGTCTTTTTTGCCCCAAAATAAAGAAAATTTCTGACTTATTACCCTGAAATAAGTGAAATTTCTGCAATTTTGCCACAAAATAAGGGAAATTTCTGTCTTTTTGTTCCCAAATAAGGGGAATTTCAGCCTTTTTACCTCAAAATAAGAGGAATTTCTGCATTTTTGCTTCAAAATATGGGAAATTTCTCTATTTTGTCCCCAAAATTAGAAAAATTTCTGCAATTTTGTACCAAAATAATAGAAATTTCTGCCTTTTTGATCCCAAATAAGAAAATTTCTGCTTTTTCTTTTCTGAAATAAGTGAAATTTCTGCAATTTTGCCCAAAAACAATTTAAATTTCTGCAATTTTGCCCCAAAATAAGTGAAATTTCTGGATTTTTGCCCAAAAATAAGTGGAATTTGTCAGTTTTGCCCCAAAATATGGATTATTTTTGTCTTTTTGCCCCAACATATAGGGAATTTCTGCCTTTTTGCCCCACAATTAGGGGAATTTCTGCAATTTTGCTACAAAATACAGGGAATTTCTGCCATTTTGCCCAAAAATAAGAGGAATGCATACTTTTTTGCCATAAAAAATTGGAATTTCTGCTTTTTTGCCTCTAAATAAGTGGAATTTCAGTCTTTTTCCCCCAGAACAAATGGAATTTCTGTCTTTTTTGCCCCAAAATAAGGAAAATTTCTGACTAATTACCCTGAAATAAGTGAAATTTCTGCAATTTTGCCCCAAAGTAAGGGAAATTTCTGCCTTTTTGCTCCGAAATAAGGGGAATTTCACGATTTTACCTCAAAATAAGGGGAATTTCTGCATTTTTGCTGCAAAATATGGGAAATTTTTGAATTTTTGACCCAAAATAAGAAAATTTCTGCTTTTTTTATGAAATAAGTGAAATTTCTGCAATTTTGCCCCAAAATAATTGAAATTTCTGCAATTTTGACTCAAAATAAGGAAAATTTCTGGAATTTTTCACCGAAATAGGTGGAATTTCTGTCTTTTGCCCCAAAATAAGGAGAATTTCTGTCTTTTTGGCCCACAATTAGGGAAATTTCTACAATTTTGCTTTAAAATACGGGGAATTCCTGCATTTATGCCTGAAAATAAGAAGTAGGCATACCTTTTTGCCATAAAAAAGGGAAATTTCTTTATTTTTGCTCCAAAATAAAGAGAATTTCTGCTTTTTTGCCTCTAAATAAGTGGAATTTCTGACTTTTTCCCCCAAAACAAAGGGAATTTGTGTCTTTTTTGCCCCAAAATAAGGAAAATTTCTGACTTATTACTCTGAAATAAGTGAAATTTCTGCAATTTTGCCCCAAAATAAGGGAAATTTCTGCCTTTTTGCCCCCAAATAAAGGGAATTTCAGCCTTTTTACCTCAAAATAAGAGGAATTTCTGCATTTTTGCCACAAAATATTAGGAATTTCTGCCTTTTTGCTCAAAAATAAGGAAAATTTCTGTTTTTTCCCTGAAATAAGTGAAATTTCTGCAATTTTGCCCCAAAATAAGTTAAAATTCTGCAATTTTGCCCCAAAATAAGTGAAATTTGTGAATATTTGCCCAAAAATAAGTGGAATTTCTGAGTTTTGCTCTAAAATACGGATTATTTCTGTCTTTTTGTCCCAACATATAGAAAATTTCTGCCTTTTTGCCCCACATTTAGGGGAATTTCTGCAATTTTGCTCCAAAATAAGGGGAATTTCAGCTTTTGCCGCTAAATAAGTGGAATTTCTGTCTTTTTCCACAAAAACAAAAAAAATTTCTGTCGTATTTGCCCCAAAATTAAAAAACTTACTGACTTATTACCCTGAAATAAGTGAAATTTCTGCAACTTTGCCCGAAAATAAGAGAAAATTCTGCCTTTTTGCCCCCAAATATGGGAATTTCAGCCTTTTTACCTCAAAATAAGGGGAATTTCTGCATTTTTGCTGCAAAATATGGGATATTTCTGCCTTTTTGCCCCAAAATAAAAAAAATTTCTGCAATTTTGTACCAAAATAAAAGAAATTTCTGCCTTTTTGCCCCAAAATAAGAAAATTTCTGCTTTTTTCTGAAATAAGTGAAATTTCTGCAATTTTGCCCAAAAGCAATTTAAATTTCTGCAATTTTGCCCCAAAATAAGTGAAATTTCTGGATTTTTGCCCAAAAATAAGTGGAATTTGTCAGTTTTGCCCCAAAATATGGATTATTTTTGTCTTTTTGCCCTACATATAGGGAATTTCTGCCTTTTTGCCCCACAATTAGGGGAATTTCTGCAATTTTGCTACAAATTACAGGGAATTTCTGCCATTTTGCCCAAAAATAAGAGGAATGCATACTTTTTTGCCATAAAAAATTGGAATTTCTGCTTTTTTTGCCTCTAAATAAGTGGAATTTCAGTCTTTTTCCCCCAGAACAAATGGAATTTCTGTCTTTTTTGCCCCTAAAATAAGGAAAATTTCTGACTAATTACCCTGAAATAAGTGAAATTTCTGCAATTTTGCCCCAAAGTAAGGGAAATTTCTGCCTTTTTGCTCCGAAATAAGGGGAATTTCACGATTTTACCTCAAAATAAGGGGAATTTCTGCATTTTTTGCTGCAAAATACAGGAAATTTTTGAATTTTTGACCCAAAATAAGAAAATTTTTGCTTTTTTTATGAAATAAGTGAAATTTCTGCAATTTTGCCCCAAAATAATTGAAATTTCTGCAATTTTGACTCAAAATAAGGAAAATTTCTGGAATTTTGCCCCGAAATAGGTGGAATTTCTGTCTTTTGCCCCAAAATAAGGAGAATTTCTGTCTTTTTGCCCCACAATTAGGGAAATTTCTACAATTTTGCTTTAAAATACGGGGAATTTCTGCATTTATGCCTGAAAATAAGAAGAATGCATACCTTTTTGCCATAAAAAAGGGAAATTTCTTCATTTTTTCTCCAAAATAAGGGGAATTTCTGCTTTTTTGCCTCTAAATAAGAGGAATTTCTGTCTTTTTCCCCCAAAACAAAGGGAATTCCTGTCTTTTTTGCCCCAAAATAAGTAAAATTTCTGACTTATTACCCTGAAATAAGTGAAATTTCTGCAATTTTGCCCCAAAATAAGGGAAATTTCTGCCTTTTTGCCCCCAAATAAGGGGAATTTCAGCCTTTTTACCTCAAAATAAGGGGAATTTCTGAATTTTTGTCACAAAATATTAGGAATTTCTGCCTTTTTGCCCAAAAATAAGGAAAATTTCTGCCTTTTTTCTCTGAAATAAGTGAAACTTCTGCAATTTTACCCAAAAATAAGTGAAATTTCTGCCTTTTTGTCCCCAAATAAGTGGAATTTCAGTCTTTTTACCTCAAAATAAGGGGAATTTCTGCATTTTAGCCCCAAAATATGGGAAATTTCTGCCTTTTTGCCCCAAAATTAGAAAAATTTCTGCAATTTTGTACCAAAATAATAGAAATTTCTGCCTTTTTGCCCCCAAATAAGAAAATTTCTGCTTTTTCTTTTCTGAAATAAGTGAAATTTCTGCAATTTTGCCCAAAAACAAGTTAAATTTCTGCAATTTTGCCCCAAAATAAGTGAAATTTCTGGATTTTTGCCCAAAAATAAGTGGAATTTCTGAGTTTTGCCCCAAAATATGGATTATTTCTGTCTTTTTGCCCCAACATATAGGGAATTTCTGCCTTTTTGCCCCACAATTAGGGGAATTTCTGCAATTTTGCTACAAAATACAGGGAATTTCTGCCATTTTGCCCAAAAATAAGAGGAATGCATACTTTTTTGCCATAAAAAAGTGGAATTTCTGCTTTTTTGCCTCTAAATAAGTGGAATTTCAGTCTTTTTCCCCCAGAACAAATGGAATTTCTGTCTTTTTTGCCCCAAAATAAGGAAAATTTCTGACTAATTACCCTGAAATAAGTGAAATTTCTGCAATTTTGCCGCAAAATAATTGAAATTTCTGCAATTTTGACTCAAAATAAGGAAAATTTCTGGAATTTTGCCCCAAAATAGGTGGAATTTCTGTCTTTTGCCCCAAAATAAGGAGAATTTCTGTCTTTTTGCCCCACAATTAGGGAAATTTCTACAATTTTGCTTTAAAATACAGGGAATTTCTGCATTTTTGCCTGAAAATAAGAAGAATGCATACCTTTTTGCCATAAAAAAAGGGAAATTTCTTTATTTTTGCTCCAAAATAAAGAGAATTTCTGCTTTTTTGCCTCTAAATAAGTGGAATTTTTGTCTTTTTCCCCCAAAACAAAGGGAATTTGTGTCTTTTTTGCCCCAAAATAAGGAAAATTTCTGACTTATTACTCTGAAATAAGTGAAATTTCTGCAATTTTTCCCCAAAATAAGGAAAATTTCTGCCTTTTTGCCCCCAAATAAAGAGAATTTCAGCCTTTTTACCTTAAAATAAAAAGAATTTCTGCATTTTTGCCACAAAATATTAGGAATTTCTGCCTTTTTGCCCAAAAATAAGGAAAATTTCTGTTTTTTTCCCTGAAATAAGTGAAATTTCTGCAATTTTGCCCCAAAATAAGTGAAATTTCTGCAATTTTGCCCCAAAATAAGTGAAATTTCTGAATATTTGCCCAAAAATAAGTGGAATTTCTGAGTTTTGCTCTAAAATAAGGATTATTTCTGTCTTTTTGCCCCAACATATAGGGGAATTTCTGCAATTTTGCTCAAAAATAAGGGGAATTTCAGCTTTTGCCGCTAAATAAGTGGAATTTCTGTCTTTTTTCCACAAAAACAAAAAAAATTTCTGTCTTATTTGCCCCAAAATTAAAAAAATTTCTGACTTATTACCCTGAAATAAGTGAAATTTCTGCAATTTTGCCCGAAAATAAGGGAAAATTCTGCCTTTTTGCCCCCAAATATGGGAATTTCAGCCTTTTTACCTCAAAATAAGGGGAATTTCTGCATTTTTGCTGCAAAATATGGGATATTTCTGCCTTTTTGCCCCAAAATAAAAAAAATTTCTGCAATTTTGTACCAAAATAAAAGAAATTTCTGCCTTTTTGCCCCAAAATAAGAAAATTTCTGCTTTTTTTCTGAAATAAGTGAAATTTCTGCAATTTTGCCCCAAAATAATTGAAATTTCTGCAATTTTGCCTCAAAATAAGGGAAATTTCTCGAATTTTGCCCCAAAATAAGTGGAATTTCTGTCTTTTGCCCCCAAATATGGAGAATTTCTGTCTTTTTGCCCCACAATTAGGGGAATTTCTGCAATTTTGCTTTAAATACATGGAATTTCTGCTTTTTGCCTTAAAATAAGAAGAATGCATACCTTTTTTCCATAAAAAATGGAAATTTCTTCATTTTTGATCCAAAATAAGGGGAATTTCTGCTTTTTTGCCTCTAAATAAGAGGAATTTCTGTCTTTTTCCCCCAAAACAAAGGGAATTCCTGTCTTTTTTGCCCCAAAATAAGTAAAATTTCTGACTTATTACCCTGAAATAAGTGAAATTTCTGCAATTTTGCCCCAAAATAAGGGAAATTTCTGCCTTTTTGCCCCCAAATAAGGGGAATTTCAGCTTTTTTACCTCAAAATAAGGGGAATTTCTGCATTTTTGCCACAAAATATTAGGAATTTCTGCCTTTTTGCCCAAAAATAAGGAAAATTTCTGCCTTTTTTCTCTGAAATAAGTGAAACTTCTGCAATTTTACCCAAAAATAAGTGAAATTTCTGCCTTTTTGTCCCCAAATAAGTGGAATTTCAGTCTTTTTACCTCAAAATAAGGGGAATTTCTGCATTTTAGCCCCAAAATATGGGAAATTTCTGCCTTTTTGCCCCAAAATTAGAAAAATTTCTGCAATTTTGTACCAAAATAATAGAAATTTCTGCCTTTTTGCCCCCAAATAAGAAAATTTCTGCTTTTTCTTTTCTGAAATAAGTGAAATTTCTGCAATTTTGCCCAAAAACAAGTTAAATTTCTGCAATTTTGCCCCAAAATAAGTGAAATTTCTGGATTTTTGCCCAAAAATAAGTGGAATTTCTGAGTTTTGCCCCAAAAGAAGGATTATTTCTGTCTTTTTGCCCCAACATATAGGGAATTTCTGCCTTTTTGCCCCACAATTAGGAGAATTTCTGCAATTTGGCTACAAAATACTGGGAATTTCTGCCATTTAGCCCAAAAATAAGAGGAATGCATACTTTTTTGCCATAAAAAATTGGAATTTCTGCTTTTTTGCCTCTAAATAAGTGGAATTTCAGTCTTTTTCCCCCAGAACAAATGGAATTTCTGTCTTTTTTGCCCCAAAATAAGGAAAATTTCTGACTAATTACCCTGAAATAAGTGAAATTTCTGCAATTTTGCCCCAAAGTAAGGGAAATTTCTGCCTTTTTGCTCCGAAATAAGGGGAATTTCACGGTTTTACCTCAAAATAAGGGGAATTTCTGCATTTTTGCTGCAAAATATGGGAAATTTTTGAATTTTTGACCCAAAATAAGAAAATTTCTCCTTTTTTATGAAATAAGTGAAATTTCTGCAATTTTGCCGCAAAATAATTGAAATTTCTGCAATTTTGACTCAAAATAAGGAAAATTTCTGGAATTTTGCCCCGAAATAGGTGGAATTTCTGTCTTTTGCCCCAAAATAAGGAGAATTTCTGTCTTTTTGCCCCACAATTAGGGAAATTTCTACAATTTTGCTTTAAAATACGGGGAATTTCTGCATTTATGCCTGAAAATAAGAAGAATGCATACCTTTTTGCCATAAAAAAGGGAAATTTCTTTATTTCTGCTCCAAAATAAAGAGAATTTCTGCTTTTTTGCCTCTAAATAAGTGGAATTTCTGTTTTTTTCCCCAAAACAAAGGGAATTTGTGTCTTTTTTGCCCCAAAATAAGGAAAATTTCTGACTTATTACTCTGAAATAAGTGAAATTTCTGCAATTTTGCCCCAAAATAAGGGAAATTTCTGCCTTTTTGCCCCCAAATAAAGGGAATTTCAGCCTTTTTACCTCAAAATAAGAGGAATTTCTGCATTTTTGCCACAAAATATTAGGAATTTCTGCCTTTTTGCCCAAAAATAAGGAAAATTTCTGTTTTTTTCCCTGAAATAAGTGAAATTTCTGCAATTTTGCCCCAAAATAAGTGAAATTTCTGCAATTTTGCCCCAAAATAAGTGAAATTTCTGAATATTTGCCCAAAAATAAGTGGAATTTCTGAGTTTTGCTCTAAAATAAGGATTATTTCTGTCTTTTTGCCCCAACATATAGAAAATTTCTGCCTTTTTGCCCCACATTTAGGTGAATTTCTGCAATTTTGCTCCAAAATAAGGGGAATTTCAGCTTTTGCCGCTAAATAAGTGGAATTTCTGTCTTTTTCCACAAAAACAAAAAAAATTTCTGTCTTATTTGCCCCAAAATTAAAAAAATTTCTGACTTATTACCCTGAAATAAGTGAAATTTCTGCAACTTTGCCCGAAAATAAGGGAAAATTCTGCCTTTTTGCCCCCAAATATGGGAATTTCAGCCTTTTTACCTCAAAATAAGGGGAATTTCTGCATTTTTGCTGCAAAATATGGGATATTTCTGCATTTTTGCCCCAAAATAAAAAAAATTTCTGCAATTTTGTACCAAAATAAAAGAAATTTCTGCCTTTTTGCCCCAAAATAAGAAAATTTCTGCTTTTTTCTGAAATAAGTGAAATTTCTGCAATTTTGCCACAAAATAATTGAAATTTCTGCAATTTTGCCTCAAAATAAGGGAAATTTCTCGAATTTTGCCCCAAAATAAGTGGAATTTCTGTCTTTTGCCCCCAAATATGGAGAATTTCTGTCTTTTTGCCCCACAATTAGGGGAATTTCTGCAATTTTGCTTTAAAATACATGGAATTTCTGCTTTTTGCCTGAAAATAAGAAGAATGCATAACTTTTTGCCATAAAAAATGGAAATTTCTTCATTTTTGCTCCAAAATAAGGGGAATTTCTGCTTTTTTGCCTCCAAATAAGAGGAATTTCTGTCTTTTTCCCCCAAAACAAAGGGAATTCCTGTCTTTTTTGCCCAAAAATAAGTAAAATTTCTGACTTATTACCCTGAAATATGTGAAATTTCTGCAATTTTGCCCCCAAATAAGGGAAATTTCTGCCTTTTTACCCCCAAATAAGGGGAATTTCAGCCTTTTTACCTCAAAATAAGGGGAATTTCTGCATTATTGCCACAAAATATTAGGAATTTCTGCCTTTTTGCCCAAAAATAAGGAACATTTCTGCCTTTTTTCTCTGAAATAAGTGAAACTTCTGCAATTTTACCCAAAAATAAGTGAAATTTCTGCCTTTTTGTCCCCAAATAAGTGGAATTTCAGTCTTTTTACCTCAAAATAAGGGGAATTTCTGCATTTTAGCCCCAAAATATGGGAAATTTCTGCCTTTTTGCCCCAAAATTAGAAAAATTTCTGCAATTTTGTACCAAAATAATAGAAATTTCTGCCTTTTTGCCCCCAAATAAGAAAATTTCTGCTTTTTCTTTTCTGAAATAAGTGAAATTTCTGCAATTTTGCCCAAAAACAAGTTAAGTTTCTGCAATTTTGCCCCAAAATAAGTGAAATTTCTGGATTTTTGCCCAAAAATAAGTGGAATTTCTGAGTTTTGCCCCAAAAGAAGGATTATTTCTGTCTTTTTGCCCCAACATATAGGGAATTTCTGCCTTTTTGCCCCACAATTAGGGGAATTTCTGCAATTTTGCTACAAAATACAGGGAATTTCTGCCATTTTGCCCAAAAATAAGAGGAATGCATACCTTTTTGCCATAAAAAAGGGGAATTTCTGCTTTTTTGCCTCTAAATAAGTGGAATTTCAGTCTTTCCCCCCAAAACAAATGGAATTTCTGTCTTTTTTGCCCCAAAATAAGGAAAATTTCTGACTTATTACCCTAAAATAAGTGAAATTTCTGCAATTTTGCCTCAAAATAAGAAAAATTTCTGCCTTTTTGCTCCGAAATAAGGGGAATTTCACAATTTTACCTCAAAATAAGGGGAATTTCTGCATTTTTGCCGCAAAATATGGGAAATTTTTGCATTTTTGATTCAAAATAAGAAAATTTCTGCTTTTTTATGAAATAAGTGAAATTTCTGCAATTTTGCCCCAAAATAATTGAAATTTCTGCAATTTTGACTCAAAATAATGGAAATTTCTCGAATTTTGCACCAAAATAAGTGGAATTTCTGTCTTTTGCCCCAAAATAAGGAGAATTTCTGTCTTTTTGCCCCACAATTAGGGAAATTTCTGCAATTTTGCTTTAAAATACGGGGAATTTCTGCCTTTTTGCCTGAAAATAAGAAGAATGCATACCTTTTTGCCTTAAAAAAGGGAAATTTCTTCATTTTTGCTCCAAAATAAGGAGAATTTCTGCGTTTTTGCCTCTAAATAAGTGGAATTTCTGTCTTTTTCCCCCAAAACAAAGGAAATTTCTGTCTTTTTTGCCCCAAAATAAAGAAAATTTCTGACTTAATACTCTGAAATAAGTGAAATTTCTGCAATTTTGCCCCAAAATAAGGGAAATTTCTCCCTTTTTGCCCCCAAATAAAGGGAATTTCTGCATTTTTACCTCAAAATAAGGGGAATTTCTGCATTTTTGCCACAAAATATTAGGAATTTCTGCCTTTTTGCCCAAAAATAAGAAAAATTTCTGTTTTTTTTCCCTGAAATAAGTGAAATTTCTGCAATTTTGCCCCAAAATAAGTGAAATTTCTGCCTTTTTGCCCCCAAATAAGGGGAAATTCAGCATTTTTACCTCAAAATAAGGGGAATTTCCTCATTTTTGCCCCAAAATATGGGAAATTTCTGCCTTTTTGCCCCAAAATAAGAAAAATTTCTGCAATTTTGTACCAAAATAAAAGAAATTACTGCCTTTTTGCCCCAAAATAAAAAAATTTCTGCTTTTTTACTGAAATAAGTGAAATTTCTGCAATTTTGCCCCAAAATAATTGAAATTTCTGCAATTTTGCCTCAAAATAAGGGAAATTTCTCGAATTTTGACCCAAAATAAGTGGAATTTCTGTCTTTTGCCCCAAAATAAGGAGAATTTCTGTCTTTTTGCCCCACAATTAGGGGAATTTCTGCAATTTTGCTTTAAATACAGGGAATTTCTGCTTTTTTGCCTGAAAATAAGAAGAATGCATACCTTTTTTCCATAAAAAAGGGAAATTTCTTCATTTTTGCTCCAAAATAAGGGGAATTTTTGCATTTTTGCTTCTAAATAAATATAATTTCTGTCTTTTTCCCCCAAAACAAAGGGAATTTCTGTCTTTTTGCCCCAAAATAAGGAAAATTTCTGACTTAATACCCTGAAATAAGTGAAATTTCTGCAATTTTGCCCGAAAATAAGGGAAATTTCTGCCTTTTTGCCCCCAAATAAGGGGAATTTTAGCCTTTTTATCTCAACATAAGGGGAATTTCCGCATTTTTGCCACAAAATATAGAAAATTTCTGTTTTTTTGCCCCAAAATATAAAAAAATTCTGCAATTTTGTACCAAAATAAAAGAAATTTCTGCCTTTTTGCCCCAAAATAAGAAAATTTCTGCTTTTTGTCTGAAATAAGTCAAATTTCTTCATTTTTGCCCCAAAATAAGGAAAATTCCTGAAATTTTTCCCCAAAATAAGTGGAATTTCTGAGTTTTGCCCCAAAATATGGAAAATTTCTGTCTTATTACCCTGAAATAAGTGAAATTTCTGCAATTTTGCCACAAAATAAAGGAAATTTCTGACTTTTTGCCCCAAATAAGGGGAATTTCAGCTTTTTTACCTCAAAATAAGGGGAATTTCTGCATTTTTGCCACAAAATTTAGGAGTTTCTGCCTTTTTGCCCCAAAATAAGAAAAATGTCTGCCTTTTTTCCCTGAAATAAGTGAAATTTCTGCAATTATTCCCCAAAATAAGTGAAATATCTGCAATTTTGCCCCAAAATAAGGGAAATTTCTGGAATTTTGCCCCAAAATAAGTGGAATTTCTGAGTTTTGCCCCAAAATAAGGAGAATTTCTGTCTTTTTGCCCTAACATATAGGGAATTTCTGCCCTATTGCCCCACAATTAGGGGAATTTCTGTAATTTTGCTCCAAAATACAGGGAATTTCTGCTTTTTAGCCTGAAAATATGGGGAATGTATACCTTTTGTCACAAAAAAGGGAAATTTCTTCATTTTTGCTCGAAAATAAAAGGAATTTCTGCTTTTTTGCCTCTAAAAATGTGGAATTTCTGTCTTTTTCCCCCCCAAAAAAAATTTCTTTATTTATTGCCCCAAAATAAGGAAAATTTCTGACTTATTACCCTGAAATAAGTGAAATTTCTGCAATTTTGCCCCAAAATAAGGGAAATTTCTTCCTTTTTGCACCCAAATAAGGGGAATTTCAGCCTTTTTACCTCAAAATAAGAAGAATTTCTGCATTTTTGCCCCAAAATATTGTAAATTTCTGACTTTTTACCCCAAAATAAGAAAAATTTCTGCAATTTTGTTCCAAAATAAAAAAATTTCTGCTTTTTTCTCTGAAATAAGTAAAATTTTTGCAATTTTGCCCCAAAATAAGTGAAATTTCTGCAATTTTGCCCCAAAATAAGAAAAAATTCTGGAATTTTGCCCCAAAATAAGTGGAATTTCTGAGTTTTGCCCCAAAATGAGAATTTCTGTCTTTTTGCCCCAACATATAGAGCATATCTGCCTTTTTGCCCCACAATTAGGGGAATTTCTGCAATTTTGCTCCAAAATACGGGGAATTTCTGCATTTTTGCCCAAAAATAAGAAGAATGCACTACTTTTTGCCATAAAAAAAAGAAATTTCTTCATTTTTGCTCCAAAATAAGGGGAATTTCTGCTTTTTTGCCTCTAAATATGTAGAATTTCTGTCTTTTTCCCCCAAAACAGAGAAAATTTCTGTCCATTTTCCCCAAAATAATAAAAATTTCTGATTGTTACCCTGAAATAAGTGAAATTTCTGCAATTTTGCCCCAAAATAAGGGAAATTTCTGCCTTTTTGCCCCAAAATAAGGGGAATTTCAGCCTTTTTACCTCAAAATAATGGGACTTTCTGCATTTTTGCCCCAAAATATGGGAAATTTCTGCCTGTTTTCCCCAAAATAAGAAAAATTACTTCAATTTTGTACCAAAAGAAAAGAAATTTCTGCCTTTTTGCCCCAAAATAAGAAAATTTCTGCTTTTTTTCTGAAATAAGTCAAATTTCTTCTATTTTGCCCCAAAATAAGGAAAATTTCTGCAATTTTGCCCCAAAATAAGTGGAATTTCTGAGTTTTGCCCCAAACTAAGGAGAATTTCTGTCTTTTTTGCCCTAACGTATAGGGAATTTCTGCCTTTTTGCCCCACAATTAGGATAATTTCTGCAATTTTCCTCCATTATGGGGAATTTCTGCCTTTTTGCCCGAAAAAGAATGCATAAGTTTTGGCCATAAAAAAGCGAAATTTCTTCATTTTTGCTCCAAAATAAGGGGAATTTCTGCTTTTTTGCCTCTAAATAAGTGGAATCTCTGTCTTTTTCCTCCAAAACAAAGGGAATTCCTGACTTTTTTGTCCCAAAAAAAGGAAAATTTCTGCCTTTTTTCCCTGAAATAAGTGAAATTTATGAAATTTTGCCCCAAAATAAGTGAAATTTCTGCCTTTTTGGCCCAAAATAAGGGGAATTTCAGCATATTTACCTCAAAATAAGGGGAATTTCTGCATTTTTTCCACAAAATATTAGGAATTTCTGCCTTTTGCCCCAAAATAATAAAATTTCTGCTTTTTTCCTGAAATAAGTGAAATTTCTGAAATTTTGCCCCAAAATAAGTGAAATTTCTCTAATTTTGCCTTAAAATAAGGAAAATTCCTGGAATTTTGCCCCAAAATAAGTGGAATTAGTGCGTTTTGCCCCAAAATATGGAGAATTTCTGTCTTTTTGCCCCAACATATAGGGAATTTCTGACTTTTTGCCCCACAATTAGGGGAATTTCTGCAATTTTGCTCCAAAATACGGAGTATTTCTGCCTATTTGCCCGAAAATAAGAAGAATGCATACCTTTTTGCCATAAAATAGGAAAATTTCTTCATTTTTGCTCCAAAATAAGTGGAATTTCTGCTTTTTTGCCTCTAAATAAGTGGAATTTCTGTCTTTTTCCCCCAAAACTAATGAAATTTCTGTCTTTTTTGCCCCAAAATAAGAAAAATTTCTGACTTATTACCCTAAAGTAAGTGAAATTTCTGCAATTTTGCCCCAAAATAAGGGAAATTTCTGCCTTTTTGCCCCCAAATAAAAGGAATTTCAGCCTTTTTACCTCAAAATAAGGGGAATTTCTGCATTTTTGCCACAAAATCTTAGGAATTTCTGCCTTTTTGCTGCAAAATAAGGAAAATTTCTGCCTTTATTCCCTGAAATAAGTGAAATTTCTGCAATTTTGCCTCAAAATAAGTGAAATTTCTGCAATTTTGCCCCAAAATAAGGGAAATTTTTGGAGTTTTGCCCCAAAATAAGTGGAATTTCTGAGTTTTGCCCCAAAATAAAGAGAATTTCTGTCTTTTTGCCCCAACATATAGGGAATTTCTGCTTTTGCCCCACAATTAGGAGAATTTCTGAAATTTTGCTCCATAATTCGGGGAATTTCTTCCTATTTGCCTGAAAATAAGAAGAATGCATAACTTATGGCCATATAAAAAGAAAATTTCGTCATTTTGCTCCAGATTATGCGGAATTTCTGTATTTTTGCCTCTAAATAAGTGGAATTTCTGTCTTTTTCCCCCAAAACAATGGGAATTTCTGTCTTTTTTGCCCCAAAATAAGGAAAATTTCTGCTTTTTTGCCCCCAAATAAGAGGAATTTCAGCCTTTTTACCTCAAAATAAGGGGAATATCTGCATTTTTGCCACAAAATATTAGAAATTTCTGCCTTTTTTCCCTGAAATAAGTGAAATTTCTGCAATTTTGCCCCAAAATAAGTGAAATTTCTGCTTTTGTGCCCCCAAATAAGGGGAATTTCAGCATTTTTACCTCAAAATAAGGGGAATTTCTGCATTTTTGCCCCAAAATATGGGAAATTTCTTCTTTTTTGCCTTAAAATAAGAAAAATTTCTGCAATTTTGTAGCAAAATAAAAGAAATTTCTGCCTTTTTGCTTCCAAATAAGAAAATTTCTGCTTTTTTTCCTGAAATAAGTGAAATTTCTGAAATTTTGCCCTAAAATAAGTGAAATTTCTGCAATTATGCCCCAAAATAAGTGAAATTTCTGGAATTTTGCCCCAAAATAAGTGGAATTTCTGAGTTTTGCGCCAAAATAAAGAGAATTTCTGCCTTTTTGCCCCAACATATAGGAAATTTCTGACTTTTTGCCCCACAATTAGGGTAATTTCTGCAATTTTGCTCCAAAATACGGGGAATTTCTACTTTTAAGCCCGAAAATAAGGGGAATGTATACCTTTTGCCACAGAAAAAGGAAATTTCTTCATTTTTGCCCCAAAATAAGAGGAATTTCTGCCTTTTTACCTCAAAATAAGTGAAATTTCTGCCTTTTTACCCAAAAATAAATAGAATTTCTGTCTTTTTGCCCCAAAATTAAAGGAATTTTTGAGTTATGCACTGAAATATGTGAAATTTCTGCAATTTTGCCCCAAAATAAAAGAAATTTCCGCCTTTTTGCGACAAAATAAGGGGAATTTCTGTCTTTTTGCCACAAAATAAGGGAAATTTCTGCCTTTTTGCCCCCAAATAAGGGGAATTTCTGCATTTTTACCTCAAAATATGGGGAATTTCTGCATAGTTGCCACAAAATATTAAGAATTTCTGACATTGTGCTCCAAAATACGAAAAATTTCTGCCTTTTTTCTCTGAATTAAGTGGAATTTCTACAATATTGCCCCAAAATAAGGGAAATTTCTGCAATTTAGCCCCAAAATAAAAGGAATTTCTGAGTTTTGCCCCAAAGTAAGGAGAATTTCTGTATTTTTGCCCCAACATATAGGGAATTTCTTTTTTTTTGCCCCACAATTAGGGGAATTTCTTCAATTTTGCTCCAAAATACGGGGAATTTCTGCCTTTTTGCCCGAAAATAAGAAGAATGCATACCTTTTTTCCATAAAAAAGGGAAATTTCTTCATTTTTGCTCCAAAATAAGGGGAATTTCTGCTTTTTTACCTCTAAATAAGTAGAATTTCTGTCTTTTGTCCCCCAAACAAATGGAATTCCTGTTTTTTTGCCACAAAATAAGGAAAATTTCTGATTTATTACCCTGAAATAAGTGAAATTTCTGCAATTTTGCCCCAAAATAAAAGAAATTTCTGCCTTTTTGCCTCCAAAAAAGGGGAATTTCAGCCTTTTTACCTCAAAATAAGGGAAATTTCTGCATTTTTGCCACAAAATATTAAAAATTTCTCCCTTTTTGCCCCAAATTAAGGAAAATTTCTGCCGTTTTTCCCTGAAATAAGTGAAATTTCTGCAATTTTGCCCCAAAATAAGTGAAATTTCTGCAATTTTGCCCTAAAATAAGGGAAATTTCAGGAATTTGGCCCCAAAATAAGTGGAATTTCTGAGTTTTGCCCAAAAATGAGGAGAATTTCTTTCTTTTTGCCCTACAATATAGGGAATTTCTGCCTTATTTCCCCACAATTAGGGCAATTTCTGCAATTTTGCTCCAAAATAAAGGAAATTTCTGCTTTTTAGCCTGGAAATAAGGGGAATGTATAACTTTTGCCACAAAAAGAAAATTTCTTCATTTTTGCTTCAAAATAAAAGGAATTTCTGCTTTTTACCTCTAAAAAAGTGGAATTTCTGTATTTTCCCCCCCAAAAAAAAGAATTTCTGGTTTTTTTGCCCCAAAATAAGATAAATTTCTGACTTATTACCCTGAAATAATTGAAATTTCTGCAATTTTGCCCCAAAATAAGGGGAATTTCTGCTTTTTGCCTATAAATAAGTAGAATTTCTGTCTTTTTCTTCCAAAACAAAGAGAATTTCTGTCCATTTGCCCCAAAATAATAAAAATTTCTTACTTATTACCCTGAAATAAGTGAAATTTCTGCAATTTTGCACCAAAATAAAGGAAATTTTTGCCTTTTTGCCCCAAAATAAAGGGAATTTCAGCCTTTTTACCTCAAAATAATGGGAATTCCTGCATTTTTGCCCCAAAATATAGGAAATTTCTGCCTGTTTGCCCCAAAATAAAAAAATTTCTGCAATTTTGTACCAAAATAAAAGAAATTTCTGCCTTTTTGCCCCAAAATAAGAAAATTTCTGCTTATTTTTCTGAAATAAGATAAATTTCTGCAATTTTGCTCCAAAATAAGTGAAATTTCTGGAATTTTGCCCCAAAATAAGGGAAATTTCTGGAATTTTGCCTCAAAATAAGTGGAATTTCTGTTTTGCCCCAAAATAAGGAGAATTTCTGTCTTTTTGCCCCAACATATAGGAAATTTCTGCCTTTTTGCCCAACAATTAGGGAAATTTCTGCAATTTTGCTCCAAAATACAAGGAATTTCTGCTTTTTTGCCCGAAAATAAGTAGAATGCATATATTTTTGCCATAAAAAAGGAAAATTTCTGCAATTTTGCTCCAAAATAAGGGGAATTTCTGATTTTATGCCTCTAAATAAGTGGAATTTCTGTCTTTTTCCCCAAAACAAAGGGAATTTCTGTCTTTCTTGCCCCAAAATAAGAAAAATTTCTGACTTAATACCCTGAAATAAGTGAAATTTCTGCAATTTTGCCCGAAAATAAGGGAAATTTCTGCCTTTTTGCCCCCAAATAAGGGGAATTTTAGCCTTTTTATCTCAAAATAAGGGGAATTTCTGCATTTTTGCCACAAAATATAGGAAATTTCTGTTTTTTTGCCCCAAAATATAAAAAAATTCTGCAATTTTGTACTAAAATAAAAGAAATTTCTGCCTTTTTGCCCCAAAATAAGAAAATTTCTGCTTTTTGTCTGAAATAAGTCAAATTTCTTCAATTTTGCCCCAAAATAAGGAAAATTCCTGAAATTTTTCCCCAAAATAAGTGGAATTTCTGAGTTTTGCCCCAAAATATGGAAAATTTCTGTCTTATTACCCTGAAATAAGTGAAATTTTTGCAATTTTGCCACAAAATAAAGGAAATTTCTGCCTTTTTGCCCCCAAATAAGGGGAATTTCAGCTTTTATACCTCAAAATAAGGGGAATTTCTGCATTTTTGCCACAAACTTTAGGAATTTCTGCCTTTTTGCCCCAAAATAAGAAAAATTTCTGCCTTTTTTCCCTGAAATAAGTGAAATTTCTGCAATTATTCCCCAAAATAAGTGAAATATCTGCAATTTTGCCCCAAAATAAGGGAAATTTCTGGAATTTTGCCCCAAAATAAGTGGAATTTCTGAGTTTTGCCCCAAAATAAGGAGAATTTTTGTCTTTTTGCCTAACATATAGGGAATTTCTGCCCTATTGCCCCACAATTAGGGGAATTTCTGTAATTTTGCTCCAAAATACAGGGAATTTCTGCTTTTTAGCCTGAAAATATGAGGAATGTATACCTTTTGCCACAAAAAAGGGAAATTTCTTGATTTTTGCTCGAAAATAAAAGGAATTTCTGCTTTTTTGCCTCTAAAAATGTGGAATTTCTGTCTTTCCCCCCCCCAAAAAAAATTTCTTTATTTTTTGCCCCAAAATAAAGAAAATTTCTGACATATTACCCTGAAATAAGTGAAATTTCTGCAATTTTGCCACAAAATAAGGGAAATTTCTGCCTTTTTGCACCCAAATAAGGGGAATTTCAGCCTTTTTACCTCAAAATAAGAAGAATTTCTGCATTTTTGCCCGAAAATATTGAAAATTTCTGACTTTTTACCCCAAAATAAGAAAAATTTCTGCAATTTTGTTCCAAAATAAAAAAATTTCTGCTTTTTTCTCTGAAATAAGTGAAATTTTTGCAATTTTGCCCCAAAATAAGTGAAATTTCTGCAATTTTGCCCCAAAATAAAAAAAAATTCTGGAATTTTGCCCCAAAATAAGTGGAATTTCTGAGTTTTGCCCCAAAATGAGAATTTCTGTCTTTTTGCCCCAACATATAGAGCATATCTGCCTTTTTGCCCCACAATTAGGGGAATTTCTGCAATTTTGCTCCAAAATACGGGGAATTTCTGCATTTTTGCCCAAAAATAAGAAAAATGCACTACTTTTTGACATAAAAAAAGAAATTTCTTCATTTTTGCTCCAAAATAAGGGGAATTTCTGCTTTTTTGCCTCTAAATATGTAGAATTTCTGTCTTTTTCCCCCAAAACAGAGAAAATTTCTGTCCATTTGCCCCAAAATAATAAAAATTTCTTACTTATTACCCTGAAATAAATGAAATTTCTGCAATTTTGCACTAAAATAAAGGAAATTTTTGCCTTTTTGCCTCAAAATAAAGGGAATTTCAGGGTTTTACCTCCAAATAATGGGAATTTCTGCATTTTTGCCCCAAAATATAGGAAATTTCTGCCTGTTTGCCCCAAAATAAAAAAATTTCTGCAATTTTGTACCAAAATAAAAGAAATTTCTGCCTTTTTGCCCCAAAATAAGAAAATTTCTGCTTATTTTTCTGAAATAAGTGAAATTTCTGCAATTTTGCTCCAAAATAAGTGAAATTTCTGGAATTTTGCCCCAAAATAAGGGAAATTTCTGGAATTTTGCCTCAAAATAAGTGGAATTTCTGTTTTGCCCCAAAATAAGGAGAATTTCTGTCTTTTTGCCCCAACATATAGGAAATTTCTGCCTTTTTGCCCAACAATTAGGGAAATTTCTGCAATTTTGCTCCAAAATACAAGGAATTTCTGCTTTTTTGCCCGAAAATAAGTAGAATGCATATATTTTTGCCATAAAAAAGGAAAATTTCTGCAATTTTGCTCCAAAATAAGGGGAATTTCTATTTTTATGCCTCTAAATAAGTGGAATTTCTGTCTTTTTCCACAAAACAAAGGGAATTTCTGTCTTTCTTGCCCCAAAATAAGGAAAATTTCTGACTTAATACCCTGAAATAAGTGAAATTTCTGCAATTTTGCCCGAAAATAAGGGAAATTTCTGCCTTTTTGCCCCCAAATAAGGGGAATTTTAGCCTTTTTATCACAAAATAAGGGGAATTTCTGCATTTTTGCCACAAAATATAGGAAATTTCTGGTTTTTTGCCCCAAAATATAAAAAAATTCTGCAATTTTGTACCAAAATAAAAGAAATTTCTACCTTTTTGCCCCAAAATAAGAAAATTTCTGCTTTTTGTCTGAAATAAGTCAAATTTCTTCATTTTTGCCCCAAAATAAGGAAAATTCCTGAAATTTTTCCCCAAAATGAGTGGAATTTCTGAGTTTTGCCCCAAAATATGGAAAATTTCTGTCTTATTACCCTGAAATAAGTGAAATTTCTGCAATTTTGCCACAAAATAAAGGAAATTTCTGCATTTTTGCCCCCAAATAAGGGGAATTTCAGCTTTTTTACCTCAAAATAAGGGGAATTTCTGCATTTTTGCCACAAACTTTAGGAATTTCTGCCTTTTTGCCCCAAAATAAGAAAAATTTCTGCCTTTTTTCCCTGAAATAAGTGAAATTTCTGAAATTATTCCCCAAAATATGTGAAATATCTGCAATTTTGCCCCAAAATAAGGGAAATTTCTGGAATTTTGCCCCAAAATAAATGGAATTTCTGAGTTTTGCCCCAAAATAAGGAGAATTTTTGTCTTTTTGCCCTAACATATAGGGAATTTCTGCCCTATTGCCCCACAATTAGGGGAATTTCTGTAATTTTGCTCCAAAATACAGAGAATTTCTGCTTTTTAGCCTGAAAATATGGGGAATGTATACCTTTTGCCACAAAAATGGGAAATTTCTTGATTTTTGCTCGAAAATAAAAGGAATTTCTGCTTTTTTGCCTCTAAAAATGTGGAATTTCTGTCTTCCCCACCCCCAAAAAAAATTTCTTTATTTTTTGCCCCAAAATAAGGAAAATTTCTGACTTATTACCCTGAAATAAGTGAAATTTCTGCAATTTTGCCACAAATTAAGGGAAATTTCTGCCTTTTTGCACCCAAATAAGGGGAATTTCAGCCTTTTTACCTCAAAATAAGAAGAATTTCTGCATTTTTGCCCCAAAATATTGAAAATTTCTGACTTTTTAACCCAAAATAAGAAAAATTTCTGCAATTTTGTTCCAAAATAAAAAAATTTCTGCTTTTTTCTCTGAAATAAGTGAAATTTTTGCAATTTTGCCCCAAAATAAGTGAAATTTCTGCAATTTTGCCCCAAAATAAGAAAAAATTCTGGAATTTTGCCCCAAAATAAGTTGAATTTCTGAGTTTTGCCCCAAAATGAGAATTTCTGTCTTTTTGCCCCAACATATAGAGCATATCTGCCTTTTTGCCCCACAATTAGGGGAATTTCTGCAATTTTGCTCCAAAATACGGGGAATTTCTTCATTTTTGCCCAAAAATAAGAAGAATGCACTAATTTTTGCCATAAAAAAAAGAAATTTCTTCATTTTTGCTCCAAAATAAGGGGAATTTCTGCTTTTTTGCCTCTAAATACGTAGAATTTCTGTCTTTTTCCCCCAAAACAGAGAAAATTTCTGTCCATTTTCCCCAAAATAATAAAAATTTCTGATTGTTACCCTGAAATAAGTGAAATTTCTGCAATTTTGCCCCAAAATAAGGGGAATTTCAGCATTTTTACCTCAAAATAATGGGACTTTCTGCATTTTTGCCCCAAAATATGGAAAATTTCTTCCTGTTTTCCCCAAAATAAGAAAAATTACTTCAATTTTGTACCAAAATAAAAGAAATTTCTTCCTTTTTGCCCCAAAATAAGAAAATTTCTGCTTTTTTTCTGAAATAAGTCAAATTTCTGCTATTTTGCCCCCAAATAAGGGAAATTTCTGGAATTTTACCCCAAAATAAGTGGAATTTCTGAGTTTTGCCCCAAAATAAGGAGAATTTCTGTCTTTTTGCCCTAACGTATAGGGAATTTCTGCCTTTTGCCCCACAATTAGGGTAATTTCTGCAATTTTCCTCCATTATGGGGAATTTCTGCCTTTTTGCCCGAAAAAGAATGCATAAGTTTTTGCTATAAAAAAGCGAAATTTCTTCATTTTTGCTCAAAAATAAGGGGAATTTCTGCTTTTTTGCCTCTAAATAAGTGGAATCTCTGTCTTTTTCCTCCAAAACAAAGGGAATTCCTGACTTTTTTGTCCCAAAATAAGGAAAATTTCTGCCTTTTTTTTCCTGAAATAAGTGAAATTTATGAAATTTTGCCCCAAAATAAGTGAAATTTCTGCATTTTTGGCCCAAAATAAGGGGAATTTCAGCATATTTACCTCAAAATAAGGGGAATTTCTGCATTTTTGCCACAAAATATTAGGAATTTCTGCCTTTTTGCCCCAAAATAATAAAATTTCTGCTTTTTTCCTGAAATAAGTGAAATTTCTGAAATTTTGCCCCAAAATAAGTGAAATTTCTCTAATTTTGCCTTAAAATAAGGAAAATTCCTGGAATTTTGCCCCAAAATAAGTGGAATTTCTGCGTTTTGCCCCAAAATAAGGAGAATTTCTGTCTTTTTGCCCCAACATATAGGGAATTTCTGACTTTTTGCCCCACAATTAGGGGAATATCTGCAATTTTGCTCCAAAATACGGAGTATTTCTGCCTATTTGCCCGAAAATTAGAAGAATGCATACCTTTTTGCCATAAAATAGGAAAATTTCTTCATTTTTGCTCCAAAATAAGTGGAATTTCTGCTATTTTGCCTCTAAATAAGTGGAATTTCTGTCTTTTTCCCCCAAAACTAATGAAATTTCTGTCTTTTTTGCCCCAAAATAAGAAAAATTTCTGACTTATTACCCTAAAGTAAGTGAAATTTCTGCAATTTTGCCCCAAAATAAGGGAAATTTCTGCCTTTTTGCCCCCAAATAAAAGGAATTTCAGCCTTTTTACCTCAAAATAAGGGGAATTTCTGCATTTTTGCCACAAAATAAAGAAAATTTCTGCCTTTTTTCCCTGAAATAAGTGAAATTTCTGCAATTTTGCCTCAAAATAAGTGAAATTTCTGCAATTTTGCCCCAAAATAAGGTAAATTTTGGAAATTTGCCCCAAAATAAGTGGAATTTCTAAGTTTTGTCCCAAAATAAAGAGAATTTCTGTCTTTTTGCCCCAACATATAGGGAATTTCTGCTTTTGCCCCACAATTAGGAGAATTTCTGAAATTTTGCTCCATAATTCGGGGAATTTCTTCCTATTTGCCCGAAAATAAGAAGAATGCATAACTTATGGCCATAAAAAAAGAAATTTTCGTCACTTTTGCTCCATAATATGCGGAATTTCTGTTTTTTTGCCTCTAAATAAGTGGAATTTCTGTCTTTTTCCGCCAAAACAAAGGGAATTTCTGTCTTTTTTGCCCCAAAATAAGGAAAATTTCTGCTTTTTTGCCCCCAAATAAGAGGAATTTCAGCCTTTTTACCTCAAAATAAGGGGAATTTCTGCATTTTTGCCACAAAATATTAGAAATTTCTGCCTTTTTGCCCAAAATAAGAAAAAATTTCTGCCTTTTTTCCCTGAAATAAGTGAAATTTATGCAATTTTGCCCCAAAATAAGTGAAATTTCTGTTTTGTGCCCCCAAATAAGGGGAATTTCAGCATTTTTACCTCAAAATAAGGGGAATTTCTGCATTTTTGCCCCAAAATATGGGACATTTCTTCTTTTTTGCCTTAAAATAAGAAAAATTTCTGCAATTTTGTAGCAAAATAAAAGAAATTTCTGCCTTTTTGCATCCAAATAAGAAAATTTCTGCTTTTTTTCCTGAAATAAGTGAAATTTCTGAAATTTTGCCCTAAAATAAGTGAAATTTCTGCAATTTTGCCACAAAATAGGTGAAATTTCTTGAATTTTGCCCCAAAATAAGTGGAATTTTAGAGTTTTGCCCCAAAATAAGAAGAATTTCTGTCTTTTTGCCCCAACATATAGGAAATTTCTGACTTTTTGCCCAACAATTAGGGTAATTTCTGCAATTTTGCTCCAAAATACGGGGAATTTCAACTTTTTAGCCCGAAAATAAGGGGAATGTATACCTTTTGTCACAAAAAAAAAGAAATTTCTTCATTTTTGCCCCAAAATAAGAGGAATTTCTGCCTTTTTACCTCAAAATAAGTGAAATTTCTGCCTTTTTACCCAAAAATAAACAGAATTTCTGTCTTTTTGCCCTAAAATAAAAGGAATTTTTGAATTATGCCCTGAAATAAGTGAAATTTCTGCAATTTTGACTCAAAATAAAAGAAATTTCCGCCTTTTGCCAGAAAATAAGGGGAATTTCTGTCTTATTGCCACAAAATAAGGGAAATTTCTGCCTTTATGCCCCCAAATAAGGGGAATTTCTGCATTTTTACCTCAAAATATGGGGAATTTCTGCATAGTTGCCACAAAATATTAAGAATTTCTGACATTGTGCTCCAAAATACGAAAAATTTCTGCCTTTTTTCCCTGAATTAAGTGGAATTTCTACAATATTGCCCCAAAATAAGGGAAATTTCTGCAATTTAGCCCCAAAATAAAAGGAATTTCTGAGTTTTGCCCCAAAGTAAGGAGAATTTCTGTATTTTTGCCCCAACATATAGGGAATTTCTGCATTTTTGCCCCACAATTAGAGGATTTTCTGCATTTTTGCTCCAAAATATGGGAAATTTCTGGCTTTTTGCCCCAATAAGAAAAATTTCTGCAATTTTGTACCAAAATAAAAAAAAATTCTGCCTTTTTGCCCCAAAATAAGAAAATTTCTGCTCTTTTTTCTGAAATAAGTGAAATTTCTTCAAATTTACCCCAAAATAAGTGAAATTTCTACAATTATGCCCAAAAATAAGGGAAATTTTTGGAATTTTGCCCTAAAATAAGTGGAATTTCTGAGTTTTGCCCCAAAATAAGGAGAATTTCTGTCTTTTTGCCCCAACATATAGGGTATTTCTTTTTTTTTTTGCCCCACAATTAGGGGAATTTCTGCAATTTTGCTCCAAAATACGGGGAATTTCTGCCTTTTTGCCCGAAAATAAGAAGAATGCATACCTTTTTTCCATTAAAAAGGGAAATTTCTTCATTTTTGCTCCAAAATAAAGGGAATTTCTGCTTTTTTACCTCTAAATAAGTGGAATTTCTGTCTTTTGTCCCCCAAACAAATGGAATTCCTGTTTTTTTGCCACAAAATAAGGAAAATTTCTGAATTATTACCCTGAAATACGTGAAATTTCTGCAATTTTGCCCCAAAATAAGGGAAATTTCTGCCTTTTTACCTCCAAATAAGGGGAATTTCAGCCTTTTTACCTCAAAATAAGGGAAATTTCTGCATTTTTGCCACAAAATATTAAGAATTTCTGCCTTTTTGCCCCAAATTAAGGAAAATTTCTGCCATTTTTCCCTGAAATAAGTGAAATTTCTGCAATTTTGCCCTAAAAAAAGGGAAATTTCTGGATTTTGGCCCCAAAATAAGTGGAATTTCTGAGTTTTGCCCCAAAATGAGGAGAATTTCTTTCTTTTTGCCCTACCATATAGGGAATTTCTGCCTTATTTCCCCACAATTAGGGCAATTTCTGCAATTTTGCTCCAAAATAAAGGAAATTTCTGCTTTTTAGCCTGGAAATAAGGGGAATGTATAACTTTTGCCACAAAAAGGAAATTTCTTCATTTTTGCTTGAAAATAAAAAGAATTTCTGCTTTTTTACCTCTAAAAAAGTGGAATTTCTGTATTTTTCCCCCCAAAAAAAGAGAATTTCTGTTTTTTTTGCAACAAAATAAGATAAATTTCTGACTTATTACCCTGAAATAATTGAAATTTCTGCAATTTTGCCACAAAATAAGGGGAATTTCTGCTTTTTGCCTATAAATAAGTAGAATTTCTGTCTTTTTCTTCCAAAACAAAGAAAATTACTGTCCATTTGCCCCAAAATAATAAAAATTTCTTACTTATTACCCTGAAATAAGTGAAATTTCTGCAATTTTGCACCAAAATAAAGGAAATTTTTGCCTTTTTGCCCCAAAATAAAGGGAATTTCAGCCTTTTTACCTCAAAATAATGGGAATTTCTGCATTTTTGCCACAAAATATAGAAAATTTCTGCCTGTTTGCCCCAAAATAAAAAAAATTTCTGCATTTTTGTACCAAAATAAAAGAAATTTCTGCCTTTTTGCCCCAAAATAAGAAAATTTCTGCTTATTTTTCTGAAATAAGTGAAATTTCTGCAATTTTGCTCCAAAATAAGTGAAATTTCTGGAATTTTGCCCCAAAATAAGGGAAATTTCTGGAATTTTGCCTCAAAATAAGTGGAATTTCTGTTTTGCCCCAAAATAAGGAGAATTTCTGTCTTTTTGCCCCAACATATAGGAAATTTCTGCCTTTTTGCCCAACAATTAGGGAAATTTCTGCAATTTTGCTCCAAAATACAAAAAATTTCTGCTTTTTTGCCCGAAAATAAGTAGAATGCATACCTTTTTGCCATAAAAAAGGAAAATTTCTGCAATTTTGCTACAAAATAATGGGAATTTCTGTTTTTATGCCTCTAAATATGTGGAATTTCTGTTTTTTTCCCCGAAAACAAAGGGAATTTCTGTCTTTCTTGCCCCAAAATAAGGATAATTTCTGCATTATTACACTGAAATAAGTGAAATTTCTGCAATTTTGCCCCAAAATAAGAGAAATTTCTGACTTTTTGCCCCCAAATAAGGGGAATTTCAGGATTTTACCTCAAAATAAGGGGAATTTCTGCATTTTTGCCACAAAATATTAAGAATTTCTGCGTTTTTGCCCCAAAATAAAGAAAATTTCTGCCTTTTTTCCCTGAAACAAGTGAAATTTCTGCAATTTTTCCCTAAAATAAGTGAAATTTCTGCAATTTTGCCCAAAAATAAAAGAAAATTCTGCAATTTTGCCCCAAAATAAGTGGAATTTCTGAGTTTTGCCCCAAAATAAGGAGAATTTCTGTCTTTTTACCCTAACATATAGGGAATTTCTGCCTTTTTGCCCCACAATTAGGGGAATTTTTGCAATTTTGCTCCAAAATACGGTGAATTTCTGCCTTTTTGCCTGAAAATAAAAATAATGCATACCTTTTTGCCATAAAAAAGAGAAATTTCTTCATTTTTGCTCCAAAATAAGGGGAATTTCTGCTTTTTTGTCTCTAAATAAGTGGAATTTCTGTCTTTTACCTTGAAAAGAAGGGAATTCCTGTCTTTTTTGCCCCAAAATAAAGAAAATTTGTGACTTATTACCCTGAAATAAGTGAAATTTCTGCAATTTTGCTGCAAAATAAGGAAAATTTCTGCCTTTTTGCCCCAAAATAAGAGGAATTTCAGCCTATTTACCTCAAAATAAGGGGAATTTCTGCATTTTTGCCACAAATTTTAGGAATTTCTGCCTTTTTGCCCCAAAATAAGAAAATTTCTGCTTTTTTTTCTGAAATAAGTAAAATTTCTGAAATTTTGCCCCAAAATAAGTGAAATTCCTCTAATTTTCCCTTAAAATAAGGGAAATTCCTGGAATTTTGCCCCAAAATAAGTGGAATTTCTGCGTTTTGCCCCAAAATAAGAAGAATTTCTGTCTTTTTGCCCCAACATATAGGGAATTTCTGCCTTTTGCCCCACAATTAGGGGAATTTCTGCAATTCTGCTCCAAAATACGAGGAATTTCTGCCTATTTGTCCGAAAATAAGAAGAATGCATACCTTTTTGCCATAAAAAAGTAAAATTTCTTCATTTTTGCTCCAAAATAAGGGGAATTTCTGCTTTTTTGCCTCTAAATAAGTGGAATTTCTGTATTTTTCCCCCAAAACAAAGGAAATTTCTGTCTTTTTTGCCCCAAAATAAGGAAACTTTCTCACTTGTTACCCTGAAATAAGTGAAATTTTTGCAATTTTGCCACGAAATAAGGGAAATTTATGCATTTTTGCCCCCAAATAAGGGGAATTTCAGCCTTTTTACCTCAAAATAAGGAGAATTTCTGCATTTTTGCCACAAAATATTAGGAATTTCTGCCTTTTTGCCCCAAAATAAGGAAAATTTCTGCCTTTTTTCCCTGAAATATGTGAAAAATCTGCAATTTTGCCCCAAAATATGTGAAATTTCTGCCTTTTTGCTCCCAAATAAGGGGAATTTCAGCATTTTTACCTCAACATAAGGGGAATTTCTGCATTTTCCCCCAAAAATATGGGAAATTTCTGGCTTTTTGCCTCAAAATAAGAAAAATTTTTGCAATTTTGTAACAAAATAAAAGAAATTTCTACCTATTTGTTTCCAAATAAGAAAATTTCTGCTTTTTTTTCTGAAATAAGTGAAATTTCTGCAATTTTGCCCCAAAATAAGTGAAATTTCTGCAATTTTGCCCCAAAATAGGTGAAATTTCTGGAATTTTGCCCCAAAATAAGTAGAGTTTTGAGTTTTGCCCCAAAATAAAGAGAATTTCTGTCTTTTTGCCCCAACATATAGGAAATTTCTGCCTTTTTGCCCCACAATTAGGGTAATTTCTGCAATTTTGCTCCAAAATACGCGGAATTTCTACTTTTTAGCCCGAAAATAAGGGGAATGTATACCTTTTGCCACAAAAAAAAGAAATTTCTTCATTTTTGCCCCAAAATAAGAGAAATTTCTGACTTTTTACCTAAAATAAGTGAAATTTCTGCCTTTTTACCCAAAAATAAACAGAATTTCTGTCTTTTTGCCCCAAAATTAAAGGAATTTTTGAATTATGCGCTGAAATAAGTGAAATTTTTGCAATTTTGCCCCAAAATAAATGAAATTTCCGCCTTTTTGCGACAAAATAAGGGGAATTTCTGTCTTTTTGCCACAAAATAAGGGAAATTTCTGCCTTTATGCTCCCAAATAAGGGGAATTTCAGCCTTTTTACCTCAAAATATGGGGAATATCTCCCTTTTTGCCACAAAATATTAAGAATTTCTGACATGTGCTCCAAAATACGAAAAAATTCTGCCTTTTTTCCCTGATATTCGTGAAATTTCTGCAATTTTGCCCCAAAATAAGGGAAATTTCTGCAATTTTGCCCCAAAAATATAGGAATTTCTGAGTTTTGCCCCAAAGTAAAGAGAATTTCTGTCTTTTTGCCCAAGATATAGAGAATTTCTGAATTTTTGCCCCACAATTAGGGGAATTTCTGCATTTTTGCCCCAAAATATAGGAAATTTCTGTTTTTTTGCCCCAAAATAAGAAAAATTTCTGCAATTTTGTACCAAAATAAAAAAAATTTCTGCCTTTTTGGCCCAAAATAAGAAAATTTCTGCTTTTTTTCTGAAATAAGTGAAATTTCTGCAATTTTGCCCCAAAATAAGTGAAATTTCTGCAATTTTGCCCCAAAATTAGGGAAATTTCTGGAATTTTTCCCCAAAATAAGTGGAGTTTCTGAGTTTTGCCCCAAAATAAAGAGAATTTCTGTATTTTTGCCCCAACATATAGGAAATTTCTGCCTCTTTGCTCCACAATTAGGGGAATTTTTGCAATTTTGCTCCAAAATACGGTGAATTTCTGCCTTTTTGCCCGAAAATAAGAATAATGCATACCTTTTTGCCATAAAAAAGAGAAATTTCTTCATTTTTGCTCCAAAATACGGGGAATTTCTGCTTTTTTGTCTCTAAATAAGTGGAATTTCTGTCTTTTACCTTGAAAAAAAGGAATTCCTGTCTTTTTTGCCCCAAAATAAGGAAAATTTCTGACTTATTACCCTGAAATAAGTGAAATTTCTGCAATTTTGCTGCAAAATAAGGGAAATTTCTGCCTTTTTGCCCCAAAATAAGAGGAATTTCAGCCTATTTACCTCAAAATAAGGGGAATTTCTGCATTTTTGCCACAAATTTTAGGAATTTCTGCCTTTTTGCCCCAAAATAAGAAAATTTCTGCTTTTTTTTCTGAAATAAGTAAAATTTCTGAAATTTTGCCCCAAAATAAGTGAAATTTCTCCAATTTTCCCTTAAAATAAGGGAAATTCCTGGAATTTTGCCCCAACATATAGGGAATTTCTGCCTTTTGCCCCACAATTAGGGGAATTTCTGCAATTCTGCTCCAAAATACGGGGAATTTCTGCCTATTTGCCCGAAAATAAGAAGAATGCATACCTTTTTGCCATAAAAAAGTAAAATTTCTTCATTTTTGCTCCAAAATAAGGGGAATTTCTGCTTTTTTGCCTCTAAATAATTGGAATTTCTTTATTTTTCCCCCCAAAAAAAGGAAATTTCTGTCTTTTTTGCCCCAAAATAAGGAAACTTTCTGACTTGTTACCCTGAAATAAGTGAAATTTTTGCAATTTTGCCACGCAATAAGGGAAATTTATGCATTTTTACCCCCAAATAAGAGGAATTTCAGCCTTTTTACCTCAAAATAAGGGGAATTTCTGCATTTTTGCCACAAAATATTAGGAATTTCTGCCTTTTTGCCCCAAAATAAGGAAAATTTCTGCCTTTTTCCCTGAAATAAGTGAAATTTCTGCAACTTTGCCCCAAAATAAGTTAAATTTCTGCAATTTTGCCCCAAAATAGGTGAAATTTCTGGAATTTTGCCCCAAAATAAGTAGAGTTTTGAGTTTTGCCCCAAAATAAAGAGAATTTCTGTCTTTTTGCCCCAACATATAGGAAATTTCTGACTTTTTGCCCCACAATTAGGGTAATTTCTGCAATTTTGCTCCAAAATACGGGGAATTTCTACTTTTTAGCCCGAAAATAAGGGGAATGTATACCTTTTGCCACAAAAAAAAGAAATTTCTTCATTTTTGCCCCAAAATAATAGGAATTTCTGACTTTTTACCTCAAAATAAGTGAAATTTCTGCCTTTTTACCCAAAAATAAATAGAATTTCTCTCTTTTTGCCCCAAAATTAAAGGAATTTTTGAATTATGCGCTGAAATAAGTGAAATTTTTGCAATTTTGCCCCAAAATAAATGAAATTTCCTCCTTTTTGCGACAAAATAAGGGGAATTTCTGTCTTTTTGCCACAAAATAAGGGAAATTTCTGCCTTTATGCTCCCAAATAAGGGGAATTTCAGCCTTTTAACCTCAAAATATAGGGAATTTCTCCCTTTTTGCCACAAAATATTAAGAATTTCTGACATGTGCTCCAAAATACGAAAAAATTTTGCCTTTTTTCCCTGAAATTCGTGAAATTTCTGCAATTTTGCCCCAAAATAAGGGAAATTTCTGCAATTTTGCCCCAAAAATATAGGAATTTTTGAGTTTTGCCCCAAAGTAAGGAGAATTTCTGTCTTTTTGCCCCAAGATATAGAGAATTTCTGAATTTTTGCCCCACAATTAGGGGAATTTCTTCATTTTTGCCCCAAAATATAGGAAATTTCTGCCTTTTTGCCCCAAAATAAGAAAAATTTCTGCAATTTTGTACCAAAATAAAAGAAATTTCTGCCTTTTTGGCCCAAAATAAGAAAATTTCTGCTTTTTTTCTGAAATAAGTGAAATTTCTGCAATTTTGCCCCAAAATAAGTGAAATTTCTGCATTTTTGCCCCAAAATAAGGAAAATTTCTGGAATTTTGCCCCAAAATAAGCGGAGTTTCTGAGTTTTGCCCCAAAATAAAGAGAATTTCTGTATTTTTGCCCCAACATATAGGAAATTTCTGCCTTTTTGCCCCACAATTAGGGGAATTTCTACAATTTTGCTCCAAAATACGGGGAATTTCTACTTTTTAGCCCGAAAATAAGGGTAATGTATACCTTTTGCCACAAAAAAAGAAATTTTTTCATTTTTGCTTCAAAATAAGAGGAATTTTTGCCTTTTTACCTCAAAATAAGTGAAATTTCTGCCTTTTTACCTAAAAATAAACGAAATTTCTGTCTTTTTGCTCCAAAATAAAAGGAATTTTTGAATTATGCCCTGAAATAAGTGAAATTTCTGAAATTTTGCCCCAAAATAAATGAAATTTCCGCCTTTTTGCCACAAAATAAGGGGAATTTCTGTCTTTATGCCACAAAATAAGGGAAATTTCTGCATTTTTGCTTCCAAATAAGGGGAATTTCAGCCTTTTTACCTCAAAATATGGGGAATTTCTGCATTTTTGCCACAAAATATTAAGAATTTCTGCCATTGTGCTACAAAATACGAAAAATTTCTGCCTTTTTTCCCTGAAATTAGTGAAATTTCTGCAATTTTGCCCAAAATAAGGGAAATTTCTGCAATTTAGCACCAAAATAATAGGAATTTCTGAGTTTTGCCCCAAAGTAAAGAAAATTTCTGTCTTTTTGCCCCAAAATATGGGAAATTTCTTCCTTTTTGCCCAAATATAAGAAAAATTTCTGCAATTTTGTACCAAAATAAAAGAAACTTCTGAGTTTTTGCCCCAAAATTAGAAAATTTCTGCTTTTTTTCTGAAATAAGTGAAATTTCTGCAATTTTGCTCCAAAATAAGTGAAATTTCTGGAATTTTGCCTCAAAATAAGTGGAATTTCTGTTTTGCCCCAAAATAAGGAGAATTTCTGTCTTTTTGCCCCAACATATAGGAAATTTCTGCCTTTTTGCCCAACAATTAGAAGAATTTCTGCAATTTTGCTCCAAAATACAAGGAATTTCTGCTTTTTTGCCCGAAAATAAGTAGAATGCATACCTTTTTGCAATAAAAAAGGAAAATTTCTGCAATTTTGCTCCAAAATAAGGGGAATTTCTGCTTTTATGCCTCTAAATATGTGGAATTTCTGTCTTTTCCCCCCAAAACAAAGGGAATTTCTGTCTTTCTTGCCCCAAAATAAGGAAAATTTCTGCATTATTACACTGAAATAAGTGAAATTTCTGCAATTTTGCCCCAAAATAAGAGAAATTTCTGACTTTTTGAACCCAAATAAGGGGAATTTCAGGATTTTACCTCAAAATAAGGGGAATTTCTGCATTTTTGCCACAAAATATTAAGAATTTCGGCGTTTTTGCCCCAAAATAAGGAAAATTTCTGCCTTTTATCCCTGAAACAAGTGAAATTTCTGCAATTTTGCCCTAAAATAAGTGAAATTTCTGCAATTTTGCCCAAAAATAAGGGAAAATTCTGCAATTTTGCCCCAAAATAAGTGGAATTTCTGAGTTTTGCCCCAAAATAAGGAGAATTTCTGTCTTTTTACCCTAACATATAGGGAATTTCTGCCTTTTTGCCCCACAATTAGGGGAATTTTTGCAATTTTGCTCCAAAATATGGTGAATTTCTGCCTTTTTGCACGAAAATAAGAATAATGCATACCCTTTTGCCATAAAAAAGAGAAATTTCTTCATTTTTGCTCCAAAATAAGGGGAATTTCTGCTTTTTTGTCTCTAAATAAGTGGAATTTCTGTCTTTTACCTTGAAAAAAAAGGGAATTCCAGGTTTTTTTGCCCCAAAATAAAGAAAATTTCTGACTTATTACCCTGAAATAAGTGAAATTTCTGCAATTTTGCTGCAAAATAAGGAAAATTTCTGCCTTTTTGCCCCAAAATAAGAGGAATTTCAGCCTATTTACCTCAAAATAAGGGGAATTTCTGCATTTTTGCCACAAATTTTAGGAAATTCTGCCTTTTTGCCCCAAAATAAGAAAATTTCTGCTTTTTTTTCTGAAATAAGTAAAATTTCTGAAATTTTGCCCCAAAATAAGTGAAATTTCTCTAATTTTCCCTTAAAATAAGGGAAATTCCTGGAATTTTGCCCCAAAATAAGTGGAATTTCTGCGTTTTGCCCCAAAATAAGAAGAATTTCTGTCTTTTTGCCCCAACATATAGGGAATTTCTGCCTTTTGCCCCACAATTAGGGGAATTTCTGCAATTCTGCTCCAAAATACGGGGAATTTCTGCCTATTTGCCCGAAAATAAGAAGAATGCATACCTTTTTGCCATAAAAAAGGAAAATTTCTTCATTTTTGCTCCAAATAAGGGGAATTTCTTCATTTTTGCCTCTAAATAAGTGGAATTTCTGTCTTTTTCCCCCAAAACGAAGGAAATTTCTGTCTTTTTTGCCCCAAAATAAGGAAACTTTCTGACTTGTTACCCTGAAATAAGTGAAATTTTTGCAATTTTGCCACGAAATAAGGGAAATTTATGCATTTTTGCCCCCAAATAAGAGGAATTTCAGCCTTTTTACCTCAAAATAAGGGGAATTTCTGCATTTTTGCCACAAAATATTAGGAATTTCTGCCTTTTTGCCCCAAAATAAGGAAAATTTCTGCCTTTTTTCCCTGAAATAAGTGAAAATTCTGCAATTTTGCCCCAAAATATGTGAAATTTCTGCCTTTTTGCCCCCAAATAAGGTGAATTTCAGCATTTTTACCTCAAAATAAGGGGAATTTCTGCATTTTTCCCCAAAAATATGGGAAATTTCTGCCTTTTTGCCTTAAAATAAGAAAAATTTTTGCAATTTTGTACCAAAATAAAAGAAATTTCTGCCTTTTTGTTTCCAAATAAGAAAATTTCTGCTTTTTTTTCTGAAGTAAGTGAAATTTCTGCAATTTTGCACCAAAATAAGTGAAATTTCTGCAATTTTGCCCCAAAATAGGTGAAATTTCTGGAATTTTGCCCCAAAATAAGTAGAGTTTTGAGTTTTGCCCCAAAATAAAGAGAATTTCTGTCTTTTTGCCCCAACATATAAGAAATTTCTGCCTTTTTGCCCCACAATTAGGGTAATTTCTGCAATTTTGCTCCAAAATACGGGGAATTTCTACTTTTTAGCCCGAAAATAAGGGGAATGTATACCTTTTGCCACAAAAAAAAAAGAAATTTCTTCATTTTTGCCCCAAAATAAGAGGAATTTCTGACTTTTTACTTCAAAATAAGTGAAATTTCTGCCTTTTTACCCAAAAATAAACAGAATTTCTGTCTTTTTGCCCCAAAATTAAAGGAATTTTTGAATTATGCGCTGAAATAAGTGAAATTTCTGCAATTTTGCCCCAAAATAAATGAAATTTCCGCCTTTTTGCCATAAAATACGGGGAATTTTTGTCTTTTTGCCACAAAATAAGGGAAATTTCTGCATTTATGCTCCCAAATAAGGGGAATTTCAGTTTTTTTACCTCAAATTATGGGGATTTTCTGCCTTTTTGCCACAAAATATTAAGAATTTCTGCCATGTGCTCCAAAATACGAAAAATTTCTGCCTTTTTTCCCTGAAATTCGTGAAATTTCTGCAATTTTGCCCCAAAATAAGCGAAATTTCTGCAATTTTGCCCCAAAAATATAGGAATTTCTGAGTTTTGCCCCAAAGTAAGGAGAATTTCTGTCTTTTTGCCCCAACAAATAGAGAATTTCTAAATTTTTGCCCCACAATTAGGGGAATTTCTGCATTTCTGCCCCAAAATATAGGAAATTTCTGCCTTTTTGCCCCAAAATAAGAAAAATTTCTGCAATTTTGTACCAAAATAAAAGAAATTTCTGCCTTTTTGCCCCAAAATAAGAAAATTTCTGCTTTTTTTCTGAAATAAGTGAAATTTCTGCAATTTTGTTCCAAAATAAGTGAAATTACTGCAATTTTGCCCCAAAATAAGGGAAATTTCTGGAATTTTGTCCCAAAATAAGTGGAGTTTCTGAGTTTTGCCCCAAAATAAAGAGAATTTCTGTATTTTTGCCCCAACATATAGGAAATTTCTGCCTTTTTGCCCCACAATTAGGGGAATTTCTGCAATTTTGCTCCAAAATACGGGGAATTTCTACTTTTTAGCCCGAAAATAAGGGGAATGTATACCTTTTGCCACAAAAAAAGAAATTTTTTAATTTTTGCTTCAAAATAAGAGGAATTTCTGCCTTTTTACCTCAAAATAAGTGAAATTTCTGCCTTTTTATCCAAAAATAAATGAAATTTCTGTCTTTTTGCCCCAAAATAAAAGGAATTTTTGAATTATGCCCTGAAATAAGTGAAATTTCTGCAATTTTGCCCCAAAATAAGTGAAATTTCCGCCTTTTTGCCACAAAATAAGGGGAATTTCTGTCTTTATGCCACAAAATAAGGGAAATTTCTGCATTTTTGCTTCCAAATAAGGGGAATTTCAGCCTTTTTACCTCAAAATATGGGGAATTTCTGCATTTTTGCCACAAAATATTAAGAATTTCTGCCATTGTGCTACAAAATACGAAAAATTTCTGCCTTTTTTCCCTGAAATTAGTGAAATTTCTGCAATTTTGCCCAAAATAAGGGAAATTTCTGCAATTTAGCTCCAAAATAATAGGAATTTCTGAGTTTTGCCCCAAAGTAAAGAAAATTTCTGTCTTTTTGCCCCAAAATATGGGAAATTTCTTCCTTTTTGCCCCAATATAAGAAAAATTTCTGCAATTTTGTACCAAAATAAAAGAAACTTCTGCCTTTTTGCCCCAAAATTAGAAAATTTCTGCTTTTTTTCTGAAATAAGTGAAATTTCTGCAATTTTGCCCCAAAATAAGTGAAATTTCTGCAATTATGCCCAAAAATAAAAGAAATTTCTCGAATTTTGCTTCAAAATAAGTTGAATTTCTGAGTTTTGCCCCAAAATAAGGAGAATTTCTGTCTTTTTGTCCCAACATATAGGGAATTTCTTCCTTTTTGCCCAACAATTAGGGGAATTTCTGCAATTTTGCTCCAAAATACGGAGAATTTCTACCTTTTTTGCCCCCAAATAAGGGGAATTTCAGCCTTTTTTCCTCAAAAAAGGGAATTTCTGCATTTTTGCCCCAAAATATAGGAAATTTCTGCCTTTTTGCCCCAAAATAAGAAAATTTCTGCTTTTTTTCTGAAATAAGTGAATTTTCTGCAATTTTGCCCCAAAATATGGGAAATTTCTGGAATTTTGCCTCAAAATGAGTGGAATTTCTGAGTTTTGCCCCAAAATAAGGAGAATTTCTTTTTTTTTGCCCCAACATATAGGGAATTTCTGCGATTTTACCTCACAATTAAAGGAATTTCTGCAATATAGCTCCAAAATACAGGGAATTTCTGCCTTTTTGCCTGAAAATAAGTAGAATGCATAACTTTTTGCCATAAAAAAAGGAAATTTCTGCAATTTTTCTCCAAAATGAGGGGAATTTCTGCTTTTTTGCCTCTAAATAAGTGGAATTTCTGTCTTTTTCCCCCAAAACAAAGGGAATTTCTGTCTTTTTTGCCCCAAAATAAGGAAAATTTTTGATTTATTACCCTGAAATAAGTGAAATTTCTTCAATTTTGCCACAAAATAATGGAAATTTCTGCCTTTTTTTCCCCCAAATAAAGAAAATTTCAGCTTTTTTACCTCAAAGTAAGGAGAATTTCTGCATTTTTGCCACAAAATATTAAGAATTTCTGCCTTTTTGCTCCAAAATAAGGAAAATTTCTGACTTTTTTCCCTGAAATAGGTGAAATTTCTGAAATTTTGCCCCAAAATAAGTGAAATTTCTGCAATTTTGCCCCTAAATAATTGAAATTTCTGCAATTTTGCCCCAAAATATGTGGAATTTCTGAGTTTTGCCCCAAAATAAGGAGAATTTCTGTATTTTTGCCCTAACATATGGGGAATTTCTGCATTTTTGCCCCACAATTAGGGGAATTTCTGCAATTTTGCTCCAAAATACAAGGAATTTCTGCCTTTTTGCCCGAAAATAAGAAGAATGCATACCTTTTTGCCATAAAAAAGGGAAATTTCTTCATTTTTGCACCAAAATGAGGAAAATGTCTGCCTTTTTGCCTCTAAATAAGTGGAATTTCTGTCTTTTTCCCCCTAACAAAGGGAATTTCTGTCTTTTTTGCCCCAAAATAAGGAAAATTTCTGACTTATTACTCTTAATTAAGTGAAATTTTTGCAATTTTGCCACGAAATAAGGGAAATTTATGCATTTTTGCCCCCAAATAAGGGGAATTTCAGCCTTTTTGCCTCAAAATAAGGGGAATTTCTGCATTTTTGCCACAAATTATTAGGAATTTCTGACTTTTTGCCCCAAAATAAGGAAAATTTCTCCCTTTTTTCCCTGATATAAGTGAAATTTCTGCAATTTTGCCTTAAAATAAGTGAAATTTCTGCTTTTTTGCCCCCAAATAAGAGGAATTTCAGCCTTTTCACCTCAAAATAAGGGGAAATTCTGTATTTTTTGCCACAAAATTTTAGGAATTTCTTACTTTTTGCCCCAAAATAAAGAAAATTTCTGCCTTTTTTCCCTGAAATAAGTGAAATTTCTGAAATTTTGCCCGAAAATAAGTGAAATTTCTGATATTTTGCCCCAAATAAGGGGAATTTCAGCATTTTTACCTCAAAATAAGGGGAATTTCTGCATTTTTGTCCCAAAATATGGGAAATTTCTGCCTTTTTGCCCCAAAATAAGAAAAATTTCTGCAATTTTTTACCAAAATAAAAGAAATTTCTTCCTTTTTGTTCCAAATAAGAAAATTTCTGCTTTTTTTTTCTGAAATAAGTGAAATTTCTGCAATTTTGCACCAAAATAAGTGAAATTTCTGCTATTTTGCCTTAAAATAGGTGAAATTTCTGGAATTTTGCTTCAAAATAAGTGGAATTTCTGAGTTTTGCCCAAAAAAAAAAGAATTTTTGTCTTTTTACTCAAACATATAGGAAATTTCTGCCTTTTTGCCCCACAATGAGGGGAATTTCTGCAATTTTGCTCCAAAATACGGGGAATTTCTACTTTTTAGCACGAAAATAAGGGGAATGTATACCTTTTGCCACAAAAAAAAAGAAATTTCTTCATTTTTGCCCCAAAATAAGAGGAATTTCTGCCGTTTTACCTCAAAATAAGTGAAATTTCTGCCTTTTTACCCCAAAATAAACGGAATTTCTGTCTTTTTGCCCCCAAAATAAAAGGAATTTTTGAATTATGCCCTGAAATAAGTGAAATTTCTGCAATTTTGCCTCAAAAGAAAAGAAATTTCCACCTTTTTGCCACGAAATAAGGGGAATTTCTGTCTTTTTGCCCCAAAATAAGCGAAATTTCTGCCTTTTTGCCCCCAAATAAGGGGATTTTCAGCATTTTAACCTCAAAATATGGGGAATTTCTGCATTTTTCCCACAAAATATTAAGAATATCTGCAATTGTGCTCCAAAGTACAAAAAATTTCTGCTTTCTTTCCCTGAAATAAGTGAAATTTCTGCAATTTTACACCAAAATAAGTGAAATTTCTGCAATTTAGCCCCAAAATAAGAGGAATTTCTGATTTTTGCCCCAAAGTAAGGAGAATTTCTGTCTTTTGCCCCAACATATAGGGAATTTCTGCCTTTTTGCCCCACAATTAGGGGAATTTCTGCAATTTTGCTTCAAAATACGGGGAATTTCTACTTTTAGCCCGAAAATAAGGGGAATGTATACCTTTTGCTACAAAAAAGGGAAATTTCTTCATTTTTGCCCCACAATAAGAGGAATTTTGGCCTTTTTATCTCAAACTAAGTAAAATTTCTGCCTTTTTACCCTAAAATAATCGGAATTTCTGTCTTTTTGCCCCAAAATAAAAGGAATTTTTGAATTTTGCCCTGTAATATGTGAAATTTCTGCATTTTTGCCCCAATATTAGGGGAATTTCTGCAATTTTGCCCCAAAATAAGTTAAATTTCTCTAATTTTGCTTTAAAATAAGGGAAATTCCTGGAATTTTGCCCCAAAATAAGTGGAATTTCTGAGTTTTGCCCCCAAAACAGAAGAATTTCTGGTTTTTTTGCCCCAAGATATAGGGAATTTCTGCCTTTTTGCCCCACAATTAGAGGAATTTCTGCAATTTTGCTCCAAAATACGAGGAATTTCTGCCTATTTGCCCGAAAATAAGAAGAATGCATACCTTTTTGCCATAAAAAAAGGGAAATTTCTTCATTTTTGCTCCAAAATAAGGGGAATTTCTGCTTTTTTGCCTCTAAATAAGTGGAATTACTGTCTTTTTCCCCCAAAACAAAGGGAATTTTTGTCTTTTTTGCCCAAAAATAAGGAAAATTTCTGACTTATTACACTGAATAAGTGAAATTTCTGCAATTTTGCCCCAAAATATTTGAAATTTCTGCAATTTTGCCTTAAAATAGGTGAAATTTCTGGAATTTTGCCCCAAAATAAGTGGAATTTCTGAGTTTTTCCCCAAAATAAGGAGAATTTCTGTCTCTTTGCCCAAACATATAGGAAATTTCTGCCTTTTTGCCCCACAATTAGGGGAATTTCTGCAATTTTGCTCCAAAATACGAGGAATTTCTACTTTTTAGCACAAAAATAAGGAGAATGTATACCTTTTGCCACACAAAAAAAAAAGAAATTTCTTCATTTTTGCCCCAAAATAAGAGGAATTTCTGCTTTTTTACCTCAAAATATGTGAAATTTCTGCCTTTTTACCCAAAAATAAATGGAATTTCTGTCTTTTTGAACCAAAATAAAAGGAATTTTTGAATTATGCCCTGAAATATGTGAAATTTCTGCAATATTGCCTCAAAATAAAAGAAATTTCCGCATTTTTGCCACGAAATAAAGGGAATTTCTGTCTTTTTGCCCCAAAATAAGCGAAATTTCTTCCTTTTTGCCCCCAAATAAGGGGAATTTCAGCCTTTTTACCTCAAAATATGGGGAAATTCTGCATTTTTGCCACAAAATATTAAGAATATCTGCAATTGTGCTCCAAAATACGAAAAATTTCTGCCTTTTTTCCCTGAAATAAGTGAAATTTCTGCAATTTTGCACAAAAATAAGGGAAATTTCTGCAATTTAGCCCCAAAATAAGAGGAATTTCTGAGTTTTGCCACAAAGTAAGGAGAATTTCTGTCTCTTTGCCCCAACATATAGGGAATTTCTGCCTTTTTGGCCCACAATTAGGGGAATTTCTGCAATTTTGCTTCAAAATATGGGGAATTTCTGCATTTTTGCCACAAAATATTAAGAATTTCTGCCATTGTGCTACAAAATACGAAAAATTTCTGCCTTTTTTCCCTGAAATTAGTGAAATTTCTGCAATTTTGCCCAAAATAAGGGAAATTTCTGCAATTTAGCTCCAAAATAATAGGAATTTCTGAGTTTTGCCCCAAAGTAAAGAAAATTTCTGTCTTTTTGCCCCAAAATATGGGAAATTTCTTCCTTTTTGCCCCAATATAAGAAAAATTTCTGCAATTTTGTACCAAAATAAAAGAAACTTCTGCCTTTTTGCCCCAAAATTAGAAAATTTCTGCTTTTTTTCTGAAATAAGTGAAATTTCTGCAATTTTGCCCCAAAATAAGTGAAATTTCTGCAATTATGCCCAAAAATAAAAGAAATTTCTCGAATTTTGCTTCAAAATAAGTTGAATTTCTGAGTTTTGCCCCAAAATAAGGAGAATTTCTGTCTTTTTGTCCCAACATATAGGGAATTTCTTCCTTTTTGCCCAACAATTAGGGGAATTTCTGCAATTTTGCTCCAAAATACGGAGAATTTCTACCTTTTTTGCCCCCAAATAAGGGGAATTTCAGCCTTTTTTCCTCAAAAAAAGGGAATTTCTGCATTTTTGCCCCAAAATATAGGAAATTTCTGCCTTTTTGCCCCAAAATAAGAAAATTTCTGCTTTTTTTCTGAAATAAGTGAATTTTCTGCAATTTTGCCCCAAAATATGGGAAATTTCTGGAATTTTGCCTCAAAATGAGTGGAATTTCTGAGTTTTGCCCCAAAATAAGGAGAATTTCTTTTTTTTTGCCCCAACATATAGGGAATTTCTGCGATTTTACCTCACAATTAAAGGAATTTCTGCAATATAGCTCCAAAATACAGGGAATTTCTGCCTTTTTGCCTGAAAATAAGTAGAATGCATAACTTTTTGCCATAAAAAAAGGAAATTTCTGCAATTTTTCTCCAAAATGAGGGGAATTTCTGCTTTTTTGCCTCTAAATAAGTGGAATTTCTGTCTTTTTCCCCCAAAACAAAGGGAATTTCTGTCTTTTTTGCCCCAAAATAAGGAAAATTTTTGATTTATTACCCTGAAATAAGTGAAATTTCTTCAATTTTGCCACAAAATAATGGAAATTTCTGCCTTTTTTTCCCCCAAATAAAGAAAATTTCAGCTTTTTTACCTCAAAGTAAGGAGAATTTCTGCATTTTTGCCACAAAATATTAAGAATTTCTGCCTTTTTGCTCCAAAATAAGGAAAATTTCTGACTTTTTTCCCTGAAATAGGTGAAATTTCTGAAATTTTGCCCCAAAATAAGTGAAATTTCTGCAATTTTGCCCCTAAATAATTGAAATTTCTGCAATTTTGCCCCAAAATATGTGGAATTTCTGAGTTTTGCCCCAAAATAAGGAGAATTTCTGTATTTTTGCCCTAACATATGGGGAATTTCTGCATTTTTGCCCCACAATTAGGGGAATTTCTGCAATTTTGCTCCAAAATACAAGGAATTTCTGCCTTTTTGCCCGAAAATAAGAAGAATGCATACCTTTTTGCCATAAAAAAGGGAAATTTCTTCATTTTTGCACCAAAATGAGGAAAATGTCTGCCTTTTTGCCTCTAAATAAGTGGAATTTCTGTCTTTTTCCCCCTAACAAAGGGAATTTCTGTCTTTTTTGCCCCAAAATAAGGAAAATTTCTGACTTATTACTCTTAATTAAGTGAAATTTTTGCAATTTTGCCACGAAATAAGGGAAATTTATGCATTTTTGCCCCCAAATAAGGGGAATTTCAGCCTTTTTGCCTCAAAATAAGGGGAATTTCTGCATTTTTGCCACAAATTATTAGGAATTTCTGACTTTTTGCCCCAAAATAAGGAAAATTTCTCCCTTTTTTCCCTGATATAAGTGAAATTTCTGCAATTTTGCCTTAAAATAAGTGAAATTTCTGCTTTTTTGCCCCCAAATAAGAGGAATTTCAGCCTTTTCACCTCAAAATAAGGGGAAATTCTGTATTTTTTGCCACAAAATTTTAGGAATTTCTTACTTTTTGCCCCAAAATAAAGAAAATTTCTGCCTTTTTTCCCTGAAATAAGTGAAATTTCTGAAATTTTGCCCGAAAATAAGTGAAATTTCTGATATTTTGCCCCAAATAAGGGGAATTTCAGCATTTTTACCTCAAAATAAGGGGAATTTCTGCATTTTTGTCCCAAAATATGGGAAATTTCTGCCTTTTTGCCCCAAAATAAGAAAAATTTCTGCAATTTTTTACCAAAATAAAAGAAATTTCTTCCTTTTTGTTCCAAATAAGAAAATTTCTGCTTTTTTTTTCTGAAATAAGTGAAATTTCTGCAATTTTGCACCAAAATAAGTGAAATTTCTGCTATTTTGCCTTAAAATAGGTGAAATTTCTGGAATTTTGCCCCAAAATAAGTGGAATTTCTGAGTTTTGCCCAAAAAAAAAGAATTTTTGTCTTTTTACTCAAACATATAGGAAATTTCTGCCTTTTTGCCCCACAATGAGGGGAATTTCTGCAATTTTGCTCCAAAATACGGGGAATTTCTACTTTTTAGCACGAAAATAAGGGGAATGTATACCTTTTGCCACAAAAAAAAAGAAATTTCTTCATTTTTGCCCCAAAATAAGAGGAATTTCTGCCGTTTTACCTCAAAATAAGTGAAATTTCTGCCTTTTTACCCCAAAATAAACGGAATTTCTGTCTTTTTGCCCCCAAAATAAAAGGAATTTTTGAATTATGCCCTGAAATAAGTGAAATTTCTGCAATTTTGCCTCAAAAGAAAAGAAATTTCCACCTTTTTGCCACGAAATAAGGGGAATTTCTGTCTTTTTGCCCCAAAATAAGCGAAATTTCTGCCTTTTTGCCCCCAAATAAGGGGATTTTCAGCATTTTAACCTCAAAATATGGGGAATTTCTGCATTTTTCCCACAAAATATTAAGAATATCTGCAATTGTGCTCCAAAGTACAAAAAATTTCTGCTTTCTTTCCCTGAAATAAGTGAAATTTCTGCAATTTTACACCAAAATAAGTGAAATTTCTGCAATTTAGCCCCAAAATAAGAGGAATTTCTGATTTTTGCCCCAAAGTAAGGAGAATTTCTGTCTTTTGCCCCAACATATAGGGAATTTCTGCCTTTTTGCCCCACAATTAGGGGAATTTCTGCAATTTTGCTTCAAAATACGGGGAATTTCTACTTTTAGCCCGAAAATAAGGGGAATGTATACCTTTTGCTACAAAAAAGGGAAATTTCTTCATTTTTGCCCCACAATAAGAGGAATTTTGGCCTTTTTATCTCAAACTAAGTAAAATTTCTGCCTTTTTACCCTAAAATAATCGGAATTTCTGTCTTTTTGCCCCAAAATAAAAGGAATTTTTGAATTTTGCCCTGTAATATGTGAAATTTCTGCATTTTTGCCCCAATATTAGGGGAATTTCTGCAATTTTGCCCCAAAATAAGTTAAATTTCTCTAATTTTGCTTTAAAATAAGGGAAATTCCTGGAATTTTGCCCCAAAATAAGTGGAATTTCTGAGTTTTGCCCCCAAAACAGAAGAATTTCTGGTTTTTTTGCCCCAAGATATAGGGAATTTCTGCCTTTTTGCCCCACAATTAGAGGAATTTCTGCAATTTTGCTCCAAAATACGAGGAATTTCTGCCTATTTGCCCGAAAATAAGAAGAATGCATACCTTTTTGCCATAAAAAAAGGGAAATTTCTTCATTTTTGCTCCAAAATAAGGGGAATTTCTGCTTTTTTGCCTCTAAATAAGTGGAATTACTGTCTTTTTCCCCCAAAACAAAGGGAATTTTTGTCTTTTTTGCCCAAAAATAAGGAAAATTTCTGACTTATTACACTGAATAAGTGAAATTTCTGCAATTTTGCCCCAAAATATTTGAAATTTCTGCAATTTTGCCTTAAAATAGGTGAAATTTCTGGAATTTTGCCCCAAAATAAGTGGAATTTCTGAGTTTTTCCCCAAAATAAGGAGAATTTCTGTCTCTTTGCCCAAACATATAGGAAATTTCTGCCTTTTTGCCCCACAATTAGGGGAATTTCTGCAATTTTGCTCCAAAATACGAGGAATTTCTACTTTTTAGCACAAAAATAAGGAGAATGTATACCTTTTGCCACACAAAAAAAAAAGAAATTTCTTCATTTTTGCCCCAAAATAAGAGGAATTTCTGCTTTTTTACCTCAAAATATGTGAAATTTCTGCCTTTTTACCCAAAAATAAATGGAATTTCTGTCTTTTTGAACCAAAATAAAAGGAATTTTTGAATTATGCCCTGAAATATGTGAAATTTCTGCAATATTGCCTCAAAATAAAAGAAATTTCCGCATTTTTGCCACGAAATAAAGGGAATTTCTGTCTTTTTGCCCCAAAATAAGCGAAATTTCTTCCTTTTTGCCCCCAAATAAGGGGAATTTCAGCCTTTTTACCTCAAAATATGGGGAAATTCTGCATTTTTGCCACAAAATATTAAAAATATCTGCAATTGTGCTCCAAAATACGAAAAATTTCTGCCTTTTTTCCCTGAAATAAGTGAAATTTCTGCAATTTTGCACAAAAATAAGGGAAATTTCTGCAATTTAGCCCCAAAATAAGAGGAATTTCTGAGTTTTGCCACAAAGTAAGGAGAATTTCTGTCTCTTTGCCCCAACATATAGGGAATTTCTGCCTTTTTGGCCCACAATTAGGGGAATTTCTGCAATTTTGCTTCAAAATATGGGGAATTTCTACTTTTTAGCCCAAAAATAGGGGAATGTATACCTTTTGCCACAAAAAAGGGAAATTTCTTCATTTTTGCCCCACAATAAAAGGAATTTTGGCCTTTTTACCTCAAAATAAGTGAAATTTCTGACTTTTTACCCTAAAATAAACGGATTTTCAGTTTTTTTGCCCAAAATAAAAGGAATTTTTGAATTTTGCCCTGAAATAAGTGAAATTTCTACAATTTTGCCCCAAAATAAGGGAAAATTCTGCATTTTTGCCACAAAATAAGGGGAATTTCTGTGTTTTTGCCCCAAAATAAGGGGAAATTCTGCGTTTTTTCCCTGAAATAAGTGAAATTTCTGTAATTTTGACCCAAAATAAAGGAGATTTCTGCAATTTTGCCCCAAAATAAAGGAAATTTCTGGAATTTTGCCCCAAAATAAGGGGAATTTCTGACTTTTTGCCCTGAAATAAGGAGAATTTCTGTCTTTTTGCCCCAAAATAATGTGAATTTCTGCATTTTTCCTCAAAATTAGGGGAATATGTGCAATTTTGCTTCAAAATATGGGGAATTTCTGCCTTTTTGCACCAATATAAGGGGAATTTCTGAAATTTTGCTCCAAAATACGGGGAATTTCTGCCTTATTGCCCGAAATAAATTGGAATTTCTGCCTTTTTTTCAGAAATATTTGAAATTTCCACAATGTTACCCCAATATAAAAGGAATTTCTGTTTTGGCCCCAAAATTAGAAGAATTTCTGCTTTTTGCCCCAAAATAAGGCAAATTTATGACTTTTTGCCCTGAAATAAGTGAAATTTCTGCAATTTTGCCACAAAATAATGGGAATTTCTGCCTTTTGACAAAATAAGGGGAATTTCAGCATTTTACCTATAAATAAGGGGAATTTCTGTCTTTTTGCCACAAAATATGGGGAATTTCTGCCTTATTGCCCTCAAATAAGAAAAATTTTTGCTTTTCTGCCCCAATTAACGGGAATTTCTGCTTTTTTGCCACAAAGTAAAGGGAATTTCTGCATTTTTGCCACAAAATAATGGGAATTTCAGCACTTTTATCTCAAAATAAGGGGAATTTCTGCCTTTTGCCCAAAATATGGGGAAATTTCTGACTTTTTGTTCCAAAATAAGGAAAATTTCTTCAATTTTGTGACAAAATAAAAGAAATTTCTGCTTTTTGCCCCAAAATAAAAGTAATTTCTGACTTTTTGCCCTGAAATAAATGAAATTTCTGCAATTTGCCCGAAAAAAAAGGAAATTTTTGCCTTATTGCCCCAAAATGAGGGGAATTTCTGCCTTTTTGCCCCGAAATATGGGGAATTTCAGCATTTTACCTCAAAATAATGGGAATTTCAGCATTTTTGCACCATTATATGGAAAATTTCTGCCTTTTTGCCACAAAATAAGAAAAATTTCTGCAATTCTGTTCCAAAATAGAAGAAATTTCTAAAATTTTGCCCCAAAATAAGGTAAATTTCTGATTTTTGCCCCGAAATAAGAAGAATTTATGCATTTTTGCCCCAAAATAAAGGGAATTTCTGCCTTTTTGCCCCAAAATTAGGAGAGTATCTGCAATTTTGCTATAAATACAAGGAATTTCTGCCTCTTTTCCCGAAAATAAGGGGAACTTCTGCCGATTTGCCCCAAATAAAGGGAATTTCTCCATTTTTGCCCCAATATTAGGGGAATTTCTGCAATATTGCTCCAAAATACAGGGAATTTCTGCTTTTTTGCCTGAAATTAAAGAGATTTTCTGCCTTTTTGCCCCCAAACAAAGGAAATTTCTGCAATTTTTTCCCAAATTAAGGGGAATTTCTGCCATTTTGCCCCCAAAAAAGGGGAATTTCTGCCTTTTTGCCCTGAAATATGTGAAATGTCTGCAATTTTACCCCAAAATAAGGTGAATTTCTGCGTTTTTGCCCCAAAATAATGGGAATTTCTGCATTTTAGCCCTAAAATAAGAAAAATTTTTGCTTTTTTTCTCTGAAATAAGTGAAATTTCTACAATTTTGCCATAAAATAAAATAAAATTTCTGCAATTTTTCCCCATAATAAAGTAATTTTCTGCAATTTTGCCCCAAAATAAAGGGAATTTCTGTTTTTTGTTCCCAAATAAGAGAAATTTCTGCAATTTTGCCCTAAAATAAGGGGAATTTCCGCCTTTTGCCCCAAAATAAAGGGAATTTCTGCCTTTTTGCCCCAAAATAAAGAAAATTACTGCATGTTTTACCCCAAAATTAGGTGAATTTCTTCAATTTTGCTCCAAAATACGGGGATTTTCTGCCTTTTTCGCCGAAAATAAAGGGAATTTCTGCAATTTTGCCGCGAAATAAGTGAAATTTCTGCAGTTTTACCCCAAAATAAAGGGGAAGCCCTGCATTTTTGCCATAAAATTAGGGGAATTTCTGCAATTTTGCTCCAAAATACTGGGAATTTCTGCCTTTTTGCCCGAAAATAAAGGGAATGTATACCTTTTTGCCATAAAAAAGGGAAATTTCTTCATTTTTACCCCAAAATAAGGGGATTTTTCGCCTTTTTGACTCAAAATAAGTGCAATTTCTGACTTTTCCCAAAAAATAAACGGAATTTCTGTATTTTTGCCCCAAAATAAGGGGAATTTCTGACTTTTTGCCCTTAAAAAAGTTAAATTTCTAAAATTTTTCCCCAAAATAAGGGAAATGTCTGCCTTTTGCCCCAAAATAAGGGGAATTTCTGCTTTTTTGCCCCAAAATAGCGAGAATTTCAGCCTTTTTACCTCAAAATAAGGGGAATTTCTGCATTTTTGCCTCAAAAATTTGGGAAATTTCTGACTTTTTGCCCAAAATAAGTGAAATTTCTGCAATTTTGCCCAAAAATAAAGGAAATTTCTGAAATTTTGCCCCAAAATAAGTGGAATTTCTGAGCTTTGCCCCACAATAAGGAGAATTTCTGTTTTTTTGCCCCAACATAGAGAGAATTTCTGCTTTTTGCCCCATAATTAGGGGAATTTCTGCATTTTTGCTCCTAAATACGAAGAATTTCTGCTTTTTTTGCCCGAAAATAAGAAGAATGCATACCTTTTTGCCATAAAAAATGGAAATTTCTTCATTTTTGCTCCAAAATTAGGGGAATTTCTGCTTTTTTGCTTCTAAATAAGTGGAATTTCTGTCTTTTTCCCCCAAAACAAAGGGAATTTCTGTCTTTTTTGCCCCAAAATAAAGAAAATTTCTTTCTTATTACCCTGAAATAAGTGAAATTTCTGCAATTTTGCCCCAAAATAAGGGAAATTTCTGCAATTTAGCCCCAAAATAAGAGGAATTTCTGAGTTTTGCCCCAAAGTAAGGAGAATTTCTGTCTTTTTGGCCCAACATATAGGGAATTTCTGCATTTTTGCTCCACAATTAGAAGAATTTCTGCAATTTTGCTTCAAAATACGGGGAATTTCTACTTTTTAGCCCAAAAATAAGGGGAATGTATACCTTTTGCCACAAAAAAGGGAAATTTCTTCATTTTTGCCCCACAATAAAAGGAATTTTGGCCTTTTTACCTCAAAATAAGTGAAATTTCTGACTTTTTACCATAAAATAAACGGAATTTCTGTTTTTTTGCCCCAAAATTAAAGGAATTTTTGAATTTTCCCTGAAATAAGTGAAATTTCTACAATTTTGCCCCAAAATAAGGGAAAATTCTGCATTTTTGCAAAAAAATAAGGGGAATTTCTGTGTTATTGCCCCAAAATAAGGGGAATTTCTGCGTCTTTTCCATGAAATAAGTGAAATTTCTGTAATTTTGACCCAAAATAAAAGAGATTTCTGCAATTTTGCCCCAAAATAAAGGAAATTTCTGGAATTTTGCCCCAAAATAAGGGAAATTTCTGACTTTTTGCCCTGAAATAAGGAGAATTTCTGTCTTTTTGCCCCAAAATAATGTGAATTTCTGCATTTTTCCTCAAAATTAGGGGAATATGTGCAATTTTGCTTCAAAATATGGGGAATTTCTGCCTTTTTGCCCCAAAATAATGGTTATTTCAGCCTTTTTACCACAAAATAAGGGGAATTTATGCCTTTTCTTCAAAATATGGGGAATTTAAGAGTTTTTGTTCCAAAATAAGGAAAATTTCTTCAATTTTGTAACAAAATAAAAGAAATTTTTGCTTTTTGCCCCAAAATAAAAGTAATTTCTGACTTTTTGCCCTGAAATAAATGAAATTTCTGCAATTTGCCCGAAAAGAAAGGAAATTTTTGCCTTTTTGCCGCAAAATGAGGGGAATTTCTGCCTTTTTGCCCCAAAATATGGGGAATTTCAGCATTTTACCTCAAAATAATGGGAATTCCAGCCTTTTTGCACCAAAACATGGAAAATTTCTGCCTTTTTGCCACAAAATAAGAAAAATTTCTGCAATTCTGTTCCAAAATAAAAGAAATTTCTAAAATTTTGCCCCAAAATAAGGTAAATTTCTGATTTTTGCCACGAAATAAGAAGAATTTCTGCATTTTTGCCCCAAAATAAAGGGAATTTCTGCCTTTTTGTCCCAAAATTAGGACAGTATCTGCAATTTTGCTATAAATACAGGTAATTTCTGCCTCTTTTCCCGAAAATAAGGGGAACTTCTGCCGATTTGCCCCAAATAAAGGGAATTTCTGCATTTTTGCCCCAATATTAGGGGAATTTCTGCAATATTGCTCCAAAATACAGGGAATTTCTGCTTTTTTGCCTGAAATTAAAGAGATTTTCTGCCTTTTTGCCCCCAAACAAGTGAAATTTCTGCAATTTTTCCCTAAATTAAGGGGAATTTCTCCCATTTTGCCCCCAAAAAAGAGGAATTTCTGCATTTTTGCCCTGAAATATGTAAAATGTCTGCAATTTTACCCCAAAATTAGGTGAATTTCTGCGTTTTTGCCCCAAAATAATGGGAATTTCTGCATTTTTGCCCTAAAATAAGAAAAATTTTTGCTTTTTTCTCTGAAATAAGTGAAATTTCTACAATTTTGCCATAAAATAAAAAAATATTTCTGCAATTTTTCCCCATAATAAAGTAAATTTCTGCAATTTTGCCCCAAAATAAAGGGAATTTCTGTTTTTTGTTCCCAAATAAGAGAAATTTCTGCAATTTTGCCCTAAAATAAGGGGAATTTCTGCCTTTTGCCCCATAATAAAGGGAATTTCTGCCTTTTTGCCCCAAAATAAAGAAAATTACTGCATGTTTTACCCCAAAATTAGGTGAATTTCTTCAATTTTGCTCCAAAATAGGGGGATTTTCTGCCTTTTTCGCCGAAAATAAAGGGAATTTCTGCAATTTTGCCGCGAAATAAGTGAAATTTCTACAGTTTTACCCCAAAATAAAGGGGAAGCCCTGCATTTTTGCCTTAAAATTAGGGGAATTTCTGCAATTTTGCTCCAAAATACTGGGAATCTCTGTCTTTTTGCCCGAAAATAAAGGGAATGTATACCTTTTTGCCATAAAAAAGGGAAATTTCTTCATTTTTACCCCAAAATAAGGGGATTTTCCGCCTTTTTGACTCAAAATAAGTGCAATTTCTGACTTTTCCCAAAAAATAAACGGAATTTCTGTATTTTTGCCCCAAAATAAGGGGAATTTCTGACTTTTTGCCCTTAAAAAAGTTAAATTTCTAAAATTTTTCCCCAAAATAAGGGAAATGTCTGCCTTTTGCCCCAAAATAAGGGGAATTTCTGCTTTTTTGCCCCAAAATAGCGAGAATTTCAGCCTTTTTACCTCAAAATAAGGGGAATTTCTGCATTTTTGCCTCAAAAATTTGGGAAATTTCTGACTTTTTGCCCAAAATAAGTGAAATTTCTGCAATTTTGCCCAAAAATAAAGGAAATTTCTGAAATTTTGCCCCAAAATAAGTGGAATTTCTGAGCTTTGCCCCACAATAAGGAGAATTTCTGTCTTTTTGCCCCAACATAGAGAGAATTTCTGCCTTTTTGCCCCACAATTAGGGGAATTTCTGCAATTTTGCTCCTAAATACGAGGAATTTCTGCTTTTTTGCCCGAAAATAAGAAGAATGCATAACTTTTTGCCATAAAAAATGGAAATTTCTTCATTTTTGCTCCAAAATAAGGGGAATTTCTGCTTTTTTGCCTCTAAATAAGTGGAATTTCTGTCTTTTTCCCCCAAAACAAAGGGAATTTCTGTCTTTTTTGCCCCAAAATAAGGAAAATTTCTTTCTTATTACCCTGAAATAAGTGAAATTTCTGCAATTTTGCCCCAAAATAAGGGAAATTTCTGCAATTTAGCCCCAAAATAAGAGGAATTTCTGAGTTTTGCCCCAAAGTAAGGAGAATTTCTGTCTTTTTGGCCCAACATATAGGGAATTTCTGCATTTTTGCTCCACAATTAGAAGAATTTCTGCAATTTTGCTTCAAAATACGGGGAATTTCTACTTTTTAGCCCAAAAATAAGGGGAATGTATACCTTTTGCCACAAAAAAGGGAAATTTCTTCATTTTTGCCCCACGATAAAAGGAATTTTTGCCTTTTTACCTCAAAATAAGTAAAATTTCTGACTTTTTACCCTAAAATAAAAGGAATTTCTGTTTTTTTGCCCCAAAATTAAAGGAATTTTTGAATTTTCCCTGAAATAAGTGAAATTTCTACAATTTATCCCCAAAATAAGGAAAAATTCTGCATTTTTGCAACAAAATAAGGGGAATTTCTGTGTTTTTGCCCCAAAATAAAGGGAATTTCTGCGTTTTTTCCCTGAAATAAGTGAAATTTCTGTAATTTTGACCCAAAATAAAAAAGATTTCTGCAATTTTGCCCCAATATAAGGGGAATTTCTGACGTTTTGCCCTGAAATAAGGAGAATTTCTGTCTTTTTGCCCCAAAATAATGTAAATTTCTGCATTTTTCCTCAAAATTAGGGGAATATGTGCAATTTTGCTTCAAAATATGGGGAATTTCTGCCTTTTTGCCCCAAAATAACGAGAATTTCAGCCTTTTTACCTCAAAATAAGGGGAATTTATGCCTTTTCTTCAAAATATAGGGAATTTCTGACTTTTTGTTCCAAAATAAGGAAAATGTCTTCAATTTTGTACCAAAATAAAAGAAATTTCTGCTTTTTGCCCCAAAATAAAAGTAATTTCTGACTTTTTGCCCTGAAATAAATGAAATTTCTGCAATTTGCCCGAAAAAAGGGGAAATTTTTGCATCTTTGCCCCAAAATGAGGGTAATTTCTGCCTTTTTGCCCCAAAATATGGGGAATTTCAGCATTTTACCTCAAAATAATGGGAATTTCAGCCTTTTTGCACCAAAATATGGAAAATTTCTGTCTTTTTGCCACAAAATAAGAAAAATTTCTGCAATTCTGTTCCAAAATAAAAGAAATTTCTAAAATTTTGCCCCAAAATAAGGTAAATTTCTGATTTTTGCCCCGAAATAAAAAGAATTTCTGCATTTTTGCCCCAAAATAAAGGGAATTTCTGCCTTTTTGCCCCAAAAAAGGAGAGTATCTGCAATTTTGCTATAAATACAGGGAATTTCTGCCTCTTTTCCCGAAAATAAGGGGAACTTCTGCCGATTTGTCCCAAATAAAGGGAATTTTTGCATTTTTGCCCCAATATTAGGGGAATTTCTGCAATATTGCTCCAAATACAGGGAATTTCTGCCTTTTTGCCCGAAATTAAAGAGATTTTCTGCCTTTTTGCCCCCAAACAAGGGAAATTTCTGCAATTTTTCTCCAAATTACGGGGAATTTCTGCCATTTTGCTTCCAAAAAAGGGGAATTTCTGCCTTTTTGCCCTGAAATATGTGAAATGTCTGCAATTTTACCCCAAAATAAGGTGAATTTCTGCGTTTTTGCCCCAAAATAATGGGAATTTCTGAATTTTTGCCCTAAAATAAAAAAAATTTTGCTTTTTTTCTCTGAAATAAGTGAAATTTCTACAATTTTGCCATAAAATAAAATAAAATTTCTGCAATTTTTCCCCATAATAAAGTAATTTTCTGCAATTTTGCCCCAAAATAAAGGGAATTTCTGTTTTTTGTCCCCAATTAAGAGAAATTTCTGCAATTTTGCCCTAAAATAAGGGGAATTTCTGCCTTTTGCCCCAAAATAAAAAGAATTTCTGCCTTTTTGCCCCAAAATAAAGAAAATTACTGCATGTTTTACCCCAAATTTAGGTGAACTTCTTCAATTTTGCTCCAAAATACGGGGATTTTCTGCCTTTTTTGCCGAAAATAAAGGGAATTTCTGCAATTTTGCCGTGAAATAAGTGAAATTTCTGAAGTTTTACCCCAAAATAAAGAGGAAGCCCTGCATTTTTGCCATAAAATTAGGAGAATTTCTGCAATTTTGCTCCAAAATACTGGGAATTTCTGCCTTTTACTCGAAAATAAAGGGAATGTATACCTTTTTGCCATAAAAAAGGGAAATTTCTTCATTTTTACCCCAAAATAAGGGGATTTTCCGCCTTTTTGACTCAAAATAAGTGCAATTTCTGACTTTTCCCAAAAAATAAACGGAATTTCTGTCTTTTTGCCCCAAAATAAGGGGAATTTCTGACTTTTTGCCCTTAAAAAAGTTAAATTTCTAAAATTTTTCCTCAAAATAAGGGAAATGTCTGCCTTTTGCCCCCAAATAGAAGGAATTTCTGCTTTTTTGCCCCAAAATAGCGAGAATTTCAGCCTTTTTACCTCAAAATAAGGGGAATTTCTGCATTTTTGCCCCAAAAATTTGGGAAATTTCTGACTTTTTGCCCAAAATAAGTGAAATTTCTGCAATTTTGCCCAAAAATAAAGGAAATTTCTGAAATTTTGCCCCAAAATAAGTGGAATTTCTGAGCTTTGCCCCACAATAAGGAGAATTTCTGTCTTTTTGCCCCAACATAGAGAGAATTTCTGCCTTTTTGCCACACAATTATGGGAATTTCTGCAATTTTGCTCCTAAGTACGAGGAATTTCTGCTTTTTTGCCCGAAAATAAGAAGAATGCATACTTTTTGCCATAAAAAATGGAAATTTCTTCATTTTTGCTCCAAAATAAGGGGAATTTCTGCTTTTTTGCCTCTAAATAAGTGGAATTTCTGTCTTTTTCCCCCAAAACAAAGGGAATTTCTGTATTTTTTGCCCCAAAATAAGGAAAATTTCTTTCTTATTACCCTGAAATAAGTGAAATTTCTGCAATTTTGCCCCAAAATAAGGGAAATTTCTGCTTTTTTTCCCACAAATAAGAGAAATTTCTGCCTTTTTGCCCACAAATAAGGGGAATTTCAGCTTTTTTACCTCAAAATAAGGAGAATTTCTGCATTTTTTGCCACAAAATATTAGGAATTTCTGCCCTTTTGCCCTAAAATAAGAAAAAATTCTGCCTTTTTTCCTGAAATAAGTGAAATTTCTGCAATTTTGCCTTAAAATAAGTGAAATTTCTGCAATTTTGCCCCAAAATAAGTGGAATTTTTGATTTTGCCCCAAAATAAGGAGAATTTCTGATTTTTGCACTAACATATAAGGAATTTCTGCCTTTTTGCCCCACAATTAGGGGAATTTCTGCAATTTTACTTTAAAATATGGGGAATTTCTGCTTTTTAGCCCGAAAATAAGGGGAATGTATACCTTTTGCCACAAAAAAAGAAAATTTCTTCATTTTTGCTCCAAAATAAGGGGAATTTCTGCTTTTTTGCCTCTAAATAAGTGTAATTTCTGTATTTTCCCCCAAAACAAAGAAAATTTCTGTCTTTATTGCCCCAAAATAGGAAAATTTCTGACTTATTACCCTGAAATATGTGAAATTTCTGCAATTTTGCCACAAAATAAGGGAAATTTCTGCCTTTTTGCCCCCAAATACAGGGAATTTCAGCATTTTTACCTCAAAATAAGAGGAATTTCTGCTTTTTGGCCCAAACTATAGGAAATTTCTGCCTCTTTGCCCCAAATTAAGAAAAATTTCTGCAATTTTGTACCAAAATAAAAGAAATCTCTGCCTTTTCCCCAAAATAAGAAAATTTCTGCATTTTTTTCTGAAATAAGTGAAATTTCTGCAATTTTGCCCCAAAATAAGTGAAATTTCTTCAATTTTGCCCTAAAATAAGGGAAATTTCTGAAATTTTGCCCCAAAATAAGTGGAATTTCTGAGTTTTGCCCCAAAAAAAGAGAATTTCTGTCTTTTTGCGCGAACACATAGGGATTTTCTGCCTTTTTGCCCCACAATTAGGGGAATTTCTGCAATTTTGCTCCAAAATACGGGGAATTTCTGCCTTTTTGCCCGAAAATAAGAAGAATGCATAACTTTTTGCCATATAAAAGGGAAATTTCTTTATTTTTGCTCCAAAATAAGGGGAATTTCTGACTTTTTGCCTCTAAATAGTGGAATTTCTGTCTTTTTCCCCCAAAACAAAGGGAATTTCTGTCTTTTCTGCCACAAAATAAGGAAAATTTCGGACTTATGCCCTGAAATAAATGAAATTTCTGCAATTTTGCCACAAAATAAGGGAAATTTCTGCCGTTTTGCCCACAAATAAGGGGAATTTCAGCCTTTTTACCTCAAAATAAAAGGAATTTCTGCATTTTTGCCACAAAATATTAGGAATTTCTGTCTTTTTGCCCCAAAATAAGGAAAATTTCTGCCTTTTTTCCCTGAAATAAGTGAAATTTCTGCAATTTTACCCCAAAATAAGTGAAATTTCTTCAATTTTGCCCAAAAATAAGGGAAATTTCTGGAATTTTGCCCCAAAATAAATGGAATTTCTGAATTTTTCCCCAAAATAAGGAGAATTTCTGTCTTTTTTCCTTAACATATAGGAAATTTCTGCTTATTTGTCCCACATTTAGGGGAATTTCTGCAATTATGCTCCAAAATACGGGGAATTTCTGCCTTTTAGCCCGAAAATAAAAGGAATGTATACCTTTTGCCTCAAAAAAAGGAAAATTTCTTGATTTTTGCCCCATAATAAGAAAAATTTCTGCCTTTTTACTTCAAAATAAGTGATATTACTGCCTTTTTACCCCAAAATAAACGGAATTTCTGATTTTTGCCTCAAAATAAAAAAAAATTTGAATTATGCCCTGAAATAAGTGAAATTTCTGCAATTTTGCCCCAAAATAAAAAAAAATTCTGCCTTTTTGCCACAAAATAAAGGGAATTTCTGTGTTTTTGCCCCAAAATAAAAGAAATTTCTGCATTTTTGCCCCCAAGTAAGGGGAATTTCAGACTTTTTACCTCAAAATAAAGGGAATTTCTGCATTTTTTGCCACAAAATATTAAGAATTTCTGCCATTGTGCTCCAAAATACGGAAAATTTCTGCTTCTTTACCCTGAAATATGTGAAATTTCTGCAATTTTGACCCAAAATAAGTGAAATTTCTGCAATTTTGCCCCAAAATAAAGGAAATTTTTGCAATTTTGCCCCAAAATAAGTGGAATTTCTGAGTTTTCCTCGAAAATAAGGAGAATTTCTGTTTTTTTGCCCCAACATATAGGGAATTTCTTCATTTTTGCCCCACAATTAGGGGAATTTCTGCAATTTAGCTCCAAAATACTGGGTATTTCTGCTTTTTTGCCCGAAAATAATGGGTATGTATACCTTTTGCCACAAAAAAGGGATATTTCTTCATTTTTGCCCCAAAATAAGAGGAATTTCTGACTTATTTCTTCAAAATAAGTGAAATTTCTGCCTTTTTACCCAAAAATAAACGGAATTTCTGTCTTTTTGCCCAAAAATAAAAGGAATTTTTGAATTATGCCCTGAAATAAGTAAAATTTCTGCAATTTTGCCCCAAAAGAAAAGAAATTTCTGCAATTTTTTCTTATAATAAAGGAATTTTCTGCAATTTTGCCCCAAAATAAAAGGAATTTCTGTTTTTTGTCGCCAAATAAGGGAAATTTCTGCGATTTTGCCATAAATAAGGGGAATTTCTGCCTTTTGCCCCAAAATAAAAGGAATTTCTGCCTTTTTGCCCCGAAATAAAGAAAATTTCTGCATGTTTTACCCCAAAATTAGGTGAATTTCTGCAATTTTGTCTCAAAATACGGGGATTTTCTCACTTGTTCGCCGAAAATAAAGGGAATTTTTGCCATTTTTCCGCGAAATAAGTGAAATTTCTGCAGTTTTACCCCAAAATAAGGGGAAGCTCTGCATTTTTGCCCCAAAATTATGGGAATTTCTGCAATTTTGCTCCAAAATACAGGGAATTTCTGCCTTTTTGCCCGAAAATAGAGGGAATGTATACCTTTTGCCATAAAAAAGGGTAATTTCTTCATTTTTACCCCAAAATAAGGGGATTTGCCACCTTTTTGACCCAAAATAAGTGCAATTTCTGGATTTTCCCAAAAATATACGGAATTTCTGTCTTTTTGCCCCAAAATAACGGGAATTTCTGATTTTTGCCCTAAAATAAGTTAAATTTCTAAAATTTTTCCCCAAAATAAGGGAAATGTCTGCTTTTTGACCCAAAATAAGAAGAATTACTGACTTTTTGCCCCAAAATAAGGGGAATTTCAGCCTTTTTACCTCAAAATAAGGAGAATTTTTGCATTTTTGCCACAAAATATGGGAAATTTCTGCCTTTTTGCCCAAAATAAGAAAAATTTCTACAATTTTGTATCAAAATAATAGAAATTTCTGCCTTTTTCCCCAAAATAAGAAAATTTCTGTTTTTTTCCCTGAAATAAGAGAAATTTCTGCAATTTTGCCACAAAATAAGTGAAATTTCTGCAATTTTGCCCCAAAATAAGGGAAATTTCTGGAATTTTGCCCCAAAATAAGTGGAATTTATGAGTTTTGCCCCAAATAAGGAGAATTTCTGTCTTTTTGCTCAAACATATAGGGAATTTCTGCCTTTTTGCCCCACAATTAGGGGAATTTCGGCAATTTTGCTCTAAAATACGGAGAATTTCTTCCTTTTTGCCAGAAAATAAGAAGAATGCATAACTTCTTGCCATAAAAAAGGGAAATTTCTTCATTTTTGCTCCAAAATAAGGGGAATTTCTGCTTTTTTGCCTCTAAATAAGTGGAATTTCTGTCTTTTTCCCCCAAAACAAAGGGAATTTCTGTCTTTTTTGCCCCAAAATAAGAAAAATTTCTGACTTATTACCCTGAAATAAGTGAAATTTCTGCAATTTTCCCCCAAAATAAGGGAAATTTCTGCCTTTTGGCTCCCAAATAAGGGGAATTTCCTTCTGTTTACCAAAAATAAGGGGAATTTCTGCAATTTTGCCCCAAAATAAGGGAAATTTTTGAAATTTTGCACCAAAATAAGTGGAATTTCTGAGTTTTGCCCCAAAATAAGGAGAATTTATGTCTTTTTGCCCCAACATATAGAGAATTTCTGCCTTTTTGCAACACAATTAGGGGAATTTCTGCAATTTTGCTCCAAAATACAGAGAATTTCTGCTTTTTGCTCGAAAATTAGAAGAATGCATAACTTTTTGCCATTAAAAAGGGAAATTTCTTCATTTTTGCTCCAAAATAAGGGGAATTTCTTCTTTTTTGCCTCTAAATAAGTGGAATTTCTGTTTTTTTCCCCCAAAATAAAGGGAATTTCTGTCTTTTTGGCCCAAAAATAAGGAAAATTTCTGACTTATTACCCTGAAATAAGTGAAATTTCTGCAATTTTGCACCAAAATAAGGGAAATTTCTGCCTTTTTGACCCAAATAAAGGGAATTTCAGCATTTTTACCTCAAAATAAGGGAAATTTCTGCATTTTTGCCACAAAATATTAGGAATTTCTGACTTTTTACTTCAAAAAAGAAAATTTCTGCCTTTTTTCCCTGAAATAAGTGAAATTTCTGCAATTTTGCCCCAAAGTAAGTGAAATTTCTGCAATTTTGCCCTAAAATAAGAAAAATTTCATGAATTTTGCCCCAAAATAAGTTGAATTTCTGAGTTTTGCCCCAAAATAAGGAGAATTTCTGTATTTTTGCCCTAACATATAGGGAATTTCTGCCTTTTTGCCCCACAATTAGGGGAATTTCTGCAATTTTGCTCCAAAATTCGGGGAATTTCTGCTTTTTAGCCCGAAAATAAGGGGAATGCATACCTTTTGCCATTAAAAAGGGAAATTTCTTCATTTTTGCTCCAAAATACGAGGAATTTCTGCCATTTTGCCTCTAAATAAGTGGAATTTCTGAGTTTTGCCCCAAAATAAGGAGAATTTCTGTATTTTGCCCCAACATATAGAGAATTTCTGCCTTTTTGCCCCACAATTAGGGGATTTTCTGCAATTTTGCTCCAAAATACGGGGAATTTCTGCTTTTTTGCCTGAAAATAAGGGGAATGCATACCTTTTTGCAATAAAAAAGGGAAATTTCTTCATTTTTGCTCCAAAATACGAGGAATTTCTGCCATTTTGCCTCTAAATAAGTGGAATTTCTGAGTTTTGCCTCAAAATAAGGAGAATTTCTCTATTTTGCCCCAACATATAGAGAATTTCTACCTATTTGCCCCACAATTAGGGTATTTTCTGCACTTTTGCTCAAAAATACGGGGAATTTCTGCCTTTTTGCCCGAAAATAAGTGGAATGCATCCTTTTTTGCCATAAAAAAGGGAAATGTCTTCATTTTTGCTCCAAAATAAGGGGAATTTCTGCCTTTTTGCCTCTAAATAAGTGGAATTTTTGTCTTTTTCCCCCAAAACCAAGGGAATTTCTGTCTTTTTTGCCCAAAAATAAGGAAAATTTCTGACTTATTACCCTGAAATAAGTGAAATTTCTGCAATTTTTCCCCTAATAAGGGAAATTTCTGCCTTTTTGCCCTGAAATATGTGAAATATCTGCAATTTTAACCCAAAATATGGTGAATTTCTGCCTTTTTGCCCCAAAATAATGGGAATTTCTGACTTTTTGTCCCAAAATAAGAAAAATTTTTACTTTTTTTCTCTGAAATAAGTGAAATTTCTGCAATTTTGCCCTAAAATAAGGGAAATTTCTGCAATTTTCCCCCATAATATGGGAAATTTCTGCAATCTTGCCCCAAAATAATGGGAATTTCTGTTTTTGCCCCCAAATAAAGGAAATTTCTGCAATTTTGCCCTAAAATAAGAGGAATTTCTGCCTTTTGCCCCAAAATAAGGAGAATATCTGCCTTTTTGCCCCAAAATAAAGAAAATTACTGTATTTTTTACCACAAAATAAGTGAATTTCTGCAATTTTGCTCCAAACTACGGGGATTTTCTGCCTTTTTCGCCGAAAATAAGGGGAATTTCTGCCACTTTACCGTGAAATAAGTGAAATTTTTGCCTTTTCACCAAAAATAAACGAAATTTCTGTATTTTTGCCCCAAAATAAGGGGAATTTCTGACTTTTTGCCCGAAAATAAGGGAAATTTTAGCGTTTTTACCCCAAAATAAGGGGAATTTCTGCCTTTCTGCCACGAAATAAGAAAATTTCTACCTTTTTTCTGTAATAAGTGAAATTTTTGCAATTTTGCCCCAAAATAAGGGAAATTTCTGCAATTTTGCTCAAATGTAAAGGAAATTTCTGCAATTTTGCCCCAAAATAAGGTGAATTTCTGACTTTTTGACCGAAAATTATGAGAATTTCTGCAATTTTGCTTCAAAATACGGGGAATTTCTGCCTTTTATTCCCAAAATATAGGGAATTTCTGCATTTTCCCCCAATATTTGGGTAATTTCTGCATTTTACCTCTAAATAAAGGGAATTTCTGCATTTTACCTCAAAATAAGAAGAATTTCTGCGTTTTGCCCCAAATTATGGGGAATTTCTGCCTTTTTGTTCCAAAATAAGGAAAATTTCTTCAATTTTGTACCATAATAAAAGAAATTTCTACTTTTTGCCCCAAAATAAGGGGAATTTCTGAATTTTTGCTTTGAAATAAATGAAATTTCTACTATTTTGCCCGAAAATAAGGGAAATTTGTGCCTTATTGCTTCAAAATAAAGGGAATTTCTGCCTTTGCCCCAAAATATGTGGAATTTCAGCATTTTACCTCGAAATAAGGGGAATTTCAGAATTTTTGCAACAAAATATGGAGAATTTTTGCCTTTTTGCCCCAAAATAAATGGAATTTCTGCATTTTTGCACCAATATTAGGGGAATTTCTGCAATTTTGCTCCAAAATACGGGTCATTTCTGCCTTTTTGCCGGAAATTAAGTGGAATTTCTGCCTTTTTGTCCCGAAATAAGTGAAATTTCTTCAATTATAGCCAAAAATTAGGGATTTCATCTTTTTGCCCCAAAATAAGAGGAATTTCTGTCATTTTGCCCTGAAATATTTGAAATATCTGCAATTTTACTCCAAAATAAGGGGAATTTCTGCCTTTTGTCCCAAAATTAGGGGAATTTCTGCAATTTTGCTCCAAAATACGGGGAATTTCTGCCTTTTTGCCCGAAAATAAGGGGAATGCATACATTTTTGCCATAAAAAAGGGAAATTTCTTCATTTTTGCTCCAAAATAAGAGGAAATTCTGCCATTTTTCCTCTAAATAAGTGGAATTTCTGAGTTTTGCCCCAAAATAAGGAGAATTTCTGTATTTTGCCCCAACATATAGAGAATTTCTGCCTTTTTGCCCCACAATTAGGGGATTTTCTGCAATTTTGCTCCAAAATACGGGGAATTTCTGCCTTTTTGCCCGAAAATAAGGAGAATGCATATCTTTTTGCAATTAAAAAGGGAAATTTCTTCATTGTTGCTTCAAAATAAGGGGATTTTCTCACTTTTTGCCTCTAAATAAGTGGAATTTCTCTCTTTTTCCCCCCAAACTAAGGGAATTTCTTTCTTTTTTGGCCCAAAATAAGGAAAATTTCTGACTTATTACCCTGAAATAAGTGAAATTTCTCCAATTTTGCCCAAAAATAAGGTAAATTTCTGTCTTTTTGCCCTGAAATATGTGAAATATTTGCAATTTTAACCCAAAATAAAGAGAATTTCTGCCTTTTGCCACAAAATAATTGGAATTTCTGCTATTTTGTCCCAAAATAAGAAAAATTTTTGCTTTTTTTCTCTGAAATAAGTGAAATTTCTGCAATTTTGCTCTAAAATGAGAGAAATTTCTGCAATTTTTTCCCATAATAATGGAAATTTCTGCAATTTTGACCCAAAATAAGGGGAATTTCTGTTTTTTGCCCCCAAATAAGGAAAATTTCTGCAATTTTGCCCTAATATAAGGGGAATTTCTGCCTTTTGCCCCAAAATAAGGAGAATATCTGCCTTTTTGCCCCCAAAAAAAGAAAATTACTGTATTTTTTTACTCCAAAATAAGTGAAATTTCTGCAATTTTGCCCCAAAATAAGTGGAATTTCTGATTTTGGCCCAAAATAAAGAGAATTTCTGACTTTTTGAACTAACATATAAGGAATTTCTGCCTTTTTGCCCCACAATTAGGGGAATTTCTGCAATTTTGCTCCAAAATATGGGGAATTTCTGCTTTTTAGCCCGAAAATAAGGGGAATGTATACCTTTTGCCACAAAAAAGGGAAATTTCTTCATTTTTGCTCTAAAATAAGGGGAATTTCTGTTTTTTGCCTCTAAATAAGTGTAATTTCTGTATTTTCCCCCAAAACAAAGAAAATTTCTGTCTTTATTGCCCTAAAATAGGAAAATTTCTGACTTAATACCCTAAAAAAAGTGAAATTTCTGCAATTTTGCCCCAAAATAAGGGAAATTTCTGCCTTTTTGCCCCCAAATACAGGGAATTTCAGCATTTTTACCTCAAAATAAGGGGTATTTCTGCATTTTTGGCCCAAACTATAGGAAATTTCTGCCTCTTTGCCCCAAATTAAGAAAAATTTCTGCAATTTTGTACCAAAATAAAAGAAATTTCTGCCTTTTCCCCAAAATAAGAAAATTTCTGCATTTTTTTCTGAAATAAGTGAAATTTCTGCAATTTTGCCCCATAATAAGTGAAATTTCTTCAATTTTGCCCCAAAATTAGGGAAATTTCTGGAATTTTGCTCCAAAATAAGTGGAATTTCTGAGTTTTGCCCCAAAAAAAGGAGAATTTCTGTCTTTTTGCCCGAACATATAGGGAATTTCTGCCTTTTTGCCCGACAATTAGGGGAATTTCTGCAATTTTGCTCCAAAATACGGGGAATTTCTGCCTTATTGCCCGAAAATAAGAAGAATGCATAACTTTTTGCCATAAAAAAGGGAAATTTCTTTATTTTTGCTCCAAAATAAGGGGAATTTCTGACTTTTTGCCTCTAAATAAGTGGAATTTCTGTCTTTTTCCCCCAAAACAAAGGGAATTTCTGTCTTTTCTGCCACAAAATAAGGAAAATTTCTTACTTATGCTCTGAAATAAGTGAAATTTCTGCAATTTTGCCACAAAATAAGGGAAATTTCTGCCGTTTTGCCCCCAAATAAGGGGAATTTCAGACTTTTTACCTCAAAATAAAAGGAATTTCTGCATTTTTGCCACATAATATTAGGAATTTCTGCTTTTTTGCCCCAAAATAAGGAAAATTTCTGCTTTTTTTCCCTGAAATAAGTGAAATTTCTGCAATTTTACCCCAAAATAAGTGAAATTTCTTCAATTTTGCCCAAAAATAAAGGAAATTTCTGGAATTTTGCCCCAAAATAAGTGGAATTTCTGAATTTTTCCCCAAAATAAGGAGAATTTCTGTCTTTTTTCCTTAACATATAGGAAATTTCTGCTTTTTTGTCCCACATTTAGGGGAATTTCTGCAATTTTGCTCCAAAATACGGGGAATTTCGGCCTTTTAGCCCGAAAATAAGGGGAATGTATAACTTTTGCCTCAAAAAAAGGAAATTTCTTCATTTTTGCCCCAAAATAAGAAAAATTTTTTCCTTTTTACTTCAAAATAAGTGAAATTACTGCCTTTTTACCCAAAAATAAATGGAATTTCTGATTTTTGCCTCAAAATAAAAAAAAAATTTTGAATTATGCCCTGAAATAGGTGAAATTTCTGCAATTTTGCCCAAAATGAAAGAAATTTCTGCCTTTTTGCCACAAAATAAAGGGAATTTCTGTGTTTTTGCCCCAAAATAAGGGAAATTTCTGCCTTTTTGCCCCAAATAAAGGGGAATTTCAGCCTTTTTACCTCAAAATAAGGGGAATTTCTGCATTTTTTGCCACAAAATATTAAGAATTTCTGCCATTGTGCTCCAAAATACGAAAAATTTCTGCTTCTTTACCCTGAAATATGTGAAATTTCTGGAATTTTGCCCCAAAATAAGTGAAATTTCTGGAATTTTGCCCCAAAATAAGTGGAATTTCTGTCTTTTTGCCCCAACATATAAGGAATTTCTGCATTTTTGCCCCACAATTAGGGGAATTTCTGCAATTATACTGGGTATTTCTGCTTTTTTGCCCGAAAATAATGGGTATGTATACCTTTTGCCACAAAAAAAGGGAAATTTCTTCATTTTTGCCCCAAAATAAGAGGAATTTCTGACTTATTTCTTCAAAATAAGTGAAATTTCTGCCTTTTTACCCAAAAATAAACGGAATTTCTGTCTTTTTGCCCCAAAATAAAAGGAATTTTTGAATTATGCCCTGAAATAAGTGAAATTTCTGCAATTTTGCCTTAAAAGAAAAGAAATTTCTGCAATTTTCCCCATAATAAAGGTATTTTCTGCAATTTTGCCCCAAAATAAAGGGAATTTCTGTTTTTTGTCGCCAAATAAGAAAAATTTCTGCAATTTTGCCATAAATAAGGGGAATTTCTGCCTTTTGCCCCAAAATCAAAGGAATTTCTGCCTTTTTGCCCCGAAATAAAGAAAATTACTGCATGTTTTACCCCAAAATTAGGTGAATTTCTGCAATTTTGTCTCAAAATACGGGGATTTTCTCACTTTTTCGCCGAAAATAAAGAGAATTTTTGCCATTTTTCCGCGAAATAAGTGAAATTTCTGCAGTTTTATCCCAAAATAAGAAGAAGCTCTGCATTTTTGCCCCAAAATTATGGGAATTTCTGCAATTTTGCTCCAAAATACGGGGAATTTCTGCCTTTTTGCCTGAAAATAGAGGGAATGTATACTTTTTGCCATAAAAAAGGGAAATTTCTTCATTTTTACCCCAAAATAAGGGGATTTGCCACCTTTTTGACCCAAAATAAGTGCAATTTCTGAATTTTTCCAAAAATATACGGAATTTCTGTCTTTTTGCCCCAAAATAACGGGAATTTCTGATTTTTGCCCTAAAATAAGTTAAATTTCTAAAATTTTTCCCCAAAATAAGGGAAATGTCTGCTTTTTGACCCAAAATAAAAAGAATTTCTGACTTTTTGCCGCAAAATAAGGGGAATTTCAGCCTTTTTACCTCAAAATAAGGGGAATTTCTGCATTTTTGCCACAAAATATGGGAAATTTCTGCCTTTTTGCCCAAAATAAGAAAAATTTCTACAATTTTGTACCAAAATAAAAGAAATTTCTGCCTTTTTCCCCAAAATAAGAAAATTTCTCTTTTTTTCCCTGAAATAAGAGAAATTTCTGCAATTTTGCCACAAAATAAGTGAAATTTCTGCATTTTTGCCCCAAAATAAGGGAAATTTCTGGAATTTTGCCCCAAAATAAGTGGAATTTCTGAGTTTTGCCCCAAAATAAGAAGAATTTCTGTCTTTTTTGCCCCCAAATAAGAAAAATTTTTGACATATTACCCTTAAATAAGTGAAATTTCTGCAATTTTTCCCCAAAATAAGGAAAATTTCTGCTTTTTTGCTTCCAAGTAAGGGAATTTCAGCATTTTTACCTCAAAATAATGGTTATTTCTGTATTTTTGCCCCAAAATATGGGAAATTTCTGCCATTGTGCCCCAAAATAAGAAATATTCTGCTTTTTTCCCCTGAAATAAGTGAAATTTCAGCAATTTTGCCCCAAAATAAGGGAAGTTTCTGCCTTTTTGCCCCCAAATAAAGGGAATTTCAGCATTTTTACCTCAAAATAAGTGAAATTTCTGAATTTTTGCCACAAAATATTATGAATTTCTGACTTTTTACTCCAAAAAAAAAATTTCTACCTTTTTTCCCTGAAATAAGTGAAATTTCTGCAATTTTGCCCCAAAGTAAGTGAAATTTCTACAATTTTGCCCTAAAATAAGGGAAATTTCATGAATTTTGCCCCAAAATAAGTGGAATTTCTGAGTTTTGCCCCAAAATAAGGAGAATTTCTGTCTTTTTGCCCTAACATATAGGGAATTTCTGCATTTTTTTCCCCACAATTAGGGGAATTTCTGCAATTTTGCTCCAAAATACGGGGAATTTCTGCATTTTAGCCCGAAAATAAGGGGAATGCATACCTTTTGCCATTAAAAAGTGAAATTTCTTTATTTTTGCTCCAAAATAAGAGTAATTTCTGCCATTTTGCCTCTAAATAAGTGGAATTTCTGAGTTTTGCCCCAAAATAAGGAGAATTTCTGTATTTTGCCCCAACATATAGAGAATTTTTTCCTTTTTGCCCCACAATTAGGGGATTTTCTGCAATTTTGCTCCAAAATACGGGGAATTTCTGCTTTTTTGCCCGAAAATAAGGGGAATGCATAACTTTTTGCAATAAAAAAGGGAAATTTCTTCATTTTTGCTCCAAAATACGAGGAATTTCTGCAATTTTGCCTCTAAATAAGTGGAATTTCTGAGTTTTGCCCCAAAATAAGGAGAATTTCTGTATTTCGCCCCAACATATAGAGAATTTCTGCCTTTTGCCCCACAATTAGGGGATTTTCTGCACTTTTGCTCCAAAATACGGGGAATTTCTGCCTTTTTGCCCGAAAATAAAAGGAATGCATACTTTTTGCCATAAAAAAGGGAAATGTCTTCATTTTTTCTCCAAAATAAAGGGAATTTCTGCCTTTTTGCCTCTAAATAAGTGGAATTTCTGTCTTTTCCCCCCAAAACTAAGGGAATTTTTGTCTTTTTTGCCCAAAAATAAGGAAAATTTCTGACTTATTACCCTGAAATAAGTGAAATTTCTGCAATTTTCCCTTTAATAAGGGAAATTTCTGCCTTTTTGCCCTGAAATATGTGAAATATCTGCAATTTTAACCCAAAATATGGTGAATTTCTGCCTTTTTGCCCCCAAATAATGGGAATTTCTGACTTTTTGTCCCAAAATAAGAAAAATTTTTGCTTTTTTTCTCTGAAATAAGTGAAATTTCTGCAATTTTGCCCTAAAATAAGGGAAATTTCTGCAATTTTTCCCCATAATATGGGAAATTTCTGCAATTTTGCCCCAAAATAATGGGAATTTCTGTTTTTATCCCCAAATAAAGGAAATTTCTGCAATTTTGCCCTAAAATAAGAGGAATTTCTGCCTTTTGCCCCAAAATAAGGAGAATATCTGCCTTTTTGCCCCAAAATAAAGAAAATTACTGTATTTTTTACCACAAAATAAGTGAATTTCTGCAATTTTGCTCCAAAATACGGGGATTTTCTGCCTTTTTCGCCGAAAATAAGGGGAATTTCTGCCACTTTGCCGTGAAATAAGTGAAATTTTTGCCTTTTCACCAAAAATAAACGAAATTTCTATATTTTTGCCCAAAAATAAGGGGAATTTCTGACTTTTTGCCTGAAAATAAGGGAAACTTTAGCTTTTTTACCTCAAAATAAGGGGAATTTCTGCCTTTCTGCCACAAAATAAGAAAATTTCTAACTTTTTTCTGTAATAAGTGAAATTTTTGCAATTTCGCCCCAAAATAAGGGAAATTTCTGCAATTTTGCTCAAATGTAAAGGAAATTTCTGCAATTTTGCCCCAAAATAAGGGGAATTTCTGACTTTTTGCTCCCGAAAAAAGGAAATTTTCTGTCTTTTTGCTCCAAAAAAAGGAGAATTTCTGACTTTTTGCCCGAAAATTATGAGAATTTCTGCAATTTTGCTTCAAAATACGGGGAATTTCTGACTTTTATCCCTAAAATAAAGGGAATTTCTGCATTTTCCCCAAATATTTGGGTAATTTCTGCATTTTACCTCTAAATAAAGGGAATTTCTGCATTTTACCTCAAAATAAAAAGAATTACTGCGTTTTGCCCCAAAATATGGGGAATTTCTGCCTTTTTGTTCCAAAATAAGGAAAATTTCTTCAATTTTGTACCATAATAAAAGAAATTGCTACTTTTTGCCCCAAAATAAGAGGAATTTCTGAATTTTTGCCTTGAAATAAATGAAATTTCTACTATTTTGCCCGAAAATAAGGGAAATTTGTTCCTTTTTGCTTAAAAATAAGGGAAATTTCTGCCTTTGCCCCAAAATATGTGGAATTTCAGCATTTTACCTCAAAATAAGGGGAATTTCAGCATTTTTGCACCAAAATATGGAGAATTTCTGCCTTTTTGCCCCAAAATAAATGGAATTTCTGCATTTTTGCACCAATAATAGGGGAATTTCTGCAATTTTGCTCCAAAATACGGGTCATTTCTGCCTTTTTGCCTGAAATTAAGTGGAATTTCTGCCTTTTTGTCCCGAAATAAGTGAAATTTCTTCAATTTTAGCAAAAAATTGGGGATTTCATCTTTTTGCCCCAAAAAAAGGGGAATTTCTGTCATTTTGCCCTGAAATATTTGAAATTTCTGCAATTTTCCTCTAAAATAAGGGGAATTTCTGCCTTTTGTCCCAAAATTAGGGGAATTTCTGCAATTTTGCTCCAAAATACGGGGAATTTCTGCCTTTTTGCCCGAAAATAAGGGGAATGCATACCTTTTTGCCATAAAAAAGGGAAATTTCTTCATTTTTGCTCCAAAATAAGAGGAATTTCTGCCATTTTGCCTTTAAATAAGTGGAATTTCTAAGTTTTGCCCCAAAATAAGGAGAATTTTGTATTTTGCCCCAACATATAGAGAATTTCTGCCTTTTTGCCCCACAATTAGGGGATTTTCTGCAATTTTGCTCCAAAATACGGGGAATTTCTGCCTTTTTGCCCGAAAATAAGGAGAATGCATATCTTTTTGCAATTAAAAGGGGAAATTTCTTCATTTTTGCTTCAAAATAAGGGGAATTTCTGAATTTTTGCCTCTAAATAAGTGGAATTTCTGTCTTTTTCCCCCAAAACTAAGGGAATTTCTTTCTTTTTTGGCCCTAAATAAGGAAAATTTCTGACTTATTGCCCTGAAATAAGTGAATTTTCTGTAATTTTGCCCCAAAATAAGGTAAATTTGTGTGTTTTTGCCCTGAAATATGTGAAATATTTGCAATTTTAACCCAAAATAAGGTGTATTTCTGCCTTTTTGCCACAAAATAATTTGAATTTCTGCTATTTTGTCCCAAAATAAGAAAAATTTTTGCTTTTTTTCTTTGAAATAAGTAAAATTTCTGCAATTTTGCCCTAAAATAAGGGAAATTTCTGCAATTTTTCCCCATAATAAGGGAAAATTCTGCAATTTTGCCCCAAAATAAGGGGAATTTCTGTTTTTTGCCCCCAAATAAGGAAAATTTCTGCAATTTTGCCCTAAAATAAGGGGCATTTCTGCCTTTTGCCCCAAAATAAAAAGAATATCTGCCTTTTTGCCTTAAAATAAAGAAAATTACTGTATTTTTTTACCCCAAAATAAGTGAATTTCTGCAATTTTCCTCCACAATACAGGTATTTTCTGCCTTTTTCGCCAAAAATAAGGAGAATTTCTGCAACTTTGCTGTGAAATAAGTAAAATTTCTGCAGTTTTACCTCAAAATCAGGGGAATTTCTGCCTTTTTGCCTTGAAATATGTGAAATATCTGCAATTTTAACCCAAAATAAGATGAATTTCAGCCTTTTTGCCACAAAATAATGGGAATTTCTGCCATTTTGTCCCAAAATAAGAAAATTTTTGCTTTTTTTCTCTGAAATAAGTGAAATTTCTGCAATTTTGCCCTAAAATAAGGGAAATTTCTGCAATTTTGCCCCAAAATAAAGGAAATTTGTGTTTTTTGCCCCTAAATAAGGGAAATTTCTGCAATTTTGCCCTAAAATAAGGGGAGATTCTGCATTTTGCCCCAAAATAAAGAAAATTACTGTATTTTTTACCCCAAAATTATGTGAATTTTTGCAATTTTGCTCCAAAATACGATGATTTTCTGCCTTTTTCGCCGAAAATAAGGGGAATTTGTGCCATTTTGCCGCGAAATAAGTGAAATTTCTGCAGTTTTACAAGAAAATAAGGGGAATTTCTGCCTTTTTGCCCCAAAATTAGGGGAATTTCTGCACTTTTGCTCCAAAAAACGGGGAATTTCTGCCTTTTTACCCGAAAATAAAGGGAATGTATACTTTTTGCCATAAAAAAGGGAAATTTCTTTATTTTTGCCCCAAAATAAGGGGATTTTTCACATTTTTAATTACTCAAAATACGTGCAATTTCTGCCTTTCTCCCGAAAATAAACGAAATTTCTGTCTTTTTGCCCCAATATAAGAAGAATTTCTGACTTTTTGCCCAACAATAAGAGGAATATCAGCCTTTTTACCTAAAAATAAAAGGAATTTCCGCATTTTGCCCCAAAATATGAGGAATTTCTGCCTTTTTGCCCCAAAATAAGAATAATTTCTACAATTTTGAACGAAAATAAAAGAAATTTCTGCCTTTTTGTCCCACAATAAGAAAATTTCTGCCTTTTTCTGAAATAAGTGAAATTTCTGCAATGTTGCCCCAAAATAAGGGAAATTTCTGCAATTTTGCCCAAATGTAAAGGAAATTTCTGCAATTTTGCCCCAAAATAAGGGGAATTTCTGACTTTTTCCTCCCGAAAAAAGAGATTTTCTGTCTTTTTGCCCCAAAATAAGGAGAATTTTGCCTTTTCGCCCGAAAATTAAGAGAATTTCTGCAATTTTGCTTCAAAATACGGGGAATTTCTGCCTTTTATCCCAAAACTAAAGGGAATTTCTGCATTTTCCCACAATATTTGGGTAATTTCTGCATTTTACCTCTAAAAAAAGGGAATTTCTGCATTTTACCTCAAAATAAAAAGAATTTCTGCGTTTTGCCCCAAAATATGGGGAATTTCTGCCTTTTTGTTTCAAAATAAAAAAAATTTCTTCATTTTTGTACCATAATAAAAGAAATTTCTTCTTTTTGCCCCAAAATAAAGGGAATTTCTGAATTTTTGCCTTGAAATAAATGAAATTTGTACTATTTTGCCCGAAAATAAGGGAAATTTGTGCCTTTTTGCTTCAAAATAAGGGGAATTTCTGCCTTTGCCCCAAAATATGAAAAATTTTAGCATTATTCCTCAAAATAAGGGGAATTTCAGCCTTTTTGCACCAAAATGTGGAGAATTTCTGCATTTTTGCCCCAAAATAAAGGGAATTTCTGCATTTTTGCACCAATATTAGGGGAATTTCTACAATTTTGCTCCAAAATAAAGAGATTTTCTTCCTTTCTGCCCGAAATTAAGTGGAATTTCTGCCTTTTTGTCCCGAAATAAGTGAAATTTCTTCAATTTTAGCCAAAAATTAGGGATTTCATCCTTTTGCCTCAAAATAAGGGGAATTTCAGCCATTTTGCCCTGAAATATTTGAAATTTCTACAATTTTACTCCAAAATAAGGGGAATTTTTGCCTTTTGTCCCAAAATTAAGGGAATTTCTGCAATTTTGCTTTAAAATACGGAGAATTTCTGCCTTTTTGACCGAAAATAAGGGGAATGCATAACTTTTTGCCATAAAAAAAATTCTTAATTTTTGCTCCAAAATAAGAGGAATTTCTGCCATTTTGCCTCTAAATAAGTGGAATTTCTGAGTTTTGCCCCAAAATAAGGAGAGTTTCTGTATTTTGCCCCAACATATAGAGAATTTCTGCCTTTTTGCCCCACAATTAGGGGATTTTCTGCAATTTTGCTCCAAAATACGGGGAATTTCTGCCTTTTTGCCGAAAATAAGGGGAATGCATAATTTTTGCCATAAAAATGGAAAATGTCTTCATTTTTGCTCCAAAATAAGGGGAATTTCTGCCTTTTTGCCTCTAAATAATTGGAATTTCTGTCTTTTTCCCCCAAAACTAAGAAAATTTCTGTCTTTTTTACCCCAAAATAAGGAAAATTTCTGACTTATTACCCAGAAATAATAAAATTTCTGCAATTTTGCCCCAAAATAAGGGAAATTTCTGCCTTTTTGCTTTGAAATATGTCAAATATCTGCAATTTTAACCCAAAATAAGGTGAATTTCGGCCTTTTTGCCCCAAAATAATGGGAATTTCTGCCATTTTGTCCCAAAATAAGAAAAATTTTTGCTTTTTTTCTCTGAAATAAGTGAAATTTCTGCCATTTTGCCCTAAAATAAGGGAAATTTCTGCAATTTTGCCCCAAAATAAAGGAAATTTGTGTTTTTTGCCCCTAAATAAGGGAAATTTCTGCAATTTTGCCCTAAAATAAGGGGAGTTTCTGCCTTTTGCCCCAAAATAAAGAAAATTACTGTATTTTATCCCAAAATTATGTGAATTTCTGCAATTTTGCTCCAAAATACGAGGATTTTCTGCCTTTTTCGCCGAAAATAAGGGGAATTTGTGCCATTTTGCCCCAAAATTAGGTGAATTTCTGCAATTTTGCTCCAAAAAACGGGGAATTTCTGCCTTTTTACCCGAAAATAAAGGGAATGTATACCTTTTTGCCATAAAAAAGGGAAATTTCTTCATTTTTGCCCCAAAATAAGGGGATTTTTCACATTTTTAATTACTCAAAATACGTGCAATTTCTGCCTTTTTCCCGAAAATAAACGAAATTTCTGTCTTTTTGCCCCAATATAAGGGGAATTTCTGACTTTTTGCCCGACAATAAGGGGAATTTCAGCCTTTTTACCTAAAAATAAGAGGAATTTCCGCATTTTGCCCCAAAATATGAGTAATTTCTGCCTTTTTGCCCCAAAATAAGAATAATTTCTGCAATTTTGAACCAAAATAAAAGAAATTTCTGCCTTTTTGCCCCACAATAAGAAAATTTCTGCCTTTTTCTGAAATAAGTAAAATTTCTGCAATTTTGCCCCAAAATAAGGGAAATTTCTGCAATTTTGCCCAAATGTAAAGGAAATTTCTGCAATTTTGCCCCAAAATAAGGGGAATTTCTGACTTTTTCCTCCCGAAAAAGGAGATTTTCTGTCTTTTTGCCCCAAAATAAGGAGAATTTCTGCCTTTTCGCCCGAAAATTATGAGAATTTCTGCAATTTTGCTTCAAAATACGGGGAATTTCTGCCTTTTATCCCAAAACTAAAGGGAATTTCTGCATTTTCCAACAATATTTGGGGAATTTCAGCGTTTTACCTCTTAATAAGGGGAATATCTGCATTTAACCTCAAAATAAAAAAAATTTCCGCCTTTTGCCCAAAAATATGGGGAATTTCTGCCTTTTTGTTCCAAAATAACGAAAATTTCTTCAATTTTGTCCATAATAAAAGAAATTTCTGCTTTTTGCCTCAAAATAATGGGATTTTCTGCCTTTTTCCCCAAACATAAAGGGAATTTCAGGCTCATTACCTCAAAATAAGGGGAATTTCTGCCTTATATTTGCCACAAAATATAAGGAATTTCTGCCTTTTTGCCCCAAAATAAGGAAAATTTCTGCAATTTTGCCCCAAAATAAGGGAAATTTCTTCCTTTTTCCCCAAAATAAAGGAAATTTCAGCCTTTTTACCTGAAAATAAGTGAAATTTTTGTAATTTTGCCCGAAATAAGGAAAATTTCTGCAATTTTGCCCCAAAATAATGTAAATTCCTGCAATTTTGCACCAAAATAAAGGAAATTTCTGGAATTTTGCCCCAAAATAAGGGGAATTTCTGATTTTTGCCCCAAAATAAAGGGAATTTCTGCCTTTTGCCCCAAAATTAGGGGAATTTCTGCAATTTTGCTCCAAAATACGAGGAATTTCTTCCTTTTTGCTCGAAAATAAGGGGTATGCATACCTTTTTGCCATAAAAAAGAGAAATTTCTTCACTTTTGCTCCAAAATAAGGGGAATTTCTGATTTTTTCCCCTAAATAAGTGGAATTTCTGTCTTTTTCCCCAAAAACAAAGGGAATTTCTGTCTTTTTTGCCCCAAAATAACGAAAATTTCTGACTTATTACCCTGAAATAAGTGAAATTTCTGCAATTTTGCTACAAAATAAGGGAAATTTCTGCTTTTTTGCCCTGAAATATGTGAAATTTCTGCAATTTTATTCCAAAATAAGGTGAATTTCTGATTTTGCCCCAAAATAATGGGAATTTCTGCCTTTTTGCCCCAAAATAAGAAAAATTTTTGCTTTTTTTCTCTGAAATAACTGAAATTTCTGCAATTTTGCCCTAAAATAAGTGAAATTTCTGAGTTTTGCCCCAAAATAAGGAGAATTTCTGTCTTTTTTCCCAACATATAAGGAATTTCTGCATTTTTGCCCCACAATTAGGGGAATTTCTGCAATTTTGCTCCAAAATACGGGGAATTTCTGCCTTTTTGCCCGAAAATAAAGAGAATGTACACCTTTTGCCATAAAAAAGGGAAATTTCTTCATTTTTTCTCCAAAATAAGAGGAAATTTTCTGCCTTTTTGACTCAAAATAAGTGCAATTTCTGCCTTTTCCCAAAAAATAAACGAAATTTCTGTCTTTTTGCCCAAACATAAGGGGAATTTCTGCCTTTTTGCCCCAAAATTTTGGGAATTTCTGCCTTTTTGGAATAAAAGAAGAAAAATTTCTGCAATTTTGTACCAAAATAGTAGAAATTTCTGCCTTTTTGCCCCAAAAGAAGAAACTTTCTTCATTTTTTCTGAAATAAGTGAAATTTTTGCAATTTTGCCCCAAAATAAGGGAAATTTCTGCAATTTTGCCCCAATGTAAAGGAAATTTCTGCAATTTTGCCCCAAAATAAGGGGAATTTCTGACTTTTTGCCCCCGAAAAAGGAGATTTTCTGTCTTTTTGCCCCCAAAATAAGGAGAATTTCTGCCTTTTTGTCTGAAAATTATGAGAATTTCTGCAATTTTGCTTCAAAATACAGGGAATTTCTGCCTTTTAGCCCCAAAATAAAGGGAATTTCTGCATTTTCCCCCAATATTTTCGGAATTTCTTCATTTTACCTCTAAATAAGGGGAATTTCTGCATTTTACCTCAAAATAAGAATTTCTGCCTTTTGCCTCAAATTATGGGGAGTTTCTGCCTTTTTGTTCCAAAATAAGGAAAATTTCTTCAATTTTGTACCATAATAAAAGAAAGTTCTACTTTTTGCCCCAAAATAAGGGGAATTTCTGACTTTTTACTCTGAAATAAATGAAATTTCTGCAATTTTGCCCGAAAATAAGGGAAATTTGTGCCTTTTTGCCCCAAAATGAGGGGAATTTCTGCCTTTTGCACAATAATATGGGGAATTTCAGGATTTTACCTCAAAATAAGGGGAATTTCAGCCTTTTTGCAACAAAATATGAAGAATTTCTGCATTTTTGCCCCAAAATAAAGAGAATTTCTGAATTTTTGCACCAATATTAGGGGAATTTCTGCAATTTTGCTCCAAAATACGGGTCTTTTCTGCCTTTATGCCCGAAATTAAGTGGAATTTCTGCCTTTTTGTCCCGAAATAAGTGTAATTTCTTCAATTTTAACCAAAAATTATGGATTTCATCTTTTTGCCCCAAAATAAGGGGAATTTCTGCCAGTTTGCCTGAAATATTTGAAATTTCTGCAATTTTACCCCAAAATAAGGGGAATTTTTGCCTTTTGCCCCAAAATTAGGGGAATTTCTGCAATTTTGCTCCAAAATACACGGAATTTCTGCCTCTTTGCCCGAAAATAAGGAGAATGCAAAACTTTTTGCCATACAAAAGGGAAATTTTTTCATTTTTGCTTCAAAATAAGAGGAATTTGTGCCATTTTGCCTCTAAATAAGTGGAATTTCTGAGTTTTGCCCCAAAATAAAAAGAATTTCTGTCTTTTTGCCCCAACATATAGGGAATTTCTGCCTTTTTGCCCCACAATTCGGGGCATTTCTGCAATTTTGCTCCAAAATACGGAGAATTTCTGCCTTTTTGCCCAAAAATATAGGGAATGTATACCTTTTTGCCATAAAAAAGGGAAATTTCTTCATTTTTGCCAGAAAATAAGGAAATTTTCCGCCTTTTTGACTCAAAATAAGTGCAATTTCTGCCTTTTCCCCAATAATAAACGAAATTTCTGTTTTTTTGCCCCAACATTAGGGGAATTTCTGATTTTTGCCCGAAAATAAGGGGAATTTCAGCCTTTTTGCCTCAAAATATGGGGAATTTCTGCATTTTTGTCCCAAAATAAGAAAAATTTCTGCAATTTTGTACCAAAATAATAGAAATTTCTGCCTTTTTGCCCCAAAATAAGAAAATTTCTGCATTTTTTCTGAAATAAGTGAAATTTTTGCAATTTTACCCCAAAATAAGGGAAATTTCTGCAATTTTGCCCAAATGTAAAGGAAATTTCTGCAATTTTGCCCCAAAATAAGGGGAATTTCTGACTTTTTGCCCCCTAAAAAAGGAGATTTTCTGTCTTTTTGCCCCAAAATAAGGAGAATTCCTGCCTTTTTGCCTGAAAATTATGAGAATTTCTGCAATTTTGCTTCAAAATACAGGGAATTTCTGCCTTTTAGCGCCAAAATAAAGGGATTTTCTGTATTTTCCCCCAATATTTGGGGAATTTCTGCATTTTACCTCTAAATAAGGGGAATTTCTGCATTTTACCTCAAAATAAAAAAAATTTCTGCCTTTTGCCCCAAAATATGTGGAATTTCTGCCTTTTTGTTCCAAAATACGGAAAATTTCTTCAATTTTGTACCATAATATAAGAAATTTCTGTTTTTACTACAATATAAGGAGAATTTCTGACTTTTTACTCTGAAATAAATGAAATTTCAGCAATTTTGCCCGAAAATAAGGAAAATTTGTGCCTTTTTGCCCCAAAATGAGGGGAATTTCTACCTTTTGCCCCAAAATATGGGGAATTTCAGCATTTTACCTCAAAATAAGGGGAATTTCAGCCTTTTTGCACCAAAATATGGAGAATTTCTGCCTTTTTGCCCCAAAATAAAGGGAATTTCTGCATTTTTGCACCAATATTAAGAGAATTTCTGCAATTTTGCTCCAAAATAATGGGAATTTCTGCCTTTTTGCCCGAAATTAAGTGGAATTTCTGCCTTTTTCTCCCGAAATACGTGAAATTTCTTCAATTTTAGCCAAAAATTATGGATTTCATCTTTTTGCCCTCAAATAAAAAGAATTTCTGCAATTTAGCCCTGAAATATTTGAAATTTCTGCAATTTTACCCCCAAAATAAGGGAAATTTCTGCCTTTTGCCCCAAAATTAGGGTAATTTCTGCAATTTTGCTCCAAAATACAGGGAATTTCTGCTTTTTTGCCCGAAAATAAAGAGAATGCATAGCTTTTTGCCATAAAAAAGGGAAATTTCTTCATTTTTCCTCCAAAATAAGAGGAATTTCTGCCATTTTGCCTCTAAATAAGTGGAATTTCTGAGTTTTGCCCCCAAATATAAAGAATTTCTGTATTTTTACCCCAACATATAGAGAATTTCTGCCTTTTTGCCCCACAATTAGGGGATTTTCTGAAATTTTCCTCCAAAATACGGGGAATTTCTGCCCTTTTGCCAGAAAATAAGGAGAATGCATACCTTTTTGCCATAAAAAAGGGAAATTTCTTCATTTTTGCTCCAAAATGAGGGGAATTTCTGCCTTTTTTCTTATAAATAAGTGGAATTTCTGACTTTTTCCCCAAAAACAAAGAGAATTTCTGTCTTTTTTGCCCTAAAATATTAAAAATTTTTGACTTATTACCCTGAAATAAGTGAAATTTCTGCAATTTTGCCTCAAAATAAAGTAAATTTTTGCAATTTTGCCCTAAAATAAAAAAATTTCTGCCTTTTTGCCCCCAAATACGGGAAATTTCAGCCTTTTTACCTCAAAATAAGGGGAATTTCTGCATTTTTTGCCACAAAATATTAGGAATTTGTGCCTTTTTGCCCCAAAATAAGGAAAATTTCTGCCTTTTTTCCCTGAAATAAATGAAAATTCTGCAATTTTGCCAATAAATAAGTTAAATTTATGCAATTTTACCCAAAAGTAAGGGGAATTTCTGATTTTTGCCCCAAAATAAAGGGAAGTTCTGCCTTTTGCCCTAAAATTAGGGGATTTTCTGCAATTTTGTTCCAAATACGGGGAATTTTTGCCTTTTTGTCTGAAAATAAGGGGAATGCATACCTTTTTGCCATGAAAAAGCGAAATTTCTTCATTTTTGCTCCAAAATAAGAGGAATTTCTGCCTTTTTGCCTCAAAATAAGTGGAATTTCTGTCTTTTTCCCCTCAAAAAAAGGTAATTTCTGTCTTTTTTGCCCCAAAATAAAGAAAATTTCTGACTTATTAACCTGAAATAAGTGAAATTTCTGCAATTTTGCCCCAAAATAAGGGAAATTTCTGCCTTTTTGCCCTGAAATATGTGAAATTTCTGCAAATTTACCCCAAAATTAGGTGATTTTCTGCCTTTTTGCCTCAAAATAATGGGAATTTCTGCATTTTTGCCCCAAAATAAGAAAAAATTTTGCTTTTTTTCTCTGAAATAACAGAAATTTCTGCAATTTTGCTCTAAAACAAGTGAAATTTCTGAGTTTTGCCCCCAAAAAAGGAGAATTTCTGTCTTTTTGCCCCAACATATGTGGAATTTCTGCCTTTTTGCCCCACAATTAGGGGAATTTCTGCAATTTTGCTCCAAAATACGGAGAATTTCTGCATTTTGCCCGAAAATAAAGGGAATGTATACCTTTTTGCCATAAAAAAGGGAAATTTCGTCATTTTTGCCTGAAATTAAGGAAATTTTACGCCTTTTTGACTCAAAATAAGTGCAATTTCTGCCTTTTCCCCAAAAATAAACGAAATTTCTGTTTTTTTCCCCAACATAAGGGGAATTTCTGACTTTTTGCCCAAAAATATGGGGAATTTCAGCCCTTTTGCCCCAAAATATGGGGAATTTCTGCCTTTTTGCCCCAAAATAAGAAAAATTTCTGCAATTTTGTAACAAATAATAGAAATTTCTGCCTTTTTGTCCCAAAATAAGAAAATTTCTGCATTTTTTCTGATATAAGTGAAATTTCTGCAATTTTGACCCAAAATAAGGGAAATTTCTGCAATTTTTCCTAAATGTAAAGGAAATTTCTGCAATTTTGCCCCAAAATAAGGGGAATTTCTAACTTTTTGCCCCCGAAAAAAGGAGATTTTCTGTCTTTTTGCCCAAAAATAAGGAGAATTTCTGCAATTTTGCTTCAAAATACAGGGAATTTCTGCTTTTTAGCCCCAAAATAAAGGGAATTTCTGCATTTCCGCCCAGTATTTGGGGAATTTCAGCATTTTACCTCTAAATAAGGGGAATTTCTGCATTTTACCTCAAAATAAAAAGAATTTCTGCCTTTTGCCCCAAAATATGGGGAATTTCTGCCTTTTTGTTTCAAAATAAGTAAAATTTCTTCAATTTTGTACCATAATCAAAGAAATTTCTGCTTTTTGCCCCAAAATAAGGGGAATTTCTGACTTTTTACCCTGAAATAAATGAAATTTCTGCAATTTCCCCGAAAATAAGGGAAATTTGTGCCTTTTTGCCCCAAAATGAGGGGAATTTCTGCCTTCTGCCCCAAAATATGGACAATTTTAGAATTTTACCTCAAAATAAGGGGAATTTCAGCCTTTTTACACCAAAACATGGAGAATTTCTGCTTTTTTGCCCCAAAATAAAGGGAATTTCTGCATTTTTGCAACAATATTAAGGGAATTTCTTCAATTTTGCTCCAAAATACGGGTCATTTCTGCTTTTTTGCCCGAAATTAAGTGGAATTTCTGCCTTTTTGTCCCGAAATAAGTGAAATTTCCTCAATTTTAGCCAAAAATTATGGATTTCATTTTTTGCCCCAAAATAAGGGGAATTTCTGCCATTTTGCCCTGAAATATTTAAAATTTCTGCAATTTTACCCCAAAATAAGGGGAATTTCTGCCTTTTTCCCCAAAATTAGGCGAATTTCTGCAATTTTACTCCAAAATACGGGGAATTTCTGCCTTTTTGCCCGAAAATAAGGGGAATGCATACTTTTTTGCCATAAAAAAGGGAAATTTCTTCATTTTTGCTTCAAAATAAGGGGAATTTCTGCCTTTTTGCCTCTAAATAAGTGGAATTTCTGTCTTTTCCCCCGAAAACAAAGGGAATTTCTGTCTTTTTTGCCCCAAAATAAGGAAAATTTCTGACTTATTACCCTGAAATAACTGAAATTTCTGCAATTTTGCCCCAAAATAAGGGAAATTTCTGCCTTTTTGCCCTGAAATATGTGAAATTTCTGCAATTTTACCCCAAAATAAGGGGAATTTCTGCCTTTTGCCCCAAAATAATGGGAATTTCTGCATTTTTGCCCCAAAATAAGAAAAATTTTTGCATTTTTTCTCTGAAATAACTGAAATTTCTGCAATTTTGCCCTAAAATAATTAAAATATCTGAGTTTTGCTCTAAAATAAAGAGAATTTCTCTCTTTTTGCCCCAACATATAGGGAATTTCTGCCTTTTTGCCCCACAATTAGGGGAATTTCTGCAATTTTGCTCCAAAATACGGGGAATTTTTTGCCTTTTTGCCCAAAAATAAAGGGAATGTATAACTTTTTGCCATAAAAAAGGAAAATTTCTTCATTTTTGCCCGAAAATAAGAAATTTTCCGCCTTTTTGAGTCAAAATAAATGCAATTTTGCCTTTTCCCTAAAAATAAACGAAATTTCTTTCTTTGTGCCCCAACACAAGGGGAATTTCTGTTTTTTGCCCGAAAATAAGGGGAATTTCAGCCTTTTTGCCCCAAATTAGAAAAATTTCTGCAATTTTGTACCAAAATAATAGAAATTTCTGCTTTTTTGCCACAAAATAAGAAAATTTCTGCATTTTTTCTGAAATAAGTTAAATTTCTGCAATTTTGCCCCAAAATAAGGGAAATTTCTGCAATTTTGCCCAAATATAAATGAAATTTCTGCAATTTTGCCCCAAAATAAGGGGAATTTCTGACTTTTTGCCCTCTAAAAAAGGAGATTTTCTGTCTTTTTGCCCCAAAATAAGGAGAATTTCTGCCTTTTTGCCTGTAAATTATGAGAATTTCTGCGATTTTGCTTCAAAATATGGGGAATTTCTGTTTTTTAGCACCAAAATAAAGGGAATTTCTTCGTTTTCCCCCAATATTTGGTAAATTTCTGCATTTTACCTCTAAATAAGGGAAATTTCTGCATTTTACCTCAAAATAAAAAGTATTTCTGCCTTTTGCCCCCAAATATGGAGAATTTCTGCCTTTTTGTTCCAAAATAAGGAAAATTTCTTCAATTTTGTACCATAATAAAATAAATTTCTGCTTTTTGCTTCAAAATAAGGGGAATTTCTGACTTTTTACACTGAAATAAATGAAATTTCAGCAATTTTGCCCGAAAATAAGGGAAATTTGTGCCTTTTTACCCCAAAATGAGGGGAATTTCTGCCTTTTGCCCCAAAATATGTGGAATTTCAGCATTTGACCTCAAAATAAGGGGAATTTTAGCCTTTTTGCACCAAAATATGGAGAATTTCTGCCTTTTTGCCCCAAAATAAAGGGAATTTCTGCATTTTTGCACCAATATTAAGGGAATTTCTGCAATTTTGCCCCAAAATAAAGAGATTTTCTTCCTTTCATTTTTGCTCCAAAATAAGAGGAATTTCTGCCATTTTGCCTCTAAATAAGTGGAATTTCTGAGTTTTGCCCCCAAATATAAAGAATTTCTGTATTTTTACCCCAACATATAGAGAATTTCTGACTTTTTGCCCCACAATTAGGGAATTTTCTTAAATTTTGCTCCAAAATATGGGGAATTTCTGCCCTTTTGCCCGAAATTAAGGGGAATGCATAACTTTTTGCCATAAAAAAAAGAAATTTCTTCATTTTTGCTCCAAAATGAGGGGAATTTCTGCCTTTTTTCCTCTAAATAAGTGGAATTTCTGACTTTTTCTCCAAAAACAAAGAGAATTTCTGTCTTTTTTGCCCTCAAATAAGGAAAATTTATGACTTATTACCCTGAAATAAGTAAAATTTCTGCAATTTTGCCCCAAAATAAAGTAAATTCCTGCAATTTTGCCCCAAAATAAAAAAAATTCAGCCTTTTTACCTCAACATAAGGGGAATTTCTGCATTTTTGCCACAAAATATTAGGAATTTGTGCCTTTTTTCCCCAAAAATAAAGAAATTTTCTGCCTTTTTTCCTTGAAATAAGTGAAAATTCTGCAATTTTGCCCATAAATAAGTTAAATTTCTGCAATTTTGCCCCAAAATAAATGAAATTTCTGGAATTTTGCCCCAAAGTAAGGCGAATTTCTGATTTTTGCCCCAAAATAGAGAGAATTTCTGCATTTTGGCACAAAATTAGGGGACTTTCTGCAATTTTGCTCCAAAATACGGTGAATTTCTGCCTTTTTGCCCGAAAATAAGGGGATTGCATACCTTTTTGCCATAAAAAAGGGAAATTTCTTCATTTTTGCTGCAAAATAAGGGGGAATTTCTGCCTTTTTGCCTCTAAATAAATGGAATTTCTGTATTTTCCCCCCCAAAAAAGGTAATTTCTGTATTTTTGCCCCAAAATAAGGAAAATTTCTTACTTATTACCCTGAAATAATTGAAATTTCTGCAATTTTGCCCCAAAATAATGGAAATTTCTGTATTTTGCCGTGAAATTTCTGCAATTTTACCCCAAAATAAGGTGAATTTCTGCCTTTTTGCCCCAAAATAATGGGAATTTCTGCCTTTTTGCCCCAAAATAAGAAAAATTTTTGCTTTTTTTCTCTGAAATAACTGAAATTTCTGCAATTTTGCCCTAAAATAAGTGAAATTTCTGAGTTTTGCCCCAAAATAAGGAGAATTTCGGTCTTTTTGCCCCAACATATAGGGAATTTCTGCCTTTTTGCCCCACAATTAGGGGAATTTCTGCAATCTTGCTTCAAAATACGGGGAATTTCTGAATTTTTGCCCGAAAATAAAGGGAATGTATACCTTTTTGCCATAAAAAAAGGAAATTTCTTCATTTTTGCCCGAAAATAAGGAAATTTTCTGCCTTTTTGACTCAAAATAAGTGCAATTTCTGCCTTTACCCCAAAAATAAATGAAATTTCTGTCTTTTGGCCAACACATAAGGGGAATATCTGAATTTTTGCCTGAAAATAAGGGGAATTTCAGCCTTTTTACCCCAAAATATGGGGAATTTCTGCATTTTTGCCCCAAAATAAGAAAAATTTCTGCAATTTTGTAACAAAATAAAAGAAATTTCTGCCTTTTTGCCCCAAAATAAGAAAATTTCTGCATTTTTTCTGAAATAAGAGAAATTTCTGTAATTTTGCCCAAATGTAAAGGAAATTTCTGCAATTTTGCCCCAAAATAAGGGGAATTTCTGCATTTTTGCACCAATATTAAGGGAATTTCTGCAATTTTGCCTCTAAATAAGGGGAATTTCTGCCTTTTTGCCCGAAATTAAGGGGAATTTCTGCCTTTTTGTCCCGAAATAAGTGAAATTTCTTCAATTTTAGCCAAAAATTAGGGATTTCATCTTTTTGCCCCAAAATAAGGGGAATTTCTACCATTTTGCCCTGAAATATTTGAAATTTCTGCAATTTTACCCCAAAATAAGGGGATTTTCTGCCTTTTGCCCCAAAATTAGGGGAATTTCTGCAATATTGCTCCAAAATACAGAGAATTTCTTCCTTTTTGCCCGAAAATAAAGAGAATGCATACCTTTTTGCCATAAAAAAGGGAAATTTCTTCATTTTTGCTCCAAAATAAGAGGAATTTCTGCCATTTTGCCTCTAAATAAGTGGATTTTCTGAGTTTTGCCCCAAAATAAAAAGAATTTCTGTATTTTTGCCCCAACATATAGAGAATTTCTGCCTTTTTGCCCCACAATTAGGGGATTTTCTGAAATTTTGCTCCAAAATACGGGGAATTTCAGCCTTTTTGCCCGAAAATAAAAGGAATGCATACCTTTTTGCCATAAAAAAGAGAAATTTCTTTATTTTTGCTCAAAAATAAAAGGAATTTCTGCCTTTTTTCCTCTAAATAAGTGGAATTTCTGACATTTTCCCCAAAAAAAAAGAGAATTTCTGTCTTTTTTGCCCTAAAAAAAAAGAAAATTTTTGACTTATTACCCTGAAATAAGTGAAATTTCTGCAATTTTGCCCCAAAATAAAGTAAATTCCTGCAATTTTGTCCCAAAAATAAAAAAAATTTCTGCCTTTTTGCCCCCAAATACGAGAAATTTCAGCCTTTTTACCTCAAAATAAGGGAAATTTCTGCATTTTTCCACAATATATTTGGAATTTGTGCCTTTTTGCCCCAAAATAAGAAAAATTTCTGCCTTTTTTCCCTGTAATAAGTGAAAATTCTGCAATTTTGCCCATAAATAAGTTAAATTTCTGCAATATTGCCCCAAAATAAAGAAAATTTCTGGAATTTTGCCCCGCAGTAAGGGAAATTTCTGATTTTTGCCCAAAAATAAAAAGAATTTCTGCCTTTTTCCTCAAAATTAGGGGAATTTCTGCAATTTTGCTCCAAAATACGGTGAATTTCTGCCTTTTTGCCCGAAAATAAGGGGAATGCATACCTTTTTGCCTTAAAAAAGGGAAATTTCTTCATTTTGCTCCAAAATAAGGGGAATTTCTGCCTTTTTGCCTCTAAATAAGTGGAATTTCTGTATTTTCCACCCCAAAAAAGGTAATTTCTGTATTTTTGCCCCAAAATAAAGAAAATTTCTGACTTATTACCCTGAAATAAGTGAAATTTCGGCAATTTTGCCCCAAAATTAGGGAAATTTCTGTCTTTTTGCCGTGAAATTTCTGCAATTTTACCCCAAAATAAGGTGAATTTCTGCTTTTTTGCTTCAAAATAATGGGAATTTCTGCCTTTTTGCCCCAAAATAAGAAAAATTTTTACTTTTTTTCTCTGAAATAACTGAAATTTCTGCAATTTTGCCCTAAAATATGTGAAATTTCTGAGTTTTGCCCCAAAATAAGGAGAATTTCGGTCTTTTTGCCCCAACATATAGGGAATTTCTGCCTATTTGCTCCACAATTAGAGGAATTTCTGCAATTTTGCTCCAAAATACGGGGAATTTCTGCATTTTTGCCCGAAAATAAAGGGAATGTATACCTTTTTGCCATAAAAAAGGGAAATTTCTTCATTTTTGCCCGAAAATAAGGAAATTTTCCTTCTTTTTGACTCAAAATAAGTGCAATTTCTGCCTTTACCCCAAAAATAAACAAAATTTCTGTCTTTTGGCCCACACATAAGGGGAATATCTGAATTTTTGCCTGAAAATAAGGGGAATTTCAGCCTTTTTGCCCCAAAATATGGGGAATTTCTGCATTTTTGCCCCAAAATAAGAATCATTTCTGCAATTTTGTACCAAAATAAAAGAAATTTCTGCCTTTTTGCCCCAAAATAAGAAAATTTCTGCTTTTTTTCTGAAATAAGAGAAATTTCTGCAATTTTGCCCAAATGAAAAGGAAATTTCTGCAATTTTGCCCCAAAATAATAGGAATTTCTGCATTTTTGCACCAATATTAAGGGAATTTCAGCAATTTTGCTCCAAAATAAGGGGAATTTCTGCCTTTTTGCCCGAAATTAAGGGGAATTTCTGCCTTTTTGTCCCGAAATAAGTGAAATTTCTTCAATTTTAGCCAAAAATTAGGGATTTCATCTTTTTGCCCCAAAATAAGGGGAATTTCTGCATTTTTGCCCCAAAATAAGAAAAATTTCTGCAATTTTGTAACAAAATAAAAGAAATTTCTGCCTTTTTGCCCCAAAATATGAAAATTTCTGCATTTTTTCTGAAATAAGAGAAATTTCTGTAATTTTGCCCAAATGTAAAGGAAATTTCTGCAATTTTGCCCCAAAATAAGGGGAATTTCTGCATTTTTGCACCAATATTAAGGGAATTTCTGCAATTTTGCCTCTAAATAAGGGGAATTTCTGCCTTTTTGCCCGAAATTAAGGGGAATTTCTGCCTTTTTGTCCCGAAATAAGTGAAATTTCTTCAATTTTAGCCAAAAATTAGGGATTTCATCTTTTTGCCCCAAAATAAGGGGAATTTCTGCCATTTTGCCCTAAAATATTTGAAATTTCTGCAATTTTACCCCGAAATAAGGGAAATTTCTGCCTTTTTGCCCCAAAATAAGGGGAATTTCAGCCTTATTACCTCAAAATAAGAAAAATTTCTGCGTTTTTGCCATAAAATATAAGGAATTTCTGCATTTTTGCACCAAAATAAGGAAAATTTCTGCAACTTTTTTACACTTTTTACCTGAAAATAAGTGAAATTTCTGCAATTTTGCCCCAAATAAGGGAATTTTCTGCAATTTTGCCCCAAAATAAGGTAAATTCCTGCAATTTTGCCCCAAAATAAAGGAAATTTCTGAAATTTTGCCCAAAATAAGGGGAACTTCTGATTTTTGCCCAAAAATAAAGGGAATTTCTGCCTTTTGCCCCAAAATTAGGGGAATTTCTGCAATTTTGCTCCAAAATACGGGGAATTTCTGCTTTTAAGCCCGAAAATAAGGGGAATGCATACCTTTTGCCATTAAAAAGGGAAATTTCTTTATTTTTGCTCCAAAATAAGAGGAATTTCTGCCATTTTGCCTCTAAATAAGTGGAATTTCTGAGTTTTGCCCCAAAATAAGGAGAATTTCTGTATTTTGCCCCAACATATAGAGAATTTCTGCCTTTTTGCCCCACAATTAGGGGATTTTCTGCAATTTTGCTCCAAAAAACGGGGAATTTCTGTCTTTTTGCCCAAAAATAAGGGGAATGCATACCTTTGTGCAATAAAAAAGGGAAATTTCTTCATTTTTGCTCCAAAATAAGAGGAATTTCTGC